>NC_072377.2:9670714-10306428 GCF_028885625.2 Pongo pygmaeus
AACCGGTATAAAAATGTATACTGCACACACGATTTGCAATTGCAAAAATGTGAAACCAGTCCAAATGCCCGTCAATCAACAAGTGGCTGAAGAAACTGTGGTACACACACACACACACACACACACACACACACACAAAATGGGCTACTACTCGGCCATAAAAAGGAATGAATTAATGGCATTCGCAGCAATCTGATTGGGATTGGAGACTATTATTCTAAGTGAAGTAACTCAGGAATGGAAAACCAAACATCGTATGTTCTCACTCATAAGTGGAAGCTAAGCTATGATGATGCAAAGGCATAAGAAGGATACAATGGACTTTGCGGACTCAGGGGAAAGGGTGAGAAGCGGGTGAGACATAAAAGACTACAAATTGAGTTCAGTGTATACTGCTTAGGTGATGGGTGCACCCAAAATCTCACAAATCACCACTAAGGAACTTATTCATATAACCAAATACCACCTGTTCCCCAAAAACCTATGGAAATAAAAATTTTTTTAAAAAAAGCAATTATTGCAATAAAACAAGTCACTCACATACACATACACACACATAGTGTATATATATATATATACACACACACATATATACAGTGTATATATCTACACACATATATATATCCAGTGTGTATATATATACACACACACACACATATATATATATAGCTCAATTAATTTTGTTGAATCGTGAATTAATAAACTACTAGTTCAATCTTCCTGGCTCATTTGTCAAGGAGTTTACAATCTCTTTTATTAAGAAAACACATATTCATTAAAGCAGGTGCTTTTATAAAAAGAAGTACAGCCAAATAAGACCACAAAGTAAAAGAAATACAAGCTTTAATGACAATCTAATTATGCCCAAATGATGCTTACCAGATACAAGCTTTACTTAAATCTTTTTTCCCCCTTTTCACTTAACCGTTGTGGACACCTTAGACCTTCTCAACAGTCCCCTTTCTTCCAGGGCCAAGTCCTTCCCAACTCCAAGCCCCTCTCAATTCTAGGGTTCCTCCCTGCCCCTCTTCATTCTTCCTGCTATTCACGTGTTTGCTTCACCAAAAGTCTTCATCCTGCACTGGTCATTGGCCCTGTGTCCTCCTCTTCTTTGAAATGTACTGATTTTAAAACTTCCCCTCTTGGTGAGAAGTTTTCTATTTTATAGCCCTGCCTTTTCCAGAAACCAGACGCCTTTTCTCCTGAATATCTGTAAGTCTGCAAAAGCAACCAAATTCATTTAAAGTGACACCTGAGAGGATGAATTCCTGAAAAGTGCATTTAATCAAGGGTAACCAATTTGCCATGCCCTGAAATTACGACGTGTCACGTTAGAAAGATGTACAATTTGGCAACATTTTCAAAGTCTGTAGATTTTGAACCTACAATAAACCATTGACCTCCCTATTTTAGGAGGAAACACTTTTGAAGAGAATCTGCATTCCACTTGCTAAATCATGTAAAACAAGGTGGAAGAGAAAAAAGATTCAATTAAACATCACTTTGGGATTTCAAAGAAAAGATATTAATCTGTCTCCTCATAAAACTCTTCACCCACAATTGTGATGAATTTGAATGATTAGTAATAATCTCAGACTTAAAAAAAAAGACAGCTTGATCATTGAATTTGAAAAATAATCCTTTGCTATTTACATAGAAATTGTTAGAGGCTGAGTTTTTAGGTTTATGGTTTTACAGTAATAAAATTATTATTTTTTAATTAGCCAGGTGTGGTAGTTGTGCACATTTAGCCCCAGCTACTCAGGAGACTGAGGCAGGAAGATTGCTTAAGCCCAAGAGTTCAAGGTTGCAGTGAGCTCTGATTACATCACCCACCCTGGATAACAGAGTAAGACTCTGTCTCTAAAAATAATAAAATAAGGCTGGGCGCGGTGGCTTATGCTTGTAATCCCAGCACTTTGGGAGGACGAGGTGGGTGGATCATGAGGTCAAGAGAGCAAGACCATCCTGGCCAACATGGTGAAACCCCGTCTCTACGAAAAATACAAAAATTAGCTAGGCGTGGTGGCATGTGCCTGTAGTCCCAGCTACTCGGGAGGCTGAGGCAGGAGAATCGCTTGAACCTGGGAGGCAGAGGTTGCAGTGAGCCGAGATTGCACCACTGCACTCCAGCCTGGTGACAGAGCGAGACTCCGTCTCAAAAAAAAAAAAAATAATAATAATAATAATAATAATAAAATAAATATAAATATAAATAAACAAGGTTAATATTTGTATTTATAACATAGAATTATATATAAATACCCAGTTTGCCATTTAAATAGTTAACATCTAGGGCATTATAGAATATAAATACATATTTAGGTTCATACAGAGGCTATGTATTTAGGTAGTATTGTTGATAAAATATCAACAATATTGCCCTACAAGACTGCTTCTGAAATTAGAAAAGTTTCACACTTTAAAAGAAATGCAAATATTTGTCTATTTGCTGCTCACTTTCACTGTATCACAAAACACCTGAAGGGCTACTTGCCTTCAGATTTTCTTATCTTAATGGTAAACAGTGTTGACGATGAAAATCACACAGCACTTTGCTGCAAATCTGAGTTTTTGTGTGTAGTGGATAAATGGCACATCCGTGCCCAGTGCTGTGAATTGCTCCTCTGAGATCATGACTCAAAGAGGGCCTGGAAAGATGAATAACTGTCCACTGCTGGACAATCATCTCCACTGCTGCTCTGAGGTCAGGTAACAGCAGGGGCCTTATATCTTCTCTCTTGCTTAGGGACATGAAGTCCATCCCTGCAACACAGTTTCCCTGACAAAGCTTTCCAGGAAATGAAGTTGTCTTTGTAACTTGTTATCTATCAGAGGTAACTGTCTGCATTTCTGAAAACTGATCAGCTCCGAAAGGCCAAAGAGCATAGCCACTTGCCCTTTGCACTTGGCCCCCACTGACACTATTCTGAGGATGTAGGCTCAACTTAAGTGGACCTTGATAAGGCAAGCATGAATTGCAGCAGGCTTGTGCACACAGGATGTGGCCCACTCACATTAGGTGGCCTATTGTGGTTGTTCTAAACTCAAGGTCACTGATGATCATAAATAAATTGCACCAAAGTGCCGGGGGATGAAGGACAAGATTGCTTCACAGGCTGGAGATTATAGCTATTGTAGCTTGATGAAGTAGCCAGTGGTCCCCACACTTCCTGGACAGCTAGCTTATTAGGAATAAGTCTTTGTCATCAAATTGCAGAGAAGACTGCAAACTCCTCTTACCGGTTTCATGAGTAACTGTACCCGAGGGAGGCTTGCATGACTGTCTGGTAAACTCCAGGCTGGGAACTGTTTGTCAATATGGTTGCAGAGGATTTCAGTGTGAATAAGACCAGGTGCCTGAAAAGCCAGATTTTAATAGAATGATACAACCAATAATATTACCATTTAACATGTTGTATCAGTTAGGATTAGGCAGTTGCATGGAGGAGAAGGCCCAAACAGTGCTTTATCCAAATACAAATATATTTGTTGCTCCTGTAAAAGCAGAGTCCCAAGGCAGGCATCGAGAGAGTGTGTTGGACCTGCTTTCCTAAATCTGCAGGACACAGGATTTGTCCAGCTCCTACTGCTTCTGTTCCCAGAATGTGTCTCACGACCTCAGTGTCCAGGCAGGATGCCAGAGCTCCAGCCATCACAGTCATGGTCCAGGGAGGAAGAAGGTGGCCCTCTTCCATTCAGAGACAGTTTCTGGGAATTGCACAAAGCACTTCTACTTACATTTCATGGGCCGAAACACATGGTCACATCTAGGTTCAAGAGACATACACAAGCAGTCATTTGGGTTGATGTCAAAGAGACTAGAAAAAAAGAACTGGGGTCTTATTACTAAGAAAAAGTAGGAAAGTGTATACTGGGAGGCGGGGGTAAGTAGGAGCTTCTGCTACATATAATTATAACTTCTTACCATGTAAAGGACTTTCCATTAGGGGCTACTTTTTGAAAACAAAATTTTCTATTTTAAAGCTGTCACATTATTTAAACCTAGAAACAAAATAAATGAACAATGCTTGCCTGCTCATGATGATGATGTAGAGAATTATATTCTGGCTAGAAATTATTTGAAATCCAATAAACTGTACTAATTATATATTAACTCATCAAGTTCCTAAAGAACTTTGATATTGTAAAGTACCACAGAATTAAAATATAATTCTCACTAAGCTAGATTGAGATGTTTTTTATTATTGAAATTTACTTTGCTAAAAATAAAATCAAATAACAGCAAAAAGTCTATAAGAGAAGATTGTATTCATCGGTTCGGAAGTTCTAAAACTAAAATCACTAAAGCTTTTTAAAGTATTAGGATTCTAGTCATAGAATTAAACTATTTATTATTTTGAAAAAGGGGTTACAATGACCTCTTCAGTGTCCTCCCCTCAAGACACACACACACATTAAAATTTATATTTTGAATTCTAAATCTGGTTGCTATGACAACTACAAAAACGACACTCACTTTCATTGGGGCATGCTGGTTCCATTTGTTTTTAAAGAAAAGGGTGTATTTTGGTCCCTGTGAGACAGAAATGATGGATAGAGTCTGAGACCAGAGGTCAGAAGACTAGTTTCTATTCTCAGCTTCCAGCATTGATTTGTGTGGCCGCAGGCTAGTTACTTAAAGTCTTTGGTTTTATATCCACTATGTACAAAACTTACTTTCCTTTGATATGTACCCTTCATAAGTGGTAGGTGTTAATTGGGGAATTTACCATGAAAACCCTTGAGATTCTCCCATTCTGGTACTGCCCAGCCTAATTTCCCTACACAGGTAATTCTTCTGCATTACACAATCAAGTGTACTCCGTGTAGCCACTACCTTTGGAATGCTCTGTTCTTGGCATTCCTTTAAGTCCAGACATCTGGGGAACTGCGAATTCAGCAGCTTCAAAACTTCAAGAAATTGTTTGGATTCAGATGTACTTAAATGATAAGAAACCCATTTATAACCCATTTGCAGGTAGGGCCTGGGGAAGCAGGTTTCTCTAAACACTTTGCATAAAATTAGACAAGACCAAGAGAGTTTAGACAAAGCTCAGGCTGGTTCCATTTCACATCTCAGATCCAGTGGACATGTGAATGAACACCTGGGATTATGTGTTTCTGGCATAGACCAGGCAATTTCGCCTGCCACGCAACTGTGCCTAATGAATGTTTTCTTCTCACTCCGAATGGATCTTCTGCCACATCTAAATACATGGTGTGATTGTCAGTGGTTCTGTTACCATAAAGTTCTGAGACAAAACTTCCCATGTCAAAATAAATCAGTCTCCTAAGAATTTTTTGGTTCATCTGGAAACCTTGGGACTGCCTATATTTCCAGGACTATTTAAAAATATTTTAAAAGGTCTGTCAAAAAAATGGGAATATATGAAGAATCAGCATAACTAGTTTGAACACGTTTATGAAGCAAACTACAGAATGCTTCACAGAGTTAATAAAAATGTGAGTCCTCAGAACTCTTTATGATATTTGAGACTAAAATTGGCTTCACTTTAAATCACAGACTTCAGAGTCAGGCAGACCTAGGTATAAATCTTCTATTTGCCTTTTACTAGCTGTGAGATTTTTGGCAAATGACTTAACCTCTCTGAGCCTCAGTTTTCTCATCTGTGAAACGGAAATGTCTGCTTCCCAGGGTTATGGGGGTTAAAGAATGAAACCATGAAGAATGCAACTAGCCTTCAACATCAGACACTCCCAAGGGTCTTCTTTCCTTTCTGTTTAGAAGTCACCTCTGTGGAAAAAGAAGGCAGATCCCACACAGGTGATGGGATTTTATGCTCAACCTGGACAACTTTCAATCCCTCCTTCTTATTTGTGTGCAAGTAATAAAATTAAAAGAGCTTGAGTTCCATAATCAACACAGAACCTCATAAAGTCCAGACCAAGCCATTTTCTTTCATTCTTTGTGTTCTTTCTTTCTGCTCATTTGGGAACAGAGTGTCTATCTTGTAGACACTTAAAGAAAATGTCAGGCAACCATGGCTAGTGTGGGGACACAGGACTCTGTAAAGAGGAAGAAAAGATTCCAGGGATGCCGTTAGCCTAGTTCTTTCTGCCCCTTCGGTAAAACAGTGTCAACAAGACTTGCATTCCTGCAGCTTCAGGACAGCATCCCATGCTCAGAAGGTTCCCTGGACTTCCCGTCCTCCCAAGCAAGTTGAAACTTTTGTCTTTGTTCATCAATGTTAGCGAGTGTAGTCTAAGGAAGGTAGCACATTAGCTGCCTTTGCTTTCTTTCTCCATCCCTTGGTATCCAGAGGAGCATAAGGATTTAAGAGTTGCTGGGCACAGTGGTTCAGGCCTGTAATCTCAGCACGTTGGGAGGCTGAGGCGGGTGGATCACCTGAGGTCAGGAGTTCGAGACCAGCCTGGCCAACATGGCAAAACCCCGTCTCTACTAAAAATACAAAAATTAGCTAGGTGTGGTGGCGAGCGGCTGTAATCCCAGCTACTCAGGAGGCTGAGGCAGGAGAATCACTTGAACCCGGAAGGCAGAGGTTGCAGTGTGTGGAGATTGCGCCACTGAACTTCCAGCCTGGTGACAAGAGCGAGACTCCATCTCCAAGGGGGAAGAAAAAGTCAACTAACACAGTTCTGGGAGCTCCATGACACTGAGTTTAAGCAAAGTAGAGGAGCCTATTGTAGCCTACTCTGAGGACAGCGTTTTATTTCCAAATATTGTTCTTCCCAGATCTAGAAGCCACACTTTCTATATTTTAAGCTACATGTCACACTCCTTTTCTACAACTAACATTAATTTTGCTGAGGAAAAAATACAAATGCATGGTAATGACATAATAAAGCCGCTGCCAGGGGAAGAGAGCACAGCTGATCTCCTCCTGCCCCCTCACCCTTCTGCTCAGCGCAGCTCAGAGCAACGCACATGTCAGAGGCCACAGAGAAAGCTGCGGACTTCTTTTGTCAACATTTCTTTTAGAACATTGGCAAAGATCTCAAATGTCAGTGTGTAGAGGTATGACAGATAAAGATTTGTGAGTGCATGTGTGACAGAGAAAGAATATGTATGCTCAATGAAGAAGCTGTCATACACATGGCTTTGGAGTCTGTGTGAGGGCACCCTCAACCCTCCAGGTCAGCCTCTGGTCCTCCCATATGAATGCTATCCCTTGATTCCCACCAGGGTCATCCAACACTGGCCTCAAGCCAACTCCTCCTAGGAGCCTTTTTGACTCTCATGCTCATCAAACAGCTGTTCTCTGAACACATTCTAAAGCTCCCCTGCAGACTGGCCACCCACATCTCTCTCTTCACCTCCACATGAGGAATAGCAGTTTAATCATGCATAAGTTAATATTTCTCTGAACCTGTGCTTAACTCTCTTAGACTCCAGGATGCTGTGGTGTGTCTATCAGTGCAAAGGGCATTATCACCATCACTATTTCTTGGCTGGAGGTGGAGTAAGGGGTGGGGTAAAATATGTAGGGCTCCTGCAGCCAGGGAGAAGCCTGATGAATTGTCATTTCTCCTGATAAGGGCACAAAGCTATGATGGCAATAGGAGGGAATAAGACACCTAAGCTCATAAAGAGAAAGCGGTCCCACCTATCTTGTAATTAAAGAATAGCAAATTAATACAACAGTATGTGCATCTCTCACACTTACTACCTGGGTGGCTTGAATGAGCCTGGTAACCCTCCAGAGCCTTGTTTGTCAACATGGGAAATAAAGAACATAAAACCAAGCATATAGACCTGTCCAGAGATTGTTAATGTAAAACCTGGCATATCATGGAGGAAATGGTGGTTGTAATGTCCCTGGTCATGGGTACATCATCTGCTGCTATTCTTTTTTTTTTTTTTTTTTTTTTTTGAGACAGGGTCTCACTCTGTCACCCAGGCTGGAGTGCAGCAGCAGGATCATGTCTCACTGCAATCTCTACTTCCTAGGTGCAAGCTATCCTCCTTCCTCAGCTTCTTGAGTATCTAGGACTACAGGTCCACGCCAGCACGCCTGGCTACCTTTTTTTTTTTTTTTTTTTTTTGAGATGGAGCTTCGCTCTGTCACCCCAGCTGGAGTGCAGTGGCGCAATCTCGGATCACTACAGCCTCTGCCTCCTGGGTTCAAGCAGTTCTCTTGCTCAGCCTCCCAAGTAGCTGGGACTACAGGCATGTGCTGCCACGCCCTACTAATTTTTGTATTTTTAGTAGAGACGGGGTTTCACCCTGTTGGCCAGGATGGTCTTGATCTCCTGAACTCATGATCCACCCACCTCAGCCTCCCCAAGTGCTGGGATTACAGGTGTGAGCCACCGCACCTGGCCTGTATTTTTTGTAGAGATAAGGTTTGGCCATGTTGCCCAGGCTGATCTCAAACTCCAGGGCTCTAGTGATCTGCCCACCTCTGCCTCCCAAAGTGTGAGTATTACAGGTGTTAAGCCACCACACCTGGCTGTGCAATTTTTAAAAAACTAATAAAACTGAAAGTTGGCCAAATTGAAGGCAAACAAGTAAAATAATGATTATGTACACTATTATAGAATGTGTAATCTTTTAAGGGCATTGGGTCATACATGCTCAGAATTCCCCAAATATGATCCATATCATTTGTTTCATTGATTATATTCTGGTGAATTTGTGATAAGAAAACAATTTTAAAATGCCCTATGTGTCATGATTATAAAACTATAATAATTAAGACAGTGCCTGTTTATATGACTAAGATCAATGTGTAAGAATGGGAAGTCTAGTCACAAGGCCCACATATTTGCAGTTACCTGAAAAAGTGGCAGTGCCACGCAGAAAAGATGGTTGTTTTGGTTGAGGCTAAGCCAGGTGCTAGGCCAACTGGATATCCATGAGAAAAAATGATTCTGACCCCAACTTCACACTAAACACTAAAATCAATGACAGATGGACTGCAGATCTAAATGCAAATGGCAGAACAATAAATCTTTTAGAAGAAAATATAAGAGAACATATTCATGACCATGGAGTAGACGCAGATTTCTTAAACAAGATCCATAAGACGTTAATTATAAAGGAAAAATTGATAAATTAGAACCACATTAAAATCAAGAACTTCTGTATATCAAGACACCATTCAGATTGAGAAGAAAACTCACTGAATGAGAGAAATTTTTGAAAAAGATGTATCTGAAAAAAAAAAAAAAAACTTGTGTCCAGAATATATAAAGAACTACAAGTCATAAAGAAAAAGGGAAGACTGCCCACTGGTCAAAAGACTGGAGCAGGCACTTCATGAAAAAGGGCATGCCAAAGAACAAATAGACATATGAAAATACACCCAACAAGGCTGGGGAGAAATAGGAACACTTTTACACTGTTGGTGGGAGTGTAAATTAGTTCAGCCATTGCAGAAGACAGTGTGCCAATTCCTGAAGGATCTAGAACCAGAAATACCATTTGACCCAGCAATCCCATTACAGGGTACATAATCAAAGGATCATAAATCATTCTACAATAAAGACACAAGCACATGTATGTTTATTGGAGCACTATTTACAATAGTAAAGACTTGGAACCAACCCAAATGCCCATCAATGATAGACTGGATAAAGAAAATGTGGCATATATACGCCATGGAATACTATGTAACCATAAAAAAGAATGAGCTCATGTCCTTTGCTGGGACATGGATGAAGCTGGAAGCCATCATTCTCAGCAAACTAACACAGGAACAGAAAACCAAACACCACATGTTGTCACTCATAAGTGAGATTTGAACAATGAGAACAAATGGACACAGGGAGGAGAACATCACACATCGGGGCCTGTCGGCGGGTGAGAGGCAAGGGGAGGGAGAGCATTAGGACAAATACCTAATGCATGCAGGGCTTAAAGCCTAGATGTTGGGTTGATAGGTGCAGCAAACCACCATGGCACATGTATACCTATGTAACAAACCTGCACGTTCTGCACATGTATCCCAGAACTTAAAGTGAAAAAAAAAAAAAAAATACGTCCACGAGGCAACAGACAAATGTGATTAAGACCACAGGAAGGTATTACCACACAGTAATTAGGATGGCTAAAGTGCCAACGATGAAAAGTATGGACGTGGAACCAATGAAACCTTCTTACACTGCTGAACACACCATATGCCTGTGGCCCAGGGTTTAGAGCCAATAGAAACAAACAAGTATGTTCATAAAAGACATGTATAAAAATGTTCATAGTGGCACTATTTGTATAGACCCAAACTGGAAACTACTTAAATGCCCATCCACAGTAGAATGGATAAAAAAATTGCAGTGTATATTCACACATCGAATGCTATGCAGCCGTGATAATTAATGAGCTACAACTACATACAACACAGATGAATGCCACACACAACAGTGAGGAAAGGAAACCAGACTAGCAGGCAAAGGTCATCTGCTTTAGAAGTCAGCAGTTACTCTCGAACAGGGGAAAGGAGATGTCAGGGGATCCTCTGGTGCTGGTAATGCTGTGTTTCTTCTGGTTGCAAGGTATGTTCGGTTTGTGAAAACTCCTTGAGCTGTATCCTTACGATTTGTAGCATTTGTGAATCCTGATGGTTTATATGCATTTCTGGGTATACGCTATGCCTCAATAAAAAGTTTACCCCCCAAAGTACAAGACATATGAAAACACACACACATAGACACACGTATATATATACAAACACATCCAAGCTCACTAACACCGGATTGGAGAAGCAGTTTCAATGTCTCAGTCCTATCCTATAACAACTGTAGACCTTCTAGCTGCTAACACACAGAATATTTCATTTTCGACACATTCTGCCCCAATTTATCTTGCATCTGAATTTCCTTATTGTCTTATCAAATGAGAGATCTATATCAAACCTTATTAGTGTTTGTTTCCCATAAAATCCACTGCTCCATTTGCAGGCCTGGGCTTAAGACGCTGATCGGTGGGATTGCCAGCTGAGCAGGTCTCAGAAACTCCAGCTCCTCTTTTGGTTGAATCAGTAGGTCACGAATAGTTATTGACACCAACCGAGCTCAAAATCACTGGTCGTCATTACCAGTCCACAGAATCCAAAGAGACAGAGTCATCCACATTTCCCGTTGTAATTGGTGAGGCATTAGAAAGGATAGATTTCCACAGGGCGAGGTTGTGGAAATGACTTGAAAAATCTCAGTGGCTAACAGGTAAAGGCATGTCTTCCTCGCACAACAGGCTCTGCCCATCTTCACTATCCAAGAACTCAGGTGGCCCAGGTCTCCCTGTTTCCATCATCAAGATGGGAAAAGAGCAGGTGCTGCTTCTTAAAGCTTCTATCCAGAACACTCATATCTCATTGACAAAGACAAGCCCGAGATTCTCCTCAAGGATGTGCCATCCTCCATGGGAGGGGCACTGAATAGCGTGGATTCTGATGCCTCCCACCGCAGGGGCAGCTAGGGGGTATCAACAACACTGGATGCTGACAAAAACCACATTGATTTTCTTCCCAGGTGTGGTTTGAAGAGAGGAGCACTTTGAGTAATGAGGGAAAGGAGGCACAGCCAGCCAGCCAGTCAGCAGGATCAACCCTGGTCCTCAGTGGGTGATATTCCATCCAGTCAATTATATATATATAATATATACTTAATAAGAGTATATATTATATATATATATACTTAAGTGTATATATATATAAAAATATATACTCTTATTAAGGAACAAAAGTTGGGCCAGGCATGGCTCATGCCTGTAATCCCAACACTTTGAGAACTTGAGGCAGGAGAATCACTTGAACCCAGGAGTTCGAGACCAGTCTGGGCAACAAAGAGAGACCCTGTCTCTAAAAAAAAATTAAAAATGATAAAAACAGCTGGGCATGATGGCACACAATTGTAGTCCTAGCTACTCAGAGGCTAAGGTGGGTGCATCGCTTGGACCTGAGAATTCGAGGCTACAGTGAGCCATGATTACACTTACACTTACTGAACTCCAGGCTGGGTGACAAAGCAAAACCCTGTCTCAAAAACATAGTTAAAAAGAAGAAAAGTTATTTAATGATATTTACTATCACTGCTAAAACCTGGTAAGAAAGACTTTCTTCAGGATCATCTCGACAGGCATAGGGACTACTGCAATGGGATTTTGCAGTGTGGGAGAGAGATTGGGCTGAACTCTGAATACAACCTGGACAAGTGGGAATTTCTAGCCCAGGAGCATGGTGGGGGTCAGTTGATGGAAAATTACAAGGAATAAACATCAACGATAAGGGGAATTCTGGCTAAACTGACCTAATGGGATTCTTACTGAAGACAGGCCAGGGTGACCAGACTATATCTGTGGAATGGTGGAAGTGGAAGATCTTGATCAGATATAGATGAGATATTGAGGGTGGGGAGTTCTTGCTAAACTGACTTGGCTGGGATCTTGCTAAACTGAACTTTACAAGGAAGTGCACAGATGAGCCCAGGAGAAGGTTCAGGAGCCAGACTAAAGTTTAATCAAAAAAGAATCTTTGTCGTTCTGCAAGCTCAGAGGGATTCCTGGGCGATCAATAATAATTTAGCTCCATTTTCTTTTGTTTGTCCAATGTTGTACTTTAAAGAACACCTAAAGAAAAAATAAAATACAATCAAAATTTGGAGAAATAATTTCTCCATGAAGATGTGAAGGGCTCTGTATTTATTTAACTTAAAGATAAGGAACAGAGTCAACAGCCATTAAGTAAGTGACTTGATAACACATAAACACATTTCCTCATTCCTCTTAGAGATGAGACAAAAAGAAATTATTTATTTAATAGCAGAGCCATCTTAGGCTAAACACTAGGAAGAGCTGACTTTGCATTTTATTGTCTGAGGAGATTGTGAGGTCTTAACATGCCCCTGAATGTAGTATCATTGAATTAATATGGGGATTCCCTCCCACCCCCTCCCCCCATCAAATTTGGAAACATTTATTGAGGCTTTGCTCATTATTTAGTAAAGTTAACTTCCTCTTTATAAGAGAAGTGTACTGAACATATGCATAATATTTGCAGTTCTATAAAGTTTAAAATAAAAACGAAGTTTATACCGCAGGTGGCAGGGGCGCAATATAAGTTGTTAATTTTATTGAGTGAATTATTTTACCATAAAAGTAAGTTTCAGCATTTTCTAGAAACCCTCATTTTGTCTGAGAATCTGATAGAGCTGCTTTCAATACTTATACGGCTCAGCTGGCAAAGGGAGGACAAAATGATTGTAAATAGTTTTGCTTTTCCTCACTCAAAGCCTTTTTAGGCTTTGAAGCCTCTAATGAAGGGAGAAGACACTGGCTCCACACTCCAGGTATAGAGCTGTTTGTGATAAGATGAAAAGGATGTTTTTCTTACCAGATATCATTCTCTTCAGAAGTAATGTTTCCTACACAAAGCGATTGCATGTCAAATGTGCAATTTATCTCTCCAGAGCACAGTGACTGGATTCTTAGTTCCTGATATAATGGTTAGCTCTGGATTTTTCTCGGTAATTTCTATATCTCTGTTTTCCTCTCAATTGTAATATTCCTGCGTCAGAAGACAAACTCAGAAGTTATGGTTCTGCGAAAAAATTTAGTTTCTACTGTGAATTTTCTTTTCTTATCAAATTGTACTAAAATAACTATTCACAACAGTGTTTCACCAAATTGTTCTCAAATTTGGTGAAATTTCATTTAATTCTTCCCATTGATTTAAAACATAAGGTATATTGGATGCCTAATTATTGCTGCAATTATGTTCTGAAATACATAATATAATATTGACCAACTATATTTTCTATGGTGGTAAAACATAGATAATGCACACGGACCATTTTAATCCTTTCAAGGTGTACTGTCAAGCTGTGGTTTTCTTTGACAGATGACACCATCGTACGGCGGGAGACCATCTCCCCGGTTCACACCAGGACTCCAGAAAGGACATCCCAGCGTATCCTACTGTGGAGCACATAACTGGATGCTAAAGAAGAGGTCTGCATTAACTGACTACCCAGCAGCTCCTTCCCCAGCTGAGCTCATTGCCATCTAATCCATTGCAAATATACAGGAGCGTGCCTTGGCTGTCTCTTTCAGAGTGGAGAAGCTTGACATTTGGATACGATCGGTTGCAGAAGTTAAGAACGAAGTTTCACGTCTTTATTTAACCTGAAAGTTCTCTTAATTCCCTGCATCATTGTGCCAATAATTCTGCCTTCTGAGACTTTGCTGGATGAAGAAGACATCTGGATTTGATTTTAGAGAAAGAAAAAGCCAAGACAATGAAATAAGTGTGTTTGTAAATGTAACTTTTAGGTCCCTTACATGGTTTTGTCCTGTTTCTTCCCACCCCCACTCCCAATTCCCCTTCCTGTTAAAACCTCAAGTCAAATCACAAACCTATCTGGCTGCTTTCAAATGTAAAATAAGACTTTACACCAAAAATACAGACTTCTCTAATGGTCTAAACTACAACTTTAAAACTTAAATCGTTCCTATGGATGCAAATGCTTAAGAAATCGGTCGTAAAATAATCTCTCTTTAAAATATAAACCCTAGCATTTTATAATGACAACAAACCATGTTTCTCATTGGCAAAAGCACTGTTTCTAAGTCTCTCATCTCACAAGCATGAAAGCCTCACTGGTCTCCCCCCCCTCCAGCACCTAGAGCAGGACCTGGCCAAGAGCTGGCCCTCCTTCAATATCTGCATAATGAATAACTCTCCATGGAAACCAGTACCACTATGGTCGATGACAACGTGCTGTAACTTACTCCGAAGACAGCAGGGGCAGGGGTGACACCAGGAGCCCAGGCCATTTGCACCAGGCTCTCTCTGGGTCTTTGTTTACGCCCCTTCCCCTCCCTCCTCCTCTGTCACTGGCCTCTCCATATGAAGTCTCTCCTTCTCTTTCCCTCCTCACCATGGCCTTTGTGCCTTTTCTTCTCCCTTCCTTTAATTCCCACTTTCTTCCTTTGAGCTTTCTCTTCCCTTTCCTCTCATTTTCCATTGTTCTTCTCCCCTTTCCACCTTCTCCTTTATTTAGTAAAAACATGGATATGACGTGTATTTTAAATTGGCATTTTAATATCCTATCAGCCTCCATTCTTCATTTTTCTCATGGCGCATACAAATTGTACATTTACCTGGCAACGACTATGTTTTGCTTGTTTGTGGCAAAAAAAAAAAAAAAATTGCCACGATGACAAGTGCCTCTTGCCAAGTCGGGTGTGCAGGTGCCGAGTCACACCCAGCCGCCCTCAAGGTCCACACATTGCCCAGTCATCTGGCGGTTTTCTCTCCAACCCAAGCATCCTGGTGCCTGTGATGAGGGGAATAAGTAACCCTATTGCTACACTCCCAGCTTATGAAGAACACAGAACACCGAGCTCAAAGGAAAAGAGAATTCTTTTGGAGACAAAAGATAATTTTGTGCTTCTAATCTGGATCCCTAAGGTCGTGCCCTACCTCCCCTATGAGCATCCCCCATCTTTACTGAAGTATAATTGACTAATACAAATTGTATATAGTTATGGTGGACAATGTGATGTTTTGATATGTGAGTACATTGTGATATGATCACTATAATCAAGCTAATCAGCATATCCATCGCCTCACATAGTTGCCTTTTTTTTTTTTTTCTTTGCCTGTGTATGGTGAAAAAATTTAAGATCTACTCTGTTAGCAATTTTCAAGCATACAATGCAGTGTTTTGCCCTTAGTTAAAGGACTTGGCGGCTTTGTGAGGTCTGAATCCTATTGATTATCCAGTGCCTGCTTTTTCTCCCTTCCAGTTTTTCCATTCATTTAATGTTGGTGCCACATACATTAAATTGAGTATGTGGACAGCAGAGTGCAGTTCCTGAATAAAGAGAATATGAAAATCTATGACTTATTAAGTTAACAGGAATAAGTGTGAGGCTTATTTCTGATTCTTTCTATAGGACAATCAATATCTGTTTTTATCAAGCACCTGCCTCCTTAATTAAGAGCAATAGCTGACAAAAGTTAATTAGCAATGTCAACATAACCCTATCACGTTGCCCTGCTCTGACTTCAAAGAAAATTTAGATAATGTTAAAGGATTAGAAAAGAATAACAGAAAGTCCAGCATGCCTACTTTAAAACACCTGAGTTTTCAAGTTCTCCAGATATAAGTTATATATAACTTTTTATTATAGAACATATTATATAATCTGAGGAAAAAAAATTGCCACGATGACAAGTGCCTCTTGCCAAGTCGGGTGTGCAGGTGCCAAGTCACACCCAGCCACCCTCAAGGTCCACACATTGCCCAGTCATCTGGCGGTTTTCTCTCTAACCCAAGCATTCTGGTGCCTGTGATGAAGGGAATAAGTAACCCTGTTGCTACACTCCCAGCTTATAAAGAACACAGAACACAGAGCTCAAGGGAAAACAGAATTCTTTTGGAGACAAAAGATAATTTTGTACTTTGAAACTGGATCCCTAAGATCGTGCCCTACCCCGCCATGACCATCCCTCATCTTTACTGAAGTATAATTGACTAATGCAAATTGTATATAGTTACGGTGGACAATGTGATGTCCTTCTTTTTTCTGCTAACATCACATAACATTTGTACTGTTTCTTTTGAAAACTTGTAAAAAACTTGGAGGGGAAAGCATTTCTAGCCTGTCCTGTTGGTCAGCGGATTAATTTGCCTCCAGTAAGTGTCTCTGTGGCTTACCGTCATTCAGTTGATACCTTCTTTGGCATGAAGCTTTCCCTTCCTGGATGCTCAGGACATGTGATTTGAGGATAAGTTTACCTGGGCTTTTCAGGCATCTTTGTTTGCTTCTGCTCATTCCAAAGCTTTTGCTAGGAACAGGGAAGCTGACACATCAGCAGGCGAGGACCCTTCAATAGTGTGGAGGGTGAGGGAAGGTTGAACAGCTAGAGAACACAAAGGGAAGAAAATAACATACTTTGCCATTTCTATAACCTTAATACAACTTTAATAAAATTTTTCTTTGGAAGCTATAAATTCATTTCTTTAAGAAGCTTTGTTGAGCAAAAATATTCTTACAATTGCCATTAAGTGCACCATTTTGTTCAAGATGAACCCATTAAACATTTTCTTTATCATAATTAAGCCCAATATACAAAATGCCAAAGATTAGCTATCAGCTTAGTACAAACCAGGAAGCTGAAGAATAGCTGTATATTCAGTAAACCCCAAAGAGTGTGTTTTTGTTTTGTTTTGATGCTAAGGAAAGGCAGGTGGCTCAAACCCAGGGCAGTGTCTTTGTCTCTGCAGGATAAGCCTATTTAACTCAGCTTAGTTCATATCCTCAAATGCAATCCTTGCCAGACCAGTGACCTCGGGGAACCCTAAAGCCAGACAGACCACCTGCAGGGGAGACAGAGGATCAGAGGAAGGTCACAGGTGGCATGAGTGGTGGGCTCTGACAGGAATAAGCCCTGTTAATGGGCTGTTATGGAAGGAAAGCTGGTCATCTGGCCTCCCACCCCTGGCCAGGAGAACCTGGACTGCAGTTTCAATCTCATTGCATGCCATTTAGATGTTTGTCTGCAGTGCTACCTGTGGGGTTCTTGAACTTGTGACTTTTAAAGACAATACAAGGATGGACTGGTAATGACTGACATTAGTTGAATGAAAATTACCCAAAAGTTTACTAAGCAATAAACTTCAATCTACAATGATAGACTGGATTAACAAAATGTGGCACATATACACCATGGAATACTATGCAGCCATAAAAAATGATGAGTTCATGTCCTTTGTAGGGACATGGATGAAATTGGAAATCATCATTCTCAGTAAACTATCGCAAGAACAAAAAACCAAATACCGCATATTCTCACTCATAGGTGGGAATTGAACAGTGAGAACACATGGACACAGGAAGGGGAACATCACACTCTGGGGACTGTTGTGGGGTGGGGGGAGGGGGGAGGGGGGAGGGATAGCACTGGGAGATATACCTAATGCTAGATGACGAGTTAGTGGGTGCAGCGCACCAGCATGGCACATGTATACATATGTAACTAACCTGCACATTGCGCACATGTACCCTAAAACCTAAAGTATAATAATAAATAAATAAATAAGAAAAAAAAGAATTAAAATGACAGCACAAGGAAACATGAAGCTGTAAAGGTAGCTCAGTGCTCAAATGTTAGTTACTACCTCGAAGTGAAGGAAAATTGTAAAAACTGTCCCAAGTCTTAGAACTCATGCCCTACTTCCACCCCACATTGACAATCTCACCTGCCAGGAAAAGATTCCACTTCTAGAAGCATTAATGTTGAACCAAGCATTTTGTTAGCCTGACTCTATTTGTTCTTAAATAGATATGAAGATACCTTTTTATCTGAGAGCGCGTTAACTACTTACGGAAGAATGAATGAATGGAGCTCCCAGAGACTGTCCCTTAGAGTTCTGCATTCATTTGTTCCCTCATTAATTGAAAATTGGTGGGTGCATGTGCTGTGCTAAGACTGTGGCTAGAATGTGATAAGAAATGAGTGAGACTCCAGAGAGAGAGTTTGGCATTAAAAAAAATAATAATAAAATAAAATAAATAAACTTCAATCTGACTAGATACCCAATAAACTGTCTACAATATGCAAATGCAGAATTGACTGATGGAGAACATTCATCATTTTCCTGTGGTCCAATTATGAAAGGAAAAGAAGCTTTTTTCCTTTGCTCTTTTCAAATGCAAAGTGGTTATTGGGAGAAAAAAGGTGGGATTCTTACAAGTGAAGCAGTATAAAGAAGGGGTAAGTAAAGGAGAGTGGACGGACCTACCCAGAGAAGGATTCACTGGGCTGAGGAGGGGTAGTGATGGGGGTTCTGCTGGGCTGGAGACCTGGACTCCCAGGTAGCACCCCACTTGTGGCTCACCTATGAAGGTAGCTTGTGGTGACTTGAAGGTTTATCTCTAGAAGCTATGACCTTTGAGGCTGCATCAAAGACCCAAATTATCAAATCAGTCACAAGAGAGTAGATGCCGTGAGGAGCAGGTTGTCTACCATCGGGTGGGCTATGGAAAAGTCAGCAAACGTGGCTGATGGGCCAAATCCTGTCAGCCTCCTGTTCCTCCTGTTTTTGTAGATAAAGTTTTATTGGCACATAGCCAAACCCATTTGTATACTTATGACCTATGTTGTTTTCATACTTCAGGAGCAGAGTTGAGTAGTTGTGACAGAGACCACATACATAGTCTGCAAAGCCCAGATTATTTACTAGCTGGCTCTCTACTGAAAAAAATGTGCTGACCTCGGAACAGTTAGCTTGGACTGTGGGCTGAGAGTAGATCGCACAAATTTTCTGGATCCCTTAAGTCCTCCAGGATACTCAAATGATCTGAGGCCAATGAACGATGACTCATATCACACATCTCCTCATCTTCCCAATTCTTGCCAGCTTAGTTCCAGACTTAAGTATGAGATGATGTTTTATATTTATAGTATGAGCACTGTAACACAAATGTATACCTGCTAGGTGTGGCATTGTTTTCCTATTGTTGCTATAACAAATTGCCACAAACTAAGTGACTTAAAGCAACACAAACTGATTATCTTACATTTTGCAGGTCAGAAGTCCAAAATCATTCTGCGTGAACTAAAAATCAAAGGGTCAGCTGGGCTCTGCTCCTTTGGAGGATCCAAGGGGGATTCAGATTCTTACCTTTTAGAAGCCTCCTCTAGTCCTCAGCTTGTGGCCCCGTCCTCCATCTCCAAAGCCATCACGATAGCATCTTCTCTCCTTTCTGACCTCCGCTTCTATTGTCACATCCTCTTTGACTCTGATCCCCATGCTTCTCTCTTATCAGGGCCCTTCTGATTGCATTCAACCCACCTGGATAATCTCTCTGTCTTAGATCTTTAATGTAATCATACCTGCAAAGCCCCTTTTGTCATGTAAAGTCACATTCCCAGGTGCTAGGGATTAGAACGTGGAAGTTTTTGAGGGGCATCATTCAGCCAGTCACACATAGAGAACTTTGAGGCTTTGATACCAACTTCAACTCTATAAAGAACTGCTGAGAAGCCATGGCTATCTAGGGGGAATGGGACTATTCTGGCCCTGTCCAGAGTCTCTACTTTCCATTCATTCTCAACTCTCATTCAGGCAAGGGATGGGTGGGGAACAGCACAAGCAGTCACTGGTTCATAGCTCTTATCAGCACTGCCTGCCAGGCGAGATTGGCCAGGGACCCAGCCTTGGCAACAGAGTGGGCACTTGGACAACCTTATTTAGTAACCTTGGAGGACCCCTCTTGTCCTCTACCGCCCTGACTCGTATTTCCACTCCCTGGGAGGGGCTTCCTTGTCCACATCATGTTCCTCCATGGCCATACCTTAGGTGGACATTGGGGAGAATGCCCTTTCTAGGGGAAGCAGGCGTAGGTTTCGCAGTGCAGTACTTGTTGCAGGTTTAGGGATCAGGACACTGCTGTGAGGGGTCAAATACTCAAAGGCTATTTGTGACCAGACCCCAACTAGTGTTACAGTTTTCCTTAAAAAAAAAAAAAAGCTTCTGATTTGTTATGGACTGAAATGTGTTCCTAACTCCTAGTATCTCAAAATGTGACTCTATTTGGAGGTAAGCTCTTTAAAGGGCAGTTATGTCAAAACGAGGTTGGATGAGTGGGCTGTCATCCAATATGCTGGTGTTCTTATAAGAAGAGGAGATTGGCGGCACACGGTGGCTCACGCCTGCAATCCCAGCACTTTGGGAGGCTGAGGCAGGTGGATCACCTGAGGTCAGGAGTTCAAGACCAGCCTGGCCAACATGGTGAAACCCCGTCTCTACAAAAATACAAAAATTAGCTGGGCATGATGGCAGGTGCCTGTAATCCCAGCTACTCGGGTGGCTGAGGTGGGAGAATCGCTTGAACCTGGGAGGCTAAAGTTGTAGTGAGCCAAAATTGCACCATTGCACTCCAGCCTGGGCAACAAAGTGAGAGTCCATTTCAGAAAAAAAAAAAAAAAAAGAAGGAAATTGAGACACCAACACATGCAGAGAGATGACCATGTGAGGAGGACATTAGAAGAAGATGGCCACCTACAAACAAGGAGGGAGGCCTCAGAAGAAACCAACCCTGCTGGCACCTTGCTCTCAGATTTCCAGCCTCCAGAACCATGAGAAAATAAATTTCTGTTGCTTAAGCTGCTGAATGTGTGGTGTTTTATAGTGGCAGCCTGAGCAAGACTAACACAGATTCTAAGCAACGGGAGCTCTGTAAGGTGTGTGTGTTGGGGGAGACATCAGAGAATTGTTAGCAGCCGACACTCACAGCAGCTGGGGGCACTGGCCCAGGAAAGGGCTTCTGGGCAGCCACCAAAACAGCATCTACCCCAGCGGGCAAGTCCCCAGTCACAAAAAGACAGTGCAGATGCTGGAGAATCAAACAGAATAAGAGCTTTCGACTGCTCTGTGCTGTGAAACACAAAAATTGGGACACCACCAGAACCTCTTGAAGTTGGAGCTTGAAGTCTCTTTGCAGGCAGAATATGTTTTGCCTTAAAAATAGCACCTAATGATAACCCTTATCAACATCCATTCTGCAGATAACAGGCCTCCCTCAGGGACCATATAGGTGCCATTCTCCCCTAAAGTCAACTGCAGCCTCAAAGAGCCATTGAATTCATAAGGCAGCACGGAGATATAGGTCATGTTTTCTTCCCTCTAAACCTAGAAGCTTGTAAGGGGACATGCTCTCTAGACACGAAATACCATATTTCCTTTGCATCTTAATCCACTCAACCCTGGTTGCAGTCACCTTCTTATTATTCACTCCATACCAGATAGATGAATTTTCACGATTTTCCAGTTTCCATTCTGGTTCTCCTGTTCCTGGTAGGGATAACAGAGAATACTATCTTTCTCTTTCTTCAAAGATTCTGTCCTGTGAGAATGTTCCTCTCCAGTGATCTAGTATAAACTGCACCATCCAGCTCTACTCATGATTTCGCTGAGCACAGATTCTTTGTGACGTAGTTTCTTATTTCTCATTTCTCCTGTGATGTTATACCCTTTGTCAAGCACAGAAGAAATAATGGAAACTACATTCACCTTTATTTTCCATGCTTGATAGAACTACAGTGGTGTATAGTAGTTGGCATCAAAAGATGAAGGTACAATAAGACATTTGATTAGTAATCAAAGAGGTGAATGAAATAAGATGGAATGCCAAGTTTTAGACTAATATTTACACAGTGGTATAACCCAATGGTGAGTCGGATATGTTTTTTTAAAAGCCTACACATTTTCTTCTGCATAGGACATAAGACAATGAAATACAAACATGTAGAGTTTTTTTGTTAAAATCAAAGCTAGAAAAGTTTAGGGTGTTTTCTTGGTAAAGAGTCTTCGTATGGTTAGGAAGAGGTCTTCAGGCAAACATACCATTTCTCTATAGGAGAAATAGCTCTTTCTTCTAACAACTGCTGAATTTAGTTTTCAGACATTAAATGTGTATAAACCGAATGGACATCCATCAAAAGGATTGAATTGGTGCAAAAATGAGTGACTTCTCGGCCTCTCTTTATGGTTGCTTTGAGAACTACTGCATCTAAAAGTGGACTACAATGGAAGGTATAGATACAGCAGAGGAACACACTGAGGAATAAGAGGGGCAATTTTAAGCATGTAGGTGATCTCAAGTAGGCTGATCTCAAGTAGACAGACCACAAAGGATCTGAAGCCACCAACAATGTTGTGTAAAGATGTCCAGAGACACTTATGTGGGTCCTGCATGGATGGTCATCCTTACAGGTCTATGAGTGGGGTAGGGCTATGGGAGGCTCCCAGTGCAGTAAAATGAGGCAAGTACAGAGAAGAGGGTCTCTGTTATTCACAGGACCATTATTGAAATCAGTTCCAGATATGTTTGAGTAATAACAGTTCAACAAGAGATGGATTCCATGGGAAAGAAACTTGCGAAAGACTAAGAAGGGAAGCAAGTCTATCAATACGCAATCAGGACTGTATCCCACAAACGAATGCTATAGTTCCTCTCTTCAGTCAGGACTTACTGAGGATTTGCTACATGCATTCACGAGGTCAGCACTTGGCATCAATGGAGCAGTATCCCTTCAGCAGTATCCCTGAAGCTAATGTTTCAGTGGGAGAGCAGGTGGTGACCCTTCTGTAAAGCAGGTGAGGGGCTGAAGAATGGAGAGGAAAGGGGTGGAGTCTTCTACAGTGTGTTCATGGAAGGCTTCCCTGAGTGATACAGTGAAAGGAAATGAGTCACACAGAGATCTTGGGGTGAGATGGGAGGAAGAGGGAATATTCCAGGCAAAGAGACTGTGACAGTTAATTTTAGGTGTCCACTTAACTGAATTAAGGAATGCCTAAAAGCTGGGAAAGATTGCTTTTGGGTGCATATGTAGGGGTATTTCCAGAGAAGATTGGCATGTGAGTTGGTGTACTGAGTGGGGAAGGGCCACCCTCAATGCCTGTGGGCACCATCCAATCAGCTGGAGGCCCGATAGAAGAAAAAAGCAGAGGAAAGGTGAATTCACTGTCTCTCCTGGAGCTGGGGCACCCTTCTTCTCCTGCCCTTGGACATCAGAATTATAGACCCTCTGGCCTGTGGACTCCAGGACTTGCACCAGTGGCCTCCTTGGATTCTCAGGCCTTTGGCCTCAGACCCAGAGTTACACCATTGACTTCCGTGGTCCTCAGGCCTTTGGACATGGACTGAGCTTGGTTTCTCTAGTTCTTCAGCTTGCATATGGTTTGAGACTTCTCAAATTCCATAATCTCATGAGGCACTTCCTTTAATAAATCCCATCTGTCTGTCTATCTATCTAGCTAAATCATCACCTATTTTTATTGTATTGATTCTTTCTGGAGGACACTGACTAATACAAAGACTAAGTGCAAAGATCCTGATGGTGACAATCAGAGTTGCAAGTTCCAGCAACAAGAACATTGGTGAATCTGGGACAGGGGTATTGAAGGAGATGATATCAAAGAGACAGACAGTGGCTGGACATGTGCAGCTCTGTATGGGACTCCCACCCTTCATGTGATGGAATTCCACCCTTCATTGTAGGTTTTGTTTAGGGAAGTAATGACATTTGATTTCTCTATTAAGAAGGTGGCTAGATGGCTACAGCTGCTAATAAAATCCATTCTGAGATCACCAAGTGTAAAACCCAGTGCATTTCATGAAGCGTTTTACTTGATGCTCACGGCAACCCCATAGGAGCTCACTTATTATATTCTTGCCTGGAGTCACACAGACAGTGACTGAATTTGGAGTCAAACCAAGACTTGCAGGAGTAGAATAGCCACAGTACTGCACTGCATCACAAGGGAGTGTGGGTGAAAGGGTGAGAGTAACTCAGCACAGAGAAAATTAGAAAGAAGTGAGGTCCAAGGGTTGGTCTCAGCTGCCATCACCAGAGAGCACTGCAATGGGGACTGGGACCTGAAATCCTGGAATGGGCTCTAGTTCCATTAGCTCATACTAGTTTGTTGGCTGAGGCAAGCGATTTAAATCAATCTGGACCTGCTGCTTCACAAATAGGGTTGCTGAACTCCAAGACCCCAAGTTATATTTTGCTCTCAGTGATCCATATACTATATAAACGAAGTATTACATTTTCAAAATATTTTATATTGAATTTTATTATGGTTTATTAGGTTTTACAGAATTAAAAATTGTAGGAGTAGAAAGGTCTCAATCAGCTCATTTTATTTATTTTTTAGCTTTGTAGATGAAAAATAATGAAAACCACAAATAAATAAAAATAATATCTTTGCAGCCAGGCACAGTGGCTCATGTCTGTAATTCCAGCACTTTGGGAGGCTGAAGTGGGTGGATCATCTGAGGTCAGGGGTTCAAGACCACCCTGTCCAACATGGTGAAATCCCATCTCTACTAAAAATACAAAAATTAGCTGAGCATGGTGGCGCACATCTGTAGTCCCAGCTACTCAGGAGGCTGAGGCAGGAGAATCTCTTGAACCAGGAGACAGAGGTTGCAGTGAGCCGAGATTGTGCCATTGCACTCCAGCCTGGGTGACAGAGTGAGACTCCGTCTCAAAAAAAAAAAAAAATCATTGCAAAGATGTATTAATATACATTGCATACACAGACATGTTTCATGTACAGACATACTTGTACACACATACACATACTCCCCCAGCCACCAGTACTTCTGTGTCATAAACTCCACCCCAGTGTGACTGGTGCTTTCTGAGCTCCACCAAAGAGTTCCTGCCACAGCAATCCCTGATTTTACCCTCCAGAGACAATCACTGTCTAAATAGGTTGGATCTATCTCTTGTGGACACTGACCATGTTTACTGACTTCTCAGCATCTTCGAACACCCTTGGGTATGTGTGGGGAATTTCTAGCCTTGTGAGTCCCACCTTCCCAAAGGACTCAGAGTTGCAAATTTGACAGCTGGGTCTCAGGAGTTTCCAGGCTCCACCAAGCTGATCCTCACACCCCAGACTCTCCTTTGGGAAGGATCAGCCTGAGGAAGGAGTCTCCACTGGAATCTACCTTTGGTGGAGGCGTCTGACTCCTGGAGGTGACAGCCTGCTGTTCTAGCCACTGGAGCAGGTGCAGCATGGGACGCAGGGCAGCAGCAGCCGTGTCCAAGCTTGACAGCAGGGCAAACTGTAGCATCCCAGGCTTAGTGACACGGGGTAGGGGGACTCCCACTGTCAGGCCAATTCCTGGAAGCAGAGAGCCTATTTCTCCAGGCCTCTTAAGGATGTCGTGGACTCCCCAGTCTACTCTTTTTCACTGAATCCACCATAATGAACTATTTTTCACTTGTAACTAATAAAACGGTGTGATCCTGACTGCCCAATACTATGTCTCCAGAGCCTATACACATTTAAGCAACATGTATTTTTATACTTAACAATGGAACTCAGCTGTAAACACTGGAAAGCTTAGACCCATTCTTTCTTTTTGACTGCCCCATGGTATTTGATGGTATTGTATTGGTGCACCATACTTTGCTTAACAAGCCCCCTATTGCTTTACATTTAAGAGATTTTTCTTATTTTTACTGTTCTATACAATGTAGCCTGACACACATTTGTCATTTTCAATTCACTCTGTGGCTTTCGTACAGATTACTAAACAGTAAGATTGCTGAAAGATTATATATGCACAGTAAAATTTTTAACATATAAAAACAAATTTTATTTTCAAAGGTTATTCTAATTTATACCTGCATTAAATATTTATGAAGACATCAATTTTTCTCCACCCTTGCTAATACTTGATGTTATTTGTCCTTTGAAATGTTGCCATTTTGAAAGGCAAAACTCCACCTCATTTTAATTTATATTATAAAAATTATTAGTGATTTTTAGCATATTTTTACATATTTACTGGCCATTTGTATTTTTCTTCTTTTTACCTATTTATATTTGCCCATTTTCTATTTTTTTACTGATAGAGATCACATTATATGTTGTACATAATATATAACACATATTGCATGTAGTTTGTATATATTCTGTTGCAAATATTTTCCCTAAGTCTCTCATTTATCCTTTAATTTTATTTAGGGTATTTTCTACTACACAAAGTTCTATTTAGCACTTGCTGGAGTGATTCAACTTTAGAGGATTTAACAACATAATTAAGTAAATTAATAAATAATTTGAGTAAAAAAAAATCACATCAAATCCAAAGGAAAACAGAATGATTGAATTGAGACAAAATTGTTCATTAAAAACTTTAAGTAAAATAAAATGTTTGATTAAATACTTTAGGTAAAACTTTAAAAAAACTTCTTAAGATGAGTTTCCAATGCTATCAGAAGTCATTATGAAAACATTACACTAAATTGTAAAATCCTAAATGCATTCTGACTGAAGTTGGAAGCAGGACAAAATGTAAGGTATCTCCTCACTATAACTCAATTGTGTCTGGGAGATTTTAGCTAATGCAATCAGATAGAATTAAGTGACTGATGTAAACTGGAAAAGAGATAAAAGCAGTATCACTCTTTGCAGATAATATGATTTTACTCCTAGAAAACGCAGGTGGTAAAACTAAAAGAAAACCTTTTAGAACTAATTTTCCTTTCAAAAATTTCACAGGAAGGTGTCACTATGTAAGCAGTGACTTTGAAACCCTCAACAGCTTTCCTCTATGCTAGTAGTAGCTATTTAGAAATTAAAATGGTAAAAGTTTCTATTCATGACAGCTACTAAAAGTACAAATGGCCAAAAATAAATTTATCAAGGAAAATACAAGAGTAGAATGTATATTTCAATATTAATATTTTACTGAAGACATAAAATAAGACTCCAGTAAATGGAGACATGTCATATTCCTGTATGGGAAGACTCAACATCACAAAAGCTTCTCAAATCAATGTATAAACTTCATGCAATTCCAATCAGAATTCTAATGGATTGTTTATATATTCTGGTCCTGCTTTTGAAACTGGATAAATTGATTATAAATTTCATACAGATGAATTACCTTGATAATTTCTGAGAATGTTTTGGGAAATTATTTTTCAGATATTTAAGTGTATGTTAGAGCTACTCTAGTCAAAACTACATGTTACTAGTATAGGAATAGACAAGTTGATGACCAAAACAGAACAGAGTCCATTAACCAATCCCAAAATACTTGTTTTATTATGGTAAATGATACTTGAACAAATAGCTAATAGTTTAGAAGAAAAAAATATGCATTTATGCTAAATTAAAAAATAATTTTTGGCTAGATTAAAGATCTAGTGAAAAGATAAAATCCATTTAATGTTATAGTAAAATATAGGAGTTATGTTTTTGTTGTTTAGCCAAGTGGGGAAGGTAATTCTCACTAAATCTGATAACCTGGAAGACATGCAAAAAAAACAAAAGAAAAAAAAACTCACCAGGTCTCTTTTATTATATATTAACCCCGCCATATTATAGGTTAGGATATAAGACCTATAAGTGGGAATAAGTAACTCATGCAAGATCACTCAACTTGGCAGAGAGAGAGAATAAAGGGCTAATCAGATGGTCAGAGTGTTTAATCAGATGGTTTAAGTGTTAAGTGGTTAAGTGGTTAAGTGTTTAAGAGCTACACACTTTTCTCTTTCCCAGTCGTTCGTAAACTTTAATGAACATTAAAAACCACCTGGAGTGCTCATTAAAATTTACCTGACTCCCACTCCCAGTTTCTCATTTAATAGATCAGATTAGGGACTGAAAATTTGCATTTTTAATAAGTTCATAGGTAATGTCCATGCTGCAGAGTGTAGCATCACTTGGAGTAATAATTTGCTATGCAACTTCCTTCAACAAAAAATCATGCTGCATACACACACACACACACACACACACACATAAGCTTGGATGTCATCAAAGAGCATACATTTTATTCCGAGTTATTTTAGGGGTACATCCATGTTATGGGCTAGTGAAAACTTAGTCTGAGGGGTAAACAGGTACGAAGAGTCAGCATCAAATTCCATCAGGGACAGAAGTATCAGGTCAGGTTGAGGTTACATAAAAACAACATAAGTAAGACATTTCATTTATCAAAAGAAAGTTATATGATATTAGTGAAAATGGCAGTGCAATGACATCCAAAAATCTCTTCTCCATAAAAGTGATGAGAAAACTGGTAAAAATTGTTGGAATCAAATTTTTCTGAACTCTGGAAATTAACCAAGGCTTGGAAGAACCTGAAGAGGGTTCATTCAAGAACAAATGGCTGAATTTCAGGAAGACCAGTGAGCTTAGGGCATTTTAATAGTCTCATTCCCTGCTCTCCAGGTGCACAGTAATCTTGTAAAATAAAACTCTGCATTCCTATTGCAGCCTGGCAGAACCCCCAGAGGTAACAGAATGAAGCTGGAGATCTTACAAAGCTCCACTTCCAAATAATTGCCCTTTAAAAAGAAACCTATTTCACGGTTTCCTGGAATGTTCCCACTTACAAGGCTGTCTGTATCTGACCTGACTTAGCGACTGCCCAATACAAAAAGCCTTCTCCCCAAGGAACATTTGTTGAGAACAATTAATAGGCACATATTTTAACTTTGTAGCTGCTTTGAGGTGGTGAATAGCAGTTGAAACAACCAATATGCTAGCCAAAAAAGCTGTAAAAGAAAAGCTGGGGCATGAGATAGTCCTAGGAACTTAGAAAATCCTGACCTATTCCTGGGAATCAAGAAAGTCATGTGTATGTCAGTATTGGCCACATGCTCCTGGCTGTGTGCATGCTGAGGAAAGACCTGAGAAGGGCCTATGCTCTCACCTCTTGCTGACCTTGAGGCTCTGTGCAAGCAGAAAGGGAAAGCTAGGCAATATTGTCAACTGCCTGACTGAGTGTTGAAGACGTGTTCTAACACATGAATACAGCTCCTTGGCAGAAACAGAAAGACTTATTGGTTCCAGACATTTGAGGAAACCTCTATCTAATCATTAGCTGTAGAGACTTCAGTAGCCACACATGGAAAATAATACAGATTTTGCAGAATTAGTTTAGAAAAATCCCTAAATAAACAAAAATAACTAACAACTACAAGCAGCAATAGCTATAAACCTGGAGTGGGGAGGATCTAATTTTCATGGTTGTCAAGTTATATTATTTTAAATGTCTAGTTTCCAACAAAAATTATGAGACATGCAAAGATACAAGAAAGCATGGTTTATATGCAGTTGGAAAAACAAGCAATCAGTAGAAATTGTCTCTGAAGAACCCCAAACGTTGGACTTACTAAAGAAATACTTTAAATAAGCTGTTTTGTTCAAAGAGCTAAAAGACACAATGTGTCTTTGCTTGAACATTTTTGAATATGTTCAAAGAGCCAAAAGAGACAATGTCTAAAGAACTAAGGAAAAGTATGATGTGTCAGCAAATAGAGAATATTAATAAAGAAATAGGACTTTTATTTGGAAAAATCAAATAGAAATTCTGCAGTTAAAAAGTACAATTAATGATACGAAAAATTCACTAGAGGGCTCAATAGCAGAGATGAGCAGGCAGAGGGCTCAATAGCAGAGATGAGCAGGCAGAAGATAGAATAAGTGAACTTGAATATAGTCAATAGAGATTATGAAGTATGAAGAACAGAAAGACAAAAGAACAAAGAAAAATGAACAGAGCCTCAGAGATCTGTGGAACACCGTTAAGATTACCAACAACCTATGAATAATGGGAAACTCAGAAGAACTGGAGAGAAATAAAGGGGCAGAAAGAATAATTGAAGAAATAATGGCTGAAAACCTTTCTAATTTGATAGAAAACATTTAGCTACACAGCCAAGCAGCTCAGTGAATTGCAAGCAAGATAAACTCAAAGAGATCCACAGGTATACATCATAATCAACCTGCCAGAACCCAAATACAAAGAGATAATCTTGAGAGCATCAAGAGAGAAGCAATTGATCATGTACAAGGAATTCTCATTTAGATTACAGCTGATTTCTAATCAAAAACCACGGAGAACAGAAGGTAATAGGATGACATATTCAAGGTGCTGAGAGAAAAGAAAATGTCAACCAAGAATTCTATATATGGCAAAGCTATGCTTCAAAGATAAAGGAGAAATTAATATTTTTCCATCTTTAGGAAAGCTTTGTATAGCCACCATGGCTCTGATCTCATCTTGAATTGTACTATCATAATTCCCACATGTTGTGGGAGGGACCCGGTGGGAGATAATTGAATCATGGGGTTGGTTTCCCTCATACTGTTTTCATGGTAATGAATAAGTCTCATGAGATCTGATGGTTTTATCAGGGATTTCCACTTTTGTGTCTTTCTCATTCTCTCTTTGCCTGCTGCCATCCATGTAAGATGGGACTTGCTCCTCCTTCCCTTCCACCATGATTGTGAGGATTCCCTACCCATGTGGGACTGTAAGTACAATTAAATCTCTTTCTTTTGTAAATTGCCCAGTCGTGGATACGTCTTTATCAGCAGCGTGAAAACAGACTAATACAGGCTCACACCTATAATCTCATCACTTTAGGAGGCCAAGGTGGGAGGATCACTTGAGGCCAGGAGTTTGAGACCAGCCTGGGCAACATAGTGAGACCTAAATTCAATAAAAAATTTAGAAATAGCTGGGCCATGGTGTTATGTTCCTATAGTCCCAGCTACTTGGGAGGCTGAGGCAGGAGGATCACTTGAGCCCAGGAGGTCGAGGCTGCAGTGAGCCATAATCAGGCCACTGCACTCCAGCCTGGGCAACAGAGTGAGACCCTGTCTCTAAAAAATAAATACATACATTCAGAAATAAAAATTAAAAACCAAGATAATTTATCATGGGTAGACTTACCTTACTAGAAATACTAAAGGGAGTCCTTCAGGCAGAAATGAAGAAACACTAGACAGTAACTTGGATTCACGTGAAGAAACAAAAGAGCGACAGTTAAGGTAATAACACAGGTAAATATAAAAGACACAATCATTGTAAGTTTTATTTGTAACTCTTTTATCTAATTTGAATGACAACTGAATAAACAATTATAAATCTGTTGATGTATAAACAATGGATAAGGATGTCACTTGTGATAATAACAGCACAAAAAAGGGGGAAAGAATGAAGAGCAAAGTTTTGTGCACTGTTGAAGTTGGTATGAATCTGAACTAGTTTGTTATAAATTAAGATGTGACTTGTAATCCCCAGAACAATTTATATGAAAATCACTATAAATATATGGTAAAATACATGAAAAGAAAATTAAATGATACACTAGAGTATAGTTAATAAAAGAAGGCAGGAGTAGAGGAACAAAAAAGACATGAACATGTAGAAAAAATAGTGAAATGTCAGACTTAAAGACAAGGTGAACATTCTTGTCTGTGGTACAAGGACTGAGATGGATTGATGCAAACAACAGATTACCAATACCAGGAGATCAATAGGAGTGAGGAAGGAGCAGGAGAGAAATACTCCTAGAAGCAAATCCATGGTGGTAAATCCTGTACCCTTGACCCCACTAGGTAGTCCCATTTGTCCCCGCTGCAGGCTCTTGAGCTGTTCCTACCTGCTCCAAGGTTGGCTCCCACTCAGTAGTGGGTTTACCATAATGAGAATGAAGCTTACAGTAGGAGACTTCCTTCAGAGATTCAGGGATGTGGCAGATTCAGTCACTGGCCAGGTACATGGAGCAGTGCCCCAGCCCGGTAGTCACCATTACACCTTGCTGGTGATAGGCTACAGGAAAGGCCAGAGCACTGGCAGCATTGCCTTGCATCTTGCAGCCCCAGTGGCAGCCTGCCCCTTTTGGACCGATGGAGCATCCCGAGCCTGTGATTGACTTCATGGAGACGGATCTGAAGGATGCTGTTCTTCTCCCTGCTTGGGGTGGACCACTCCTGCAAGAGCGAGAAGGTTAGGGCAAGGGTGTGGGAAACTGGAGGGTCACATCCTGAGAGACTGGGAAATTAAAGGCCCAAGCTGTCTGGGGGCTTGGCCTAATTCTCCATCTCCCCCAACCCCCTAGAGCCTCTGCTCCCACTAGAAGCTCTGAGGGCTTCCTTTGACTCTGCACCCATCCCTAGTCCCCAAAGAAGAACCCACTGAGCAAGAAACTGCACAGAAAGTCACCATTGTGCATTACCAATTATGAGAGGCAAAACTGAAAGAAGCTTTTCTAAACTATCAATAATAACAAAAATTCTGTCAACACTGCTAGAGGAAAGATGGAATTAGCTTTCTATTCTCTCTGCAGAAAATGATATTACAAAACTGTTGTCATAGGAAGAGGCAACAAAAGAATATGCAGGAAAAAAAAAACACAGAGAAATGAGTATTACCGAGGTGTGTCAGGCAGTCAATGACAACTGCTAACAATTTCATGTTATTTTTCCGGATTTAAGATATCTGTGATATTTGGTAGCTTTTTAGTATTTAAATTTGCATGAGTTTTTTCTTGTTCATTATCTAATTCTGTATTCTTTTTTTTTTTCTAAAGTGGCTTACAAATTGCATAAGCTTTAGACCCCAAACACCTCCAGCTGGGCCTCTACCCACTGCTTATAGAAGACCCCCGCAAGGGGCCACAGGGGAAAGCAGGCCTCTTGTCTCAGCAGAATCTCCCAATTTCTTGTTATCTGGTTGGTCAGTGTAATCACTTATAATTTAAAAAACATTTTACCTTATCTGTTTTGTCTCCTTTGTAGTCACTCATATAATTTGTTTTTGTCTTCCTTTTCTTTATTTAAAAGCCTTGTCAGAAGATTATTATTTTTATTTATTTATTTATTTTTTTGAGACGGAGTCTCACTCTGTCACCCAGGCTGGAGTGCAGTGGTGCAATCCGGCTCACTGCAAGCTCCACCTCCCGGGTTCACACCATTCTCCTGCCTCAGCCTCCCGAGTAGCTGGGACTACAGGCACCCACCACCACGCCCAGCTAATTTTTTGTATTTTTAGTTTATTTTATGAGATTTTCTTTAAAGGAAATTTTTGCTTTTGTAGATTTTGTTTCTTTCTTATCTAATTCAATTTCTACTATTATCCTCTTTTACTCTTTCTGCCAAAAAATACAGACCAGATTTTGAAAATCAAAACAAAAAGCTATGGCTAGAGCAAGGATGAAGGCCAAGTCTTCACTCCCATGGAAATTTTCTTCTAGCTAAGGTGAGGTATAAAACAAATTAATAACTGAATGTATAATTTATTGTCAGGTGGTGATTGGTACTGTGAAGAAAAATACATGTAGGTAAGTGGATATGGAATGATGGAGGTGGCATCTGCTTTAGATGGGATGGTCAGGGAAGGACTTTTCAAGAAAGTGATATCTGAGCAGAGACCTGAGTAGGTGAGGAAGAGAGCAAGACTGTGTGCGTTCTGGGCAAAGGGAGAGCAAGTGCAAAGGCCCTGAGGTAGAAATGGGATTGGAGTGTCCTAGTACTTGCAAGAAGGCCACCGTGTGCCATGCAGATCAAGTAAGGAAAGCAGAGAGAGAGGTTCCAGAGCTCAGATCTTATTTAACCCTATTAACTATAGGGAGAGTATGATTTTTATTCTAAATAAGAAAGCAAGACAACAGAGAGCATGGGCCTGGAGAGCGCTGAGGCAGACTGACGTATAAATCTACAACAAGCGCTGGTAGGAAAATCTCCCTTGCATTTGATTCCACTTCTCAGAACTTGCTTGTTGGCCCCAGAAGTACAAAGGAGCTGGGTCCCACCAGGAACAGCTGGGCAGCAGTGAATGCTGGAAAATGAGAGAGGAAGAGACAGATGGATGAGGATTAAAGGAATCCTCCAACGGGTCCAGCTTTGAATGTGAGGCGGAAAGTGTGAAGGTGAATGGAGAGTCACTGACACAGGGACAAGTTCTAAGACTTGGAACAGGAGGCAGAAAACACTCAGCAGAAGTTAGAAGGAGTCTCTCTTTTGCCTTTATTATTCATTTGTTCCACAAGTAACACACGTCATTTGTAAACATAGCAGAAAATACAGATAAAGAAGAAAAAAAGTCATTTTAAATTGCAAATCTAAAGATTATTAGATTAAATTGCATATCTAAAGATTGTTAATATTTTGTTCTGTCAGTTCCATCTTTCCTACACATTTATATATATATAAACGTGCATATATATACGTATATATATATACACGTATATATAATGTATGATTTTTACACAAATCATATTTGCATTATACTGTAATTTTTGCATTAAATATTTTATAAACATCCTCATGTCAATAAATGTAGGTTACTATTAACATTTTTAATTAGTGCAGGAAGATTGCTCTGTATGTTTTTACTATAGTTTATTTAAACACTTCCCTGGTCATTTAGGTTTTTTTTTTTCACATTTTGCCTTCATAAACGGCCACGTAACAGAGCTCTCTAAATTTAGATGCTGGGCACTTGTTGTTTCTTGATACTAAATATTTAGATAGGCTATCGCTAGGTTAAAGAGTTAAAGATTTCAAACCTTTAGATATATCAGCAAATAGTTCTCAAAAAGTCTTGACTTAAAAATTCCCCCAACATGATGTTCCTACCACCCCCACACCATCACCAGTACTGGCTGCTTCATTATTTTGCATTTTTGTTATCTATCAGGTCAACTGTGACACTACTTAATTGTTGTATTAGTTTTTATTTTTCTTACTAATTTTCATGTACTTATTCATCTTGCTGGAACTGCCTAGTTCATATCTCTTGCCTACTCTGTTGAGCAGGCTTGTCTTTTTCTCATTGCTTTTGAGAGTTCATATTATGTTTATAGTAATTCTATTACATATGTTATGATGGTTTCTCAATGTTATTGTATTTATTTTTTAAAATTTTTTATACAGAGTCTCACTCTGTTGCCCAGGCTGGAGTGCAATGGCACGATCTTGGCTCACTGCACCCTCCGCCTCCCAGGTTCAAGTGATTCTCCTACCTCAGCCTCCTGAGTAGCTGGGACTACAGGCGCCCGCCACCACGCCCGGCTAATTTTTGTATTTTTAGTAGAGATGAGTTTCACCATGTTGGCCAAGCTGGTCTTGAACTCCTGACCTCGTGATCTTCCCACCTCAACCTCCCAAAGTGCTGAGATTACAGGCGTGAGCCACCGTGCCCGGCCCCAGTGTTCTATTACCATGGTAAGATTTTATTTTCCTGTAGAGACAGTCTTAAATTTTTACGTAACCAGACCTATGAAGTTTCTGATTGTAAAGTCCAGGTTGGAAGACTTCCCCTGCCCCAAAGTTCTATCAATATTCATTTTGTATTTCTCCTGGTAAAGATTTATATTTACATTTTAACTCAGCTGGCTACCCTAGTCCTACTAGCATTACAGTGAGAAACAATTTAAAAACAAAGTCACCCAGTTCCACTAGCATCCCTCCTGACAGCAGCATTCCCTGTTCCACCAGCCTCCCTCCTTACACCAGCATTCCCTGTTCTACCAGCATCCCTTCTTACACTAATATTCCCTGTTCCACCAGCCTCCCTCCTTACACCAGCATTCCCTGTTCCACTAGCACTTCTTGCACACAAGCTCTCCTCCTGACTCCTTTTACTCGTAGGTAATAGAGTGGCCTGAGAGTAATTAATCTCTGGCTCTGAGCACAGTGAGGCTCAGCAGGCTCCAATCATATAAGGCACAATCCCTAAGGCTTGCTTCTATCTCTCCTCAGGGGAGGGCTGTCCCCAGCTCCTAGAGTGGCCCCTTGTGTCTTCTCACACACACAGGGAGGAAGGAGATGAAGGAATGACACTCCTCTTTGAGAGCCTGTCTATTTGGCTTGACCTTTCTCTACATCTGTCTGAAGTAATGATGGATGGCTGTACTGGAGACACTGTTAGACTCTCTTCAGAAGACTGTCTGGACCACCAGTGACCCTTAACACAGACAAGCATATGCTGTGGAAGAGTAGCTTCTAACCTTTTCTTCTTCCTCCACAGCCACCCCCATTTAGTACATGCCTCCAGAAGGCAATCAGGGTATCAAATCATTCTGTTTGAGCTTTAAAAACAATGCTTTTTAAAAACTATGAATACAAGAAAGAGGTACACTTCTTAATCCCCATAGACTGTTGATCTTCCCTTGAGATTTCTGTTCAAATGTCAACTGTGAATTTTCTACTCCCTAAATTTATTAAACCAACAGCATTCCCAGAGCACATGTACATACTCGGTATTGTTGAAATGCTGTCACTTTGGGGATAGAGCAGCTGTTTCTTAGAGGCAGTAAACAATGGTTTTGAACAGGAAGCAGGAGAAAACATTTGATTCTGGTCAAGTGACACAGTTTTGTTATCTAGAAAGTGATATCACAGAAACTCCATGTTCTAATATTTAATTATATGATTAATACAGTGGTCACAGATTAATTATAAAATTGTTAGACTACATATTTACTGGTCCATTTGTAAAGTAAAATAAATGAGTTCCTCTATCACTGTCGTTCTCAAAGGCAGGGGTAGGGTGGGGTGGGAGGAGCAATTTTGCCTGCCAGGGACATTTGACGATGTCTGGAGGCATTTTTTAATTGTGACAACTGGGAGGGTGCTACTGGCATCTAGCGGCTAGAGACCAGGGATGTTGCTCAGCATCCTACAATGCTCAGGACAGCCCCTGCCGCTGCTCCCATCAAAACAAAGAATGACCAGCCCCGAATGTAAATAGTATCGAGAGAAAAGTGATCAAGAACAATTAGGAAAGGCATCTCCTACATGTTCTCTCTGATTTTCTCCCAGTTTAATGCAAGAAGAAAAACGTTGACCTATGCCCAGAAGGACACTAGTGATGCAGAAAAATGGAACCCTACGAGGCAGGAATCATTGCCCTGCTGATGGGAAGGTCCTGGGAACATGGAGTATTAGAACTATGTTTATGGGGGCCTAGTCCAGTCCCTCACCCCGGGTCTTATTCCCTCCATGTCGTGACTTCAGTGCCCTCCACACTGTAAAATTCACCAGTGAGTGGCACGTGAAACCTTCCAGGCTTTCTGTGGGTCAGAGCATGGGCTCATGTCCCAAGTGCTGTTGAACCCTGGTCTCGGGTCGGCTCAGCTCAAGCTGCTGTTACCACAGCTCCTTATCACGCTCTTCCTCTCCACCTCCTTTCTTCTTTTCTTCTCCTGGTTAAGGTTAAGAACCTGCAGTCCCATCCAGCCCTGCTCCAGGAAAACCTCAGCAACACTTCTCTGGTCTACTCAATCCCTCCTTTCCTAGGGGCTCCTTCTCTTCATCGGTGATCTCCCAGGAAGCAAAGGTTGCCTTGAACCCACCTACCATCCTCTCCCCAAGCCTCCAACTCACCTTCTTGCAAACATGGTTTCAGCTATCTCCTCTGTCATTGATAATAATGTGTGTCACGCACTGTGCTAAGAATTTGACCCTCAATACCCTTAGGAGGTCAACATTGCTATTCAGCCCATTGTATAGAAGAGTTTGAAGACCTGGGTTCAAACCATGGCTGCGGCAGTCACTCAGCCTCTGAGTCTCAGATTCCCTATTTGTAATGGGACCAATAACATCTTCCTTGGGACTCAGGGTTTTAAAATACAAGGATCAAGTGAATTAAAGCACATTATCATCATCATCACCACAAGTGCTTTAATGTATTGTTGATTCAATATTAATTTCTAAAGAAACCAAATAAGGAGACAAGGTATGATAATTTAACATATTCCTGACTTTCTATCTGTGTCAAGACTTTGAAGAAATCACACACAGGGTCTGTTTCCCTATGCCCAGCCCAGTAACGACAAGCCCTCAGAGCAGGGACTGTGCAATCTGATCACCTGAGCCAGAATCCTCATGGCTGAGTGATTGCAGGCAAATTATACCTTCCAGTAACCTGTCTTCTTATCTGGAACCTGAGGATGAAAATAAGGATGCCTTCCATGCTGTTGGGAAATTCATTCAATTAATCTTTGCGATGAGCTGAGGACAGAGCCCAAACCATACTACACACAAGGTATGTTGCCAATCTTACCACACCTCCAGGGAGGACTTGCAGTAAGTAACATCGCTCTCTGAAACAACCGTGCTTATGGCTACGAGCCATCTCTGTCCGCCGTAAGCAGCCCCCAAGTCTCTGGCCTCTGCTCTGCCTCTTGGAGTATTTCTGTCTCCTTCCACGGCCACCCTGGCCAGCATGCACTGGCATCCCCCATGTGCCAAGCTGCATGCCAAGGGCAGATGTGGAAGGTCCAGTGACTTGGGTAATCTTGGCAGGACACAGTGGGTGCAGAATCTTTCACATGCTCATTTTGTAGGTCTCTAACTTGCTGAGGTTTATTGAGAAAACTTAAAAGCTAATTAGGTTCTATGTCAGGCCCTAAGAAAAAGGCTTAAAAAATGAAGATGAAAGGCAAAAGTTACTGGATAATTATTTTAAGAGAGAGATTTGCAAATTAAAGTCTCTGTCTTTGCACCTATTAAATTAGCAAATGTTAAAGAATAAGATATTAACCAGCATTGTTGGCCAGGATATAAAACACCAGCACACTGGTGCAAGGCTAGCGGAAATGCAAATCCATACAATTCCAATAAAAAGAAATTTGCCACTGCATTTCGTAGCCACTGATCCAGTAATCCTCATTCTCAGAACCTTTCTTAGTGAAATTGTAAAGAGTAAGAAAAAAATCCACAAAGGTGCCCACTACATATTATAAATAATAGTGAAAATGGGAACAAACTCAATGCCCCTAAATAAGGAAGTTGATAAGTAAATCTATTAATTCATATTGTCAACAAATAATTACAAATTGCTCCATTTCTGAGTTCTCTGCTATATCAGCTCAATAAAATATCTTGTAGTCATTAAAATCATCAATAATAAAATATTTAACATAAGAAGTGAAATGAAATTCATAAAAATATACTTTTGCCATGATTATAATGATGCAAAAATTAAATATTTTTATTTGCAGTGTTTGAATGGGAACATGGACAAATCAAAATTGCTCATTTATTAAGATGGTGAATTCTAGATTATTTTCTTCTCCACTACTTGTTATTCATTATCACATTATTTGGAATGAAGAAAAACCTTACTAAAGATGTAAAAAGGCTGGGCATGGTGGCTCACGCCTGTAATCCCAGCACTTTGGGAGGCCGAGGCGGGTGGATCATCTGAAGTCAGGAGTTTGAGACCAGCCTGGAAGATGTGGTGAAACCTCATCTCTACTAAAAATACAAAAATTAGCTGGGCATGGTGGCAGGCACCTGTAATCCCAGCTACTCGGGAGGCTGAGGCAGGAGAATCACTTGAACCCGGGAGGCGGAGGTTGCAGTGAGCTGAGATCGTGCCGTTGCACTCCAGCCTGGGTGACAAGAGCGAAACTCTGTCTCAAAAAAAAAAAAAAAAAGTAAAAGTCCCCACTCTTGCAGCCCTGTGTGAACCCTGCTCTGGTACTCCCACTCCCGATCATGACTCTCATGACTCTCTGCACATGAGTAGCAGCAGCGGCCTGGGTCTTGCTTGACCACGGCCACAGGAGGGCTCAGCCTGTGGACCTGAAGCCACTTTCCCAGGAAGCCCCTGCTTATTTCTCCGGATTGTTCTGCTGTACTTTATTTTTGTTCTCTCAAATACGATTTAAAACCCCAAAGAGAACACATTGGAGAGTCATCTCACAAGAAGTCCATCCATTCTATTCCTATAAAAGCAGGGAGATAGCCATTCATCCTCGGGATCCCTCTGGGAATTCTTTAGAAGCAGCGAGGCTCAGCCTATAACTGACAAGCTCTGCTCCGCACATTCCAGTGGATCTGGGTGCAAAAGCTGACCAAGCGGCTGCAATTTGCAGGGGTGGAAACCTGGAATGTAACAAAATACAAAGCATGGGAAAAATGTGTGGCGTTTTCAGTTTAAATTGGCCAGCTGAGCTAGCTGAACTACGCCCTGGCTAAACTCATACGTGGACAAGGGCAGCTATCCCCAAAGATAAGCCCTCTGAGAGTGCCTTTAGAGAGTTTATAGCTATAGATATGGAAACCAGTCCCACCCGAGAAGACATTTTTATTTTTAACATTCTGGAAGCATGCCATCTGTAATCAGTTTGTTCACTCTGAATGAGCTCGAATGATTCAATCAGTCTTTAAAATTCTTTACTACAGGCAATCAAGCACAACTTTGATGCCCCGAGGGGTTAGAGTTTCTATTCCCTGACCATTTGCTCCAAGCACCTTCTGTTCAAAAACAAAAAAAGAAAAAAAGAAAGAAAGAAAAAAAGAACAAAAAAAAGAAAGAAAAAAGAAAAGAAAAGAAATATACTTTTTAGGTTTGAGTTTGACCCTTAAGATGAGTTTCAAAGTAACCTCTTTTTAAAGACAATGTCCATGGACTTGGGTTTTTTTTGTTTTGTTTTTTTTTTTTTGCTATATTTCAATCACTGCACATGCTTGTGTTCAATGGCCTGTAAAATGTCTTGTGTACTCTGAAAGGAGAAGGCATTCATATTGGAATGGCAATTGTCTGTTTGGATTCTAAAAGCATCTGGGTGCACAGTATTTATCTGTTAGCCTAAACACAGTATTTATCTGTTAACCTAAACATAATCTGATTCTAATGGGGAAGGCTAATTGAGGTTTAATCATGAGTTCGTTCACAATGGAGATTTGGTCACTTGTGTTTTCCCCATGAACAGGACCAGAATATCCTGGTAGAAGTACACCTGGTTCTGTTCCTTTTCTTTTTTGGTAGAATTTTATTTTTTGTTGTGGCTATATATACATATGTTATATATTGTGTATACGTATACATACAATAACATTTACCATTTTAGTGTATAAGTCAGTGGCCCTCAGTTGTGTAACTATCACTACTATTTCTGGAAGGTTTTCACCATTCCAAACAGAAATTCTCTATCCATTAAGTGATCACTCCCCATTTCCCCTGCCTCCTGGTCCCTTGTAACTTCTATTCTGCTTTTTGTCTCTCTCTGATTTTGCCCTCTATGTGGGATGGTACAGTATTTGTCCTTTGTGTGTGGCTTATTTCTTTCAGCATCATGTCCTTAGGGTTTATCCATGTCATGACATGTATACAAACTTCATTCCTTTTTAAGGAGTATTCCATTGTATTAACATGCACTTTGTCTCCGCATTTATCTGTTGGTGGACATTTGTTTTATTTCCACCTTTTGACTAGTGTGAATAATGCTGCTATGAACATGGGTGCACATGTATCTGTTCCAGTTCCTGTTTTCAGTTCTCTTGGGTGCATATCTAGGAATGGAATTGCTGAGTAATGTAGTCATTCTATGTTTAACTTATTGGGGAACTGCCAAGCTACTTTCCATAGTGATTGCATCATTTCACATTCCCATATGGTAGGATTATTTTATTCCCAGATATTTGCTACCCTTCTCTGAGGAATTCCGTATCTCTCCTTTTTACACTGGGCTCGGCTGCCTGATATGCAACTGGATATGACAAAAGCTTTAGACCTCCCTGGTCCCCATCATTTCCACTCTTTCCTCTAGCCTTGTCCCAAACAGGAGCTGCTCCTGCAGGAGTGTGAACAGTAACAGGGCTACTGAACAGCCACAGCCAGCCCGCAACACAAGTGAGAATGAACCTGTGTCTTGGAGGTGCTGCAGTCCTGGCGTCATTTTGTCCTGCAGCAAAAGCAGCTCCACATACCTTTGATTGTTCCGTTGGCCTCTCCTCTTTTCACTTGCACATGATTCTCTGTGGGGTTTCTGCTTCCTTTCTTTGCCAGGTACTTTTACATGTGCAGTTTTCTTTTTCTAGAATTAGCTGTCCTCCAAAACCTGTGACTGATTATTAGGGGAAAGCATACAAAACTGTCATTGTTGCACATCGAAAGTCATCAAAGTCTAGCAGTTTCCTACGGTTAACATAACTAAAAACAACAATGGCAGCAGCCAGGCATTGTGCTGGGAACTGGGTTCCACTAACCCCTCAGCTCCTCTCATTAAGCTTGGAATAATTCCTAACCCCATTATGAAGATGAGGAAATGCAAGGCTCAGGCTCATCAAGTCACTTAGCTCATTAGTGGTGGATCTAGACTCCAAATCAGGCTCTTAATTAGGACCCTCTATTGTTCAACATTTTCCCTCCTGTGCACTCCTCTCTTCTCTGGAGGGGCTGTTGGAGATTCCTCGTGACAGTACTTGTTACAGTTCCCATTACCTGGAGGTTACATTCATTTGTGCTCACAATGGTGAAGAAGCTTAGCCAAGCATGTGGTATGTATTATTCTTAATCCCATTTTGCAGATGAAGAAATTGAGACTCAGCTCATGACAGTGCTAACTGCATTGCACAAAAGTTGCCTAAATCACCAAAATAAGCAGGTGCGGTTCTAGGGAAGAGAGCTGAGGAGACTGGGTTGTTGGCTTTGTGAATGCAGTGCTGTGGCTTGCCTACGGACTAATGACTTGTCTTTTAACAGGACTACACAAATCCAGTCAGCCTCCCAATCTAAAATGTCACACTCAAGGTTCCCTTTCTCATCCCATAGAGTTGCTTCTGCAGACCCATCAGCAACCAATGCTGCTGAAAACATCATACCTCATGATTAAAGGCATAAGTCCTTAGTTCAGGAATTTCAAATATTTTAGCAGATAAGCAGTGGTATTTTGAAGACTATTAATCATGAAATTAACTTCCTGACCAAATCCTATATCTGGTCAATGTTTCTAGAAGCCACCAGAATGGGTTTCAAGTGAAGTAAGACTTACTAATTTACAATTGCAAATGCAGCATCTGCTGTTCAAATGGGTGGTTTTTTTGCCAGAGGACATTCCATGTATTTAGTGATATAAGATCCTAGTCCACTGTTAGCCACTTATTTATTTTCTACACTCCTTTTCATCTGTTCATCCTCAGAAGAATCTAAAACGTCCCCAGCAGTTGTGGAATTTGGGTCATTCGAGTGGTGCCCACCAAGTGCCAAGTCCAATCTAGCTACAGGACTTAATCCCTGCACACTCCCAAATTCAAATTCCACCCAGCACACTTAACGTGTGTGCTTATCTTGTAGTACTTACACCGATCCATGTGAGGGAGAGAGTTTAAGTCATGGAAGCAAAAGCTCTCTCAGAAGAGCATGCATCCCAACTTCAAGAGTAGAAACAGAGTGACACTGTACCTTTTTTCCTCAGAATTGTTGAAGTTTGAACAAAATGAATCTTTAGTATTTTAAAAATTGACCTGGGCCAGGCGCGGTGGCTCACACCTGTAATCCCAGCACTTTGGGAGGCCGAGGCAGGCAGCTCACCTGAGTTTGGGAGGTCGAGACCAGCCTGGCCAACATGGTGAAACCCCGTCTCTACTAAAAATACAAAAAATTAGCTGGGCATGGTGGCACACGCCTGTCATCCTAGCTACCCGGTAGGCTGAGGCAGGGGAATTGCTTGAACCCAGGAGGCGGAGGTTGCAGTGAGCCGAGATCATGTCACTGCACTCCAGCCTGGGTGACAGAGCAAGACTCTGTCTCAAAAAAAGAAAAAAAAATTGACCTGTCGTCAGAATTTTAAGCCAATTTTTGATTTAATATTATGTTGATGATCTTGTGGAGAAATGTTTAAAATAGAAACAATATAAAACGCCAAAAATAATAAAAGGAAACCTACACTTCATTGATATAAATACGTTTTAAATTTTAGGATACAATCGCCAATTCCTGATTCCCAGTCAAAAAAATTAAGTAGATCCAGATGTCACAGATGTGAATCCACATGTTTACATCACATCTTGAAAACAATCATTATTTTAATCCTACCAAGGTGTAAATTGCTGTATTAGTGAGAGAGAGACTAGTTTTGTGTAGAAAGACAGCAGTGAAGATGGCAGTGAAACAAATGTCCATGAGCTATCTTGAATTTGTATTGACTCTCCCCAAAATCTTAATGTTTTCAGCTCATTGAGGAAATTTCCCTAGTACATACCGTTCTCCTGGCATAAAGTTTTCCTAGAGAGTCTGCAATTTTTAGGTAACAAAGAATATTAATAATAAAAAAGGAACTTTCTACTGATCTCAAGTTTGTGTTAATATGATGTTCAGTCTAACTCCAAACTCATTCCCTAGCAAGACCCTCTTTAAAACATGTGGGTCTCCCCATCCTCGTCCTTTGGATTTTTCTCCATTATGGGTGCCATCTGTCTGTAACATCTGTCACCCCTTTGATTGCCAATGTGAATTTCTATGGTCTGGCTGGTTTCTTTCTCTCTTGCGTATTTCTGACTACCTGTTTCTCTTCTCACCCAAAGAGGTATAACTCTACAAGGACAAAAGTTATGGAAACTATATTTTCAAACCTAAAATCACAACATCCATAGCATGAGAAGTATGCCTGTACTTAAACGTACTATGGGGCAAAACATTTGAACTGTCTGAAGCACCTAGGATGCCTGGTCATCAGCCTGAAGAAGACGGATGGTAGACATTAGATGTCTTTCTAGCACCTTCTTGTCCGGAGCATTGTATCTTCAAGCAATTGTTACACTTGAATGAATGACTGAGAATTTAAAAGGCATTTATCATTGGTGAGACTTTTGAACTTGTGTTCAACATTCAAATTGTGTTCAACATTCAAATTGTGACTATATATACATATATGTATATATATATACACACATGTGTATATATATACACACACATATGTGTATATATATATACACACACATATATGTGTGTATATATATACACACACATATATGTGTGTATATATATACACACACATATGTGTATATATATACACACACATATGTGTATATATATATACACACACATATATGTGTATATATATACACACACACACGTAATTTTTTTTTTTTTTTTAGATAGAGTCTCACTCTGTCACCAGGCTGGAGTAAAGTGGCACGATCTTGACTCACTGCAACCTCTGCCTCCCAGATTCCAGTGATTCTCCTGCCTCAGCCTCCCAAGTAGCTGGGATTACAGGTGCACACCACCACACCTAGCTAATTTTTGTGTTTTTAGTAGAAACAAGATTTTGCCATGTTGGCCATGCTGGTCTCGAACTACTGGCCTCAAGTGATCCACCCACCTTGGCCTTTCAAAGTGCTGGGATTACAGACGTGAGCCACCACGCCCGGCCAACATTTATATTCTTAAAAGTCTATTTCTATAAGCACACAGATTTTTCTCTGTTGGTGTCATCATCTTCAGTCAGTGGAGACTGCGCAGAACCCCTGGAATTGGGGACTGAAAGAGCCAATGTCAGAACAGAGAGTGGGACAGAGTAAGATAGCCCTTCTCTCCTGATTAGGGCCTGCTCATTGAACCCCGATCTAAAGTGGAATGGAATAAGACTGCTGGGTCCCATTTCAGTAAGAGTCTGCCTCCTAGTGCAGAGTCTATTTGGAAGCCACAGACAGAAGCCATTTAACTAAGCAACAAGCACTGAATCTCCTTGGGTAGCGACAGAATGTAGAGGAAGTGTGGCACCACCACATTCTGCAATCAGCAGTCAACTGGCCTCACCTATGGGCATGTGATTCCACAGCCAAGACTCCCCAGGGCCATAATGTCCAGCCCCATCTCTAAAACTACAAGAGTGGGTACAAAAAGATGTTGCACCATGATAGAGGTCAACCCACTGTTCAATGAGGACAAAAGCAATTTGGCAAAGCTGGTGAGTGCAGATAAGCATGGCTCCAGACAGACAAAAGCTCAGTCTGTTTTGCTTCTAATTTGAGCAATTAGTGTCCTACGCAATACTCATCAACTCAAAAGCTAGGCAACATTTCTGGAAGGAATATGTTTCTAGGAAAGTAGACTATGAAAATGTTTTTAGAATTGTTTTATTATGAATTCTTTTTTTAAACATTTCTTGATAACAGTATACAAACCTAGTCATATCTTAATAGTTGTCTAATTAGCTAACATTATTAAAGCAAGAGTTGCATGAAATAAAATCAGAATTTAGTATCAGAAAAAAAACACATGAGAGTTGTATCATGACAAATTTCTCCCTGAATGTTTGAAATTGCTCCCACTCTTTCAGGTACACATATCACAGATTCAAGGAACAGAATATTCTCTGAACTTGAGAAAAAGAAAAGTGACTTTTCATTGTCCTTTCCCCCAATCAGAAGCAATAATTACATCCAGGATACAACTGATCTTCCCACAGCTGGCTCCCTGAGTGCGTGATTAGCTACAAACCTTCCTACCTAGTGGGACGTGGGAAAATGAAATAGCAGGAAGATGGAGGCTGTCATTTTGCTCCTTGGGGAATGAAGTGTGAAACCTGTGGGAAGTTGAGAGTACACTCAGAGCTTAGTTCCCATGCCCAAGAAGATAAGTACGTCCCTGAATCTTCTGAAGTAAAATCCTTCATTGGTGTATTATAACCAGGCCCGTGTGGCTTGGGTTAGAAAAGCTGTATTTGGGTTCCTATTACTGGTGATTGACAAATCTAAACCTAAACCTACTTTGCATCATCGCGCCTGAACTACAAGTTACAGCTAAGCTTAAGAACATTTTTTACTTCATTTGCCTGTCTAGAAGCAAAACAGTTCTGAAGCTGTTTTGGAAATATACAAGTATATCTATCTCCATAATCTATCTATCTATCTATCTATCTATCTATCTATCTATCTATCTCTTAGTATTCAAAATCTCAACCAAACAGAAAATGCATTTGTGACTTGAAGCAGATGGAGACACCCCCAGCCCCACCCACCTACTGATGTTGCTTCACTGGGAAGACATGCAATGCAGGAAGAGTTCCAAATTACCACCCTGGGTTGAAAGGGTCTCAAAGCCAGGCACACAAATACAAAATAAAACATCTTTGCAGGTTATTGTCTGTTCAGAGTGCACAGCTAGGAGAAATGGAAAACAGGCATTCAGTCCTCGACTCCTCCTCCTCCTCTATCTGTCTTCCCCTTTATCAGTTGATTGCCCATGTCACCATGGCATCTAGGCTCTCTGCAGGATGAAGTAAGAGAATATGCTTATAAGGATGGAGAAGGCCTGCTTGTCCTTGCTTCGTTTGTGATCTGAGGAAAAGAATGGATCCATTGCCTGCAACTCCAACAAACAGAACAGAAATAATATCCAGGTAGACAAGAAATGAACAGTCAGCCCGTTAAGGTCAGGATAAACCATCGAAGACTAGGCATCAGATAGTCATGGACCATACAGCATTCATGTGTCCTTCTGACATCACGAGCTCAAACAAGTGCTTTTCTTTTTCATCAAACTTTTAATTTTGAAATAATTGTAGATTTGAATGCATTTGTAAGAAGGAATACAGAAAGACCCTGAACCGTTTACTGAGTTTTCCCAATGGTAACAACTTGCAAGATGATAGTACAATATCACAACCAGGATATTGACATTGATGTAATCCATCAACATATGTTTGCTTTCAAAATCAGTTTAACTGCTTGAAAAAGTAGCAAATCCACAGAAATACCTCAGGCTGGATAAACAGGCCTGAAGGGGACGTGTTGTATATTTATGAACAGGCTGCTTTGTCTGGCTGAGGGAAGTGTGGCAGGTGTGGGTAAGTCATTGAATCATGGGTTCTTTGAACTGATCAAAGTTCTCTGTCACTGACAGCACTTACTGTGGAGGAGGAACTTTTTTGCATTTTGTTTCAATTTAGGATTTCCTAAAATTAAGATGAGAGAGTGTCCAGAAGGGTATATACCAATCACAAGGATGAAGAATGGAAGGATGAAACTTCTGACATGAAACTTTAGAGAAGAGAGAAAAACTTTTATCATGCAGTGGGAGAAGTAGAGGATCACGAAGGACAGGATAGACAGCAACGCACTGATGGGGGCACCCCTACCAGGAACCCTGCTGCCGGCCACTGTGTTTCTCATTTGCCGGGTGTGCCTCCCCAGAGAGAAAATCAAGAGCAGAACAGCAACAAGGAAGATAAGCAATGGCACTAAGAACTCAGCAACAAAAGAGAAAATCTGTATAGCCGGTGTATCTTCTTTTTGAATTGTGGCATTTTGGGAGAAAAAGTTCCTTAAGAAGTATGGGACCATAAACCCTGCATATTTGCTATGGAAAACACAAGTCATAGATACATATAGCAGAGATCCCAGGATCATCCATGGGACCAACTTGGATATCTTCATCTTCAACCAGATGAAGAGTGGGTGAGGCACGCTGGCAACCTTGGCACAGTAGAAAACGCCGAGCCATGTGGCAAGCCAAAGTTCCAATTCATTTATAAATAAGAGAATTGCACAATTCTCAGAACACATGATGAATTCTATGAAGAAGATAACAATCACATTAACGTAGAAGATGAACAACTGCAGAAAAATTCTAGAAACTGCCAGGCAAGAAAGAAGGAGATCCAGCGGAGCCATTTTTCTGTGCTTGATCAAGTCAATGCCATTCACCACCACAATGATGCCATTTGTGAAAGTCCCAAGAAGAAATTGTATCACTGCAAGAAGAAAATGGATAATGAGGTGAGACTCTAGCATTTTAGGAATAAAAAATTATTTACTAAAAAATTATGAAGTTATAGAGTTTTGGACAGGTTGGGTTGTTCACGCTCTTCAATTAGATCAGGACTCCTCTGGGGAAGAAGACTAACAATAAAGGCATGGGGCAGGAAGGTGGTGTACATTTGTTTATGTCATTGCTTTCTCTATTTAGTTCTGAGACAGTCAAATAAGGAGGAGATACTCTAGCAACAATTTGCTTCTTATTGATGGCTTTTGCATTTTATAGGTTTACCTAGCTTTCAGAGTCATCACAGGCAAATAATGGAATCAGACACCTTCAGACAGCTGGGAGAACAGCTCCTCCATAGTAATTAGCCAAAGATACTCAACTCTTCATCTCTACTACAAAAAATTGATTTTGCCTACAGGTGTGATTCTACTTAATGTTATCTGTGTACTCTTTAAAAATATATATTTTTGAAATTTTCACTTATGTTATGATGATATGGTACAACCAGCAACATAGGACCCCTGAGTAGTTCTCCAATACGCAATGGTTGAGCAATTAAAAACTATCTGTAAAATAGTTATAGGATAAAATATACATAATAAAATAAAAGTATCACTAAGTATAAAATCAAAGTAATTAGGCTTGCACATACATGTGTACACCAGGTCAAAGACCTAAAGGAAAGTAAGGTGCAATGAAATGAAGACAAGCACTCAGCACTGTTCACCCTGGTCAGCAGCTGCAGAGTAATTCAGGGGTTAAAATCTTTTCTCTCTTATTTTTCCAAAACTATGAGAGTTTTATGACATGAGCTAGTTGTTCTAGTAGAAAAGTAAAGATAAAATAGTACATGATTAAATTTGTTGCTTTCACTCTCTAACACACTATGAAAAATTAAATTGGTATTTCTTAATACGTATACCGTGCTGCCTGTAATGCTGAAGTGGGTTTTCTCAGTCTTTACATTATTGACATTTTGGGCTAGATAATTCTTTGTTAGGGCAGGGGCTGTCCTGTGCAATCTAGGAAATGTAGAATGTCTACCACATTCCTGTCCTCTACCCACTAGATGCCCTCCCCAGGCTGTAACAACCAAAGTGTTTCGAGACATTGCCAAATGTTCAAGAGTGGCAGAACCACTATGAGGGGACAAAGGTAGATAAAGTATAGTTTGTACCTTCCAGTTATCCCAAGACTAAAGGCAGAGTGAGCCACATATATAATGTGATATAAAACTAAGTCCTGTCTCTCTCTTTAGAGACAGTCTTGCTTTGTCACCTAAGATGGAGTGCAGTGGTATAATCGCAGCTCACTGCAGCTTCAAATTCCTGGGCTCAGGTAATCCTCCTGCCTCAGCCTTCTGAGTAGCTAGGACTATAGATATGCACCACCATGCCTGACTACTTTTTAAAAAATTTTCATAGATATGGAGTCTTGCTACATTGCCCAGGCTAGCCTTAACCCTGACCTCAAGCAATTCTCCTGCCTCGGCCTCTTGAGGTATTAGGATTATAGGCATGAGCCACCACTCCCAGCCAAGTTAGTTCTTTAAGACAATTCATCACCAGAGCACAAAGTGGGGACCAATTCAATAAACACTGGGGGAATTAAAGCTTCTCCAACTTAGCACTTAATCAAAAGGTACCTGGCAGACCCGATAATGAGGCACATGTCTCAATGAACGTGTGTTACTTTGTCTAAATGTGTCATAGAGAATACTTAAGATTAATCTTATTTTTAGAAAACTGGAAGGGAAGTCATATTTTAAAAAATTAGTAGTGAGAGTAAATCTGTAGATTCTTTTATGGCTTTCTCTGAATAGGATCGTCTATGCCATCTTGGACTCACTCTGTCCTTCCTGACACAACTACAGTGAGATGAAGGAAAGAGACAGGATCATCTTCAAGGAAGCAGCAAGGGAGGTGTTCATGAGCAGATGCCATCAGAATGGATCCAAATCCAAGCATGCCAGGAGGATGAGCCTTGTTTTCCCTCCAGTAGAAAGAAGAAGAAACTTTGCAACTTAGAAGAAACATTCTGCAGCTTAGAAAAACAGAAATGTAAGGGCATGCAGCTATGAAATACAAGCATACTTCCATAATACTGTGCATTAAATTCTAGACCACCAAAATACAAGAATATTGCAATAAGGCCAGTCACACTAATTTGTTGGTTTTCCAGTACATATAAAAATTATGTTTATACTAAACTGTGGTCTATTAAGTGTGCAATAGCACTATGTCTTAAAAAAGATATACATACTTTAATTGAAAATACTTTATTACCAAAAAATGCTAACGATCATCTGAGCCTTCAATGAGTCATAATCTTTTTGTTGGTGTAGGGTCTTGCTGCACCAACAGCAAGACTAATCAGGCTTGCTGATTGTTGGTGGTCAACAGCTGCTGACTAATCAGGCTGGTGGTTGATGAAGGTTGGGTGGCTGTGGCAATTTTCTCAAAATAAGACAGCAATCAATTTTGTGCATTGATGAACTCTTCCTTTCACAAAAGACCTCTTTGTAGCATGTGATGCTGTCTGACAGCATTTTACCCCCAGTAGAACTTTCAAAATTGGAGTCAGTCCTCTCAAACCGTGCCACTACTTTATTAACTAAGTTTATGAAATGTTCTAAATCCTTTATTGTCATTTCAACAATGTTCACAACTTCTTTACCAGGAGTACTTTCCATCTCAAGAAATTATTTGCTCATCTGTAAGAAGCACTTTCTCATTTCTTAAAAACATCATCATAAGATGAAAGCAATTCAGTCTCATCTTCAGGCTCCACTTCTAATTCTAATTCTCATTCTATTTCCACCACATCTCTGGCTATTTCCTCCACTGAGGTCTTGAACCCCTCCAAGTCATCAGGAGGGCTGGAGTCAAATTCTTTTACACTCCTATTATTGTTGTTGTTGTTTTTTAACTTCCTTCCATGAATCACTTCTTAGTGGTATCTAAAATGGTGAATCCTTTCCAGAAAGTTTTCAATTTACTTTGCTCAGGTACATCAGAGAAATCACTATCTATGGCAGCTGTAGCCTTATGAAAAGTATTTTATAAATAATAAGACTTGGATGTCAAAATTACTTCTTGATCCATGTGTTGTAAAATGGATGTTGTATTGGCGGGCATGAAAACAACATAGATTTCCTTGTACATCTCCCTCAAAGCTCTTAGGTAACTAGATGCATTGTCAATGAGCAGTACTATTTTTTAAAAACTATTTTTTTCTGAGCAATAGGTCTCATTCATTTTTTATGGCTAAATAGTATTCCATTGTGTGTGTGTGTGTGTGTGTGTGTGTGTGTGTGTATATATATAAATGTTCTTTATCCACTCATTCATCGATGGGCATTTAGACTGGTTCCATATTTTTGTAACTGCAAATTGTGCTGCTATAAACATGCATGTGCAATTGTCTTTTTCATATAATGACTTTTTTTCCTCTGGGTAGATACCCGGGAGTGGGATTGCTGGATCAAATGGTAGTTCTACTTTTAGTTCTTTAAATAAACTCCATATTGTTATTCACAGTGGTTGTACTAGTTTACATTCCCACCAGCAGTGTAAATGTGTTCCCTTTACACCACATCCACACCAACATCTATTATTTTTTGATTTTTTAATTGTGGCCATTCTTGCAGGAGTAAAGTGGTATCTCATAGTGGCTTTAATTTGTGTTTCCCTGATAATTAGTGATGATGAGCATTTTTTTCATATGTTGTTGGCTATTTGTATATCTTGAGACTTGTCTATTCATGTCCTTTGCCCATGTATTGATGGGATTATTTGTTTTTTTTTTCATGCTGATTTGTCTGAGTTCCTTGTAGATTCTGGATATTAGTTCTTTGTCAGATGCATAATTTGTGAATATTTTCTCCTATTCTGTGGGTCATCTGTTTACTCTGCTGATTTCTTTTACTGTGCAGAAACTTTTTAGTTTAATTAGGTCCCATCTGTTTATTTTTGGTTTCGCTGCATTTGCTTTTGGGTTCTTGGTCATGAACTCTTTGCCTGAGCCAATGTCAAGAAGAGTTTTTCTGATGTTATCTTCTGGAACTTTTATGGTTTTAGGCGTTATATTTAGGTCTTTGATACATCTTGAGGTTGTTTTTATAAGGTGAAAGATGAGGATCCAGTTTCATTCTTCTACATGTGGCTTGCCAATTATCTCAGCAGTATTTGTTGAATATGGTGTCCTTTTCCCACTTTGTGTTTTTGTTTGCTTTATCAAAGATCAGTTGGCTATAAGTATTTGGCTTTATTTCTGGGTTTGCTATTTTGTTCCATTGGTCTATGTGCCTGTTTTTATACCAATACCATGCTGTTTTGGTAACTATAGCTTTTTAGCATAGTTTGAAGTCAGGTTATGTGATGCTTCCAGGTTCTTTATTGTTGTTGTTGTTGTTGCATAGTCTTGCTTTTGGCTATGTGGTCTCTTTTTTGGTTTTAGTTTTTTTCTAGTTCTGTGAAGAATGATGGTGGTATTTTGATGGGAATTGCATTGAATTTGTAGATTGCTTTTGGCAGTATGGTCATTTTCATAATATTGATTCTACCCATCCATGAGCATGGGATGTGTTTCCATTTGTTTGTGTCATAGATGATTTCTTTCAGCAGTGTTTTGTATTTTTCCTTGTAGAGATCTTTCACCTCCTTGGTTAGGTGTATTCCTAAGTATTTTGGGTTTTTGCAGCTGTTGTAAAGGGACTGAGTTCTTGATTTGTTTCTCAGCTTGCCCATTATTGGGGCATAGCAGTCCTACTGATTTGTGTACACTGACTTTGTATCCTGAAACTTTACTGAATTCATTTATCTGATCTAGGAGCTTTTTTGATATGTCTTCAGGGTTTTCTAGGTATACAATCATATTACTGGTGAACATAACAGTTTTACTTCCTCTTTACTGATTTGGATGCCCTTTATTTCTTTCTCTTGTTTGATTGATTTGGCTAGGACTTCCAGTACTATGTTGAATGAAAGTGGTGAAAGTGGACATCCTTGTCTTGTTCTAGTTCTCAGGGAGAATGCTTTCAACTTCTTCTCATTCAGTATAATGTTGGCTGTGGGTTTGTCATTTTATTATCTTGAGGTATGTCCCTTCTATGCCAGTGTTGCTAAGGGTTTTAATCATAAAATGATGCTGGATTTTGTCAAATGTTTTTCCTGCATCTATTGAGATGATCATATGATTTTTGTTTTTAATTCTGTTTACATCATGTATCACATGTATTGACTTGTATATGTTAAACCATTCGTGCATCCCTAGCATAAAACCCACTTGATCATGGTGGATTAGGTTTTTGATATGCTGTTGAATTTGGTCGGCTAGTATTTTGTTGGGGACTTTTGCATCTATTTTCATCAGGGATATTGGTCTTTAGTTTGCTTTTTTTGTTATGTCCTTTCCTGGTTTTGACATTAGGGTGATACTGGCTTCACAGAATGATATAAGGAGGATTCCCTCTTTCTCTATCTTTTGGAATAGTTTTAGTTAAGACTGGTGCCAATTCTTCTTTGAATGTCTGATAGAATTCAGCTGTGAACACCTTTGGTTCTGGACATTTTTGTTGTGATTTTTTTTTACTACTGTTTCAGTCTTGCCACTTGTTATTTGTCTGTTCAGAGTTTCTATTTCTTCCTGACTTAATCTGGAGAATTGTATATCTTATCCACCTCCTCTAGATTGTTTAGTTTATGTGTGTAAATGTGTTTATAGTTGCCTTGAATAATTTTTTGTATTTCTATGGTATCAGTTGTAATATTTCCTGTTTCATTTCTAATTGAGACTACTGGATCTTCTTCGTCTTTTCTTGGTTAATCTCACTAATGGTCTATCAATTTTGTTTATCCTTTCAAAGAACCAGCTTTTTGTTTCATTTATCTTTTGTGTTGTTTTTGTTTCAATTTCATTTAATTCTGCTCTGATATTTGTTATTTCTTTTTTTTCTGCCAGGTTTGGGTTTTGTTTGTTCTTGTTTCTCTAGTTCCTTGACGTATGACCTTAGATTATTTATTTATGCTCTTTCAGACTTTCTGATGTAGGTATTTAATGCTAAGAACTTTCTCCTAATACTGGTTTTGCTGCATCCCAGAGGTTTTAATAAGTTGTCTCACTATCATTGTTCAGCTCAAAGAATTTTTTTTTAATTTGCATCTCGATTTCATTGTTGACCCAAAGATTATTCAAGAGCAGATTATTTATTTCCATGTATTTGTATAGTTTTTTGAGAGTTCCTTATAGAGTTAATTTCCAGTTTTATTTCACTGTAGTCTGAGAGTGTACTTGATATAATTTTGATTTTCTTAAATTTATTGAGACTTGTTTTGTGACCCATCATATGGTCTATAATGGAGAATGTTCCACATACTGAAGAAAATAATGCATATTCTGCAGTTGTTTGGTAGAATGTTCTGTAAATATCTATTAAGTCCATTTGTTCTAGGGTATAGTTTAAGTCCATTTTTTCTTTGTTGACTTTCTGTCTTGATGAGCTGTCTAGTGCTATTAGGGGAGTATTGGAGTCCCTCATCTATCTCATTTCTTAGGTCTTGTAGTAATTGTTGTATAAATTTGGGAGCTCCAGTGTTAGATGCATATATATTTAGGATTATGATATTTTCCTGTTGGACTATCCATTTATTTTATCATTATATAATGTCCCCTTTTGTCTCTTTTTTACTGTTATTGCTTTAAAGTCTATTTTGCCTGATGTAAGAATAGCTACTCCTGCTTGCTTTTGGTGTCCATTTGCATGGGATATCTTTTTCCACCCCTTTACCTTAAGTGAGTTCTTATGGGTTGGGTGAGTCTCTTGAAGACAGCAGATACTTAACTGGTGGATTTTTATCCATTCTGCCATTCTGTGTCTTTTAAGTGAAGCATTTAGGCCATTTACATTCAATGATAGTATTGAGATGTGAGGTACTTTCTATTCATTGTGCTAGTTGTTGCCTTAATACCCTGTTTTTTTTTCCATTGTGTTATTATTTTATAGGCCCTGTGAGATTTATGCTTTATGGAGATTCATTTTGGTGTATTTCAAGGTTTTGTTTCAGGATTTAGAACTCCTTTAAGCACTTTTTGTAGTGCTGGCTTACTAGTGGCAAATTCTCTTAGCATTTATTTGTCTGAAAAAGACTTTATCTGTCCTTCATTTATGAAGCTTAGTTTTGCTGGGTACAAAATTCCTGGCTGACAATTATTTTGTTTCAGGAGGCTAAAAATGGAACCCCAAGCCTTTCCGGCTTGTAAGGTTTTTGCTGAGAAGTCTGCTGTTAAATCTGATAGGTTCTCCTTTAAGGGTTATCTGACGCTTTTGTTTCGCAGCTCTTAAGATTCTTTCCTTTGTCTTGACTTTAGATAACTTGCTGACTATGTGCCTAGGTGATGATCTTTTTGTGATTAATTTCCCAGGTTTTCTTTGAACTTCTTGTATTTGGATGTCTAGATATCTAAGAATGCCAGGGAAGCTTTGCTCAATTATTTCCTCAAACAATTTTCCAAACTTTTAGATTTCTCGTCTTCCTCAGAAACACCAATTATTCTTAGGTTTGGCCTTTTAACATAATCCCAAATTTCTTGGAAGCTTTGTTCATTTTTTAAAATTCTTTTTTCTTTGCCTTTTTCTGATTGAATTAATTTGAAAACATTGTCTTCAAGCTCTGAATTTCTTTCTTCTACTTGTTCTGTTCTATTTTTAAAATTTTCCAGTGCATTTTGTATTTCTCTAAGTGTATCTTTTATTTCCAGAATTTGTCATTGTTTTAATGATATATATTTCTCTTGATAATTTTTCATCCATATCCTACATTTTTAAAATTTCTTTAAGTTGGTCTTCACCTTTCTCTGGTATCTTCTTAAGCAGTTGAATAATCAATCTTCTGAATTCTTTATCTGGCTCTTCAGAGATTTCTTCTTGGTTTGGATCCATTGCTGGGGAGCCGGTGTGTGTGACGTTTTGGGGTATTATAAAAAACTTGTTCGTCATATTACCAGAATTGCTTTTCTGGTTCCTTATTTGGGTAGACTATTTCAGTGGAGAGGTCTAAAACTCAAGGCCTGCTGTTAAGATTCTCTTGTCCCATGGTGTGATCCCTCAATGTGGTACTCTCTTTCTTTCCCTGGGGATGGGGCTTCCTGACAGCTGGACTGACTGCAGTGATTGTTGTTGCTCTTCTGGGTTTAGCCGCCCAGCAAGACTACCAAGCTCTGGGCTGGTATCAGGGGATGTCTGCAAACAGTCCTGTGATGTGATCTGTCTTCAGGTCTCCCAGACATGGATTCCAGCACCTGCTCTAGTGGAGGTGGCAAGGAAGTGAAGTAGACTCTGTGAGAGCCCTTGATTGTAGACAGGTTTAGTTTGCTGGCTTTCTTGAATGCTGGTTATACTAGCAGTGAAGTTGTCATGTGGACAGACTCAGGGCCTCTGCTTAGCCAGGATATTGCAGGCAGCGGAATTAGGTGTTGTCTTCTCCTTTCTGGGGTCAGAGTTATTCTGTCCTGAGTTGCTTTAATGACCTGAGTTGGTTGTCCTCCAGCCAGGAGATGGCACTTTCAAGAGAGCACCAGCTGCAGTAGTAGTAGGGGGCTGTAAGCTTGCCCTAAGATGACCAGGGTAATTATTTTGGTTTCTCAGGTGATGGGTGGGGCCATAAAGCTCCCAAGAATTTCTATGTCTTGAGTTTGGCTACCAGGGAAGGTAGGGAAATACCATCAGGTGGAGGCAGGGTTAGGTGGGTGTGGGCTCAGACTCTCCTTGAGTGGGGCTTGCCACAGCCACTGTGGGGAATGGAGGTGGTGGTTCTCAGGCCAATCGGGATATAGTCCAGAGAGAATCTTGGCTACCTCTGCTGTATCATATAGATCACCAGGGAAGTGGGAGATAGCCAGTAGCAAGAGGCCTGACCCAGCTCCCACACAGTTGGTGAGGCTGGTCTCACTCCAGCAGTGCCCCCGCTCAGTGCCCAAGACCATGCGCACCCCACTGGGAAAGCAAGCATGGCTTTCAGACCTAGCCCCTCTCCACTGCCCGCTCCATCGGCAGCAGCTCCTGTGCTTGCTTGCTTATACCTGCGGCAGCTCCCACTCACACCCCAGACTCTGCTCAAGAAAACTTGTGCCCAGTCAAAACCATTACCAATTTCTGATGGGAACTTCCTTCACCCTGTGACCCCTCCGCAGTTGCATTGGCTGCCTTCCCCAAGGGACCCTGTGAGATATAGTCAATGATGGCTTCCCTGGGCTCAAGCTGGAGACTGGGAGTACATGCAAGGCACTACCCACTGCTACTTCTACTTTTATATTTGGCACAACTCGCTAAATCCATTTTATCCCTAGGTAGGTTAAATCCTTCTCCTGTGATCTGGATTTTCAGATTCCCCAGTGGGTATGTGTGTTCAAAGGTGGGTTTTCCTCCTATCATGCTTTGGGAACTCACAGTTTTTTGCCTGTTTTGTGGAATTTGCAGCAGCAAGCCACTTCTTTCAAAGGATCTGTGAATTATTTTGGTTTTCCTGGCATGTTCCTGCAGTGGTTCTTGGAGCAAAAGATCATGATGTGAGTCTCCACACACTGTTCTGCCATCCATGTGGAAGACGCACATTAAGCCGTTATCTGCCATCTTCCCCCGATCTCCGACCTTAGCTAAATCTTCTGAATTGCTGCAGCTTCTACATAAGCACTTGCTGCTTTACTTTGTACTTTTATGTTAGATGACTTCTTTCCTTAAATGTCATGATATATCCTCTGCTAACTACAAACTTTTCTTCTGCAGCTTCTTCACCTCTCTCAGTCTCATACAATTGATGAGAGTTAGAGCCTTGCTCTAGATTAGGCTTTGGCTTAAGGAAATGTTGTGGCTGGTTTGATTTTGTATGAGAGCCCTAAAACTTTCTTCATGTCAGCAATAAGGCTATTTTATTTTCTTATCACGTGAGTGTTCACTGGGGTAGCACTTTTAATTTTCTTCAAACAGTTTTCCTTCACATTCACAACCTAAGCATTTGGCCTATCATGGCTCTCAACATGCCTTTCTCACTAAGATTAACCATTTCTAGCTTTTAATTTAAAATAAGAGGCAACTCTTCCTTTCACTTGAACACTCAAAGGCCATTTTAGGGTTATTAATTGGCCTCATTTTAATATTGTTGCAAGTCAGGGAATAGGGAGGCTCAAGGAGAAGGAGTGCAATGGGACAGCCACGTAGAGGGTCAGTCAGAACACACACAACATTTATCAATCAAGTTTGCCATCTTGTTTGGACACAGTTGGTGGTGTCCCCAAACAATTACAATAGGAACATCAAAGATCATTGATCACAGATCACCATAATGATACAAAAATAATAAAAAAAGGTTTCAGATAGTGAACAAATTACAAAAGTATGATAGAGACATGAAGAGAGCACACGCTGTTGGAAAAATGACCCTGATAAACTTGCTTGACACAGAATTGCCACAAACCTTCAATTCCTTAAAAAATAATAATAATAATAATATCTGTAAAGCATAATAAAGTGAAATAAAATAAAATGAAATGAGGTATGCTTGTAGGGAAGCCAAGAACTCTCAGAAAAGCAGTTACTGCTAGTTCCTTGGTTTCTCAATCAAGCTTCTATCATTGCACCTGTCCTTTCTATTGCAAATCTTGGTTAACCCACCTATGCCCTGCAAGACTCAGCTCTGTGAAGCAGATTTGTGCTTTCTTCTCATCCTCAGTACTCTTCATTCATTAATTCATTTGGTGTTTAACATATGGTGGGTGTGTTAAGTAAAACCAGACTCAATTATGTGAGGGAGGAAAAGAAAAATAAATATTACCAGAGGAAAAAAATAAATATTACCAAGCCACTTTGAAAGACAGTCATTGTTTTCTAGCTCTCTCTTCCTAGAGAACCCAGGCCATAACACCAGCATGGAGTTCATCCCTGTTTGCTGTCGTATTGCCATGACATTTATGTACTGATCCCGTGGTGTGCGCCTTCAGCAAGGTCCTGGCATTTCAGTATTGCAAGAAAAGTACAAGAACACTAAAGTGGGAAAGTGAAAAAAAAAAGTTCACATCCTGAGTCTAGGAAAGCAGTACAATTTTTCAGTCCTGACAGGAAACTAGCAGAGATAATACATATTGCACCAAAGACTTAAAAGAAATAACGATGTCCAATTCTATTTATTAGCATGCTATTTGTCTTTCGGATTCTAGTATCCTGAGGGGCCATTTGGTTCTCAGATATTCTATTACAACTTTTGTTAGAACTAACTTGGGGAGCAGAGACAATTCTTCATAGAGAACTTTATTTTGTGTAGAATAGGTCTTTTGACATGGGAATCTCATGGAGTGAAAAGTAAAAATTCATAAGGCTTGTGCTACATTTTTTCATTACATAATTTCTGTCACTGTCTCTTCCATGAGCACACACAGAGGCTGCCAAACATTCACCGTTCCTCACTCTCTTGAGACTCACTCTTCTTACCCTGGAGGATGGAAAAATGAGAGATGTCTATCTGTAGGTGTGCAGCATTCATGTGACTGCTAAACTAATGTCCCCTTTTGCTTCCTGAATAAGCCTCCTTTCAGTGCTGGAGAACATGTCCTCCAAGGACATGTTCTCCAGCATTCCTCTGAGTCTACTGCGTCAATCAAGCCACAGATGTTGGTCATGCTCTTGCACTAAGCAAGAGTGAACTAAATATTTTAACATTCAACACAACAAATACAATTTTTAAAACAATGGTACTAAGTATAAAATCCTTTTAGGTCTTTAAATAGTTTGTTTTAGTGAGAAGGGCACATCAGAGAATTTCTGGCTCTCAGATGAAAAACGTACATGTCTGGCCTCACCTGTCAGTCAGTGGCTTGGAACGTTGACAGTTTTACATGGACAAATAGCTTGGAACAGACGGGACAAGACCTGATGTGGAGAAATTCACATGATTATTACCCTGTATTACCCTGATTAAATCCATTCACTTGCACTCATCTTAATGAGGAATCGTTAAAGGAGACAGCACTAAATATTCTTGAGGTAACTGACAGGCGGAAAGAGTTGCTTATTTATATTCAAATCATTTAGCTCCTCAAAAGAAAGTGTGATTTTTTTCACATGCAGTTAGATTGACGTTGGAAAGCTTTTCATCAGGTAGAAGGCTGTAATGTTCATCTTTCTGCTTTCCAGCAGCACTTGGACATTTGCTTTGGTATTAGAGGCATCATGAAAGTGAGTGGTGGTTTTAATACCTTTCCCAAGTGGGCCCTCGCACTTCATTATCAAGGGAACAATTCCTGCTTTAAGAAACATGTGCATGTATTAACATTGTTGTAGATTTAATAAGATCATTCAAATAAGGAAGAAATAGACTCTGAGCAAACCAACCCAGACATCCTTTCTGAATCTTCCTGATAGCAGAGCTCAGCCCTTGTAAAGCCTATTTGGAATTTATTTCATTTAAAATTCACAACGTCTTGGTTAAAAAGCACCAGATTCTTTCAGGCTAATCATTCTTCAGATCCATTCATTTGCTTCTCTCCACTTGAATTTGCAGTTGATCTTTTAGACTAAAATTTTTGTCTTTAATATTCAGGTCACTTTCATATGCTTGTCCCTTCCCTTGCTCAATTTATTCTAGTAATATATTTCTGTGCTTTTTCTTACTCCACTCAATATTCTGAGATGTATTTGCATTGCAGCAAATAGAATAATGGAGCAATGCAATACATTGAATTTAAGTCTCCCACATAAAGAACTCAAAGTGCTTTACAAACAAGAATCCCTTGTTAGTTACAATGAGGAAACAGAAGCCACAGATGCTGCAGTTGAATCATGGGAATAGTCTCTAGTCCTCACGATTTTGTCTTCAGCTCTAAACTGAGTTCCTCTGTGGAATTTCAAATCCTTCCTTGCTTCTTCCCTCCCTCCTTCTCTCTTCCTTTCCTTTCTTTCCTTTTGCCTTCTTTCCTCCCTCCCTCTTTCTTTCCTTTCTTTCCTTTTTCCTTCTTCCCTCCCTTCCTCTTTATCCTTCCTCTCTTCCTCCTTCCATCCCATACCCCAGCACACACTTATTGTTTGTCTTATGAACTAGGCACTGTTCTAAGCACACAGCATTTATAGCCATGCACTGCTTAATCACAGGGATAGGGGATACACTGTGAGAAAGTAATCGATAGACAATTCCATCATTGTGCAAACATCATAGAGTGCACTTACACAAACCTACATGGTATAGCCTACTACACACCTAGGCTGTATGGTATAGTCTATTATTGCTCCTAGGCTACAAATCTGTACAACATGTTGCTGTCCTGAATGCTGTAGGCAGTTATAACACAATGGTAATTATTTATTATTTGGGTAGCTAAACATAGAAAAAGTACAGTAAAAATAGGGCATAAAAGATGAAAAATGTCATATGTGTGTAGGGCAATTACCATGAATGGAGCTTGCAGGACCGTAAGTTGCTCTGGGTAAGTCAGGGAGTGAGAGGTGAGTGAATGTGAAAGTCTAGGACATTACTCTACTATAGACTTTATAAACTTCATACACTTAGGCTAGTCTAAATTCATAAAAAATAAAGTGATTGTGCTAGGACATTACAATGGCTTTGATGTCACTAGGTGATAGGAATTTTTCAACTCCGTTATAGTCTTGTGGGACCACCATTGTATATGCAGTCCACTGTTGACCTAAATGTTGTTATATGGTGTATGACTGTAGTAACGAACAAGACAAAGCTTCTGTCATCTTGGAAATCACACTGTAGTGGGGAAGAGGAGAGTTAAACAAGTGAAGAAATAAATAATTCCAGGTAAAGTAGAAAGAGGTGCTATTTTAGAAAGTGTGGTCAGGAAAGCCTGATCTCCCCAGAGAGGAGGTGATAAAAGACCTGGATGGAAGATCTGGGAATGAACACTTCAGGAAGAGAGAGAAGGAAATAGTATCCTCGCTCCCCATCCCATCAATGAAAGAGGTTGCAGCATTCCAGGAGTAAACAATGCCCAGCAACCCTGCAATGTGTGGGGCAGTATGAATAAGGCAGAGCAGAGAGGAAGTTAGAGGGGAGGGCATGGAGACTGCATCTCACCCTCAACTGAATGGGAACCCATTGAAGTGTTTGGGTGAGGGGGAAGCTTTGTTATAGTCACATTTATATCCTACAACATTTACTCTGACTGCTGTTATTTAAAGAAAGGCATTTACTCTGGAGAACATACATGGAGGTTGGGAGAAGGCAAGCGTGGAAGCAGAAATAACAACTGAAGGCTGTTGCAGTAGACCAGGCAAGGCATGTTGTTAGCTTAAATTAGGTTGGTGGTCAAGATGTGAAGAAGTGGCTGGATTAGGAATAGATTTTGATGGCAACACCAACAGGAAATTCAGTTGGCTCTGATCGGGGAGTGAGGGAAAGAGAGAAATCAAGAATTACTCTTGGGTCACTGGCATTATTCCCTGGTGAGCAATGGAGCCATTTTTCAAGAAGGAGAAGGTTGAAGGAAGGTTAAAATCAAGAGCTCTGTGTGGATATGCTCCTGAGATGGCTACTGCAGGTAGAGATGATATTATGTAGTGGATTGTAAGTTCGGAGTTTGTGGGAACTATCAAGTTTGGAAATATGCATTTGGAATTTGCTAGCATATAGAAGATATTGACAGCCATGAGGTTGAATAAGATTATGTAGGGATGAGATTGCCAGCTGGAGTATCTGAGCACTGTAAATAAGAAACCACATTTTGTGCATTCGTGTCACTTCGATTTTCCTGTCTGATGCCATCTCTTTGTGGAAGGAAGCCCTGACGAGAGCAGAGTAGGTGAGTCAGAGCTTGCATTACTGAAAGCAATTGTGGAACTAGTACTAGTCATGGTTTCCTAATCTCTTTATGTATGGCTGATTTTATTTGCTGTTTCACTTAGAATTTTTCCTCCTTCTCTTATAAGGAAGATTGGTCTGCGGATTTTTATTGGTGCTATATTTAATAAATTTGATTATCTATGTTATGCTGGATTTATCAAAAGATTGTTAAGATTTTCTTATTTCTATGCACCAGAACAAATTAAATAACATGGGAATTATCTGTTTATTTGTGGGATGGAAAGAATTCACAGTGAGAAATTCTGGTGCCAGAGGCATTTGGGAAGAAGCAGAATACTTACCATTCATTTAGTGCTTACAATGTTAAACAACCGAAAGGCATAACATCAATTTGTCCTCTTGACAATTTTATGAAATCAATATTCTTTCCACTTTAGAGATTATTAAGTTGAGGTGCACTGAGGTCTGGAAATTGCCCTCAGTCATGCAGCTAAAAAGCAGCATTTCCAAGTTGTGGGCCACAATCTGATTTCAAATGCTATGCGTGCATTTAGCCATTAAGCATCACCACCTCCTATATTAATACTCAAGTGAGGGTGAAGATTCCTTTCAGTGGTTCAGGCATAAAATTTGGACAGCTGCCATTTACTGCCCATCTGGCATTTGTCCCCTTGTCTTTACCCTGACTTTCTTTGCAGGAACCACTCTCCTCCACCCTTGTTTATGGGCCTTACTTGGGGCTGACTCCATCACTGAATCCAGGAGTAGTCACAGAAACCCAGGTGTGGCAGTCAACATATCCACTCACCTGAGCAAAACAGATATATCCAGGGATAAACATGAGACCCAAATTCATCAAGTCAGAACTAATCCCAAAACTTCTCACTGGGCAGGCTCTCTGCAGATAGGATGGTTGCCTGGCATATCCATCTTGCCTCCATGAGAGGAGGACTTCAGCCTGCCCAAGAATGGATTCCATCCAGAGGGCAAAAGTGCCCAGAAAAGAGAAAGCAAGACCATGTTCTCCTCAGAATATGTCAGCCTCAGAACCAGCCCTCACTTACTGCTGGCCTTGACATTTAAATGAACCCACAAATTCTCAGTTGTTACTGAAGTGGGCTTGAGATGGTTTTTTGTCACATTGGGTGTGATGAAACAGTTGTGGACTATTATAGAAAGGTAACGATGTATTTTCTATTTCTCATATTTAATAACTGGAACCAGACAAGTTATCTGCCTAAAGCCAGTCATTTAGTGAGGTAACTAGGGCCCATACCTGTGACTTCTATATTAGAGTTTTGAGTATTCTATTCACTAGATCATACAGTTTTCTCAAACATATCTGTGGAAGAGTTATTTAGAAAAAATAAAACACAAATTTCTTTTCTGGATTATTTCCCTATACATTTAGTTATTCATTTTCCATCACTTAGTTACTCTGACAGCTCAGATTTTATTGTGCTATAGAAGAGTTCTCAAAGCATAAGGTTACCATATGGGCATCAGAAGTTTTATTCATTCCAAACCGAACAGAATGTCTTTGGCATTGACTGGCTATACTTTGTTCAAAAGATGCATGGTCAAATATATTTTAATATGAATTTGCATATATGTGGCCGCAACAATTGGATTAGACACATGGAAGATGATAATGTGTGCTCTTGAAACAAGCAGTGCCATTTCTGCCCTGGTCCAAACTCAAATGGTTCTCTTTTGTCATAGGAGTCAAATTTATTTTTCCTGCCCTTCAAAGATACAATACTTCCTTACAAATTACCTCACAATGATAGAACTAGGTATTCCAGATTTTCATATATAGAAGCTGCCCTGGGTCTTGCTGCTGCCTCTCCCCTTCAAAGCAGCTGTCTCCAGATACAGGATTGTCAACTTCCAGAAGACAAAAATTGTTGTGCCTTGCTTTGTTTTTCCAGAATCTGGGACCAGGCTTTGTGGTTACTTAGTTCATGTGTTTTGGGGAAACTGAAGCTATCTCTTGCACCCAGGAATAGACATAAATGTGTGGGTAAAAATAGGGATGCTCTAGAAACAGCTGCTGAACTAACAATGAAAACAAATGAATACAATTTCTCATCTTTAGGAAGTCATTGCTAGCCAAACTATTACTATGCAAACTATGTAATATTTGTCATAGCATATAAAATATTATTCCATCTACCCATATTTGTGGACATTTGTAGCAAATAAGTGGGGTGAAGGATAGGGACTATGACAATGATATGGCATGAATCTCACTGACTCAGAGGAAATGAAAAACCATGAACTTGGCTTTTTAAATTCAATACAGTAAACTTAATGCAGAACCACATCAAATCAGATCTGTAAAGGATATTAATGATTATCTGTGCCAACTCCTTACCATATGTAAAAAGAGAAAATAGAATCCCACCAAAGATGCATAAGACCCTGTACCTTGACCCAAGGACTATTCAGATGTCTTGCATTCTAGAAAAAAGAATATTGTGGATTTATTTGCTTTAGTTTTGACCAGCACAGCCTCCACAGAAGCATAGTGCAACACAGTGGGTGGATGTTATCCACAGTGGCAGCTGTTATCACCCCAAGGCAAGGCTAGTGACCATGCTTTTGAGGAGAGCTGTGCAAACCCCACATATATACATTTGAATCTCACCAGAGTTGACTGAAAAACCTAGATATAGGAATCTGCAACTCTTCCTCAAAATGTGAGAAAAATAAAAAACATTTAGCAATGGTACTCGAGGTCCTCCAGCCATGTGAATAGAGCAAAATTTGTCCAATATATTTTAAATTATAATAGTAATATATTAGAAAGGGAAATATAAGGGAAACTTTTAGTTATAATTTTCTGTAGACATTAATATTTATTCTTGTTTACATCAGACTTTCTACAGATAGATGCCATGATAATATAGAAGATTCATTTTATGAAATATTCTTTCTCAATTATTCACAAATCTGAAGGTTGTCTTGTTATAGTTAAGTACATAATATGAATTTATTATCTATTCTCCCTGCCTGGCATGAAACATCATTTAGATAATCATAGATTCTACTGAAGAGGAGGAAATTTGAATAATGTTAACAAGCAATTCATAGTGGGGCTTTTGCTAGGTTTAGTCAACTTTATTTTTCTAGTTTGACTTAACATAGTGACTCACAAAGCTGACTTCCTCCTAAGAATTCACATAACCATGAAAAAAGTACTTTTGGCCATAAAACACAATGAGATCAAATGTATCTCAAAAGCAACTATTGTCAGCTATATTCAAAACGCATCATTCTTTGATCTAAAACAGAGAAAGTAAGCGTGGCCACGGCTACACATCAGTATGGATTGGGGAGAGAATACTTCAACATGCGAGAGAAAAATGTGATCTTAATTATAGGGACTTGTAATTAATGCATTTCAGGCCTCGACATTTAAGTTGCATTTTGGTAACTTTCAAGCAAATAAAAATTTTAAATGAATAAATAAAGCTTTTAAACAGTTTTTAAATAAATAACTTAAAACTCAGATAAGAAATCTGTTTTTATGCCTTTTATTTTTTCCAATCTATCAAATTGACAATATAACAGATCTGCATTGTTCCTGCATCATTTCAGGTGGCCTGAAATTTGACAAGAAGAGGACATATGAATGCCTTCTGTAAGGTTAGATGAAGATCCCAATGCACTGAGCCAAGGTCTCTGAATTGTGGAGAAAGTGAGGTAGTTACCCCAAGCAGAAGCAGAGGCCACATCCCTCAGCTAGGTGTCCAGTGGCCCCACATTCATTCATACTGGGAGATAGCAGCAAGGAATGATACTTTCTTTGCAATACATGGTACTGTCAAAATGAAAAACTCAATAATCCCTTACGGGATCTCCATCATTTTTTTCGGGGGCAGGTGGTAGCTAGGGACTTATATACTCTATACTGACTATCTTTGCCCGTAACTAGAAATATCATGGCTGATCAGTGACCTTTCGGATACATACGGACCTCAAGCCAAATACAGCCACAGCAAGGCCACAGGCTCAGAAAGATGAAGCAAGCAGGGTCGGTGCCCAGGCATCCTTCAAGAAGCTCTGTCTCCAACTTTTCTCATCTGGAAAGCCCCTCTTCCTTTTGCTCATTGCAAAATCTGACTTAACACTCTTTTATCTGGCAGTGCTTAAAGTGAGTTTGACCTGAGGTCCACAATTGCTAGTTGTTGAAAGAGAACTAGAAACACTTGCTTAATTCCGAGGGTCAACATCAAAAACAAACCCGACCAAAGTTGCAGAGGAACTATTTTACGACTAACAACAACCTTAACCTGACTTCGTTTATCAAATGTCCTCAGAATTATGACACACCCAGATCTTTGACATTGTATTTTTTTGTCCACTGAACAAAACCGGGAAGCTACCAAAAGCCATGCATGGAATTCACGTGTACCACTAGCAGTGTGTGAGATCAGCAGAATGTTTCTGAAAGCTAAGAGATGTATTCAAAGAACTGATCACAATTGCATTTGAAATAAGTTATCTGCCACTATTTCTTTTGGCCACAATGTGGCAAATGTTATATAGACAAGAAAATATTTAGTAAAAGTTGGAAGTATTTGCAAAATATTTGTGCAGAAGTTTGCTGACTTTAATTGTATGACCTCATTGTAGTTGCTGAGGGAGATTCCAGCTACATCTTATCTTTTCAAAATACTCCTGAGCAATGCCTTTCCTACAACCTCTTTGGAATGTAGCATTATCAGCTTCTATTTCCTCAATTTCCTATAATTCAATAAAAAATCAGCAATAACATGTCCAAGGGCAAGCTCTATCTCAAATACGGATTTTAATGAAACACAAATATACCCATGCATGTTTTAGCAAATTGTTCTGTACCATGCAAAAATGCATTAAAAGTGGAGCCACATTTACATTTGTTTTGCATTTGTTATTTAAGAGGTCAGACTATGCAAAGTGCATCCACTTTTATCAATAGCTTCAAGGAAAAGAAAATTTTATTAAAGCTAGATTCATGACCAACAGATGAGTTAATATCCGTCATTTGGGGGAAAAGGTTTTGAGAGGCTACATTTTAAAAATAATACGCATTTATTACTTATCCAAAACTGAGAATACTTAACAAATGTGCCTGTCTATTTTAAACCAGGTATACTGGTCCGCAGGTAAATTTCCTATTAAAATGCCAACTTAATTATAAGCAGTTTACAGCACAAAGGGAGATTGTTATATAGTCTGGAATTGGCCCTGGAAATGTTAATATAAAATAAAATTAGTAGTAGAAGAATAAGACATTTAGTGATTTCCAAAAACTTTTAGAGACAATTCTTGCTCAAGATTTACAAATAAAGAATACAATAGAAAAATTTGTATTCTAAGATGATAGAAAACAATATATTCTAACATTGCTTAAGAGATATAATCTTATATACTTGCTGGATTTGTTTGTGGTTGCCTTTGTCAAAGGAAACTTTTTTCAAAATTAAAGAACTTATTTTTTCTAAACCAGCCTCTGCATGTGCCCCTGAACGCTGGGAAAAAAAGGGTGTGCAAGAAGGGGTGGGCAAAATAAAAATTGTGTGTGTGTGTGGTGCATTTTCTATACACTCCTGGCTATGTAGTATGGACAGACCCATTTCTACAGTGTTACCTGGATTCTCTACGTAGCTACATATCTACTACATTGGGGATTACACAACTCTATGCCTCTAATATTATATCGGGCTTTGTTGGACACAGCACACCAAGGCCAGGGTGGAACTTGTGGTGTGCACATATGCTGTCTGTGAAGTCTGAAGTCTAATATGCTTAGAACATTCCTTCTTCCGGAGTCACATGGATTCATGACCTCTCCTAATTCGTCTCTATTTAAATGTCACTTCATCACAAAAGACTTGGTCTGATTATCACACCCCGTGTCACCAGCACTCTCCTCATCCCTTTCCCCTGCTCTGTCCTCCTTATTTGGTTAGTACTTACTACTATCCAACATATTTTCTGTCTCTCTTCCTAGAATATAAAGTTCCATTAGAACACAAACTACTTTTGTTCGCTGCTATATACCCAGTAACTAGACGGTGCTTGGCACATGGTGGGTGCTCACAAATTTTTATGGAATGAATGTATAATTAAATGTTTAAAATAAAAATACATCTGCTGATCAATGACATTGCAGAAAGGTCCATTAGAGAATGCAACCTGAAGATTGGCAGGGCAGTAATTCATGAAATGGCTATTGTTCTGAACACTGAGAAAGTATCAAGATTTCTTCTACCTGCTTCTGACAGACTCAGAGTATAAAAAGTTTCAAAAGACTGTGCTGTGGTGTGGAGAAATTCCAAACGGAAAAATTGAACATATTCTGTCATCAGCTCCTTTCAGACAGATGCTCTCAAGGTGATCAATTTGGCAGTCCTGGGGAGGGATGATATTACGTTTCACATATACATCCCTGGATTAATCCTCATTGTGTTGTTAAATCTAATTAACATAAATCTGTGCAGTGACTTATGTTTTAAATGATGGGGTAATTATTTAAATACTTTCTACTATGAAGGGAGTTAAGGGCTTGGGTTGGAGAGACATAGCCAAACCAGAAATAGGCAACAAAAAACTTTCCAGAAGAAAAATGTGACATAGTCCAATAATATGAATGTTACTTAAGAACACCTAATATGCTAAATACTGATCTGACAAAGAAGATAAATTGAGAAATGATGATTCATATTCCTAAAGATTTTTTTCATGTTAATAGAAGCATATTTAATGCAGAAATCCGTAACAGATTTTAAAGCTTTCATTTTCTAAAAGAGTACAACTCAAATTTTTATAAACATATGTATGATATCAATAGAGGTAAATCCATCTCATTTGAGTGAGTGCAGCTCCAGCTTTGTGTAGATCTTGAGCATCCTTGGTGAGGGTGTGAGAATGAAGAACACTCCAGAGACCAGAAGCAATTTATGACTCACCAAAGCTCTGACTGCCACTCAGTAGCCTTCTAAGCCCTCCATTCATTCCCATTCCACTTCAGTGCCAAGCATCTGAGATGGTAAAGTTGTCTACAGCCCACCAACAAGCCCTGAGCGGCTGGGCGTCCATCTCCCCATCTGTACCAGTGGCACACATCACTGTTCCATTCATCCTGTCTATGAACTTGATCTGATTTTTGTCATGACTGTCACTATAAAAGTCACTCTGCATGAATGTCAGAAGGAAATTTAGAGGTCTGTTGCTGAGGTAACATATTTTCAGATCAAAATGTGGGTTAATTGAAATAATTATATGTACATTCACATGACTACATATTATCACGTTAGGAGATGGGACTGATCATGGAGACAAAGTATCTCTCTGTATCCCATGAGAAATATCTTTCTTACACAATTCCCACTGCTAGGAAGATTGCTGAACTTTCCAGAAAGACATTCACCAAATACGCTCTTAGTGGGACCCAACTGCACAACGTCTGTGGCAGAGACCTACAGTTCTCATGAGTATCTGAGCATCTCTTCTTCCTGGACACACAGCTGAACATTTCCCAGGATCCCTTGGATTATGTGTGTCTCTGTGACAAAGTCCAGCCAATGGAACATGCCTAGAATCAATGTGGGCTACTCTGGGGCTGGGCCTATAAACACTACCCAGTTACTATCGTCACCCTCTTCCTCTTCACTGGCTGAGTAGAGAGGATTCCAAGGAGCTATAGGGAGGTGGAGCCACAAGACGGAAGGATGTGGCTTCCTGAATAATGGGATGGAGATTTACCATGCCTGCCTGCCCCCACCAAACACACAATGGACAGAAATAAGAGAGAAAAGTAAGCTTTTATTGTATTAATCCATTCAAATTCAGGGCTTGTTTGTTTTACGATTAACATACCCTGACAAATAAAATGAACTTTAATGGTTTTTCAGAATCTGTTGCATTTCATTTTCTAAAAGACTACAATGCAAATTTTTATAAACATATGTATGGTATCAACAGAGGTAATCCTTATCTCATTTGAGTGAGTGCAACTGAGATACGCATTTTTCTTCCATTGCATTTACTTTTCTAAAAAATATTATTTTAATTGTGGTAAAATACACATATCATAAAAATTGCCATTTTAATTACATTAAATGAACAATTCAGTGGCATTGGGTACATTCACATTTTAGTGTGCCTTACCATCAGCCATCTCCAGAATGTTTTTCACCTTGCAATCTGAAGCTCTATACCCATCAAACAATAACTCACTATTTCCCACTCCCCATCCCAACCACTAGTATCTACCTTTCTGCTTCCTGTCTCTATGATTTTGACTACTCTACATACCTTTTCCAAGTGGAATTATATAGTATTTTGCCTTCTGTGACTAGCTTATTTCACTTGGCATGTTGTCCTTCAGAATCACCCAAGTTGTAACATACGTCAGAATTTCCTTCCTTTTTGTCACGCACATTGTAGAAACAGCAGAATTCTCTTCCTTTTTATCACCCATGTTGTAGCTATGTCAGAATTTCCTTTTTAAGGCTCAATAATACTCCATTTTATGTATAGACCACATTTTGCTTATCCTTTCATTTGTTGATGGATGCTTGGTTTACTTCCAGCTGTTGGTTGTTGTGAATAAAGCTGCTATAAACATGGGTGTACAAATATCTGTTTGTGACCCTATTGTCAGGCTTTTTGAGTGCAAATCCAGAAGTCGAATTGCTAGATTATGTGGTAATTTCATTTTTAATTTTTTGAGGAATCATCTCTATGCTGTTTTTCACAGCAGCGACACCATTTTACATTCCCATCCATAGTGTACAGCCATTCCAATGTCTCTATATACTTGCTCATTCTTATTTTCTGTTTGGATTTCCTAGGATCTTAACCTCCAGAAAACATAAACAAAAGAAGTGCATGATATTGTATCACTTACTGTCTTAGATTTTAATGAATATATCTGAAAATTTGTTTCAAACTAAGAGCTATTCCCAAATATTCAACATGTATTGTTCTTTCCTTGATAGGAGCCACAACCACTCTCTCCTAAAACCAAGCTTTTTGGTTACAAGTGATTTCTATGTCTCCAGGTAAGGTTACAGCTGGCTTTGTGGTTAGTAAATAATCTCTTGGTAACAGACTTGCTTCATCTGTAGGTGACTTTGTGAAGTCAGGCCGAGGGCTGAGTCAGATAGCTTAGCTGAGCTGCTCTGGTGGCATGCCTTGAGAGTGTCATAGTCATATCTGGAGCAGATTAACAAGAAATGTAAATTCCCTTCCAAGAATAGATTCCAAGAAGTAGAGAACTTTTAAAATTACTTTCTATAGGAATTTCCATGCTGCCTGAAGCTCTAATTAAAAAGACTTCTAAACTCTAGCTAGGTAAAGAATTTTTGAAAAACTCTTCCTGCATTCACTATGTTAAGAATAATACCTAGTGATTTTTTTAAATAATAATAATAATAAGATTTTGTGCTGTTATTTTCTTGGGCAAAAATTTTTAGAAGGCTGGAACAATCTTGTAATTTTATTCTCTATCCTTCCACCATTCCTTTACTTATAAAAAATAGCATTTTTATTAAAATAATCCTGAACTCCATGCAAGATTAAACACATGAGAATAGTCAGCAATCTTTCGGAACAAAAAAAAGAATAAAGAGTGACTTTCACTATCAGACACCTAAGTGTATTATGAAGCAACAATGATGAAAACTAAGTGATAAGGAGCCCATGGGAATAAGTGCATAGTCCAGAAAGGAAAAAATCTCCATAAAATCATTTTGGTATTTAAAGCAATGGAGCAATTATGACCTATTTGATGAAGACAGTATTATAGGAACAAGTGGTTAAGCCACTAGAGAAAGATAAAGTTAGGTTCCCATTGTCTCAGAATTTACATGGAAATTAATTAAAATATGAAACAAGTCTTAGTAAAGATACAGAACAATAAAAACTTCCATTCCTTACTGGTGAGACTGAAAATAATAAAGCTATTCTGGAAAACAGCATGCCAACTTATTATGAAGTTAAACATACATTGTGTCTGTGATCCAGCAATTCTACTCCTGTTATTTGTGCAAGAAATATGAAAGCATGTTCCCACAAAAAGACTGGTATAAAAATGCTCACAGTAGCTTTATTTATAATAGCCCAAAATATGTAACAACATGGGTGAAACAAAAAACACTGCATTAGGAAGAAGGCCAGACCCAACAAAGAATGCACTATATGACTACATTCATAGGAAGTTTTAGAATAGGCAAAGTTAACCTATGGTGATAGAAATCAGAAGAGGAATGACCTGAGGCCTGCAGGGTTTATGGGAAGAATGAACTAGAACAGGACATGAGGGCCCTTTCTCAGGGAAGAGAAATGTTCTACATTTTGATTGTAATCATGGTTACATGAGGCATGTATTTTCCAAAACTTGTCAGTACAAACTTTATAAGTCTCTTATGTATCTCAATAAAAATTAATTGGGAAGGGTTTAACATTTAAAGGAAAAGACCGACAAATATAACTACTTCAAAATTAAAATTTCCGTAGGATCAAAAAGACTATAAATAAAAGATGAGTAATAATGAGAAAAAAATCATTGACTATGAGACTTAGTTTAGTTTAATTAAATTTAATTAATTTAGAGAGAAATCTTAAAATTGAAAAAACATGAAAAACTGCTGAACATCTCAAAGAAAAAACAAACAAAAGTTATAAATAGGCAATTTGTGAAAGAAATATATAAGCCCCAAACAAAATTTAAACAAAATTTTAAATGTGTGATGGGTCAAGGGCTAATATATCTCTAACGTAAAAGGGTTTATAGAAATAGGTAGAAAATACTGTATATTTGGATTTTTAAAAAGCAGGCAAAATATAGGAATAAACAATTCAGAGGAAAAAACACATGCTCAATAAGTGTCTTAAAGTGTCTAGACTCTCTAGAAATCAAGGAAATACAAATTAAAACAACTACATACCATGTCTGACCTTGCTTCTGCTTTTTCCTGCCTGTGTGGTTTTCCTTTTTTGTTTGTTTGTTTGTTTTTTCTTTCCAGAACCACTGATTCTCAACTCAATGCCTGGGAAACTTTCATTAATGTTCAAGTTATCAACTTGGACACCACTTCTCTGGTAGCTTCCCCTGACTCTCAATGCTAATAGGAGCCCTGCTTTGCAATGCTATACCACTCGGTATGTCCCCTAGCAGAGCACTCATCACACTGCACTTACTATCCAGTTTTCCTACAATCCTCACAAAATCAGCTCTGTAAGGGCAATGCTACAGTCCAAGTGCCTACTAAGCACAGTACCTGGCACATATAGGTGGTTAATAAATATTCCTTGAATGTTTTATTGAGTAATACAGCATTTTCAAAGTGGAAAAAGCTAAAGAAAATTATCAAGTATTAGCAAGATTTAAGTTGTGGCACTTTCAGTCACTACTGGTAGAAGCATAAACAGTTATAATGTTTTCTGAAGATGTAGTAGATGGAGTTTTCCAGAGAAACTGAACCAATCGCATATGTAGAGAGAAATAATTTACCAAAAAGAATTGGCACACATGATTATGTCCAAGATCTGTAGCTGGCCAGCTGGAGACCCAGGGCAGCCGATGGGATAAGTTCTACTCTGAGTCTGAGTCTAACTCCAAAAGCAGGAGAAGATCAATGTCCTTCCTCAAAGACAAGCAGGGAAAAATAATTATTTCTTGCTCAGCCTTTGATACTATTAAGGGCTTCAGAAAATTGCATGAGGCCCAGCCACGTTGGAGAGGGCAATCTGATTGACTCCAACCTGTGATTCTAATGTTAATCTCATCCAGAAATTCCCTCACAGACACATCCAGAAATAGTGTTTAACCAAATATCCGGGCACCCTGTGGCCCAGTCAAGTTGACATATAAAATCAACCATTGCAGAAGGTAATTTGCCAACATTTAATAGAACTCATAAAAATGCTTAACTTTTTTGATCTGGCAGTTCAGTCTTGAACAATGTTTTCTAAGAAAATTATCAGAAAAACGTCTCTGAATACCTGTTAATGGCATCTCTTTGTTCATTGGTTGTAAGACAAAAGAACCTAAAGAGTGATTGAATAAATTATAAATTACAATAAAACATAATTCAATAATTAACGATGATGTATAATATAGACTTGCAATTATTGATATAAAAACATATTCATAATATGTTAAATTTAAAATTCTATCAATAAAGACAATTGTAATATTATTTAATTTCAATTTTAAATATACAATATATACAATACAAAATATACAATAAAACTTCCAGAAACACACATTTAAAATGTAGTGTGTCTTCTTTGGGTCTGAAGTTATGCATGAGTTTTTTTAATTTTTCTTTTCATTTTACTATCCTGATATTTCCTAGTTTTAATTTCAATTTAATTAATTCAATTAATCATGTAATTTTAAACAACCAAAAAACTAACCATGTGCTTTGAAAGCTTGACTTAGATAGGCTACATCTCAAAAGTCTGTTCCACTCAGGATTAAAATTAAAGCAATTAGCTTAGATCCTTTTCCCTTAAGCGTTTCATTTGCTGTCTACTAAAAATACCAAGCTCTGATTGCTTTGGTCACTGGCCTAAACTATTCCTCCTGATAGAGCCTCAGCAGGACAAGAGACAAGATGATGTTTAGGTAGAGGATTGAAAGTGATCTGAAAAACTGACAGGTGTGGTGTGGTATATCCATACAATGAAATATTCAGCCTCAAAAAGGAGAAAATTTCCGACCCATGTTACAACATGGAGGACATTAAACTGAGTGAAATAACCCAGACTCATGAAGAGAGATGCTGTATGATTTCAGGAACATGAAGTTCCTAGAGTAGTTAAATTCTTAGAAAAAGTAGAATGGTGGTCAGCAGGGGCTGGCGGGGAGTGGGGAATGAGGAGTTACTTAATGAGTGCAGGGTTTCAGTTTTGCAAAATAAAAAGAGTTCTGGAGATCTGTCGCACAACAATGTGAACGCACTTAGCATTACTGAACTGTACACTGAAAAAAAGATTAAAATGGTAAATTTTATGTTATGTATATTTTACTGTAACTTAAAAAACGAAGCTGACATATCTGACTGGGGGAAAAATCAGAGTCACATAGACTTGACTTGTTGAAGGATTTAGAACTGATGAGGGCTGACACAGTGGCTCAGTCTTCCTGCCAAATCCAGGGCTCCTCCCCTTCATCCCACCACCTTTCAGAAGCTGAGCTCTAGGCACATCAGAGCAATTAAGACAGATACTTCTATATTCTCAATCTATCACCCCTGGAATGAAAAGCAATAATAATAGCTAACACATAGAAGGTGCTGACTATTTGCCAGGTAGTATTCAGAAAACACTTTACATGCATTGACCAGATAATTCTCACAACTCTGTGAGGTAAGAATTATTATGAAATCTCATTTTACAGATGAGGAGCCTGTGTCTCAGAGAGGTTAAGTAATTTTCCCAAGGGCACGCAGCCTGCAGTGGGATAGCTACAATGCAAACCCAGGCATTATAGCCCTAGAATCCATGTATATAACCATTGTAACCATGATTCTTATACTGTAAGGAATCACCTGAAAGATTTCTCAAAGCTGTTTCCTAGACTCTGCCCCAAGAGAGTCTGACTCAGTAGTTGGTGTTAGGGCCCATGAATGTGCCTCTTTGACAAGCTTACTGGTGCTGCCAGTGCTGCTCAGCTGAGAGCTGCACGCTGAGTGGAACAGGGATTGCAGCACACTGTAAGTGTTGCAATAAAGCACCCCAGTTATGTTCTGGAATTAAATCTAGTAAATAATCAATAATGGATGAGTTACCCGTGGATCAAATTAATTTACCCCAAATGACTTGCTATTGATATGCTCATAATTGGTAGCAACGTGAGTTGATAATCCAATTTAAAAGCTGTTACTTATTCAACTATATTGCAGCAAGTATGAGGCAATGTGTTCTCATGACAAGCCTGCTGGGAATCTAGAGAAATGCAAAACCAAAGAATATCATTTAGTGTAAAACCACCATAACAGCACAACACAGTCTTTTAATCACTAGAGCATCATTTTCAGACGTTACAGAAGATACAGTATGACTACAGCATTCCACAAAATCCTCACACTCCCCTTGCTCTCAGTCTATACTCTGCCTTTCCAGAAGAGGTTGCCTTGGATACAAGTATTGTCATGCCTGTAAATTTTATCCCCTGTGGCAAGTTAGCAAATTGGCACCCAGGTTTAATAAATCTGTCTGTTATTAATGAATAAATCTAGTCTTTCTAGCAAGACTCATACCCACAATGCTTGATAACCTCTAAGAAAATGGGTAAAACCAGTTGGTGGACTCTCAAATTGGACAATTGCACCCTACACCCGTGGGACCCAGGGGAGCACAGGGACCCCATGAACTACTCCCCCATGGGAATGAGTAGTATCCCTCTCTCTTGAGACTCTGGGACTGCAGTTAGTGAGGTTGGGTTCTGAAAAGATGCTTTCACATCCCCAATTATGACTACCACTCTAGACTTAGACCAGCTGCCCTAGGGAGAAGAATGACAGCCCCACATTTAATAATAGATCTCAGGTTTCACCTTCCTCACTAGGAACAATCTGCTCAGCTTAGAAGCTCTGGGGCTGTTTTCCCACACCCCAAGGTCTTCTATCGGTTTGAGAGCCCCTGGAGATGGCTCACGCTGGTGGCAAGGGGGCATAGAGAGTCACACGACATCACTTAGCTCCCCAGTCAGGTCTACTGCAGTATGAGAAACAGGGGAGGGAAATGTTAGCTATTTAAAGATACTAGAAAGAAAAATACATGGCGTGAACATTTTTATTAGGTCATAAGGGGTCAGGCTCAATAGAAGATCGTCACTTTATTACTGGATTCCATTTTATATTACCCTGCCCGAACAAGACTCTCAGGATAGCACCAACAGATTTGGCTTTAATGACTTCTCCCTCGTAATTTCTAATCACCTACACTTAAGGACCATTCCCCACCACAGGAAAGTAATGGTGGGGAAATACTTCACTGCAGTGAAGACCCTTAAACTCCCAAGATTCAGACTCACCTCCCTGAGCCCCGAGCTCACCAGTGAGTCCCTCAAGACTGGGTAATGAATAACGCCAAGCATTCATCTATGAAGGAGTTCCTAAATAGGATCAGGTGGTTAAAAATATTTTTTAAGAATAATTAAAAGGCATTATGGAAAATCCTGAAATATTTCTAAACAGATAAAAAATAGGGTCAAATATGAACTCATTCTTCCTTATATAGAACACGCCCTACTAGTCACTAAGGTGCCCAGGTTTCTTAATTGGTTTGTTCTTTGAGCTAATACCTAAAAGATGACTAACATGGGAAGTGAAACCCAATGGCCACAACATCCTTAAAACCCATGCATCCAATCATCTGTGCCTCTGGGTAGTCTATGGCAGGCTGAATGATAGTCCCCCATGGATATCCCTGTCCTAATCCCTAGGACCTGTGACTATGTCACCATACATGGCAAAAGGGACTTTGCAGATATAATTAAGGCTACATACCTTGAGATGGGAAAAAAACGACCCTGGATTATCTGAGTAGACCCAATCTAGTTGCATGAGTTATTAAAATTGGAAGGGGAATCCAGGGAAGTGTATGACAGAGACAGCAGCATGAGGATTCAGTGCGAATGGCTGGTTCTGAGATGTAGGAACCACATGCAAGGATCTGAGAAAGGTTCTAGGAGCTCAAGGCAGCCTTCACTTGACAGCCAGCAAGCAAATAGGGACCTCAGTCCTATACCCGTAGGAACTAAATTTTGCCAACACCTGAATGAACAAGGTGATCTTTTTCTCCTGGAATCTCAAGAAAGGAACACAGCGCTGCCAACATCTTCATTTCAGGTTAGGGAAATCGGTACTGGATTTAAAGAATTACAAACTAATAATTTTTTGTTGTTTTAACCTACTACGTTTTTGGTCATTTGTTATGGCAGCAACATAAAACTAATGCACAGTTTTCATCCAAGTTATACTTCTAATTAAAACCTTACCACTTTAACAAATCCTATTCTTTCTAGCCACAGCCTCTTAGCGTGAACTCCAGTTTCTTTTTGTAAAGCAATCCTCTATAACTTTTTATACTAAACTTTCTATATTAAAAGCATCAGTAGATTTCCTTGCCGTATTTCAGCCCAAATTAGGTGGGCGTGACTAATCACAGCAGGGTCATTTAGGAGTGATGTAATCCTAAACACAATCCTGAAGGTGAATGCATGCTCTCTTTTCTGACCTTAAAGGTGGTCTCAATCATGTCTGGCACTGATTGAAAAAATGTATTCTGGAATGCCTCAGGATGAAGGAAAGAAAAACATAGATACTGATCTTCCAACATCGCAATCTGGTTTTAATATCAGTTGTCTACAGGAAGAATCTGCTGTTAGAAAATGACTTCCTCAAGTCCATTTTTAAGATCCCTTTAGTGTAGCCATCTGCCAAATTATCTTGATACAAATGAGGAGAATTTCAGTGAACATCTGAATTTCCTTGCTTATAAAACGAAAACTGGATCACATTCCTTATCTAGCCTGGTGATAAGAATTAATTTGATGTATACATATATCAGTGTGTGTACGTAAATCATATACACAGATTTATACTACATATACACACATGTGTACCAATCAGGATAAACTAGTTTGTGCTGCACCATTATCTTCTGCCTCAAACAAACCACCCAAACTTAGTGCCTGAAACAGCTCAGGTTTACTCCCTCCCAGTTCTGTGTGTCAGCCATTTGGAGTGGATTTGGCTAGAGGTTCTTCTGTTGGTTTCACCAGGGGTCACTCATGTAGCCGCAGTCATCTGGTGGCCCAGCTGGGGTAGCATGGTCCAAGGCAGATCCATTCACATGCCTGCATGTGGGTGCTGGCAGTCAGCAGAAGTTGTGAAGCCTCAGAAGGCTTTTACTCAGAACAGCCTCCATGTCATTTCTCAGTCCCCTTTGATGTAAGCAAGTCACAAATCCAGCCTAATTTCAAAGGGGTAGAGAAAGAAAATTTACTCCTTGATGAGAAGAGAAGTAAGTCACATTGCAAAAAAGGCACACACGGTGGTGGGAAGAATCTGTGGCTATTTCAATAATCCATCATTACCTCCAAATATCAAAGATTTATTTTTATTCCCACTGCACGGCCATCGTGGTTCACTGGGGGCTCTGCTGCCCATTATTGCCCATTCCAAAATGCAAAGTGATGGATGATTCTGCCATGCAGTGCATGCTGTGCTAGTTATCAGAACCAAGGGGAAAATGTCAGAGAATCAGCCTCCCAAGGCTGCACAGAAGTGGCCTGCAGGAAATGAAATACTTCCATCCAGGAGTGACAGCTGTCACTCCCAGCCAACTCTAAGTAAGTCATATGGCCACATCTAACTCCAGGGGAGTTGGAGGGGATTTCTTACAGGTGCCTGAAAGAGGAGACCTCAAGTGAGAATAAGTAGATCAAACAGGTAGCACAACATACATACATGCTCTCACACACACCCATACTTGACATCAATCTAATAGTTGGTCACAGGCAGCTCAAACATTTGGAACTACCCAAAACTCTATCAGCGTTCCGGAAATGATATTCTCTGACTATAACTCAGTTAAGAAAGAACAAGAAGATTGATAGTGTTTTTGTCATTTCCATAAGAAATTTTGTTAAGAATACTCTTTCTTATTTGTTCCAGAGATAATGATGTAAATAGAATTCACTTGTCAATACCCAATTACTTTTGATCAGACATGGAGGGATTGTATCTACAAACTGAATCAAAAAATCAATTGTCATTTTGAAGTCAGTACATTATCATTTCTTTGTAATTCAAAGCTATGGTAGTTAGGGCTGTTCTCAAATGGTCTAACTTTTTCTCCTTCTGGTTGTACTTTCATCCACTTAAATGTGGTCATGTGACTTTCTTTAGTCAATACAATTGTACGTTATACTTGCATGCTATTCTATACTATAAAGTATTATTACATATAAAAACTCATGAAGTTATCAGGATAATAATTGGAAATTAGCTTAATCTCACACAAACTGCAAAAAAAGATGATTATACAAACAATATATGTGCTACAAGAAAATATGACAAGATAAATAATACTGAATCACTACAATCTCCAACTAAAATTGTCAGACTCAACTAAGGCAATAAATTTTTAAAAACTGAAATCAAAGTAGAAATATATTTTAATTGTATTATATTTCTTAATATTTTCTTATTTTTAATGTTAGAATATTTGCAAGTCTACAATGGAGGAGGAGAGATTTATAAATTCCAGCTGCCTGTAATAGCTCATCTTTTTCAGAGATGTAAATTTTTTTCTTCTAAGAAGCAGCTTTTCACTTCATGTAGAAGATTATACTAATATTTACCTGAACCCAAATTAGGGAAGGTTTATGTCATTGTTGTTTAACTTAATATGCTACCCACCTCAATTAGCTATACTGAGCTTGCTTTCTTATTTTCTCTTAGTATCCCACATTTATAAAGCTATGTGCTACTCTCAAAAAGTTTTAGGTAGCAATCATTGCAAGGAGTTGAATGTGACCCTCAGAAAAATCTCTAGAACTGGTGAATGCAACTTTATTTGGATAGACAGTTTTGCAAATGTAATTAGGTTCAAAATTTTGAGATAAGATTATCCTGGATTACCGAGGTAAGCCCTACATCCAACAACCAGTGTCCTGGTAAGAGACATAGCGAAGAGGGGAAGGCTGTGCACAGATAGAGGCAGAGACTGAAGCAATGCATCTATAAGCCAAGGAATGCCAACAATTGCCCATGGCTCCCAGAAGCTAGGATGAGGCATAGAAAAGATTTCCCTCAGAGCCTCCAAAAGGCACCAACAGTAAAGACACCTTGATTTTGGACTTCTCATCTCCAGGACTGTGAGATAATACATTTCTGTTATTTTAAGTCACAGAAGTTTGTGGTGGTTTGTTGTGGCACTCCTAGGAAACTCAGCAGCCGCTATTGAACCATGCCTCCCTCATCACCCCTGGCTGGCTTTCCCTTCCACCTCTTCTATATTGGCACTTCCCAACAAGCGAGCAGGGCCATCATCTCTGAATTAACACTATCTAAAATTCATTTCACCATCTAGCCTCCTTTGAGTTCTGCAGAAAAGCAGAGGTTGTTATATCAAATACGTCAGATGTCAATTGCAAATGTAAATTTTTAATCGTGCTTTCCTTTGGGTGCTGTGATGCATTTTATGCAGAAACAGTTGAGTTCTACTCTAAATGCAGGGTACAAGGGACAGGGGAGAAAAAAAAATGAGCCATGCACAGTCCCTCCCCTTCCAGGCAGCTATATGAACATATGAGCTATAAACCACAGTATATATTCTATACCGATTTCCATTTTCTTTGCTCCTGTTCTGTTTTCCAGGACTGAAAGTTGCCTCTAGAAGATGCCACAGTCTGCTATCAGTTATTTTCTTCCACCCATTAAAATGCAAATTGGTATTTCTATGCAACATGTGACAGGTTTGGATAAATCGTGGGATTCTCTCCTCTCAATTCTTTACTGGTTGAATTTTAATCTGGATTGCCTACCAAAACTCAGCCTATTCCTTGAAGTTCAGATAAAGTGCCACATCCACAATTAAAGGTTTCACTGTTACCCCCTTACAATGCACTTTTTATACCTGAGAAATGTGATTACATTTATTTAACTTACTATGTTTCGGGCACCATGATTTCATTTAATCTTCAGGGAACACACCTACCATTAGATACTCTTTAGAAACGAGGAAACAAACTTGGCAGTGTTCGGGAACTTCTCTAAAGTAATTGTATTAGTGAGCTAGAGATGCATAACAAAGTCCCACAACCTTAACAGCTGAAAACACCAATTTATTATCTCATAGTTCTGCCGGCCAGGAGTCCAACACAGGACAGCTGGATTCTCTCCTCTGCCTCTTACAAGGTGTCAGCTGGGCCACATTCTTTTCTGGAAGATCCACTTCCAGCCTCTTCCTTGTTGTTGGCAGAATTCAACAGTGGTAGAACCGAGGTCCCATTCTTTGACACATGACCTCCATCTGTGAGCAAGCCATGACATATCAAGCCCTGCTTATGGCTTGGTTCTCTCTGGCTTCCTCTCTCTGCTTTTAAGGGCTCCTGTTCCTGTGATAACATCGAGGCCATCTGAACAATCCAGGATAATCTCCTCATCTCAAAATCAACTGATTAGTAGCCCTAATTACATCTACAAAGTCTCTTTTCCATGTACAGTAACATTTCCCTGGGTGTGACATCCTATCATCTCAGTTCCCAGTGATTGGGGTGTGGAATGTTCTTGGGCCACAATTCTGCTTACCGTAGTCATTCACAATCAGTAAGGGACAGACCAGGGATTTAAACCCAAATTTGTTTTAGTCTTTGTACCATGTCCTGCTTCCTCTCTAAGACACACCTTAAACTAAAGCTGCAGATGTTGGTGAGAAGAGAGAGTATGATGTCTAAGACCACAGCCTCTGGGCAGCCCTGCCTGAAGGCAAATCCTCAGCCCTCTCATCAGTAGAATGAGTATAAAATAATGTCTGCCTCTAGGGTTGTTATGAGAATTCAGTGGCTTAATACTTGAAAAGGGCTTGTATATTACATTGTCTGGCATATAGTAAGCATCGTAGAAGAGATGTTAAATAAATAAAAGTAAATGAACATAAGGCAGGAGAGAAAAAGAACAGCAGTGTAGAAGGCATTTTGCCCATTTTATTACACCATGATAATTCACAATGTTTTAAAAGGTGAAATATTTGTAATTGTAACATTACCCTACTTTTGAGCTAATAGTTTAAGATGTAGCCTTGCTAGGCTTCAACCTATTTTTGGGCAAGGAGTATGATTTATATGCATTAGATACTTACTAATCAATCAGGGAGTTGAACTGGATTCAGGAAAGTTATATAACAAGAACTTCATGATTCTTTTTTTTTAATATTGCCCATTTCCAGGCAGATTATTAGTGGAAAAATAATTGTAAGGAGAGGTTTTTAAAAATATGTTTAAAAGCTTTTGTTTTTAAAATGAATTTGGAGAGAGTTCTATTTATTGAAGCAGATGCTCTGACTGGAAGCAAAATCAAAATCTAATTAAGAAAGAGTTACAACAATCTCCGTGACTGAGAGACCCTTGATGGACCTAGGGCACTAGAGCTGACATAACAATAGATGCTGGGTCTGATGTGTGATAGGGAGGGCTCTATGAAGCTCACATCTGCCCCTAAAACGCCACATCCCCTGGCCAACCACAGCTATGCTCTTAATGTCTACAAAATATCTTCATCGATGTTCATTATATCTGGGAGGAACAAGGGGCTTCATCATTGAAAGAGCATCCAGGAATTTATCAGATGGTTGAGAGGAATGAAAGCCTGATTTCTTCCTTGATGATGATACTTACAGAAAATAGATTCAAATTTGCTAGTAAAATCATAGCACTGAGTAATAGTAGGAAAAAAATAGGTTGTACATCTTCCTACTGCTGGGTGGGGTGGGGGCAAAGGAAACAAAAACTAGATCTGCAGATAATAGGGAAATGAAAGAAAAGAAAGAAGAAAACAGAAAGCAAGAAACAAGAAGGCAAAACTAACAGGTAACATCAGTTACAACAACAAATGTGAGCTGAATTCAATTACAAAACAAAAGATTCACAGCATCATAAAGGAAATTCTATTACATACTATCCCAAGTGTATCCCACCTAAAATAAAATGATATGTGGTTTAAAAATAAAGTGATGGGTAAAATATATTAGGTACACGAAATCAAACACAGAAAAGTATGGATAGCGATATTAACTAAAAAATCAAACTCAAGGCAAATTTTTTTAAAAAAAGATAAAAAAGGTCCTTATATGAGTGTAACAGGCATGTTCCAAAATAAAAATACATGAGACATGAAATATTTTTTATTGACTTCTTGAGTCCATTTTTTTCTACAAATTTTAATACATGCATACCATGTGCCTGGCATTCTGTTAAAAACTAGAAACACATTTAAACTAGACATAATTACAGTCAGGACTCTAAAAGTTTAGACTTCAGCACTCCCACTTCTGCCTCAACCTGCAGCTTCCTGTTGTCCAGAAAAACACCCTGATGGTAGGGTGGGCAACTCTACCTACCCCCACCTCTCGTAGCCAGGAAAGCTTTACCTGTTAGAGCTTCCAGCCTAGAGGCTGTACCTCTGCCTGAATTTGCCAAAGGGTACAGCCTCCTGTTGCCCTGGAAATACCTGGATAGCAGGACGGGCAACTCTATCCACCCTACTTCTTGTAGCCAGATGGGCCACATCCGCTAGAGCTTCCTGCCCAGTGGTCTCACTTTTGTCTGAATTCTTCAGGCAAGCATAACCGTATGATCCCCCTGTCCCCACTTGGACAGCAGATTTGGGTTGACCTGGAAAGGATATAGCCTGTCTGCCAGCTTTGGCCCCTGCCCGAGGGAGACACATGGAGCAGAACACCCAACAAAAGAAACGTGGGCATTAAGATAGTAATCAAAGAGGGCTCCTCCAAGACCCAGGAGTGAACTAAAATTGAAGCCAGTCAACTGAACCCACTTTATATCACAAAGAAACCCCCAAGAGCATCAAAGAAAATAAAAACAAAGAAACTCACCCAAAGGATAACAACTTCAAAGACTGAAGGAACATCAGCCCACACAGATGAGAAAGAACCAATGCAAGAATTATGGCAACTCAAAAAGTCAGAGTGTTTTCTTACCTCCAAACAACCACACTAGTTCCCCAGCAATGGTTCTTAACCAGGCTGATATGTCAGAAATAGAATTTAGAATATGGATAAGAACAAAGATCATTGACATCCCGGAGAAAGTTAAAACCCAATGCAAGGAATCTAAGGAATGCAGTAAAATGATGCAGGAGATAAAAAACAAAATGGCCATATTAAGAAAGAACCAAACTGATCTGATAGAGTTGAAAAACTCACTTCAAGAATTTTGTAATATAACACAAATATCAACAGCAGAATCTGCCAAGCTGAGGAAAGAATGTCAGAGCTCAAAGAGCAGTTGTCTGAAATAACTCAGATAAAAATAAATAAAACAATAAGGAAGAATGAACAAAACCTTTGAGAAATATGGGACTATGTAGAGACCAAATCTAATTCTCACTGGCATCCCTGAAAGAAAGGGAGAGAAAGCAAGCAATTAGAAAAAATGTTTGAAAATATCCTTAACTAAAATTTTCCCAACCTTCTAGAAAGGCCAATATTCAAATCAAGAAAATGCAGAGAACCCCTGCAAGATACCTTACAAGATGGCAATTCCCAAGACACTAATCATCAGATCCTCCAAGATCAAAATGAAAGAAAAAATGTTAAAGACAGCCAGAGAGAAGGGGCAAGTCACCTACAAAGGGAACTCCATCAGGCTAACAGCAGACCTTTCAGCAGAAGCCTTACAAGCCACAAGAGATTAGGGGCCTACATTCAGCATTCTTAAAGAAGAATAATTTCAACCAAGAATTTCATATCTGGCCAAACTAAGATTCATAAGAAAAGGAAAAATAAGATCCTTTTCAGATATGGAAATGTTATGGAAATTTGTTACCACTAGACCTGCCTTACTAGAGGTCCTTAAGCATGTGCTAAATATGGAAAGCAAAGACCATTACTGGCTAGCACAAAAGCACACTTAAGTACATAGACCATCGGCACTATAAAAAAAAAAAAAACCACACAATCAAGTCTGCATAATAACCAGCTAATAATATGATGACAGGATCAAACTTGCACATATCAATATTAACCTTGAATTTAAATGGGCTAAACACCTCAATTAAAAGGCAGAGTGACAAGTTGTATAAAGAAGCAAGACCCAACTATATGCTGTCTATAAGAGACCTGTCTAACATAATGACACCCACAGGCTCAAAGTAAAGGGATAGAGAAACACTGGCAAAGCAAATGGAAAACAGAGAAAAAGCAGGAGTTGCTATTTTGATTTCAAACAAAACACTTTAAATCAGCAATAATCAAAAAAGACAAAGAGGGGAATGACAGAATGGTAAAGGGTTCAATTCAAAAGAAGACTTAACTATCCTAAATAAATGTGCACCCAACACAGGAGCACCCAGATTCATAAACGAAGTTCTTAGATACCTACAAAGAGACTTTGATAACCATACGATAATAGGAAAATTCAACATGACACTGACAGTACTAGACAGATCATCAAGGCAGAAAACTAACAAAGGTATACAGGACTTTATCTCAACATTTGATCAAATGGACCTAAGAAACATCTACAGAACTCTGCACCCCAAAACAACAGAATATATATTCTTCTCATCTGCACATTGCACATACCTCTAAAATCAACCACACAGTGGTCATAAACAGTCCTCAGCAAATTTTAAACAACCAAAATTACACCAAACACACTCTCAGACCACAGTACAATAAAAATAGAAATCAATACTAAGAAAATCACTCAAACCCATACAATTACATGGAAATTAAACAAGCTGCTTCTGAATGACTTTTGGGTAAACACTGAAATTAAAGTAGAAATCAAGAAATTCTTTGAAACTAATGAAAACAAAGATACAGCACACTAGAATCTCTGGGACACAACTAAAGCAGTGTTAAGAGGGAAGTTTATAGCTGCAAAGGCCCACATCAAAAAGTTAGAAAGATCTCAAATTAACAACTAACATCACAGCTAGAGGGGCCAGAGAAACAAGACTGAACCACCCCCAAACCTGGCAGAGGACAAGAAATAACCAAAAGCAAAGCTGAACTGAAGGAAATTGAGACACAAAAAACCATATAAAAGATCAAAGAATCTACAAATTGATTTTTTGAAAGAATAAATAAGATTGTTAGACCACTAGCTAGGATAATTTTAAAAGAGAGAAGATAAAAATAAACACAATGAGAAATAAAAAGGGGCTATTACTACCAACCCCACAGAAATATAAAAAACCCTCAGAGACTACTATGAACATCTCTATGCACACAAATCAGAAAAACTAGAGGAAATGGATAAACTCCTGCAAACATATAACCTCCCAAGATTGAACCAGGAAGAAATTAAATCCCTGAACAGAGCAATAATGAGTTCTATTAAATCAAGTTTAGCCTAAAGCTGCCTCCTTACATTTTTTAAGTTTGGCCTAAAGGGTTCTCTGTTCATAGTGAACTATAACCTAAATGGAGGTGTAAACAGACTGTAACTTACTCTTGTTCCAATCACTGAGTTTTGGCCAATCAAAGGGGGCAAATGTTGAAACTGTATTTAAATAAGACAAATGCTGAGCTGTTTCTGTATCTTACTACTGCTTTCTGTATATCACTTTCCTTTTTCTGTCTATAAATCTTCTTCCACCATGTGGCTGCACTGGCATCTCTGTGAGCCTACTCTGGCTCAGGAGGCTGCCCACTTCATGAATCATTCTTTGCTTAAATAAACTCTGTTAAATTTAATTTGGCTATGGTTTCTTTTTTAACAGTTCCAAAACTGAAGCAGTAATAAAAAGCCTGCCAACCAGAAAAAGCTTAGAACCAGATGGATTCACAGCCAAATTCTACCAGATGTATAAAGAAAAGCTGGTACCATTCCTAGTGAAACCATTGCAAAAAATTAAGAAGGAAGGACTCCTCCCTAACTCATTGTATGAAGGCAGCATCATCCTGATACCAAAACCTGGCAAAGATACAACAAAAAAAGAAAACTTTAGGTCAATAGCTTTGATGAACATAGATGCAAAACTCCTCAACAAAATACTAGAAAACCAAGTCCAGCAGCACATCAAAAAGCTAATCCACCATGATCAAGTAGACTTTATTCCTGGGATGCAAGGTTGGTTCAACTTATGTAAATCAATAAATGTGATTCACCACATAAACAGAACTACAAACAAAAAGCACATGATTATCTCAATAGATGTAGAAAAGGCTTTTGATAAAATTCAGCATCACTTCATGTTAAAAACTCTCAACAAAGTATGCATTGAAGGAAGATACTTCAAAATAATAAGAGCCATTTATGACAAACCCACAGCCAACATTGTACTGAATGGGCAAAAGCTGGGAGCATTCCCTTTGAAAACCAGAATAAGACAAGGATTTCAACTCTCACCACTCCTATTCAACACAGTACTGAAAATTCTAGCCAGAAAAATCAGGCAAGAGAAATAAAGAAAAGCCATCCAAATAGGAAGAGAAGAAGTCAAACTATCTCTGTTGACAGATAATATGATTTATACCTAGAAAACCCCATAGTCCCTGACCAAAGCTCCTAGATCTGATAAACAACTTCAGCAAAGTTTCAGGATACAAAATCAATGTAAAAAATCAGCAGCATTTCCATACATCAACAATGTCCAAGCTGAGAGCCAAATCAAGAATGTTATCCCATTCACGATAGCCACAAAAAGAATAAAATACCTAAGAATATAGCTAACCAGGGATATGAAAGAACTCTACAATGAGAATTACAAAACACTGCTTAAAGAACTCAGAGATGAAACAAACAAATGGAAAAATATCCCATGTTCATGAACAAGAACTATCAATATCACTAAAATGGCCATATTGCCCAAAGCAATTTACAGATTCAATGCTATTCCTATCAAACTACCAACATCATTCTTCACAAAACTAGAAAAAAAACTATTTTAAAATTCATATGGAACCAAAAAAGAGCTCCAATGGCCAAGGCAATCCCAAGCAAAAAAAAATAAAGCTGGCGGCATCCCATTACCCAACTTCAAACTATACTACAACACAACAGTAAACAAACCAGCATGGTACTAGTACAAAAACAGGCACATAGATCAATGGGACAGAAGACAGAGCCCAGAAATAATACCTTACACCTACCACCATGTGATCTTTAATGAAGTCAACAAAAACAAGCAATAGGGAAAGGACTCCCTATTCAATAAAGGATGGTGGGAAAACTGACTAGCCATATGTAGAAGATTGATGCCAGACCCCTTCCTTACACCATATACAAAATTTAACTGTTGATAAATCCAAGAGTTAAATATAAAACCTAAAACTGTAAAAACCCATGAAGATAACCTAGGACATGCCATTCGGAACATAGGCCCTGACAAAGGTTTCATGATGAAGATGCCAAAAGCAATTGCAACAAAAACAAGAATTGACAAATGGGATCTAATTAAGAGCTTCTGCATGCAAAACACACGATCAACAGAGTAAACAGACAACCTACAGAATAGGAGAAAATATTTGCAACCTATGCATCTGACAAAGTTCTAATGTCCAGAATCTATACAGAACTTAAACAAATTTACAAGCAAAAAAACAAACGACCCCATCAAAAAGTGGGCAAGGACATAAACAGACATTTTTAAGAGAAGACATACACACAAGCAACAATCATCTGAAAAAATGCTCAATATCACTAATAATTAGACAAATGCAAATCAATACCACAATGAGATACTGTCTCACACCAGTAAAAATGGTTACTAATAAAAAAGTAAAAAATAACAGATGCTGGCAAGGTTGCAGAGAAAAGGGAATGTTTATATACTGCTGGTTGAAATGTAAATTAGTTCAGTCATTGTGAAAAGCAGTGTGGTGATTTTTCAAAGAACTTATAACAGAAGTACCATTTGATCTGGAAATCCCATTATTGGGTATATACCCAAAGGAATAGAAATCATTCTCGCATAAAGACACATGCACATGTAAGTTCGTTGCAGCACTATTCACAATAGCAAAGACATGGAATCAACACAAATGCCCATCAATGGCAGACTGGATAAAGAAAAGGTAGTACATATACACCATGGAATATTACATAGCCATATTAAGAATAAGATCATGTCTTTTGCAGCAACATGGAGGAAGCTAGAGGCATTACCCTAAGCAAACTTACGCAGGAAAAGAAAACCACATATTGCATGTTCTCAGTTATAAGTGGGAGCTAAACATTCATTACACATGAACACAAAGAAGGGAACAATAGACACTGGGGCCTACTTAAGGGTGGATGGTGAGAGGAGGGAGAGGATCAAAAAACTACCTAGTGGGTACTACTATTCTTATTACCTGGGTGATGAAATAATCTGTACACCAAGCCCATGTGACATGCAATTTACCTATATAACAAATCTGCACATGTACCCCTGAAGCTAAAATAAAAGCTAATAAATAAATAAAAAGTTTAGGCTTAACGGTACATTAGTATGGTCATAATTTAAATATATGTGCAGAAGAAAGTCAGTGGAAGGAGATACAACAAAGCCTAACTGTGTAGGCATTATGGTTTCTTTTTCTTATTTATGCTTTTACCTATTTTATAATTTTCAACACTAATAAATGTTATAAAATCATCACATATTTGTATCTAAGTGGCTTCTTTAAACCCTACTCACTATTTTTTATTTATAAATACTGAAATTCAAACAAAGTATAAAAATCAAAACAAGTATTTTAAGAGATTTTAAAAATTATATATTTTATTTTATTTCTTAACCAATAAGAGAAGCTGAAAAAAAAAAACAGAGTTTATCCAGAAAAAGGGGAATGAAAAAGCTTAGTGTTACCAGAGGTCTGCTTTTCCAGTTCAGATCCCTCTCTTGGGGATCAGCGATGAAGGCAATAGGGCAAGGAATTTCACCTGTGCACAAACAAAATTCTTCTTGCTGTCCCTTGTGGCACTTCTCCATACCCTGTCTGATGGAATGGCTCTGAAACAACTGAGGCTGCTCCCCAGGCCCAGCAAAGCTCATCCCCTAAATGAGAGCAGTAAGAAATAGCTGCAGCCCAGTCCCTGCACCCACCCATTGGCTCCCACCCAATGCTCCAGCCTCTGCCTAAGCCAGGAGATGCTGGAGGCTCTGCTGAAATTTTTTCGTGCACTTCTGAGAAGAGGTGATCCTTCACAAATCATGACATCAGCAACATGGTTCTCTCAAAGTGTCTGGCATTTGGATGCCTATCTTCTCTAGTTTTCAATGCTGATACAGAGATTGAACATAGACATATATGTAACAAAAATATGGAATAGCCCCAATAACTGTATTTTATATGCCAGCTATGTCAGGACCTACTGGAGAGTCAGGTCCTATGTTCACATGCCATTTAGTCTTGAATAAAGCAGTATATGATGATAGTATATGATGAAATATTTCAAATACTTAAAAATATATGCAGAATATTATGATAAACAACAGTATATCAACCACATGGCTTAAGAAACAAATAAGTACATCCCACATGGTCCTACACACCACATAATCCAAATACAATTAATCTTCCCCCGGTATAATGTTTATATAAAAATTATATATGGTTAGAACCTTGGGCCAGATGGTATAGGCTTAAGTGTAATCTCTACCACACAATTAGGTAATCTTAAATAAGTTACTTTACCTTTCCATGCTTCTGTTCATCATCCATATTATGAGCTGATAATAGTGTCTACCTCACAAAGATGTATGAATATTATGTGGGTTTAATACATGTAATTGTATTTAATTACATATACATGCATTCAGTTACATATATTAACTAGAATTCTACAGTCCCGAAGATCATTTCTTAATTATACTACTTTTTTAATTAGACTACTATCTTTCTAACTTCTATTCCATTTTTCACATAAGCCAGAAACTCATTATTTAAAAATTAAATTATGGGAACAAGGGAAGAACATCTCTCTCCTCATTTCTATTCAAGATCATACTGGGAGTTCTAGCTGGTGCAATAACACAAGAAAAGAAAATTAAGTGTATATGGGCTGGAAAAGGAAAAACAAAACTGTCTTTGTAGCTGACATTCTTGTGTATGTAAAAAATTTTAAAGAATCAGCAATTAAAAAATCATATGCTAATAAGTCATTATAGCAAGATTGAGGATACAAGGTTAATTTACAAAAATTTATATATACATGAACAATTGAAGTTTGATATTAAAAATAAAAGCCCACTTATAATAACACCCCAAAATGAAATCATATATATATATATGTAATTTATGTACAGAAAACTCTGATGAAATAAATCAAAGAAGATCAAAATAAGTGGAGAGATATTCTATGTTCACAGATTGGAAGAATCCGCGTTCATATGCTAATATATTCCAATTTGATCCATAGATTCATCCTAATCCCAATCAAAATCCCAGCAGTCTATTTTGTAGATATCAACAAACTTATTCTACAATATATATGTATAGAAACACAATTCATTCTTGTATGTTTATTAGTACCCTGCAACTTTACTGAATCCATTAATTATTTCTTTCTTTTTTTTTTTTTTTTTTTTTGAGACGGAGTCTTGCTCTGTCACCAGGCTGGAGTGCAGTGGTGTAATCTTGGTTCACTGCAACCTCTACCTCCCAGGTTCAAGTGATTCTCCTACCTCAGCCTCCTGAGTAGCTGGGACCACAGGCGTGCACCACCACACCCAGCTAATTTTTGTATTTTTTGCAGAGATGAGGTTTCACTATGTTGGCCAGGATGGTCTCAATCTCGTGACCTCATGATCCACCCACTTAGATCTCCCAAAGTGCTGGGATTACAGGCATGAGCCACCATGCCCAGCCCCATTTATTATTTCTAACAGGTTTTTCGTGTGTGTGTGTGTGTGTGTGTGTGTGTGTGTGTGTGTGTACAGACTCTGAGATTTTCCACATATAAGATCATGCCATCTGCAAACAGAAATCATTTTACTTCTTCCTTCTAGAAGTGTATGACTTTTATTTACATTTTCTTGTCTAATTGCTCTGGCTAGAATTCCAGTGTTACATTGAATTAAAGTGGTATGAGTGGGAATCCTTGTCTTGCTTATGATCTTAGGAGAAAAGCTTCTAGTTTTTCACTATTGAATATGATATTAGCTATGGGATTTTAAATATAGCCTTTACTATGTTGAGATAAATTCCTTTTATTCCTAGCTGGTTGAGTGATTTAATTCTAAAAGGGTGTAAAATTTTGTCAATTTTTTGTATCTATGAAGATTTTCATGTGATTTTTACCTTTTATTTTATTAATGTGCCATATCACATTAACTGATTTGCATACATTGAACCATCCTTAAATTCCAAGGATAAATCCCACTAGGTCATGAGTATGATACTTTTGATGAGCTGTTGAATTCAGTTTGCTGTCATTTTGTTGAGGAGAAGAAAACTATATATGGAAATGCCAAAGACAGAATATTCAATACAATGCTGAAGAAGAACAAAGCTGGAGAACTGACTGACTTCAAAACTTACTAAAAAACTGCAGCAATCAAGATAGAGTGGTATGAGTGAAAGAACACACACGGATGAATTGAATATAACAGAAGGCCCAGAAATAGACCTACACAAAATATTCAATTGAGTTTAACTATGGAGCAAATTTAATTCAACAAAGAAAGGATTGTCTTTTCAACAAATAGTGCTGGAAAAATTGGGCATACATACATACACAAAAATATAGACATAGACCTTATAACTGTTACTAAAACTAATGCAAAATAGATTATAAGTCCAAATATAAAATGCAATACTACAAAACTTCTAGAAGAAAACATAGGAGAAAAATCTATGAAGCCTTGGATTTGGAAATAAGATTTTAGATACAATACCAAAAATGTAATCCATAAGAGAAAAATTTGATAAATTAGACTTTATTAAAATTTAAAATATTGGCTTATGAAAAAAACAGTTGTGGTGGGAGTATAAATTAGTTCAGCCATTATGGAAGACAGTGTGGCTATTCCTCAAAGACTAAAACAAGAAATACCATTCAACCCAGCAATCACATTACTGGGTTTTTACCCAAAGGAATATAAATTATTCTACCATAGAGACACATGCACATGTATGTTCATTGCAGCACTATTCGTAATAGCAATCACATGGAATCAACCTAAATGCCTATCAGTGATAGACTGGATAAAGAAAATGTAGTAAATATACACAATGGAATACTATGCAGCCATAAGAAAGAATGAGATCATGTACTTTGGAGGAATATGGATGGAGCTGGAAATCATTATCCTTAGCAAACTAACACACGGACAGAAAACCAAATACTGCATGTTCCCATTTGTAAGTGGGAGCTAAATGATGAGAACACATGGACACATAGACTGGAACAACACACACTAACACCTATTGGAGGGTGAAGGGTGGGAAGAGGGAGAGGATCAGGAAAAACAACTAAGGGGTACTGGCTTAATACCTGGGTGATGAAATAATCTGTATAACAAATCCCCATCACACAAGTTTACCTATGTAACAACAAACCTATACTTGTACCCTTGAACTTAAAATAGAGTTACAAAAAAGAGAATCAAAAGACAGAATTTTAAAAAAAAAACATTTGCAGGCCTCATATCTTAAAAAGCATTTGTACTTCAAATGTACAAAAAACTGAACCAATCCCTCACCAAAGAAGATTAGACAAACCAAAGGCAAACAAGCATGTGAAAAGATAATCAGCATCATATATGATTATGAAAATTCAAATTAAAACATTATGTTACTACTACACACCTATTAGAGTGGCAAGAATCCAAAACATTGACAACACCAAATGCTGGCAAGAATGTAAAGCAAAAGGAACTCTCATTGATAGCTAGTAGGAATAGAAAATGGTACAGCCACTTTAGAAGACAGTTGGACAGTTCCTCACAAAGCTAAATGTAGTCTCATCATATGATCCAGTAATGGTGCTCACAGGTATTCACCCAATTGATTAGAAAACTTACGTCCATACAAAAGCATACATGTGAATGTTTCATAGCTCATAATCACTAAAAAATGGAAACAACTAGTTGGGCATGGTGGCTCATGCCTATAATCCCAAGTAAATGGGCGGCTGAGGTGGGAAGATTGCTTGAGCCCAGGAGTCCAAAGCTGCAGTGCAAAATTTTTGGAATCTACCCATCTGACAAAAGTCTAATATATAGAATTTACAAGGAACTTAAACATATTTACAAAAAGACAAACAACCCCATTAAAAAAATGGGCAAAGGACATGAACAGACACTTCTCAAAAGAAGACATTAATGCAGCCAACAAACATATGAAAAAAAAAAACTCAACATCACTGATGATTAGAGAAATGTAAATCAAAACCACAGTGAGATACTATCTCATGCCAGTCAGAATGGTGGTGATTAAAAAGTCAAGAAACAACAGATGCTGGTGAGTTTGCAGAGAAAAGGGAATCCTTTTATACTGTTGGTGGGAATGTAAATTAGTTCAACAATTGTAGAAGACAGTGTGGTGATTCCTCAAAGATCTAGAAGGAGAAATACCATTTCACCCAGCAATCCTATTACTGGGTATATACCCAAAGGAATATAGATCATTCTATCATAAATATACATGCATGCGTCTGTTCATTGCAGCACTATTCACAGTAGCAAAGACATGGAATCAACCCAAATGCTCATCAATGACAGACTGGATAAAGAAAATGTAACACATACACACCATGGAATATTATGCAATCATAAAAAGCAATGAGATTACGTCCTTTGCAGGGACATAGATGGACTTGGAAGCTGTTATCCTCAGCAAACTAACACAGGAACAGAAAATCAAACACTGCATGTTCTCACTTACAAATGGGAGCTGATCGATGAGAACATATGGACACATGGTGGGGAACAACACACACTGGGGCCTGTTGGGAGGTTTGGGGGAGGGTGAGGATCAGAAAGAATAGCCAATGGATGCTGGGCTTAATACCAAGGTGATGGGTTGATGTGTGCAATGAATCACCATGGCACATGTTTACCTATGTAACAAACTTGTATATCCTGCACATGTACCCTGGAACTTAAAATAAAAGTTGATGGACAAAATGGTGTCTTTTAATAGGTGAGTGGATAAAATACACTGCACTGCATCCAGAAAATCAAATATTATTCAGCAATAAAAGTAAATGAACTATCAAGCCACACAAACATGGAGTGACCTTAAATGCCTATTACTAAGTGAAATGAACCAAACTGCAAATGCTACATTGTGTATGATTTCAAATATGTGACATTCTATAAAAGACAAAAGTATAAAGATGGTAAAATTATCAGTGGTTGTCAGGGGACAGAGGGGGAAAGGAAGGATAATGGGTGAAGCACAGGGGATTTTTAGACAGTAAAACTATTCTAAATAATACCGTGATGGCAAATACATGACATTATGCATTTCTAAAGCCCATAGAATTTTATAGCACAAAGAATGAACCTTAGTGAATGTGAATTTAAAAGATCATTTTGAGGTTGGGGGATCCCAGGAAGAAATTTAAACCATGACCAGAGAATCTAACTGTACTATGAATGTATTAAACAACCACGTGGGTAAAAGTGAGAAGAAAAGTTTCTGACTTAAGTGACTTTGGAAATGAGTAAAGTCTATGAAACAAAAGGCAACAGGAACTGCCCATAAACACTGTACTCTAGTTGATAAAGTTATATCCCAAAAATAAGGGCTACCAATGCTGATACTACTTACATGTACACTGGAATTGAACAATTAAATGAATGTCAGATGGTGGAATCCAAGTTTCTCACTGTGGAAGTGAGAATTTATAGACAAACAAGGAGAGGAAGCTGGAATGATATATGTGGAAAGGAATTAGAGTTAGAGACATCAGTATGAACGCATGTTTAGCTTAATATGGAAATAAATGGTAACATACATAAATATTTATAGATACATGTATATATGAAGGTTAGTATATGTCCCTATATTCCCCTGCTGTGTCAGCTGTGCAGGTCTAATGAAACAACACCCCAGTAGCAATGAGCATATCTAGCACCCAGATCTTAGGTTCTAATATCATTCTCCAGTAGAAGAAACCAGAGCTCCCTGGAGAAATGGCTATTCTAGTACTGGGGCAGGAAATATACATGACAAGCCTAGAGTATCTTATAGAGTCAGATAGTAAGGAAGTGCTTAAAGGAAAACCCCATATTAATAGGAGTTTGTCAAAGGCACCCAGGAGCCACTGAAAAAAGTTCCCAACGACCAAAAGTTGTTAAAGATTGTATACACCAAAAGAGTTCTTAATGACCAATTTGAAAGACAAAATAATAAGATATTACTGGACTATAACCCAAAGCATATAATAAATATTCATGAGTCCAAAGAGGTGTAAATAAGTGATTAGTAATTACATACATTTATAAATGGGGAGAAGAGACAGTCTTACAGGTGGAAGAATTCCTAATAATTTATGTAGATATTCTTCCTCAAGAAGGGGGAGCAAATGTTCCACTCCCTAAAGTGTAAGTGGTGCATAGCAACTATCTTCCAAAAACTGCAGTGTGGAAAGGAAGAAAAAAAAGAATAACTTTATAGAGGAGAAACCTGAAAAACACTACCTCAAACAGGTGATCAAGTTCAACATCAACAGCCACAAATCATGTTGATAATATGTGCCTTTGATAAAATGAGATAAAAAATGGCACTTTACCTCTGTGGTCACTCTTCAAATAATCCATAGCCTCGCTCTTATCATGAAAAAATCATCAAAAAAATTCCCAATAAAGGGGCATCCTAAAAAACACCTGACCAGTATTCTCCAAAACTGCCAAGGTCATCAGAGACAAGAAAAGGATCAGAAACTGTCACAGTCAACAGTAAACTAAGGAGACATGCCAATTAAATCTAGTGTGGTATCCTGGCCGGGCATGGTGGCTCATGCCTGTAATCTTAGCACTTTGGGAGGCCAAGGTGGGCGGATCACTTGAGGTCAGAAGTTCAAAACCATCCTGGCCAACATGGCAAAACCTTGTCTCTACTAAAAATAAAAAAAATAAAAAAAGTAGCCAGGTGTGGTGGCAAGGGCCTATAATCCCAACTGCTCGGAGGCAGAGGCAGGAGAATCACTAGAACCCAGGAGGCGGGGGCTGCAATGAGCCGAGATCGTGCCACTGCACTCCAGCCTAGGTGACAGAGAGAGACTCCATCTCAATCAATCAATCGATATTTAAAAAATAAATAATAAAATAATAAAAATAAATCTAATGTGGTATCCTGAATGGACTCTTGGACCAGAAAAAGGACATTAGGTATAAATGAAGCAAATCTGAGTACAGTATGCATTTCAATATATAATAGTATATTGGATTGGTTCATTAATTGTAACAAACGTACTCTATTAATGTAAGATGATAAAAATAGGGAAAAATGGGTGTGGGGCATATGGGGACCCTCTGTAATATCGTCTAAATGATTCTTTAAATCTAAAAACATCCTAAAAAATTAAGGTCTATTAAAAATTTAAGTTAGATAATGAAAATTTCCTTTAAGCCCTTTAATGTTTCCTATTACTTGCCAGGTAAAATTGAAACTCCATCCTTAGTACTGAGTCCCATCTCTTATCTTTCTCCCCTTTCCAACTCACACCTGTTCAACATTTCAGGGGACTTCTCATGTTTCTGAAAAACAAACAAAGAAACAAACATGATGCCCTCTCACAATTACTTGCTTTGGAGATATTTCTTCTGCATGACATTCCATTATCCTAGATCTCTCTCAGAAAATGGCTTATCTTTGAAGATTCAGCTTACTTGCTCCCTCCTTAGACAAGTCTTCTGTCACCCTACTATAACGGATTGATTGGGAACCGTTTCTCTGTGCAATTTGGCAACTAGAGATTACAATTTAGTCCTGCTTCTCAGTGTGGCCCATGAGCCAACAGCATAGGCATTACCAGGGAGCTTGTTAGAAATGCCGAATCTCAACTCATCCCAAACCAAAAGAAACAAAAGTGGCATTTTAACAAGATCTCCAGATTATTTATAGCCATATTACAGTTTAAAATGCTTTGAGTATCTAGAATTTAGCTCTCCTTAAGCCCTTAGCCCATGGTTCTCTGGTTGTTTTAATTGCCTGTGTCCTTGCCAAGTTATGAAATCACCTGAGGACAAGGGTTATGTCTCATTTTTTTTCTTTATCTTCAATATGATCACAGTATCTGGAACATTCAGGTGAACCAAAATGAATTAACAACTAGCTCAAGGACACATTAAATGAGAGTATGTATTACAAAGCTTTACAGTTTTTATAGGTTAATATCTAACACTATTTTTCCTTGCCAAAATTTGTGAACAACTGAGAGATAGTCAAGGGTCAGAGACATGATGTACAAAACATTGAATTGATTGCAGACAAAGCAGGTTTGGCAGAACATGGCTTTGTTGTGCAGCTAAGCAGCTTTTTAATACTTTGCCCAGAATTAAGCAGACAAAAAGCTTACCCAGGGTTTCCCTTTGGGGGTGGGGATCTGGTCTTGGAAAAACCTAAGGCATGGAGGAGCAGCCCTGCCTTGTGCTTTCTGCAGGCAGAGTCCAAAGAAAGTAGAAAGAGAAGTGCCTTTCACCCTGCTCAGCTTCATCTGCCAAACTCACAGTCAGCACGCCACCCTTCCATCTGTGTGACCCTGATGAAGAAATAAATACTCCCTGTACCCAGTGGGAAATTCAGAGGAAAAAAGGAGTGAGGAGGAGAAAAGGAGTGAGGAGGAACAAAAGGATAAAAGAGAAATACAACACAAGAACTATGATCATGATGATTTTAACATCTCACAGGGCAGATCATGCACCTGACACTGAGAAAGAATACTGAAAGGTGCTTGATTTTTAGGATGAGGACCTCCAACCTGCCACACTGTCAATCAAACTAGAACTGCACATGTGGATTCTGAGGGTCTAAAATGCCTCATTCAGCCTACAACCCCAATGAGGACACCCAAACTAAAGGGTGTGGTTACAATCACTGTGTTTTATTTACCTCTGCCAGTGGGCTTATTGTTTTCCAATAACTTCTTCTTCTATTGACTAGAAAATTACATAATATGAAATGTAATGACAACCTTAACCTGTTCAATATCTAAGCAACCAACAGTGATAAGCTAAATTATGAGGGAGCCAGGGACATAAAAAATCCTTTAATGTAGTCTAATACAAAATACAAGGGCTCAGAGTATTGTTATTTAAAGTATTATTTATTCTTTGCCTTTTCTGTACCATTAAATACTACAAAACTTTTTTTTTCTGCAAACCTTTGGGTAATTTACATTATAGTATAATATGTGTCCTAATAATTTAATATCAATATTATGTATTATAATTGCTTAATAATCTTATCTGTATTATAATTCTCAATCAGGCAGAATGCCATATTCTATAAGTCCCCAAGTCTTTTTGAAATGCCATTTAACATATGTGATTTAAGGTCCATGTGTGTATTACCCTAAGTGATTAAGATGATGATACTCGCTAGTCATACACATTTAAAAAATACACACAGTCAAGGTTATCAACTGCCATAATTTTGAAAGTTTTGATTGCTGATAGTATTGTCAAGGAGGAGCAGAGTCCTCAAGGCCAGTGGCTTTACCCATAAGCCTGCAACACATCCTAATGCTCAAGCAGACATTCAAGGCTGGTTTCCCCTGGTCCTTTGGAAAAAGATCTATGTTAGCAACAGAGGATGTGAAATACTTAGCATGCATGGCCATACACCTCTAGCTAGTGCCCTTGGCAGGCATTACTAATTGATCACAGCGGACTTCTCCCTTGACCTGGATGTTGCTTTCTCGAGCCAGAGCTCAGGGCAGCCACTATTAATTGATTGGAGTTTGCAAGTGAAATAAAAACTATCTGATATCCCATGGGCTTCTATGAGCTGGAAACTTTCTCTTTCTCCTTCCCCCAACCCCAACCCAAAACATAGCTGTGTGTAGATGCCTCAGCCTCTGATTTGGTTGTGTGTGATCTTTTTCCAATGTCAGCTCAAGGTTTCGATTCTTTACTGTCAGGTTGCCAGCATCTAGGGACGTGTGTGGCATATATTTGTTACAAGAATGAAGGAATAGCTAAAGGTAGGTGACGAAAATTAATGCAGGGATTATAGGAGAAGACCAGGTCTGAGCAAAGTGGAGATTTGAGCAATCCCACTACTGGGATTCATTTCCAAAGGCCATGAAATCTGAATATCTAAAGGGTAGCTGCATCTCATGTTTATTGCAGCACTATTCACAATACCCAAAATATGGAATCAACCTAAGTGCTCATCAATGGATGAATGGATAAAGAACATGTGGCATATGTATACAATGGAATACTATTCAGCCATAAAAGAAAATAAAATGTTGTCATTTACAGCAACATGAATGAGCCTGGAGGATATTGTGTTAAGTGAGTAAGTCAAGCACAAAAAGAGAAATACCGCATGTTCTTGCTCATATGTGGGAGCTGAAAAGTTGAGCTCATAGAAGTAGAGTAGAATTGTGGTTATTAGAGGCTGGTAATGGCAGCAGGGAGAAAAGGCTAGGTAGAGGTTGGTTAACAGATACAAAATTACAGCTACATAGGAGAAATGAATTCAGGGGTTTTGCTGCACTGAAGGGTGGATATAACAATAGCTTACTGTATATTTTCTCCTTTTTAGAGATGGGTCTTGCTGTGTTGCTAAGGCTGAAGTGCAATGGCTATTCACAAGTGTGATCATAGCTCACTACAGTCACAAACTCCTGGGCTTAAGTGTTCCCCCTGTCTCAGCCTCCTGGGTAGCTGGGACTCAGCATACCACCACACCCACCTAGTATATTTCAAAAAGTTAGAAGACAGGATTTTGAATATTTCCCACATAAATGATAAATATTTGAAATGATAGATATAATTACCCTAATTTGATCACTACACATTGTATACATGTATCAAAATCTCTCTATGTTGCAAAAATATGTACAATGATTACGTGTCAACTAAAAGTTAAAGGAAAAAAAAAGACAAGCTTTCAAATCAAATAATACAACAATAACAAAGCTCAGGTTTGGACTGACTGAGCCCAAAGTATCTGTGAGGCATCTTCCTCCGCTGACACCCTCTGCTACCACACAGACCCCGGGAGCACAGGAGGTATGCATGGTTCAGAACAGGGCCTGGAAGCTCACACAGGTCCAGTCGGTATTTGTCGATGGAGGCTGAATTCACAAGCCCATGGACTGTATGTATCTGGAGTGCAGAAGGGTCTGGATTAGCAGCACAGATCTGAGAGGCATTGAAGGGAAAGTCAAAGGGAGAGCTCTGGGTGAACAGAAAATAACCAGATAGGATTCATCCTTTATTGATGAAAGTGCTGGATAACAGTTTTATCATTTCAACAACCCAAGCTGAGACTTTAAGAAAAATACGAACTTTTGCTCTTTGAAATGGATTAATTGGCCATACAATATAACCTTGCAGAAACATAGAAAATACCCCATCAAGACTAAAACATGTCAAGGAAAAAGATTTTTGGAGAGCTATAGATGTAATAATATAATTACGAATACTTATAATAACAATTACATACTACATATTTATCACATTTATTATAATATCATATATTATGTTATATTGTAAATATATTTATAGAAATAAAACGGGGCAAAATGTCTTTTGGAAAATCAAGTACACTAGAACCACAGCCTACCGTGAGTACTCAAAAATTTAAAAACTGTGTCTAAGCTTAGGCAGGCTGAGGAGGTTGTTGAGGATTCACAAGAGATCTCAGAACTTTGGATGGCTTCTGTGCAAACACCCATCCAGGTCTGATGGCTGCTGATATAATGACATGCTCCAGTGTATGGCATGCTATATAGTGTCCAGGGAAGATTGCAAAGTATTTCTATACCTATTTTTTTAAGTATAGTGCATTGTACTACAAACAGAATTAAATATTTTTAAATTATGCAGGAAAATCCTTTAGGTACATAATGCCATTTTGATTGTATCTTTTTGTTTGTTTGTGTTTTTGTTTTTGAGATGGAGCTTCGCTCTTGTCGCCCAGGCTGAAGTGCAATGGTGCAATCTTGGCTCACTGCAACCTCCACCTCCTGGGTCAGGCGATTCTCCTGCCTCAGTATCCCAAGTGGCTGGGACTACAGGCATGCACCATCATGCCCAGCTAATTTTGTATTTTTAGTAAAGACAGGGTTTTGCCATGTTGACCAGGCTGGTCTCGAACTCCTGACCTCAGGTGATCCGCCTGCCTCAGCCTCCCAAAATGCTGGGATTACAGGCGTGAGCCACCACACCCAGCCTTGATTGCATCTTTTAAGCTGCAATTGGATGACTCTGTTACACAAGATCTTCATTTATTATTAATCTTACATCTATTTCCTAGCACCTCTATAACATAACTGTCCTGAATGCCAGCATGTCACCAACAAGACAAAGCTCTTGCCATTGGGAAAATACAACCTAAAAAAAATTATTATCATTGAAGAAGAAAGAAAATATTAGTCCAGCAATAAGGATGTTATCCCTCGGCATTTCTCAGGGAGTTAGTCACCAGATGGGAAATCCAGCCCACGGTGAACTCCTTCTTAGTGGTCATTCATCCCAAGAATTTCCCTGGGACTTTGCTCTTTCATGTAATTAATCACACACTAGGCCTGCAATCTGATGTTCACTTTACCTTTATTTACAAGAGTAAGATCAAAGGAAAAACAACAAAAAAGAGAGAGACAGACAAAGATGGGGGAAAAGGAGGAGAGGAAGTGGGCAGAAGGAAGGAAACAGAAAGAAAGAAAACAGAAATAAAAGATATCACTACAGGGCCAACATCTGGGGAAATGGGCAGACAAACTATATTATGTACACATGCCTGTCAAAATTTTCTTTTCAAAAAACTTAATATAAGGAAATCCTTCTACTAAATGTTAAATTTTTAAAAGCAAAATTTAAAGCCATATCTATCAGATAATTGCAATTTTATTTGAAAATATTTGTCATACAGAAAATGACTATAGAAGTGAAAATAGTAATTGTATCTTGGTAACAGTACTTGTGGATTATTTTTATTTTCCTCTATGTGTCTTCCTGTATTTATTTATTTATTTTTTGAGATGGGGTTTTGCTTTTGTTTCCCAGGCTGGAGTGCAATGGCACAATCTTGGCTCACTGCAACCTCCACCTCCCAGGTTCAAGCGATTCTCCTGCCTCAGCCTCCCGAGTAGCTGGGATTACAGGCATGTGCCACAACGTCTGGATAATTTTGTATTTTTTAGTACAAATTAGATGGAGTTTCTCCATGTTGGTCAGCATGGTCTCAAACTCCTAACCTCAGGTGATCGCTCGCCTCGGCCTCCCAAAGTGCTGGGATTACAGGCGTGAGCCACCGCACCCAGCCGTCTTCCTGTATTTATTATCCTGTATTGCTCTCCAAACAAGCATGCTTTATTTTAAAAAGTAACATAACAAATGCTACATTTAAAAAATATATCTGATTATCTTTTGTGGTTTTTAAATACATGTAAAGTACTCAACCAAGATTAAAACGTGTGAGGTGTTGGGGCTCAGAAACCAATACCCCAAAATACGGGGTTTTGACACATGCTGAACTGAAGCAGTCCCCTCTGACCACCCGCCCTATCCCCACTGTCTCTCCCAAATTGTAGGATGAAGTTGTTCTCTGAAGTTTCTTATCTGCCTGTAGTCCAGGCCCCCCGAAGAAGAAAACAATGTCCTCCGGTTGGTCCCTTCCCTGAGTTTTCACTAACCGTACTCCCATCACAGGAAAGAAGATTAAAGCCTGTCAGCAAACCTGGACAGACTTTTGTCACAAACCATTTTCTGCTCTGCGGGCCCAAGAGGCTTTGTTCGAAGCCACTGTATGTTCTGCGAGCCTATGGAATCCTCCCTCGTCATCACTGATTACCCCTCAGCTGAAATCCTCATCTCCCTTTCCCATAACCTGTTTTGCCAGGATCCAAGCCTCCATTCTTTCTGTAACCTCAAGACATTTTATAAGCTTCTGCACCCCATCAGGGGGTGAGTCTTCATTCTGAAGGCTCCGTGTATACACATTAAATAAATGTGCATGCCTTTTCTCCAAGTAACCTGCGTTTGCAAGTTGATATTTCAGCAAATTTACAGAGGGCCAAGGGGAATTCTTGGACCTTACAGATATTTCCTTGATGGACAGCAAAAAGATAACTTGAGTTATTAATATATAATTCAAACATATGTCCTAACACATACGACATATTCTAATTAGGAATCACTAATATATATATTGTAAACAGGATTCATAGAACCCATGCGATTTGACACAGTGTGTCTACTTAGAGTCTAGTATATTTCATCATCTCAGAATTGAGCATGTTAAGACAGAGTAACAGTAATATCACCAAAAAGGAGTTTCAGACATTTAAATATCCTCAGCCCTCCCCCGGCCAATATTTTATTGGTTGTCTTGTTATTTATAGTAAACTACTATAATGTAACAAAAGCCGCCAACGAAAAGGGAAATAAATACATGGACGCTGTTACCTTCTCAGGAAAGGTTTTCAGGTAAGGCTGGTGTTACCTTCTCAGGAAAGGTTTTCAGGTAAGGCTGGTGTTACCTTCTCAGGAAAGGTTTTCAGGTAAGGCTGGTGTTACCTTCTCAGGAAAGGTTTTCAGGTAAGGCTGGTGTTACCTTCTCAGGAAAGGTTTTCAGGTAAGGCTGGTGTTACCTTCTCAGGAAAGGTTTTCAGGTAAGGTTTCACTGCAGTTTTATTTTATGACCTCCTCATCCCTGTCTGGGTGAGACAGCCCCATAGGAGCTGGTAGACTTGATTGATTATCGAGGCTGAATAGAAGGGCCGGATAATGCAGTGCTGTGTGCTCAGTCAAAGACTCCAGGATCACAGCTTAGACCCTCTTTTTCTACTCTCTTTCTGTCATCCTATCTCCCGTGGCCACCAAAGTGTCCCCAGCACCTCTAGCTTATTCCCCAGGGACCTCCACGGGCCATGCACAGAACAGGACAGACATGCTGGTCTGATGATGGTGTGTTTCCCAGTGCCATTCCAGAGCTGTCAGCTTTATCTCGCACCCTCTCTAAAGCTTCCCCCAGTCCCAGAAGCCCACACAGATGCTTTGTAAAAGCCACTGTCTGCAGCTAGGCCCACCAGGGCGGGAATGGAGCAGTGGGAACCTCCTCTGTGTTCACAGCTTTCTGCTTGGGTACTGGCTGCTTTGGTATTGGACAGAAATCGCTTAGTCAGAGCCAGGCCCTGGGAAGAAGTGCTGGGCAGAGACGGCCCCAACCATCACGGCATCAGCACCATTTTCATCTGCTAATACAAGGCATTTAAAGGCTCCAGAGAACTCACCTGCTTCAAGAAGCTTTTCCAGCATCACTCTCAATGGAGGACCTCGATTCTTGCCCATTTACTGACTTGTATCAACCCTATGGCTCTGCTGTGACCTGGCTAGCTCCCTCACTCCATCTATCTTCCTAGCTACCTAGCTATCATCTATCTAGCTATCATTTATCCACCCCGTGACCTTTAACATTTCTGCTTATGTCTCCACATTTATCACCATTGTAAAACTATCCAGTGGACTCCCAAAACTATGAGACAGTCCTTCTCGAAGGGTGGTCCCCAGACAAGCAGTGTCAGAATTACCTGGGAACATGTCAGAAATGCAAATGTCCAGGTTCCACCCCAGACCTACTAAATTAGAAATCCTGAAAGGGTTTAAAAATAAGCCACCCAGGTGATGCTGATTCGTGCTCGGGATTGAGAACTATTGCCGCAGGGATTTAACACCCACCAGTATCCATTTAAATATATATATAAAATCATAAGCTCTTTTTTAACAGTTGGAAAATTTATATCATTCTTTTTGCCCCTTGGACTCTTCTTCCACAGATTTTTATCACAATTTTTCACATTTTTCAGTCTTGAGAGTCTTTTGTTGGTTACTCTATCACACTTCTCTGAAATAAAGTTATATACAGAAATATTATCACTTAAAAAATTTTCTGTCTATAAGATACTAAATATTAAACATTTTTTCTAGCTGTTATACTATTATAATAATTTATGAAACATCAAAATTTTCATAAATATTATTCAAATAAAATATTACAAATTCATCTCCTAATAAGATGAGTGAGAATCTCTTTATTCTCAGTAGTTCACATATCCTCTGATGAAGTAATCATCTTGCTTACTGCACGAATGAGCTGGGAGTCAGCATCATTTCTATTCTTACTTAACACTAAATGTTGAAAAACTGTGTTTGCATAAATAAGTTGATGAGAACAGAAGTTTTGTTAAAATAGTTATTTCTCAATTAATTGAATCTTTTATAAACTATACAACCAAAACTGTATAGTAATCTAGCATTGGAAATTATTTTTAAAACCTAAAAACGTGACTAGAATCCTCTTCAACTTTGTTGAAAGAGAAAAACTAGAACCTGCTTATGTGGTAACAGGATGTTACCCTGCTATTAAAAACGTTCTTGTAATTTTTGTAATTTCTGGAATATATATGCCCCCCAAATATTGACCAAGACTTATCAAACGACTTTCCTGAAGATGTACCTTTCTTAATATAAACATTTGGGAAAATCAAATGTTGTGATTTGTATTATAGTGTAGTAATTAAATCAAATGTTGTGATTTGTATTATAGTGTAGTAATTTTTAACTAGAATATCCACGTCTATGATGATGGCTGCACTGTAAAGCTTCTACTTCAGGGAATGGCATTGGCACAGCCTCTAATACAGGTCATAGGCCCTGGATATGTGCAATGAGGTGGCCCTAACATGTTTTTGCCTTATCAGTACTTAAAATATATTTTCATTAAAATTAAGAACACAACTCAGTTTATGGAAAATAACCTTCATGTTGTCTAATTAGCCAAATGAGGAATCTGTCAGCCCAATCAAGTCAGCCTTAATTTCTGTCAGAGGGAAAAAAAAAAAAGTGTGACTTAATTTTGAGTTAAAAGTGTTGATATGTACCCCTTGGCCAACCTTCTTGCTTCTGAATTTGTAACTGGACACAGAGATAAACGAGGAGAAGATGCTTGCTGTGCATTACCGACCACACGAGACAAGGGGCAACAGTTTTCATGCTAAAACCTTCGCCTCAGTTGTCCTGGGGCTCGTCCTCCCGAGCAAGGCATCCTTTACCAACAATCAGGACATAGAAGGGAGGTCATTAAAAACAAAACAGAGCAAAGCACCCTTTCCACTACCTACTCTGACATAGATCTGAACACAGTCCATTCGAAAACAGGACAAAGCCCTTCTTTCTACCAGGCCTCACTCGACAAAGTGTGTGTAGCCCAGGGAGATAAACCAAGTCCTGTGGGTGTCTCTGCACTGTCATGGGTTGGATGATGGTCCCCAGAAAGATATGTCCACCGCCTAATATGCAAAGCCTGTGAATGTGACTTTACGTGCAGATGTAATTAAGTTAAAGATCTCAAGATGAAATCATCCTGGATTATGCTGGGGGCCCCTCAATCCAGTCACATGTGTCCTCATAAGAGATACTCAGAGGGAGACAGATACACAGGGACCAGAACAGAAGGCCCTGTGAAGACAGAGACAAAGACTGAAGTGATGCAGCCTTGGGCCAAGGAATGCCTGGAGCCCCCAGAAGCCGGAAGAGGCAAGGATCCCCTCTAGAACCTCCACAGGGAGTGTGACCCCGCTGGCACCTTCATTTTGGACTTCTGGCCTCCAGAACTGTGAGAGTATAAGTTTCTGTTGTTCTAAGCCACCAGGCTTGTGGTACTTTGCCTTGGCAGCCACAGGACGCAGACACATGCACTCAGGCTGAAGGAGGCTTGCCAAAGCCAGTCTTCTTCACTGCACAGCATCTGCTTCTTCTCAGCTTCTTGGAAGATGCCAGATGAGCATGCCCTTATTTCGTATTGTAAGGAAAGTGATTATTAAAAGGAGATTGAGAAAGCAAAACCGGCACGATGACCGAAGAAGTGAAGCAAAAGCATCTTCTAAAACAGCCAGGCTGGGGCTGGCCAGGTGGGGCCTATGTTCCAGTTAAGGACAGATGGAACCCTTACATGCCTATTTCTTGGTAAAACAAACTGAGATGTTTGATGCTTTCTTTGAGATCTGAGTTTCTGGTTCTATAAATAGGAACTTACATCAATTTAGACTTAAAAAGAAAAAGTCCCTAGAGTCCTTGTCCCTTAATAATGAAGCAGATAATCAGGTCTGGGCATATCAGATCATAATTTCCAGAAGGATAAAACAGGGATGACATATTCTCCACCCCAGACCGCTTTGCACTTTGGGTTCAAATGAGTCATCTCTTCTCCAGCGTTTGGAGTCCATGGAGTTCCATTCTCAGCTGTTCTCTCGTTCCCATGAAGAGGAGCCATGAGCTTAGCCTTGTCTCTGGGCTTGTGTCCTCATCGGGCTCCGCAGTCTGCAACTCATGCTTACTCCAGCTCCAGTGATTATCAAAGTTTGTGTTTCTCCCTTGGTTGGTGTGAAAGAATATTTGCACTCTACATGTTTGTCAGAGCGCACCTGCAGCTCAGCACCAAGCCAGGATCACCAGCTAGTAGTTCAGAAGCAAACTATGTACATAGGACTGCCTGAGGGGTACAGTGCACCCTTGCTCCAGATTGGTACTTCTGAAAATGGAAGGCCACACAATTTCAGAGCCTGGTGAAGGAATGGACTTTCAACCATGTGCTACACAATCATATTTTTGTGTTCAATTTTATGGGAGTACACAGATGCTCCCCCAACAAAGTCCATTCCTATGAAACCCAGTGGTTGTAGATATCCTTGAAGTTTTCCAGACCATCAAAAAGCTGTACACCTGGTCACGAAATTTATTTCCCTGTTAAGATGTTCATCCCGAACTGCACTTTAGTCTCCTGCCATCTGCTTCCAGTAAGGACTCCTGAACTAAAGTGCTCTGCACTTCCTCACTTACTTTGCAGTAGAACTGTTGTGAATGATGTTCCTCCTAATATAGGCCATTGTCTTCATGACATAATGAGAAGACCTTCTTCCAGATCTGCAGGCCTAAAAGAGCCAGGCCTCCTTGGATAAGCGTTTGTTGGCGGAGTCCATGACTCAGCATGATATCCTTTATGTGATGTGGAGCTGGATTTGCTGCTCTCCTCTTTGTAGATAAGCCTCATCCTGGCCATATCTTTTTTTTTTCCTCAACCCTGATTTCCTCACTTATTTCTTTAAAAATTTATTCACCAAGGAAGATGACAATATCTGGGGCACACGCTGAAGGCGGCTCATTTGGTTTATCTCTCTCTATGGAGTTTTCCTCTCTCATTTCCTCCTACTCCTCTCCTCTCCCATCTGACACTTCCACCCAGCCATTTCCAGAAGAAGAGCTTTCAAGGGCTACTCCTCATCACTGCATGAACCTCTCTGGGCATGAGCAAAACACTCCATAGAGATTGACAGGTGCAGCTGAGATGGCTTTCTGCCTTCATCCCCCAAAGTGAAAAACAAATAGGTATTAATATAAATCCCGATGAATATATAGATTGTAGAATGCTTATTTTAAAAATTTGGTCTCTTGGCCAGGCGCGGTGGCTCACGCCTGTAATCCCAACACTTTGGGAGGCCAAGGTGGGTGGATCACTTGAAATCTGGAGTTCAGGACCAGCCTGACCAACGTGGTGAAAGGCTGTCTCTACTAAAAACACAAAATTAGCCAGACGTGGTGGCACATGCCTGTAATCCCAGCTACTAGGGAGGCTGAGGTAGGAGAATCACTTGAACCTGGGAGGAGGTGGTTGCAGTGAGCCAAGATCACACCATTACACTCCAGCCTGGGCAACAAGAGCAAAACTCCATCTCAAAAAAAAAAAAAAAAATAAGAAGAAAAAGAAAAAGAAGAAGAAAGAAAGAAAAATAAATTTGGTCTCTTGCAGACATTTGTGAAAGCTTCCTCAAGCCTGTTTTTTTTTTTTAAATAAAGACGCATAATAAACAGACAAATACATTTCTTAAATTTCTATTATCTATATCCCTCATCCATTGATAATACCACGATCTCTGTCTTGATGCTTTCTGTCACCAGAGTGAGATTGCCGACTACGCTGCCTCTTAAAAAAATATGCAAATAACAGCAAGCAGTTAACTGAAGCTTGGTCAGTTAGACTGGTTTTTATACAATGTTGGTTGTTATATAGCAGTTTAGATAAGATGGCCAGTTGTTATGCTCAACAACAATTTAGACTGCAATACATTTCAATAAAATTAAACTGGCTATTATAACTCAATAACCCTCACCTCCAGGTGTATCTTCAAAGAAATTACAAAGGTAAATTGAGAAGAACGAGCTTTTTAGTTTTTCCCCTGAGAGGCATCCAATTTTAACAAAGCTATTACTGGTCTAGCGTTATCACATAGAAAAACTGATTCTTAGTAATTCACAAAGGAAGATTTGTAACTAATTAGGTCCCCTTTGCCAAAATTAAGACACAAACCAATTACAAAATTGACACTTTTAAGTGTAGCATCAAAAATGTTTGCAGCTGCTGGCAACAAGAAAGCAGATGACAAATTGTAACAAGAAAAAAAAAAACAAAATCAAACACATTTTAATGCATGAAAATGTGGAGGAAATTAATAAGAGATCAAAGGGAAATGATTTTCAGTAGTTACAAATCAAACAAGACAGAAACCAAAAACGACTTATTGTCTTTAGCTTAGGAGCCACCAAACCAGAGCCTTGAAAAAAAATGTTTTTGTACACAAAAAAGCAAAAGAATAAGAAAATGGGATTATGTTACCCTACTTACAAAACAAAGATTTTCTTAATTTGGGCTTCAATCGTTTTAATAGGTGCCATTTTGTGTTTGAAGTATATTTCCTTCCTTTGTGGTTCATCATTCTGTGAGAGAAAAATGTCAAAGGACCATTTTCTTTCTAATGAGTTTCTATGTCTGATCTTAATTGTAGATCTTTCATGTTACCTTATTTTAAATCTAGTGTAACTCATGATATATTTTGCCAATAACTTGTCAGTTATAACATAAACATTGAGGAGGTTGGCATGAAAAAATTAATTTAATAACTGTTGAAACAATTCCTCTCAAATTCTTTTTATCATACTGCTTAGTTCAATTTTGATCATTAATATCCCATGGGGGTCATTACACAGAGTTGCCTTTTTCTGTAGAATTCACCTGTGTTTTAATTTTTATCATTTTATTTCACTATTAAAGGATTTTTCTCAAATCCATGATATCTTTCAGTGTTTTATTCTTGAGCTCTAGGAGTAGGTTAAATGATATGTAAAATCCTTTCTCCTTCCAGTTCACGGTGCTGATTCTAGCATTAACCACCTGGGTCAAATCCCAAGGGCACTGTTTACCTGCTGTGGGACTTAGGGCGGTTACGCACCAGTACGTGACTTCTGTCTAAAAAGGAAGGAAGAATGTTACTGATCTCACAGAGCAGATTAAAACCATTCAATCATTCATGCCTAGTCCATGGGAAGCTCCTAACAAAATCACTGCTATCATTGCTGTTTTGACTATAATTAGTAATAACATGATTACTGTTTTTGTAGTTTTAGTTGTCATCTTGCTATAGTCCTGAGAAAGCCTCAATTCCCTTCTCAATAAAATAACATTGAAGATACAGGGAAACTTTAAAATTTTAATGAAATGAACAAAAAAATCTTGGATGAAGTCCAAGTTACATTTCTATTTTTGGCCTGTGGAAGAAGTTTGCACCAACTCTCGGTAGACGGAACTGGGTTGAGATAAATTTAGGTAAATAAAGGTTGGACGACCTTTGATGTTCCCTACAGAATCCACTAGAAAGGGTGAGGCAAGATGGGCCTAGATGCTGCATTTTGAAGATCTGAAGATGGACAAACCTTCCTCTGATCATCTAAAAAGTGGCTTGGGTGCACCGGGGATGGGAGTATGGCTGCATGCAGTCCAGAGACCCAAACTTGGAGAATTGCCAGGTCTCCACGACTCTACCCCTGAGGATGGCCTCTGGAAGGAAAAAGACCACAACCAAACACTGAGAAAGTACTAGGGGACGTCATCTTGAGACCTCAGCTAGGGTACATGCCTCAGTCAGAAATTAACCACGGCAACTGGAGCCTGACTCTGAATGGAGCCTGTGGGAGGCAGGAAAAGAGGCAGCCAGAAGCCATGAGAAGCACGGAGGGAAAGGCTTCCGGGGAAGTGAAGAGACGTTACATAAAATTTGTTTTTAATGTGTGATAAAAAACATTTTCTAAAGTGATAGCTGCATTAGGGTGGGAAATAAAGTAAATTATATGGTGGACGAATTCAAGTGTGCTACTGGCTGTGCAGAAGAAAAGACAGGCAAGACGGAAAACAATAACCTAATGAATAACCTGTTTGGAAAGTTTCAGATTATGTAACAAAGCCAGAGGGAGAGTAAAACATTTGCAGTTTCTCCTATGACCCGGTAGAGTCAATATTCAAAAAAAAAAAAATTTCAGTATTACCTTTAAAAATAAGAGGTTAAACAATTTTTGAAAAAAACTTAAAAATGATAAAATATTTGATATGACCACTGGCTCAAAATGAAATAAAAACCATAGTTATAAGGTATAAATATAATATTAAAAATGAGATCTGATGCGGTAGCTCACGCCTGTAATCCCAGCACTTTGGGAGTCTGAGGGGGGCAGATCATTTGAGGTCAGGAGTTCAAGACTAGCTTGATCAACATGGTGAAACCCTATCTCTACTAAAAATACAAAAAAATTAGCCAGGCGTGGTGGCGTGTGCCTGTAATCTCAGCTACTTCGGAGGCTGAGGCAGGAGAATCGCTTGAACCCGGGAGGCAGAGGTTGCAGTGAGCTGAGATCATGACACTGCACTCTAGCCTGGGTGACAGAGCGAGACACCATCTCAAAAAATAAAATAAAATGAAATAAAATAAACATAAAAATAGAATATAAAAAAATTAAAGCATATAGCCAAGTATGTAATCAGAGGGAAATTCACGCTTTAAATGCTTTCATTACAGATGAGATGAAACAAAGTGAACTAAACAAACTACTAAAGAAATTCACACAAAATAAGATAGTAGATTTAAATTCAAATGTACTAGTAATTTCAATAAATATAAAAGACATATATCTTTCAGTTAAAATTAAAAAAAAAAAAAAAAAGAAATTCGCAAGGCCGGGTGTGGTGGCTTATGCCTGTAATCCCAGCACTTTGGGAGGCCTAGGCAGATGGATCACCCGAGGTTGGGAGTTTGAGACCAGGCTGACCAACATGGAGAAACCCCGTCTCTACTAATAATACAAAATTAGCCAGCCATGGTGGCACATGCCTGTAATCCCAGCTACTCGGGAGGCTGAGGCAGGAGAATCGCTTGAACCTGGGAGGTGGAGGTTGCTGTAAGCTGAGATCCCGCCATTGCACTCCAGCCTGGGCAACATGACCAAAACTCCCTCTCAAAAAAAAAAAAAAAAAAAGAAGAAGGAAGAAATTCACAAAAGGCACTGCACAGGAAGGAGGAAGAGGAGAAGGAGAAAGGAAAGAAGGAAGAGAAGAAGGAGAGAAAGAAATAACACAATCGCAAAGGAAGTCTTTTAATTTGAATTAAATCTAAAAGATGCCTTTTTTGTTTAAAAAAAAGACAACCTCTTGAAACAAAAAAAGACAAAAATTTTAAAAATCAGGAAAAAGAAAAAAAGAAATTGTCCTCAAAAATACAAAAACAATTTTGTTCAAGTTCAAAATACTGCATCTGATATCTAGCCTTTAGAGGTAGATCATTTTATAGATGAGTTCTTTGAACCTCCAAAGAAAGAAGTAGTTCATATAATAGGTAAATTATTCAGGGCATTAAAGAAAATAGAACCAAGTTACCCAGTTCATTTTATCAAGCTAGTAAAGGCACATTAGGCCAATGAGTGATAAATACAACCCAGAATAAATTAAAGTTCAAGTCCGGTTTCACCTGGAAATACAGATGTTGAACACAATTCAACTGTTCATGAAAAAATAATCTGCCCCATAAAGAATTATTGATCATATTAATGCAAGACTAGTTTAGTATTAGAAAATATATATTTTTATACATTTAGAGATCTAATATGAAAAACTAAGAATCCTTCTGTTTGCCAAAAAATGTTCAAAGAATTTCAAAACTATTTGCTATATTTTAAAAGTGCAATAACAAATAGAATACTTTATAGATATCATTTTACAAATCTCAAACCAGCAGCTATTATGCTTAATTTTAAAATGTTAAAGACATTCTGGTTAAAATCAGGAATAAGATAATCACCATTGTTATTATTTTATATAATTTTAGTTTACACAGTAAGATGTAGAAATAAAGAAAAAAAATCACTAAGAAGGTTAAGACCAAAGTTATTAGCAATTGCAGAAAAAAAAAGATTTTAAAATCCAGGAAAATTATTTTTAAAATTTCTGAGCATTAGGAAGAAAATTCAATAAAGCGACAAAAAGAAAACATCAGTCTCTACCTCACCAATATAAAAAATCCTTAACAGGTGGGGATATTTTCACAAAACATTAGTAATATAAAGCACTAAGGAATAAACTCACTTAAAAAAACAACATTTTGTTATGAAAAATAAGGAACAAAAGGCTATGTTCTCAGACTGGAACCTGTTGAATATTTTAATATGTCCATTTTCCTCAGTGAATATGTAGTTCTAATGGAATTCTAATCTAAATCCCAATGTATTTTTTCCTGGAACTTCAAAAATATGACTCAAAAACTAAAAGAATGAGATTGTACAAATGGCTTAGGTATTTTGTATTAATAGTTTTCAAGTGAATTATTTATGTTTGATCACTATAGCAGTATCATAAAATAACTCGTGTGACATTCTCAAATGTTGTCAACATGACATCAAAGTTGGCATCCCAAAATTCCTGAGCGATATTTTTCAATGGTTGTACAGAAAGCATCTTTCTGTTAAAGTTGTCGTGTTTTGTCTTGTTTTTAACAAAGCTGAGACAAATTTTCCCACTGACTTTCACTCACAGTTCAAAAATGTGCTCTTACAGGAAAATCTAAAAGAGGAGAAGGGAAATAGCCTCCAGACACATAAACACACCCGAGAAGTCAGATGAATTCTATTTAACAACAACAAACAAATTCCTAAGTATTACACTCTAAAAAGGCAGAGTGTCCTGGAAATGCCATCTTGTGCCGTGCAATCTGTGGATTCCTGTGAGTGCCAGGGACAAGTGGCTGAACCGCGATGAGATACGGCCAAACACCAGAAACTTCACAAAGGAATATTATCTGTAAATGTCTTCAGAGAAAATAATTTTGTCCATGCTCTTTCTGTGTGTGTTTTAAATTAATCTTTCCCAATATTTTATGCAGCATATAAAGCCTATAGAGTATCAAGTATATAAAGTATATATATTGAAAATGGAGTGGCATCCTGTTTCTGTTTCTACAATAAAGGAGATACTTCTTGAGAACTAAGCTCAAAACAGTTCCTGGCTCACTCAGAGTACTTAGTACTCAACTGTACGAATTTCAAAATGATGAATGTCAGATGGTACAATACAGAAGAATAGAGGTAAATTGTGAAGTCAGAGAGAATGAATCCAGATGCAAGAACATCAATTCGTTCTCACAGTTGCCTGCAAACTATGGACTAAACACAATGATTAGAATATCTATTTCATGTAAACATGCTAAATGATCGAACATGTAAGTTCAATCAGAGATACAATTAACTTTGCACACCAAAAATCAAAGTGATGAAGCTGAGCATTCACGAATTGAATCAGTTCCCTTCGACGCTTTCATGCTCCCATTAATATGTAGCTGATGCCACTTTCTGACTTCTAAGGACGATTTATTCCTCTGAGGATGATTTATATGAGTTGAAATGATACATTTCTATTTTATTACTTGTGCCTACTGACCTTGAGCCACTACCAAATCACAGAGATTCACATCAAAAGCCAAAGTCAGATTCTGTCACCAAAACTCATGGTCTCAGGGATTCTGTGATTTTTTTTTCTGGCATCTAAACTCTGTCTGTAAACACACTGTCCCTGTGGGCTGTAATTACTCATAGAAGGACCAAGTGCTGCTTTTATGAACTCTCTGATGTTTGCCGTATTTCTGCACAGTCGTGATAGGAACCTGATGAGTTGAAAGCTGACTGCCCATCAGCCACCTTGCCTTTCTTCTTTCTACAAGCCTATATTATTTTAATTGCAGTATGCTGCTGCTGATTCTTAACTACTTTGCCCTCTACAAAGACATGATTAGCTAAAGCCCTGTAGCATCTTTGAAGTAATGATTCATTTTTTTCTTAAATCAACATAAAGTTAGCAGACTCCCTGGGGCATTCTCAGCCCAAGGAAGAATCGCAACTATGCATCCCTGACAAAAAAGAAGCAAGCCTGTTTTTTCCCAAAGTTCTTCAGAAAAAATTATCCCATAATTTATCAGGTAATGCATTCCAGTGTCTTTATTAACTCAAAAAAAAATCTGGTGTTTAACCTCATGCCAATGTGTGAAAAACAGAACTTCACTATACCTTACACAAACAAAGATAATCCATAGAATCCTGAACACAATGAGGCATTTCCTCATCCATTCCACCGCTGTCTTTTCATCAAGATTCTGAGTAAGTTGATTTTTTAAAAATGACCCTGATTCAGTATCCAGCTTAGGGTTCCTAACATTGAAATGCAACCATTCATCAAGATCACAATTATGAAATAATGAGGTTTCTAGACTAGAATCTATGTGTTTACCTAGTTTCGTTACAGGCCCAATTTAACAAATAATACAAATTGTGATCTTAGGTAACGTAGAATTCTATTACAGACCAGCCATAGATTCATGGAAAATATACATGCCACCTTGGAGGTGCCCTTCACTATCCTTGCACCCATTTTCCATTTTCCACCCATGCACCCCATTTTCCACCCATGCACTTGGCCAGGAAGCAGTAGAAAAGAGAGATTAGGAAGGCCATGCTCAGGAACTCAAATCTATATCAGGTGATCACTCAGGAGCCTTGGGATATAATGCATTTGCTTGCTAGGACACCCATAACAAAGTACCACAGATGGAGTGGCTTAAATTACAGCATTATATTTGATCACAGTCTTGGAGGCTAGAAACCCAAGATCGAGGTGTCAGCAGGATCAGTTTTCTCTGTGGACTCTCTCCTTGGCCTGTAGATGACCGTCTTCTCTCTGTCTTCATGTGGCTTCTTTCTGCGCATGTCTCTGTCCTAATCTCCTCTTCTCATCAGGATGCCGGTCATGCTAGATTTAAGACCCATCCTAATAACCTCATTCTTAACTGAATTACCTCTTTAAAGACCCTGTTTCCAAATACAGTCACATTCTGAGGTTATGGAAGTTAGGACTGCAACATATCAATTGTGTGCAAGTGAAGTGTGGGGACACAATTTAGTTCATAGCATAGAGAAAGCATCAGCATTTCAGCAACATTTCTCAAAAAAATGATGGAGTTGTTCAACACTTCTGACACAGGTGAACCCCACTGGCAAATTAGTTTCTCAAAAGTAGAAGTGGGAAGAACAAATTATATTTCCTTATGTGTGTGTGTGGAGAAGGGGAGACAAGGGATTCATGCTGAACAAGATTATTATTTCATTAGCAACATGGCAGACATGCAGACACACACACACACACACACACACACACACAGAGTCTTATAATCATATTCATCTGTTTCTTCCCGGACCCCTCCTTTCAATGAAATTCCTTCTCTTTACCCATCTGGCAAAAAGACAAATGGCAGCTTTTCTAGCTCTAGGTTGAGTAACTTTGAGTTACCGCAGGGAGCAAACTGCCTTTCTGACAAGAAGAATGAAATATGAAAGGGTGACATTGGGTATTTCAAAACTCCTCCTCAGTATCTTACAGATATCGCACATGCTTATAACCTGGTACAATGACAAAGGAAAAAAATGCCTGTTTCTCTGGGAAGCAAGAAACCACCATCAACAGACTGACATGAACTAAAGGAAATCTAAATGCTAGAAATGATCAATGACGATTAGACAAATACTAATTTTAACGCATATCTATGTGTATTGACTGCAAATACTTTTGTAAAGTTATTCCTTCGTATATTGAACAATTTTCTCCAGTTCTTATCATAACAGTTTTTCACGTTCTATATATTTTATAAGACAACTAAACTTTTCCCAAATCAAGTTTACACACCAAAATTATAGTTCCTCTTCTTTCTTGCAGTCATATTGTTACTATTTATAATCAAAATTTTGCAAAAAGTGAAGAGAATCCTTTTTTTTAGAATGAATAAATTCTTAATTTAATATAAAGTTTCTGTTAGAGTGAGATTAATCTGATGTACAGAGGCGAAACTGCCCAAAAGGTCATTTTATGTGGATAACGAAACAGAAGTTAGATTTCCCATCTTCAGAAACATTTAGGACGATGTTGAGCATGAAATCCACTCCTAGAGCTGTATGTTTTAGGTTCTCTCATTTCTCCAAGTCAGTCAGTTTAAAGGCTATATTCTTCCTGTTTCCCTTAAACCTTGGAATACTCTTCCAAATAAAAATCTATCAAAGACCTGTCCAATAAATGCCAAATACTTCTAACAATTTTGCATGTGTTGGTGTAAAACAAGGCATTTATTCATTAACTATGTATTTATTAACTCTTACTCTTCTAGTGCTAAGTCACTGCTCCTGAACCAGGGAAAATTTTGCAACCCTCCCTCAGGACGTTTGCAATATCTGCAGACATTTTCATTATCACACTGGTTGGGGGAGAGGGTTGCAACCGGCATCTAGGCAAAGACCAGAGATGCTGCTAAACATCCTAAAATGCACAGGACAGCCCCTCCACCAAAGAAATATCGGGTCCAAACTGCTGTTGGTGCCAAGGGGGAAAAACTATGTAGATCCTTGAAAATAAAAAGAAAGTCATATATAAAGACTGGAAATGATTAGAAACCCACCCGGCTGAGCCTGGCCTAAATTGTCAAGCAGAAACTGTGAGTTAAATAGTTACTGTTTCAAGCAAATACGTTTGAGGTTGACGTGTTTCATAGAAATAGTTAAGTGATACAAATTGTTAACTGAAACAATGGGCCTGAATGAGAGCACCCAAAATGATCTTGTCAAACCAGAAGAGATAAGGGCAGAAGGACAGAAGGATAGAATGCTGATGAGAGGCAGGTTTCAGAGGACTGGTGGAGAGAAAGAGAGAAGTCAGCAAAAGTAAGGGCGTTGGGGGTGGGGGGTGTCAGATGGAGGGAGAAAGAAAACAAGAAAGACAGAGGTAAGAGAGTCAGCATGAACAGTTACAGGAAAGGAGGGGAAGGCAATCAGATGAAAGGGAGAGGCCAGAAAGAGAAAAAGTATTAATAGGAATATCCTGTTAAACAATACCTCCTTTAACATCACACCTTAAAGAAAAAAACAAAGCTAGATTCCAGGAATTTGTTTTTAGGCACAGGGACCACGGTTGGGCTCACATTTTACTGGCCTCCTGAAAGAATGAACAGGTAATTGAGATTCTGGTCAGTGCCCATAATACCAGAGTTAAGGGCAAATCCCTCTGCCAACAGCTGGAGAACTGTCCACATTGGGCAGTGAAGACATCTCATGTGTAGCCACCAAGATTTCATCAGGGCCATGACTTGTCACTGTTAGGAGCACTTTCAGGTATGATACTGTTAGGTGGGGCTATAGATTTGAAAACTTTTCAAACCAACAACCTCCAAACAGAAGGCTGAAAAAAAAAACAATAACTAAGTCTACAATATTGATGGGTGCTTTAGGCAATGAAGCTCATCTGACAGGTCTAGCAGGCATTTGATAGAAGGGCAGTTGTTCCAGGGAGCCTGTACTCTGCAGAGCAGTCATGAGGGCACCCACTGGTGGAAGGAGCAACAGGGCCACATGGAGAGAAGAGGGGGATTGTACCTGCACAGGGGCTCCAACAGCATATACACAAAGCACCCCCCAATCAGCAGGAGTGACAGGAATGAGGTAGACCAATCCCCGGTAAGCTATCAGGGCCAGCCATTGAGTAGAACTTAAATGGCCACCAAGTAACCATGTGACCTTCCCCAGAACATGAAAGAACAAAGTCTTGGGAAACCTTGGCATTCCTGTCACTCTCCATGTGAAGATTTGGAAGCTTGCTTACATTGCATCTGTGCCCACAACTGTCCTAGGTCAGTTGGAGTGGATGAGGAGGCAGGACTGGGTGTCAGAAGGAGATTTTATTCATAGTCTTCAAAGGTAAAGCATAGCTGTTCTTTTAACTACTAGACTAAATGCATACTCATAGAACACCTAATATCCTAAGTCCAAGATTTTATTTAGGAGTGAGAGATTCAACTTTGCAGTAATAGAAACTGATTCCAAAGTGGTCAAAGTTATAAGGCTGATATGTAGTAAAATCACACAAAATATTAATTTGCCCTGGATCCCTAGTCTAGAAAATTTTTGACTGCACTATGTTGTACTTAAACAGGAAATATTAATTGGCACTCTGATAGATGAATAAATTAAGGGACAAAAACTGAAGTGCAGCCATTTCTGTGTAACTAGACAGCTAGGATGAAATTCAAATCCAGATCATAAGTGTTGGACCCCATGAGCTTAAGAGTACCTTAATTTTTGTTTTATGTTATGTTCATCTCAATTTTCTGCATTACCATTTCTTCCCTCAAAAACTTACACCTCCCCAGAGTATCTTCTTTTTTTATTGACCCATGTTCTTTATCTACTTTCTGCAGCAACAGCTCTGCTGAGAAGAAAAAAAAAAATCAGATATTACAAATCTAATTTAATAACATGAAATAGTTCCCATGAGTTACAAGCTGGCTGCTCGTGAGCTGTGGTGAGATTTAAGTATTTAAATGTATATGGTTAATACCCTCAAAGCACAACAAAAGGCAGTTCATGATGAAGAAACCAAATGAAGTTATCCTAAAATTGCAGATTTTTTAAGAAGCAGAAACATACAGATTTCAAAAAGGACAAGGAAAAATAATGGACAGATGACATGAAAAATTAGTTCACACACAAAAAAATTAGACAAGTGGCCAACTAATATACAACTGAGGTTCATACTAACTTAGAATGCAAATAAAACTCTAGTTTCTCATTTTTACTATCAGATTGCTAAAGATTAAGAATTTTAATAACACTCAAGGATGATAAGAGAGTTGGAAAACAGACATTTTCATATATTCTTAATAGGAATGTAAATTGGTGCAAACTTCTTGAAGGAAAATTTAGAAGTAACTATCAGAACGCAAAATGCACATGCCCTGTGGTGTTACCAGTTTACTTCTAGCAATCTATCCAACAGGTGTAGGTGCACAAACGAGCTTACAAGTTCATTCATTGCAGGATTATTTGTAATAGCAGAAAACTAAGCACAAGCTAAGCACTCATTAGTGGCTAATTGGTTGTTCTTCAATGGGAGAAAAACCGCACAATCATTCTGTTTTTAATTGAAATAAATGTATACGTGTTCTTAGGGCTGAAACTTCACACTAGAATTACTGCAAAAAAAAAAAAATCCCACAACAATTCAGAAAATTGCTTGCAAGACATTGTATAAAGAGGCTTTATACATTGTATAAAGACAGTGTATAAAGAGGCTTCTCTGCGCATGGACCATTAATAGACCAACACCAGAAAACTATTCAGAGTGGCCACCCCTAGCTAGAAGTTCTAGGGGAGGTGTGAGTAGAAATGGAAGATGATCTGTAATTTTTATACTATGCTCCTTTGTCATCTTTAAGTTATATCTTGTGAGCATGCATGTATTGCTTTCCTAATAACTAAGCTATTTAATGAAAAGAAGTCACACTGCTTCAGATAAGTAAACTAAAATTAAAATTCAGTTCTGATTGATTGCATCAAATTCTAAGTGTCATTTTGGTCAATTTAGTCCTGAGCCCATGGGATTTTAGAGTCACCAACTTTGCTGGTGTGTCTGGGATTGAAGGGTTTCTGGGATATAAGGCTTTTAGTGCTGGCCAAGCACGGTGGTTCACGCCTGTAATCCCAGCACTTTGGAAGGCTGAGGTGGGCAGATCAACTGAGATCAGGAGCTCAAGACCAGCCTGGCCAACATGGTGAAACACCATCTCTACTAAAAATACAAAAAATTAGCCGGGCATGGTGGTGCATGTCTGTAATCCCAGCTACTCGGGAGGCTGAGGCAGGAGAGAATCGCTTGAACCTGGGAGATAGAGGTTGCAGTGAGCCAAGATCACGCCACTGCACTCCAGCCTGGGGGACAAGAGTGAAACTCCATCCCCCACAGAAAAAGACTTTTAGTGCTAAAACTAAAGCAGTTCAGGGATCAGCAGGTCACCTTACTGGGCTTAGTGAGAGGAAGGGACCTGGGTGAGTGAGGTTCCTCTACAAAGACCAAATTCCCCTTGGGTGGATCCAACAGATCAAATGGAAGAAGCTAGAAGTCCCTTTGGCCCTCATACCTAAATCACACTCTCCAAAATCAGTTCTTTTAGAAATAAATACGATGTTCTGATCTCCATCAGAACTGAGGGACAGAAGATGGGTTTTATTTTATGAGACTTCCTCAAACCCACAACAAATAATTATATACCTGCTACTACAAACTAGCACCATTTTTTATGGTGACAATTCAAATGTCCTCACCCCACTTTTCAGGAGTGCCGAGGCTACCTTGGGCCAGTGGGGAAGAGAGGAAGTAGAGTCCTGGCCATACTCAGAACCAGGGGAACTGGCCTGGCCTGCAAAGCCACAACCCAAACACTTGTGACCAAACCAGGCTCTATCAGGCCAAGATATACACAAGTAAGAACTGTCCAGTGGGTAGACGGGGTCTTCTGAGCAATTCCCAGACTCTCAGAGGCCACAGTGTCATTCATGGTTCCAGGTGCTCTGTCCTATTCTGAGCAAAACCCAAAAGCCCTGGTGGGGACCAGGCTAGTGAGAGTTAGACAAAATGTCCATGCTCCAGGAAACGATTAAAGGTTTTAGGGAAATCATCTTTCTCATTAAGGGAGACAAAACATCAGAAAGCAAAGAAGTTGAGTTGTACAGACATGAAAATCCTGTTGTATCTGAGTAGATGAGCGAGTAGGAGGGAGAAGGGCAGGCAGAAAAATGGAGCTCAGAGGATATTTGAGTGCTCAGAACTCATCCCATGCTACCTGATGAAGAGCAGAGAGGAAGGTTTGGTCCACTCCCTGGGTGCTGTTGGGGAGGGAGCTGCAGGCATGGCAAGGCCTGTCTTAAGCAGGTGATGGAATTTTCAGCCTCCACTCCCCCGACAGGGCAGGGCTGGAGAAAGCTGGCCCTGATATTAAAGGAGTATTTTGAAGTATTAAATGATGTGGTTTTTTTAAAAAATATTTTTCTTCCCTTTATTTCTCTCTATCCCAAAGTGTCCCCTGCACACACAGATATTTATTAGTTACTCAGCTTATTCTTGCCTCAGGATAGAGATGAGATGCAGTGAAGGACAGAAAAATCCTAAGCTCTTTAAGGTTCTTATTTCTAACAGCAGTCGCTGCCCCAGAACCAAGAGAGGATCTTAGGCAGAGACAAAATATCCAAAACCTCAACAGGAGATGGATTTTTCTGAAGGCTTGGGAAGGATTCCCTCAGGCTGGTGGTAGAACTGGGAGAGGAATGAGAAGGCAGGAAGATGGGAACAAAGAGATCCATGAGTCCTGCAGCCTCCCAACTCCCCAGCACACCTCCACCCCAGGATGACACGGCAGACCCTCAGGAGGGAACAAAGGCAGGCTACGCCCATCCTCATCATCCAGGACTCTCAATGGCCTATCAGACATTTCCATCCCCAAGTCATCTTAAAAGACCAGAGAACTATTTGACCTGAAGAAAACATACAGCCAGAGCAAAGTGCTGATGTTGGGAGGTCAAGACCAGCCTGGCCAACATGGGGAAACCCCGTCTCTAGTGAAAATACAAAAATTAGCCAGGCGTGGTGGCGTGTGCCTGTAATCCCAGCTACTCCGGAGGGTGAAGCAAGAGAATCGCTTGAACCCGGGAAGCAGAGGTTGCAGTGAGCCGACATCGCACCACTGCACTCCAGCCTGGGTGACAGAGTGAGACTCTGTCTCATACAAAACAAAACAACACAAAACAAAAAGGCACTTTTGCAGCTCTCAGTGCAAGCCCTCCCCCAAGCTTTTGTTCTGTGTAACGTCATGGAACTGTGGCACAACTCAGGGAGGGAGGTGGTGCGAAATAACTGAGGCTAACTACTATGCAGGAGCTGCAAAGACCCTGCGGATGCCCCTGTGTCACTCACTGGCTAGAACAACTTTGCTCACAGCCTCTCCCTGCAAACACATGCCACTCTCTGCCTGGAGCTTCTTCTCACCGGAGTTTCTGGATGAGCTGACTCACGGGTCTCAGTGTGAAGCTTTATCTCTAGTGTTTAATGAAAGTGAGGAGACAGAAAGGACTCAACTATGAATATTCTGTCTTCAGGATGCAAGCTCCTGGCCACTTAGATCAGCATTTGAAGGCAGCCGAGGAAAATGAAACAAACTTCAAAGTCCAAAGAGGAAAAAAAGAAGGGCCCATAGAATATTCTTCAAATGAAATTAACTGACCAACAGATGCTCTGAGGTTTTCAGGCTACTCAGCTTAAATCAGAGGGAGCGTACCCTAGGGATGGCAGGCCCTGCTTGGCCACAGACTGTCACTTTCTTTTGGTTCTCAAGTAAGAATCCTTGAGGTGCTGTGCTGCAGGGCAGAATCAATTTTGTTCACTTAATTTTCATCTCTCCTACATGGTTTTCTTCTACAAAAACAGAGATACCATTTTCTTCAAGGGCCATTTACCATATAAAGAAATACATATAAAGGGAGTAAAAGAAAATTAATATAATCATATCATAAGGCAATGGATTTTTGTCTCTCCTTTTACACAGTCTGACTTTTGCATACATTGATTAAAAGCTCCACCAGCGTCTGTCACATACTATTTATATGGAAGCTTTATCACAAAACAGAAACAAATGGTCTCTTTTTTTTTTTTTCTTTTTGGTCCTCATGACTGCTACCTGGGTTTCGGCCCTCTTCCTTTCACAGTTTTTATCTCACCCAGCATTCAATCATTAAATCTTGGGGTTTGGAGATAAGGCCTTTCTCTCTCCTGTGTATGTCAGAAATGCTTTCAGCAGAAAGTCACGGAATGCCCAACCTGTGCTGACTGAAACTCTTGACATTTACTGCTATGTAACAAAAAGTTCTAGGGTTGATTGGTGGCTCAGCAGTATCTCCAAACACTTAGGCTCTGTCTGTTCCCCAACTCAGCCACATCAAGCATAATAATTTCTTACCTCACTGTCACAAAATAGCTGCCACAGCTCCAGGCACCATGTTCCTACACAGTTATATTCAAAAGCAAGAAACTCAGGGAGAAACCAGGGAAGTGAGAGTGCCTTTATCCTTCAGCTCTTTCTTCCATGAAGGGAGAGCATTAGGACAAATACCTAATGCATGTGGGGCTTAAAACCCTGATGATGGGTTGATAAGTGCAGCAAACCACCATGGCACATGTATACCTATGTAACAAACCTGCATATTCTGCATATGTATCCCAGAACTTAAAGTAAAAGAAAAAAAAAAAAAGAAAAAAAGAAAACCCTTTCCAGAAATACCTTCCACAGACTCACTTATTGGCTAGAAGTGGGTCATTGTTTCAATTATAGGGCCTCGCTGATTTTTAAGTAATTGCCAATTCAGTTTCTTTCTCTTCTAATTGCTGCATTCCCCAAATCATCATTCTACTGAACCAGTATCCTACTAAGAGGTCCTTGCCTCAAATCTACCCCCTTACCAATGCTACTCCAGTACTCAGTAAGGTGGCCAGTCTTCAAGAAGCCCCCGTGACTCCTGCCTTCTGGTATTTATACCCTTATGAAGTCCCCTCCCACATGGTTGGGTGTGGCCAAAAGAACGTGGCAGAAGTGTTGGGATTTTGCTTCTGAGGTTAGATGATAAAAGACATTGTGGCTTCTGTCTTGGTATCTCTCATGCCTTCTCTGAGGACAGCCACTGCCACATTTTAAGGATACTCAGCCACTCTCTGGAGAGATCCACAGAGCAAAGATGGATGCCTCCTGCCAACAGCTGCATGAGTGATCTTGGAGGTGAATCCCCACCCAAGTCAAGCCCTCAGCTAACATTGTGACTAACACCTTATGAGAAGCTCGAAGCCAGAAACGTCCAGCTAATCTACTCCCTAATTCCTTACCCATAGAAAATGTGAGATAATAAGTGTTTGTTATTTTAAGTCACTAAGTTTGGGGGTGATTTATTATGCAGTGATAGATAACGAATTCACTTACTGTGAAATTGTCTTGGTTAAAACCCACAAATGGTCTCTACCACTTACAGCAGACGACCTACATCGCCAGTAGGTGAGTTTTGGTCCATAGAGTCTTTTGAAATATTTTGACCTGATGTTTCAAAATTGGGAGATGTTAAATAGACATCAGAACATCTTGCCAACCAGGTCCACATTTCCATAGAACACCCAAGGCCTGGGCCAGAGGATTGGCTGTCTCCTTCACAAAGTGCTTGGCTTCCAACTACCCAAGGCCTGGGCCAGAGGATTGCCTGTCTCCTTTACAAAGAGCATGCACTCCAACTCATTGAGAGGATTGGCTGTCTCCTTTACAAAGAGTATGATCTCCAACTTATTGAGTGCCCTCTACTCACCCAAGGCCTGGGCCAGAGGATTGGCTATCTCCTTTACAAAGAGAACGCGTTCCAACTACCCAAGGCCTGGGCCAGAGGATTGCCTGTCTCCTTTACAAAGAGTATGCTCTCCAATTCATTGAGTGCCCTCCACTCTAATTCCCCAATAGTAGTGAGGACGTGTCATAGTTGCCACTTTTTAATCCCTGCATGAACCATTACTTTAGTTATGTCTGAGACATAGTTTTGTGAACCTATGCCCCTACCAAAAATGGGCAAACAAAAGACAGACTGAAATATCTCTATTAAATAAAAAGCTAGAAAAGGTTTCCACACACCTAAGGAAACAGTCAACAGAGAAAGAAGGTAACCTATAGAATGTGAGAAAATATTTGCAAATCATACATCTGATATGAGGCTAATATCTAAAATATATAAGGAACTCAACTCAATAGCCAAAAACAAAGCAAAAAAAATCCACAAATGACCTGATTAAAAAATTTGCAATGGATTGCAATAAATATTCCTCCAAAGAATACATACAAATGGCCAATAGGTATACGAAAAGATGCTCAACATCATTAATTATTAAGGCAATGCAAATCAAAACCACAATGAGATAGCACCCCACATCTGTTAGGATGGTCATTATATATCTATGCATACACACACACACACACACACATATATATATAACCACATTATATATTATATATATAATATATTATATAATATATAATGTATTTATATATAATATATAATATATAAATATATTATATATGATATATATTATAATATATATTATATATGATATAAATATATACTATATTATTATAATATATAATTATATTATAATTATGTATATAATATGCATATAATATACATATTATGTATATAATATACATATAATATACATATTATGTATATAATATGCATATTATATACATATTATGTATATAATATGCATATTATATAATATATATAATATATACATATTATATAATATATATTATATGCATATTATATAATATATATAATATATGCATATTATATAATATATATAATATATGCATATTATATAATATATATAATATATACATATTATATAATATATATAATATATACATATTATATAATATATAATATACATATTATATAATATATATAATATATATAATATATACATATTATGTATATAATATATACAATATACATTACTGTATATTGTATATACAATTATACAATATACAGTATTATTACTGTATATTGTATATACAATATACATTATGTATATTGTAATATACATTATTACATTATGTATATTGTAATATACATTATTACAGTATGTATATTGTAATATACATTATTACATTATGTATATTGTAATATACATTATTACATTATGTATATTGTATATACAATATACATTATGTATATAATATATAATATATTATATATTATAATATATATGTTATATATTATATTATATATTATATACTATGTATATATTATATATACTATGTAATAATATATATACTATGTATATTATATATTATGTATGTAATATATTATATATTATGTATGTAATATATATATTATGTATGTAATATATATTATGTACGTAATATATATTATGTATGTAATATATTATGTAATATATTATATATAATGTATGTAATATATATTATCTATGTAATATATATATTATGTATGTAATATATATATTATGTATGTAATATATTATATATATTTATATATATTTGTCCTTCTGTGATGACTTGTTTCATTTAGTAAAATGTCCTCGAAGTTCATCTGTGTCGTAGCATATTACAGGATTCAGTTCTTTGTAAGGCTGAATAATATTCCATTGTATGGACATACTGTGGGAATCCAGCAATCCCACTTCTGAGTATTTATCTAAAAGAACTGAAATCAGGATCTCAAAGAGATACCTGAACTCCCATGTTCACTGCAGCATTACTCACAATAATCAAGAGGTGGAAACAACTTAAATGTCCATTGATGGGTGAGTGGATAAAGAAAATACAGTATATCCATACAATGGAATATTATTCAGCCTTACAAAGAACTGAATCCTGTAATATGCTATGACACAGATGAACTTCGAGAACATTTTACTAAATGAAATAAGTCATCACCGAAGCACAAATACTGCATGATTTCAGTTATATGAGGTATCTAAAGTAGTCAAACTCACAGAAGCGCAGAGTAGAATGGTGGATGCCGGGGGCTGGCGGGAGGTGGAAACAGGGAGGTGTTCGATAGGTCTAGAGTTTCAGTCATGCAAGAGAAAAAGTTCCAGAGATCTGCTGCACAACAGCGTGCTTATAGTTGACAATACTATATTGTATACTTAAGAATTTGATAAGAGAACAGACTTCATGTTGTATTTATTTATTTATTTTCTGAAATGGAGTCTCACTCTGTGGCCCAGGCTGGAATGCAGTGGTGCAATCTCGCTGCAACCTCTACCTCCCAGGTTCTAGAGATTCTCCCACCTCAGCCTCCTGAGTAGCTGGGATTACAGGCACCTGCTACCACACCTGGCTAATTTTTTGTATTTTTAGTAGAGTTGGGGTTTCGTCATGTTGGCCAGGCTGGTCTCGAACTCCTGACCTCAGGCGATGCACCTACCTTGGCCTCCTGAAGTGCTGGGATTACAGGCATGAGCCACTGCACCCAGCCTTATGTTCAACGTTTTTTTTACCACAACAAAAGAGGGAGGGAGGGAAGGAAGGAAGGGAGGGAGGGAGGGAGGGAGGGAGGGAATAGAAACTGGGGGAACATCTTTCTTTGTTAGAGAATGTTTTCATCTTTTAACATTGCAAACAAAGTGTCTAAGAACTATAAGCAGGTCTCAGTTCACTCATTTATCTTACCTGCCTGGTCCCTTTAGACATCAGTGTTTATTATCCCAGGTCTACGGGGCAGTGGTGCTTCATAAGCACAGTCCAGGTTCTCTGGAATCCAGCCCAGACCACCAATTCTTGCTGTCTTACCACTTTTTGACATGTTTCTTACTGTGATGGTTAACATTATATGCTGACTTGGCTGGGGTATGGTGCCCAGTTGTTTGGTCAAACACCAGTCTAGATGTTGCTGTGAAGGTAATTTTTAGATGTGATTAACATTTAAATTGGTGGAATTTACTAAAGCAGATTATCTTCCATCTTGTAGGTGGGACTCATCTAATCAGTTGACAGTCTGAAGAGCGAAGATTGAGGCTTCTATAGACGAAGGAATTCAGCCTCAAAACTGCAATACAGAAAGCCTGCTTGAGTTTCCAGCTTGCCTGGCCTGCCATGTGGAATTCAGACTCCAGACTACAACACCAACTCATACCTGAATTTCCAGCCTGCTGGCTTGTCCAACAGATTTTGTTCAGCACGCACATCATGTGAGTCAATTCTTTAAAGTAAATAAATATGTCTAGCACATGTGCTGTCTCTCTCTCTCCTTCATCAATTTATTACACACATACAGATGGGTGTGTGTATGTATGAAAGGAATGTGGGAGGGTGGGTATATTAGTTAGGGTTCTCCAAAGATATGGAACAAAGATACAGAACAAGTGGGAAAGACAGATCTTTCTGTATCTTTGGAGAACCCTAACTAATATACCTACCCTCCCACCTTCCTCACACCACCAGTTTCTATCCTCCATGTCCTTGGTCATGCACTTGGCCCTGGTCATGCCACCCCCTTCCACCAGGACATCTTGCCCTCCCATTCCCCCAGCAATGCATTCTCCTTTAACTCAGTCCAGCTGTCACCTTGCCCAGGAAGCTCCCCGTGACCACGCAGACTGGGATATATTTTTCTCCCCGAAGACGCTCATTTGTGCAGATCCCTCTCAACCCACACATTAAGTTGGAACATGACAACTTCCTTTACGTGGCCCACCAGAAGAGGAATTGTGTCTTATTCTGTCAAATGAATGAATAAATAAATGGATGAATCCCAACGTGTTATTACTGAGGAGGACAAACATAATAATCTTAGACAAAAGTAGTTTTATAGAATTACCATGTAAATCACCATAGAATAGAATAAATGCTTTGTAATTTAGGGGGAAACAGAAGGATTTTCTGGGCTTCTGGCAAAGCTTTTTCCTAACTAAATCATTTCAGACACAGCTTTTGCAAATGCATCTTCTGCTGGTCATAATTATGCGCCTCCCACCCCCCACTGCTTTGAATTACTTTGTGCTAACACCAAAATTGTTCCACAGAGAGTCGGATTTATTTGCTGAAATGTGATGAGGAGAAGTGGGATAAGAGACATACTTCACATGCGGTGCCTGTTGCTAGCACAGCTGTATTTCTGAGAAATATATTTCAGTCTTTTGGCTCCATTTCTTTTGTAGTTTAATAACTGAAGTACAAAGCTCATGAAAGCTGGGAATGTGTTGGAAGGTCAGTGAGGAAAAATGCACGTGGTGCAGTTAGGAGAGACAAGGGAGTTAAAATAACGGGAGAAATTGATCTTTCTGGTTGGTGGTTTATGGCTATATGTCTGTTTCAGCTAAAGACCAAACACTGGCTCACAGCTACAAAGAAAGTAGAACAATTAAGAAACTCAGCAAGGAGAATTCCTTTTGTACCTCTATTATAAGCATATTGTTTATTTAAAATTATTTTATGTAATGCCAATAGAGTAATATCTTCATGTCATTATATAAAAGTAATGGCAGTGGCTAGTTTCGCCATTGGACGACAGTCCTACACATTGGAACACATTTTCTCACCTAGCAGAAAGCCTTGCCTGCAGCACTCACCAAATGCCTCCTACAATATCTTCCTCATGTGCACAAATGGCTTTATGTCAGAAATCAACATCCACTGAGATACCAGAAATTTGAACAGGTCCCTAAAGACAGGTTGACTGCTTTTCCTCCCTGTGGCACAGTCATTTGCAGTCTTTACTTGGTATTGCATCTGTAAATGGGATGTAGATAATATCTCCATCATTTCCAGGGAATACAGTGTTATCCACATCAGCGTTCATGATAACAAACACAATGTCCCAACTGAACTTTGTAATCAGTACTTTTGGGAGAACCAAGTCTGTTTTAGTTTAACAGATGCATCTGATGTTGTTATCTAACCATCTGATGCTGTGATGAAGCACAGAACGCAGGCTTTGTCATCAGCCAGTGCTACACCATATCCAGGGCTGGCCTCACCAGATGTGTGATCCTGGGCAAGATGTTTTGCCTCTCTGACCTGCAGTACTCTGCTCTATAAAAGGAGGTCCATAAAATTCTCTTTGGAGGATCAATATGAAAATCAGAAACAATAAATTCAACTATCTGGAATAGGGATTGGCACATAAGAGATGATAAAAAACAAAAGAAAGTGTTTATACTAGAATATGGCTGACACTATTCCTGCTGGTTCAGGATTCTGGCTGGAGCTTTAAACTGAGAATGGGAGAAAAGTCTTTCATGTTCCAAAGGAAAGTGCTAAACACATTTCCCAGCACTTCTGAAAGATCAAAGAGCCAATCTAGAAGCCAAATTCTGTCTAGCATGATACATGCAATACGTGTGCAACATGCAACTTGCATGTATATACACCTATATTATGTGTGCATATGTACATACAGTATCTATATACACACCTACACATATGTAAATAAAGCTCATTAAACAGAACGTGCCAACTTGTCAGCCAATGGGGAATTGATGTGGATTCTCCCTCCATCATGAGAGAGGGAACTAGGGTGCTCGCCCACTCTTTCAAGCTAAGGAAAGGGGACTCCAGGAAGACATGTCAAAAGAAACTACACACAATTCAAGAGGGAGAGATTGGCACCTTGCTCCCCAGCACAGCCAATGCACTACAGACAGAACAAAGTGTAAAGGGAGCTCCTGAAAGAACTAAACATGTGTGTGTCTAGGAATTTGGGGCATATGGAAGCAGAGACTGCTGCCTCTCCTATTCTGAATAATTCTGAAGATGGGAAGCTGACAGGAGCAGTGCACCATAAAAGCCAGGGACTGAGGATGCACTTGGGGATGCTACAGCAGGTGGTTGAATCTCACAGTTTGAAAGCACCCACCCAATTGGGCAGCCTGCTGGACTGAGGGCTCCCAGCACCAGGAGGCTGTGGGTATGAGGCCATTGGAAGCAAAAACAGAGGAGAACTGCAAAAGGCCCTCCATAGAGATTATTGATTCATTTGCAGAGGCTTCTGCGGGGCCACTAGGCAACTATGAAGGTGCTCCCAAGGGAGTGCCAGCTTTGGGGCCAGCCACATGCACAGGGGACAGGACAGGTCGGTTTCAACAGCCTCACATACAGGAGACTTGTCCTCTTTCCTCTGGTCTATTTTCCCCCAACCCCTGCCCTGCAGAGGTGAGGAGAAGGAAGGAGGCCCCAAGCCAGGGAACAGAAGAGCTTTGAACTGGATGGGAGACTGAAGCTTTCCCTCTACCTAGATTGTTAATACCTGACAGTGAATCTCCTCTTACAAACTGAGCCAGAGCATCAAGAAGGCTATGAACGAATCTCCCTGAGATGCCTTCAGTGAGCAGGGAAGGGAAAGCCAACAGAGCAAGATTGAAATACAAGTGGGAGAAAAGTAAAGCCATTTCCTGTTTATATACTTCAGCCTTCAGAGGCCACAAAAAACCAGCTACATATGATTATGTTATTTTGGAGCCTCCAAATGGAGTGACACATACTCTTTTATTGCCAATTACCAAGGCATGGAAGGTGGAGAGAGGACTCTCTAGCTCCTGTGCTCCATCTGTTTGTGGCTATCACATTGGCTTCAACACAATGTGACTTAGGTACCCAAATTATTATAGTATTGAGACAGGCAAGTGTAAAGAGGTCCCTGGAGAAACTCCAACCAGCCTAGTCACTGGGAGGAATATGCGCTGGGAAGAGGCCTCGGGAAGTTTGTGCCATTTTGCAGCAGGGAGGAGCCTGGCCTCTCCTGTTCTGGGGTGGGGAAACTGGGATTCAATCTGTCAGGCAGGAAACCAGCTAGCAGGACTCTGGTTTTGCTGAGAGTCCCTGTTTCCCTTTTTCCCCTTTTCACCCAATAAACCCTGCTCTTCTCACCCTTTAAAGTGTCTGTAAGCCTAATTTTTCATGGTCATGTGACAAGGACCCCATTTTTAGCTAACTAAGGAGAAAGTACTACAACAATATAGTGGGACAAAACCCAGAGACAACAATCAAATTCAGCCAATCCAGATTCTACCAAGCCTGTAAAAAACACATATATATATAAAATATATATATATATATATATATATACGCTTACAGTTACTTCCAAACCTCTTTTTCTCATAATCACCCAAACCTAGACTAATGAGTTCCCCCATTTCTGCTCTCAAAATTTCTCCAAACAAGCCCTTTTCTCTAGGGGTACAGAATTCCTCATCAGCTGAATTTGTACCTTCTCTTTGTACTGTAATCTATGATCATGCATAAGTCTTTCTCTGAAGGGGTAAAAAAGACAACTTTCGACTTGAAATCCAGCTCCAGATTTACCTAGAAGTCAAGCTTGTTAAAATATGGTCCTCAGGGTTTAGAAGACAAGGGTGGGCTAATTCTGAATCTCAGCCTGCCTACCAAACCAGCCATACAATCGATAAGGAAGACAGATAAAACCACACAGTACTCATGCCTTCAGCATGACCAGACAACAGAGAACACTGCAACCTTCAAATTGCCTGAAAGTAACAAATTCCAACAGAGCTCTCACCACCTACTCATAGCTGCTAAGAGCCTGTGGATGCAGAGAGCAGAGAGGGAAGCAGAAAAGAGCTAAGAAAATAAACAGAGGGAGCAGAGGGCCGCGAGGAAGCAGAAACTCACCCTAGAAAGAGGAAATGAAATAGACAATGCAAAATAAACCAATACCAGTCAGGACTTGGAGATGCACAAGAAGGCACTGGAGAGTGGGTGGGGCCAGAAGGGGTAACCTCAGAACGTACTACTTGTGGGGGATAATCAGATCTAAAGAAAAGATCTGATGCTCCTTGGAGATGAGACAGAGATGGGAAAGAAGGACTTAAGAGCGGGGAATAAGGAGCCTACAGAAACACAGCAGTAAACTAGAATAAGCGGAGAGACCCCTTGCTCTTGATTTGGAGGTCTCAGTGTTATCAAGATGTCAATTCTCCCTAATTTATAAATGTAGTGCGAGACCAACAAAAATTCTAAGGAGCTTTTTAATGGAGACAGACACATTAGAAAACAACACACAAGAATATCTAGGAAAACATTAAAAAGGAATAACTTGGTGGGGGTGAGAAGGGGATAGTACCCCTACCAGATATTAAAACATAATATAGACTCCCCACAATTAAAACAGAGTGGCACTGGTACATGAATAGACTGAGATCAAAGAAACAATAAAATGTCAAGGAAAAGATGAAAAAAAAAAAGAATTTCCATTTGGAAAAACATAAAAGTAGATCCATCCCTCAAACCCTACATAAGAATAAACTCTGAATGAGTCAGAAATGTAAATGTAAAAATAGAAGTAGATATACTGGAAAAAAATAGATAAATTCTTCTATAACCTATGTATATAGTAAAAGGCTAGGTCTGACTTAAAATTTAAATGCAATAAAATACTAATATGTTTATTTGCATAAATTAAAATTTTAAAAAAGATTGTATGGAATAACTACACCATTAGTAAATTTTTTTTTGTTTTATTTTTTATTTTAAATGGAGTCTCGCTCTGTTGCCACGCTGGAGTGCCGTGGTGTGATCTCAGCTCACTGCAACCTCCACCTCCCGGGTTCAAGCAATTCTCCTGCCTAAGCTTCCTGAGTAGCTGGGACCACAGGCACACACCACCATGCCCAGCTATTTTTTTTTTTTTTTTTTTTTTGTATTTTTAGTAGAGACGATGTTTCATGATGTTGGCCAGGATCGTCTTGATCTCCTGACCTCGTGATCTGCCCACCTCAGCCTCCCAAAGTGTTGGGATTACAAGCATGAGCCACTGCGCCCGGCCACCATAAGTAAATTTTTAAATGAAAAAATGGAAGAAAAATTTGCAACATACATTGCAAATGGAAGAATTAATGTCACTAATGTACAAGGCACTTTGCAAAATCAAGGATCAAAAATCAAAAGTCCTACAGAAAAATGGGCAAACACATGAAAAACTATTCATTAAAAGAAATAGATACATGGCCTAGAACCATATGAAAAGATGCTCAATTTTGTTTGCTTATAATAAAAGTGCACCAAGAGGCTGGGTACAGTGGCTCACACCTGTAATCCCAACACTTTGGGAGGCAAAGACAGGAAGACTGCTTGAGGCCAGGAGTTTAAGACCAGCCTGAGCAACACAGACACCCTCATCTCTACAAAACAAAATAAAACAAAACAAAACAAAAAACAAATCAGGCAGTTAGTGGAAAAGGAGGCAACATTTTTGACCAGGTGGTCAAAATTACACCACCCATGTGAAGGACATAGTATGTTCTTCCAGAAGGGATGACAAAGGACACAGTATCTTCTATGCAGCAGGCTGGCCGATAACACGCCTCAACCCAATCACAAGGAAGCTTCAGTCAAGCATAAAATAGGGAGCATTCTGTTTAAAAAGTGAAGGGGCTACTGTATTAAAAAAAAAATCAATGTCTTAAAAGGCAAAGAAAAATTATGGAATTGTTCTAGATTGAAGTAGGCTAAAGAGTCATGACAACTAAATGCCATGCCCAATTCTGAATTGAACCTTGTACTGGAGAGAAAGTGTTACAAAGGATATTAATTATTATGTTAACTGACAAAATTAGAATACGGGCAGTGGATTAGTTAAAGATATTGCATCAATGTGTGTGTAAATCAATAGTGTAACATCATTAGTGTATGTGGTTATATTAATAAAAGATATGTTTCTACTTTTAGGAAATACACACTGAAGCATTTAGTAGGAAGGACCATGATACACATAACTTATCTGCAAATGATTCCAAAAAAATAGTGTATGTGTGTGTGTGTGTGTGTGTGTGTACACAGAGAAAGAGAGAGAGATTGAGAGAACATAAATGATAAATGGGTTAAAAACAAGTGATTCTGGGTAAAGACTGTAAGGATGTTCTTTGTACTATTTTTGGTTTTGCAACCTTCGGAGATGTAAAATTAGTTTTAATAAAAAACCTAGAAGCAATACTGGTTTCACTCTTCACTCTCCCCACTTCCTCGCTTTTGTCTACCCTGCAATTCACTGTTACCAAGCCTGGGTCTCCACTCTTCCACCGAAAACTATTCTGGCAAAAGGCCTCAATGCTTCCCTAAATGGGACATCCAACAGGAGTTTTTTAATTCTTCATCTTGCTTGGGTCAGTGGCAGCATTGGACTCTTGTGGCTTCTTGCTGCTGCTTAAAAAGCTACACTTCTGGCCGAGCGCGGTGGCTCAAGCCTGTAATCCCAGCACTTTGGGAGGCCGAGGCAGGCAGATCACGAGGTCAGGAGATCAAGACCATCCTGGCTAACATGGTGAAACCCCGTCTCTACTAAAAATACAAAAAAAAAAATTAGCTGGGCGCAGTGGTGGGCTCCTGTATTCAGGAGGAGCTATTCAGCTATTCAGGAGGCTGAGGCAGGAGAATGGCGTGAACTCGGGAGGCGGAGCTTGCAGTGAGCCGAGATCATGCCACTGCACTCCAGCCTGGGCGACAGAGTGAGACTCCGTCTCAAAAAAAAAAGCTACACTTCTTTGGCTTTCCTTTCCTTCCTTTTCTTCCTCTGCTCACCTTTTAAATGTGAGTTTCCTAAGATTCTTTATTTAGATCTCATCTTACTCAACATTTCCCTAAGAATATTCTTCCATTTTTATGGCTCCAAATACCCCAAACTGGAGAGGCAGTTAAATAGTTGATCACTAAAAATTGATTAGTATGAGTATATTATTTAGCTCTTGCTTTATGCCAAACAACCACAAAAATCTCTGTAGCATTCAACAAAAAGCACTTACTCTCGTGGATCTGCGGGTTGTAGAGTTTGGCTAGTCTGGGCTGGGCTTTCCTGGGCATGGCTTTAAGCTGCAGGGTGGGCTCACATCTGCTTAGTGAGTTTCTCACCCTCTGTGGAATGATGGGCAAGTTGGGACGTCTTCTCATGGCAATGGCAGGAAGCAAGAGAGCAAACGGAAATGTGGAATGTACCTCTGAAGGCCTAAGGCCAGGACTGACCCACTGTCATTTCAACCCACATTCCTTAGGCCAAAGAAAATCACACAGTCAAGCCTAATGCCAAGGGGAAGCAAAGTCTGCTCCATCTCAGGCTGCAAGGATTAAGAGTCTGATGAGAAAGAGAGTGACTGCAGGGAAGTGTGGGGAACTGTACCTGTCTGCAGTAGGAATGTATGAACTGACTTGGAAACTGTTTCAACCTGCCCTGGCAGGAAAAGATGAGCTACGGGGAACAGAGTTCCTTCAAGGTGGGGAATCAACAAGGACAGATGAGAGGGAAGGAGCAGAGAGAAGCAGTCTACCTTGAAGATTCACTCAGTGAGGAATTTTAAAACCTCTGCATCTCAAAGGTTTTCAGATTTTCTTTCCACCCTAGCATTTTCCAGGGAGCCCCAGGAGTGCCATGCTGCACTTGGAGGGTTGCTGTGCCCATTTCTCTTGTCACATTCCATTAGACAGATGAAGCAGCTGCTGCAATGCTGGAAAATCTAGAATATGATGTGCTGTTCCACTAGGGCTGCTGCAGTGCCCACTCTGCCTGCTGCAGGACAGTAGCTAAGGACTGCGAGACGTGAGGTTTCCCTTGCCCGTGTGCAACCTGCTTACCTATATAAATAGATAGCTGATCAAGCCTTTTTTTTTTTGGCAAAAATTCTGTGACAGGCTAGGAGCAAAGCACATGCCAGCACAGGGCGAAGGGGCACTCCATAGTCTATCTTTGAGGGTTCTTGTGAAGTTACTACGTGTGACAAGAAGGCTGCTTACATTTTTACATGCATTTGATCCCTTTAAAATGGTCCAGAAGAAAGTGGTATATCAAAGTACGTTCTGAAACCAGAAACATGGAGCATGACACTTCAAGCTACAGGATCTGGAGTCAGGTGGCTGTTCTTCCTCGGTGCTGCTAGCCAGCTTTGATCTTAACTCTCCCAAGGGTCATCTCTTCATCTGGGAAGTATGGCCAATCCTAAGTCTCAGCATTATATAAGAGTGAAACAAAAGCCTGTGTGAAAGCCCCTGGTGTCCTGACTAACCCACAGTAGGCGCTGAATGAATAGAACCTTTTAAAGGTGTTGTCATCATCATCATCATTTGCAGCACTGCTGGACTTTTTTCTCTTCCTAGCTCACCTCCTACAAATGTGTTGGTCGATTGTGACAAATATATTTTTGGACATTTTTAGTTGACAGCTGCAAGTGATATTGAATATTATAAATTAATTGACAGTTTAACTGCTTAGAGGATTTCTCTTCCTTTGGGTAATTGGAAAATAGGAAATTAAAGGAAACGCAAATATGATATTATTTAAGTATTATTTATGAAATAGGCTCAGTATTTCATTTCAATAAAATTTCGCATATTTTCCAAAAATATCTATTTTTTCTACTATACTACCTTCAACTTATCCAAAATAAAACCTAATAAGCAATAGTAATAGTCAACAGTCAAATATTGACTAACTTCTGTTCTAGGCAGCTTCTAACATAGTTCCCAAGAAACACTTGGGAACTCCTTATAGGTGGCCAGACCAGTAACTTAACTTGCTACTTCTGAGAAGATGTTTTAAAAGACTCTTCCTTATTACTCTCTCTCTCTCTCTCTCTCCTTACTTGCTCAATCTGATGGCGCAAGCTGCCATTTTGTAAACCTAAGGGTAAAGGAACTGATGATGATGATGGTCTCTGGCCAACAGCTGGTAAGGACCTGAGGCCTTCAATCCAACAGCTTAGGAGGAACTGCTGCCAAGAGGACCCCTCCCCAGGGGACCCTTGAGGCCACCATGTCTCTGACTGCAACCTCATAAAAGACTCAGAGTCTCTGCACCCAACTTAACTGTGCCCAGATTCCTGACCCATAGACACAGTGAAATAATAAATGTTGTCATTTTAAGCTACTAAGTTAAGGGTAATTTTTTACATACCAATAGATAACTGATACATCCACATTGTACTAACACTATCTGGAAGTTTAGATTTAATCTACGTAAGATGGAAAGGTTAAATTTGCTGCTTTCTGGAGAAACCCAATGGATCTCTTTGGGTTTGGAAATGTTCTCTTTCCATGTCCTTTGGAGCAGGGGTTGTTGTGGAGTATTATTCTTAGAAAGTGAAATGCTAAGCTTCAGCATTGTGGGTCAGTCTCAAACTTGCAAAGCTTGCAAAGCCAAAGTTTAGATCTCCATATTCTTTTTACTTGTATTCAGTAGCTATGTTATCTTCCTCCTTTCCATTGCCTGAGCTATTTTCTGCATTACTGATCCCTCACACAGCCATCTCAGCTTACTACAGAAAAATACCTCCTGGTATTTAGAATGTTCAAAGCACTTGAGCAAGCATATTCACAACCCACACTGTTGCCAAGGCTGAATAATTGGGCTTGGAATATGCCTAGCACCATCACTCCAGATGAAGCCCTAGACAGCTGTGATTGGCTCTGCTTTGCCCTTACTGCTTACATGGAGTGGTCATTTAGGCTGTGAAATGGCCAGACAGAGGAGCTCACCACTAAGAAGCCTCTGCTGCATGACAAACCCCCTGCCTCAAAGATTGTACCTAATTCTTGAGTGGGCAACCTGCCTTTGAAGCAGACGGACAGAGTGAAAGCAGGATGGAGATGGAGAGCAAGCACAGAAATATTTCAGTCTAGGGTCATATTGGCATTTGGGAGCTCACCACCATCTGCTGTCCCTGGGTTCTCAGCTTGCTAATCCAGCTTGCAGATGGATTGACATTTTTGAATTTCTTAAATCTTGGGAAGAGTTTTGGTGGTTCTCTGTTGTTGCCATGAAGACTGGGCCTGTTGTCTGTCAAAATGCAGCCAAGGTCTATAGCTAAGGTGCCTAGATTCTACCACTTCATTATCGTGGGCTTGTAGTCTTTTCCTGAGGGGAGAGTGCACTGATAATTGTGGACTGCAGGGAAAAAGCTTATTACCTGTCTTCATGTTGTGTTGCATGGGCCCAACAGCACATTTTTATAAAGAGAAGACAATAAATTTGAAGAGATGAAGCCAACTCCTCTCAACTCCTCAATGCCTGCCACACCTGTTCCCCATGACTGGCCAATCACGGACAATATCTTACAAACACTCTCCCTTCCCAGGGCTCCTTCCATTAGGATCACTCCCAGGTGTGCAGTGCCAGGAAGAGGGGAGATGCCCACCCTCACTGCCAAGGAGAGGCAGGGGTGTGCCAGGGCACTTGAGTGCAGGGATGAGCCACCATTGGCAACTCAGCTGGCCCCACTGGCCATGCCCTCGCAGGTTCTCAGCTTTCTAGTGCACCTGGTGATGCTAGTGACCCTCGTCAGGGGTGAATGCACCTGGTTGGCATGATGACCAGTTGTGCTGCCGGGCACAAGGCTCCCAGCTGCTCTTTGCTCTCTTAGTCCTGGCAGGAGCTTTGCACTGGATCCAGGGAGAAAGGGGTAGCGCTCGGACACGTGTCCTAATGTCACCGAAATAAGGCAGAGGGCTCTTTCTTTGTTCTTCTTCGTTGTTCCTTTGGCATGACCCTGTGACCTATGACCTGTGGAACATGGAGCACATCTCGGTCTTTCTCCTGTTGGGATGTTGGGATGTAGTTGAGAATTGCATTGATCACTTTGCAAAAGGGCTTCTTCGTGAAGACTTAAGGAACAGCTCATGTTTCAGTGTCAGGAAGAACAGTCTTCAATTCCTGAGAAACTAACCAGTGCACACCTTATTGAAATGCAACTGTGGCTGATTTCATTTGCATCTTCCCATCGGCCACATTAGGCCAAGAACCATATTTGTGGCCCACCTTCCACCATATACAAGGCTGTATGTCCAGCAAGGCAACCTTTTTTCTGGCTCTATTTTAACTTCAGACCCTTTAATCTTTATTTGGCCTTTTAAAAATGCCTCTCTTAGATATTTCTTTTTTTTTTTTTTTACTATGTTGAATTATTATATCCTTTAAGGTCATTTTCCCTGCTCTTTTGCAGTGAAATAGAACATAAATAGCATACTTAACATGCTAAAATAAACTTTTCTCCCAATTGTTATTTCCAAGACAAAAATCCATTTTATAACCTATCCCACCATGTATGGACTGCAAATGTAGTCTTTATGTTGTCCTTAAGAAAATCTACCAATAAGATAAAGCATTTTCCAGGAAACCATTGAGACACATTGTATCCTATTCCTGTGCAGATTACGGTAATAACTGACAAATCTCTGATGTCACAAAGCCAGGTGGAGCACAGGAATGACTTCATCTCTTCAACAAACATGAGTTTTCCTTGGGAGAGCTTTGAGCAAGTCTTCTCTGGTGTGTGGCTTCAGGGCATATTCATGTGTAGCCACTTGGCTGGACACTGGGAGCAGAGTCAGGAAGCGGGTATGGAGGCACTTCTCTCAAATGACTTTACAATTTAGGAGAAAATCCTGGTTGCAATGTAATTCTTCCAGAAGCAATGACTAAATCAGTCAATTCAGCATTATAGAACCATGCAAGTGTGTGCATTAAGCCCTGGAAATACTGGATGCATTTTGTGGGGCAGCCCATTTGAAACACATTGGTGCTGTGCTTCTGTGACTTGGTAACCAGCAGCCACATGGGCCACTTGAGTCACCAAGCTGCCTAAAATCCGTAGTGTACAGGTGATGAGGGGGACTCCTGAGAGAAGGGGGTGAACTAGGCGATGGCATCCTAGTGAGAGGTGACAGCATGCTGGCAGTCCTCACAGCCCTTGCTCGCTCTCGGCGCCTTCTCTGCCTGGGCTCCCACTTTGACGTCACTTGAGGAGCCCTTCAGCCTGCCGCTGTACTGTGGGAGCCCCCTTCTCGGCTGGCCAAGGCCGGAGCCGGCTTCCTCAGCTTGTAGGGAGGTGTGGAGGGAGAGGCGCAAGCGGGAACAGGGGCTGCGCACGGAGCTTGCGGGCCAGCTGGAGTTCCGGGTGGGTGTGGGCTTGGCAGGCCCCGCACTTGGAGCAGCCAGCCGGCCCTGCCGGCCCTGGACAATGAGGAGCTTAGCACCCAGGCCAGCAGCTGTGGAGGGTGTACTGGGTCCCCCAGCAGTGCTGGCCCATGGGCGCTGCACTCAATTTCTCGCCGGGCCTTAGCTGCCTCCCCACGGGGCAGGGCCCAGGACCTGCAGCCCACCATGCCTGAGCACCCCACCCCCCCCACCCCTGCGCCCACCCCCGTGGGCTTCTGTGCAGCCCGAGCCTCCCCAACGAGCACCACCCCCTGCTCCAGGGCACCCAGTCCCATCAACCACCCAAGGGCTGAGGAGTGCAGGCGCACGGCGCGGGACTGGCAGGCAGCTCCACCTGCAGCCCCAGTGCAGGATCCACTGGGTGAAGCCAGCTGGGCTCTTGAATCTGGTGGGGATGTGAAGAACCTTTATGTCTAGTTAAGGGATTGTAAATACACCAATCAGCACCCTGTGTCTAGCTCAGGGTTTGTGAATGCACCAATCGACACTCTGTATCTAACTACTCTGGTGCGGCCTTGGAGAACCTTTATGTCTAGCTCAGGGATTGTAAATACACCAATCGACACTCTGTATCTAGCTCAAGGTTCGTAAACACACCAATCAGCACCCTGTGTCTAGCTCTGGGTATGTGAATGCACCAATCGACACTCTGTATCTAGCTACTCTGGTGTGGCCTTGGAGAACTTTTATGTCTAGCTCAGGGATTGTAAATACACCAATCGGCACTCTGTGTCTAGCTCAAGGTTTGTGAACACACCAATCAGCACCCTGTGTCTAGCTCAGGGTTTGTGACTGCACCAATTGACACTCTGTATCTAGCTACTCTGGTGGGGACTTGGAGAACCTTTATGTTGACACTCTGTATCTAGCTAATCTTGTGGGGATGTGGAGAACCAATCAGCACCCTGTCAAAACAGACCACTTGGCTCTACCAATCAGCAGGATGTGGGTGGGGCCAGATAAGAGAATAAAAGCAGGTTGCCCGAGCCAGCAGTGGCAACCCGCTCGGGTCCCCTTCCGCACTGTGGAAGCTTTGTTCTTTCGCTCTTTGCAATAAATCTTGCTGCTGCTCACTCTTTGGGTCCACACTGCCTTTATGAGCTGTAACACTCACTGTGAAGGTCTGCAGCTTCGCTCCTGAGCCAGCGAGACAACGAACCCACCAGAAGGAAGAAACTCCAAACACATCCAAACATCAGAAGGAACAAACTCCAGAAGCGCCACCTTAAGAGCTGTAACACTCACCGCGAGGGTCCGTGGCTTCATTCTTGAAGTCAGTGAGACCAAGAACCCACCAATTCCAGACACACTAGCACCAACTGAGGATGATGGCTCATGGATTTCCCAAATTTAAAACTGGGACTTCTCAACAGAGAAGCTGAACAGGAAAGCTTCACCAAGCCATTTTCCTTTTAATAAGAAAGTGCTAATTAGCACCATGCATTCTCCATAGAAGACTTGTTTTCACACTGGTTTACCTACGGATGGAGTTTTCATGTAAACCGTGAGTGACAGAGGGGCCCATCATCAATGTTTAAAATGGGATCTGTACATGGTATTGCTCAACCTCTTTGAGAAATATGACCCAATCATTTCATATTAGTAGTAGAAGTAGTCATTTGAAATTCCAGTCACAGCAGTTCCTGAGCCACAAACATACCCACAAAACACATGCTTGGATGGCGTGTGATCTCACCTGCATTTACACTTGATCAAGCTTTTCATATTGTAGACAGTTTATTTCTTCCTCATTCCATCCTTGAATTGTTAGGCCTCAAAGAGATGAGGTATTATGTGATAGTCATCTTTGTTCCTCAGATCTTAGTACATTTCCACCAGGAACCAGACATTTAAAAATGATCATTGAATAAACAGAGTTAATGGAAAATAAAAATAATTAGTCTCAGATAACACTTTTCGGAGTTAACTGACATGATGTTTCCATATTTGCTGGGACATTTTATCCTTCTCTATTTGAGAAACCAGAAGAGTAGACTTCATCAACTCAGGCAGGTAATCTTACAGCAGAAAGCCATGAGAATGCTTTGGGGATTCACAAGTCTAGATCCCAAGTAAAAGACTGTCGACTCTTACCACCCAGGAAAGAAAGAGATTCCCCAGACTGGAAAGAGAAGAGAAATCAGATTGAAAATAATAGCAGCTAAGATATAGGTGGCCTCTGAGCAAAGGGTGGCACTGGTTTCCAACCCACAGCAAGCCTCAGGAGTGCTGACAAGGAGTGCAGGACAGCTGGAGCCTTGAGAACAGCGGAGACCTGGCCCCAGGTAGATGGTAACGAAGGCGCAAGAGCCAGAGTAGAAGTGTCTGTGTGGTCGGCTTCTTGCTTGAGGGCCCAAGCAGGCTTGCAGAGCCCCCAGGGCCCCAGTGAGGTGCAGGACTAGCTAAACACTCCAAGCGTCCAAGCACTTAGCCTCATGGGGTTGCCCAAGCCCAGTGAGCAAGAGTAGGAAGGGGTAGAATGCACCTTGGGTATGAATGCAGGGCAGTCACCAGATCTACAGATGAGCCAAACAGAAATGTGGAACAATGGAGACAGGTGAAGCCTGGAAAGCAAAGACCAGAGATGCAACAGGAGAGTCTGGACTCTGAAAGGACAACTAAGTACTAGATAGATCAAGCCCCTGTCTCCTCACCCTAGATTAAATAGAACCCTAGAAAGGTTGGCAAAACCCAAACTGGTAGACTATATTTCTACCACCCCAATAGAATGGGGTCTCAAAGTTGAGTTATAGAAAAAAAAATCATTTCTTGCACAACAGAGATAATGTAGATTAAACTTTACCCCTGTGCCAATAACAACTATATTGCCTGCAATACACAAATGAAGATGCAATATATCTGATATTAGCACAGTTTTCACTGGTTTCATAACAGACATTTCCAAAAATAAGGAAACAAAGTTCTAATATGACATTGCATTTACACAGTGTTTTCACGACCTGAAATCCAAGTGCTTTTAGACAAAATAGTCCTTTACACAGTCACTGTTGGCAGACCGCCGCCATGTAACCTGTGTTTTCAAATATTCAAGGTAGGAGAAAAGGGTCAGGACTCATTTAGGAAGTCTGGTAGAAGTCAAGTTTGCAAAAAACGAATTTACCCAAATGTACAGAAGGCTTGCCCTACTAGGGTGGCCTATTTCATGTGGATGTGTCATGGCAGATGGGAGCTGCTGGGAAGTAGGAGAGTAAGGGATAGAGAAGCCCATTTCCCAGATGAGCTGAAGAAATGGAGAGCGAAACCCAAGGGCAAGCGGCACGTCTGCAAGTAGAGCTCTTGCCAGCCCTTAGTGGCAGATCTGGGAAAACGGGGTTTGCAAGACTCAACACACTCCATTCTTGGAGGAAACCAGTGGCTCCTTGGGACCCAGAGAAAGAAGATTCCATGGCATCTCTATCTCAGCAGGGAAAACTGAGGCCCGGGGCAGTTAGGATAGGCTCTCTTGTTCAGGACCAAAGAGGCTTCCCTGATGCAGGCAGGGAGTTGGTCAGTGTCTGCCGAGGAGACGAGGCCTGAGCTATCTTCTGGCTCAGAGAGAAAGAGCAGGCAGGAAGATAAACCAGCATCCACCTGTGCCACAGATGTGCTTCCACCTCTGTCTTGCTCTCTCACCCTCGCCTTTAATCCCATTTTATAAAAACTCATACTCAGAGGTCTAGCTGGGGTGGACCCCAGTCTGACTGACCCACAGCCCAGGCTGGCCTCAATGTGTGTGTGTGCTTAGTGGGGGGCAGTTTTTGGGGACTGCAAAAGGAGGGTCTATAAAGAAAGACTTCATCTCTCATCCCCTAGGGGCAGCCTCTATGGGGGAGGACGATGGTCCCTGACATCATGGGATGGTCACGAGTGAGGGTCTGTCCTGGGGTCAGGCTGGTGGGCAAGTTGGTCTGGCCTCTCCACAAGGCTGGCTCTTGCCTCCCCCATTAGTCAGTAGCACTGCTGCTCATGGCTGTTTTTAGTTTCTGCCTTATGACCATATTTGACACACTGCCTCCAACCTAGGGTCCCTATTTATTCTTGGACACACGCCTTGGTGACATGCTACCACTGCCCTCCCTGCCCAGAATTGTGTTTGGTAAGCTGTGGAGAAGCTTCCAGAATCCAAAAGACCCTTTTTTTAATATACTTTAAGTTTTAGGGTACATGTGCACAATGTGCAGGTTTGTTTGAATGGAGACAATTAGTTTAAAGCAGGCACACGTAAAACCGGAGGCAGCACTTAAATAAGGCACAAACGTTTCTTTAAATGTTGTTTTAAAGTCAACCTTTACTTTCATCCTCAACGACTTAATTGACAGAAACAACAAGTGTATCTGCCAATATGTGGGCCAGCTCAGTGACCCATCCACTGAAAAGTAGAAAGCATATCATGTTTTGAGTTACAGTTTATTGAGCATTAACCTTTCTTCCTGTTTTTTCTCACTTTTCAGGGTGATATCCACAGATATTTTCCTATAACTGTGTGTAACATGACTGTGCCCAACTTTAGACTGGTGGATGGTAGATAAAGGGGGCAAGAATTCACAAAAGGGAAGTTCCAGGAAAGGAAATTGAGAGTTTATAAATATATGAATGCCAGCTCATATAGGATATAGTGGTGATGATTGCCATTCTTCTGCATATATCTTTGGGTATTAATTTTATGAAAGATATAAAGATGATTTTGATGCAGATGGATTCCACATGTTACTGAAAACATGAAAAGGAGGATCAGAGAGAAGCAAGAGAAAAATTCCACCTTAGGCTCTTTCTTGCAAGGTGCAGTTTCTCCACCATTGACATCTCCTCAGACCTCACAGTGAACCAGCAAGTAGGTCCAGGGAAGAGATTTCTATAGTATCTTGGCTTTGAGTAAAAGAAAATGGACCCAAAAGCCTCATCTTCACGAGACAATCTGTTGGAAATAGATAGAAGGCTTGATACCAAATGTGCTTGAGGTGTAGCTCCAAAGCAGCAAATAAAGGCAGATGCCACACCTGTGCAGGTGCCACACCCATGCAGGTACCATCCAGTGGGGGCCTGGGGCATTGCATTTCCCAGAGTATCCAGGCACAGGGAGGCTGCTCAGCAGTAGGATGTGTGGCTTTTGAGGTCTCAAAGACACATAGGGGTCTCTGCTTCTGAATCTCCAAGAGGACAGATTGCTGGGGCAGGTGCACCACCCCAGTGAGACACCAGGGCATGAAGAGTGGCATGATATGGTTTGGCTGTGTCCCCATCCAAATCTCATTTATATTGTAGCTCCCATCATTCCCACGTGTTGTGGGAGGGACCCGGTGGGAGGTAATTGAATCATGGGGCGGTTCCCCCATACTGTCGTCATGGTAGTGAATAAGTCCCATGAGATTTGATGGTTTTATAAGGCATTTCCCTTTTCTCTTGGCTCTCATTCTCTCTTGTCTGCGGCCATTTAAGGGGTGCCATTATTGTGAGGCCTCTCCAGCCACGTGGAACTGTGAGTCTATTAAACCTCTTTTTCTTTATAAATCACCAAGTTTCAGGTATTCCTTTATCAGCAGTGTGAAAACAGACTAATACATAGCATATAGGTGGACTGAAATCTGCTGTCCCCCATGAGTGTGTACTGACAGGTATGCTCTCCACCAGCTGAGCACACCAGCACCCACCTCCCCTCCCTGAGGTGGCTTGCAGCCAGTCCACGCCCAAGCCCTGCTGACATTCGTCTCCTTTATCTCTTAGCCTGACAACTCCCCTCCTTCCCCACCACACTCCACTCAAAGCAACATCATCTATCACCTGACCTCCTCACTGATTGCTCTGCCTCCACTCCTGCCTCCCTCCCACCCGCATCTGTCCCCAAGCTGCATCCAGACTCCAGAGAACACAAAGTCGGCCACGGCACCTGCTTCGGTGCCTCCTCCTCGTGTCTTCCATTGCCTTTGTGGTAGGGACTGACATCCTGATGTGGCCCACGAGGCCCCCTGGAGTCTGCCCCCACCCAGTGGCTTCCTCACCATCACACTGGATTCCCCTCTCTGAGCTTCTCCCAGGCGGCCATCTGCCCGTGCCTCCAACATTCTATGCTCCCTTCTGCCACCAGGCATTTGCATACCTGCAGTTTCCTCTTTCTGAAATATTCCTTCAGCACTCCATACTTAATAAATTGCTACTCATCTTTCAAATACAGCCAACTTCCCATTCTTCTGGAAAGTATTCCTGGATCCCTGGAAAGGCCACAGTTCCCATGTTATACTCCATGTGTGTCTCTTTGCAGCACTTACATGATTTCCATTTTACCTGTGGTTGTGTCACTTTTTGATAACCGGCTGTCCTCCCTACTAGACCAGAAGCTTCTGGTGAGCAGGACATGTCTGCTTTTGCAAATCGTGGTAACCATGGTACTTAGTTTAGTTGTTGACATGTAGCCGGCACTTTCTTATTCATTTGCCAGTTATGGTTAACGCTGTGCTAAGCTCTGAAGTTTAAACAATGAACCAGACAGGCAAGGCCTTGCCTTCATGGTGTTTTTATTTTATTGCAGGAGAAAGATACAAACACAATAGAGATTACAATGTTTACAATGTTTAAAAATAAGGACTGCTGTGATAGAGAATAATGGCAGGATACATGGAGTCATCGGCAAAGACCTCCTGAAGCAAGTGATATGAAAATAGAGATCTGACTGGTGGGAAAAGACGAGATTTGCCCAAACCAGGGAGGAATATTCCCAACACTGGAAGGAGCAAGAGCCGAGGCCCTGCAGCAAGGACTAGGGCAGCCTTTAGGAATGTGTCCAGAAGGCCCGAGTTCTTGGAGCAGAGCATTGAAGGAAATGGTGGTTGATAATACAACTGGAAAGATTTGCAGAGACCAGCAGAAGAGGAAGAGTTTGGATGTTGTTCTGAGTGAATGGGGGAGTCATTGAGGGGACTTAGGCAGAAGAATAACCACACCTGGTTTACACATAAGGCTCTCCAGGTGGGCTTTATGGAGAAAGGATTGCACAGAGGGTGCCTTGGATAGGGCACGGCCATGGAAATGGGGAAGACGGAAGGAGATCTGTCCCAGAGGCATAGACAGGAGGCCGGGGTGTCCTTAGGAATTCCAGTTTCTGTAGCAGGGTGGATGGTGGCTCATTTACGGAGGTGGAGAAGACTATTGAAGAATGCATGGGTTGATGGATGAATAAACAAAGTAGCAAACATGGAGAGATAAATAGTACAATAAAGGAGACTGGGCCTTCAGGGTGAGATATATTCATAAGGCATATAAGCTTCCATATCGGTCAGGGTTCTCCAGAGAAAGAGAACCAATGGGATATGTATATAAAGAGATTTATTTTAAGGAAGTAGCTCACATGATCATAGAGGGTAGCAAGCTGATATTTGCAGGGCAGGCCCACAGGCTGGAAACTCAGACAGGAGCAGATATTGCAATCTTGAGGAAGAATTATTTTCTTCCCAAGGAAACCTTGTATTTTTTTCTCTTAAAGCTTTCAACTGATTAAATGAGGCCCATACATATTATTAATGATAATCTCCTTTACTTACAGTCACCTGATTATAGATGTTAAACACATCTGCAAGATGCCCTTCACAGCAACACCTAGATTTGTGTTTGATTAAATAACTGGGTACTATACCTTAGATACATTGACACAGAAAAATAACAATGACAACTCTAAATGATTGTTCCGCGGAAACCACTAGGCTTTACCAATAATATAACTCAGAGGTCAGCAAACTATGGTCCATGGGCCAAATTTTGCCTTCCACCTGTTTTTGTGAATAAAGTTTTATTTGAACACAGCCATGCCAATTCATTTGTACATTGTCTATGGCTGCCTTTGTATAACAGCCACAGAGGTGAGCCGTTAGGACAGAGACCAAACAGCCCGCAAAGCATAACGTATTTACTATCTGGCCCTTTACAGGAAAACTTTGTTGAGTCCTGGTGTCACTTCATTTTGTGGAATTACTCAGGCAAGGTGACTGCTGCTAGGCAATAGAAAAGATTCAGGAGTCAAAATGGTTAATGGGTCTGAAACCAGTGGAGATCTGGGAAAATTTTAAAAGAATAGTCAAACATGACAAGAGGTTTCACTGGGGAAAAGAAACCCAAAACATTAGCATTTGGCTTCTAAGCTGCTCACATTCTGGCCTTAGACAACTGTTACCTCATTGCTCAGAAATGGAAGCTTGGAGCCCGTGTGGAAAACCGACCTCCTAATAAATCTCACACAGAGGATGCAGCAATTTGTTATGTGTGAGAAAATGGCACTGGGAAAGCAAAACACAGCCAGCTTGCTTCATATCACAAGTAGCAATTGGGCTCAGGTTTTCACCTAATTTTTAAGCAGCTTATCATCACCTCCGAAAAGAAAAAAACAAATTCTAAAACTTGCACTGCTTTTTTTTTTCTGAGAAGAGCATATTATGACGTGTAAACATTAAGAAACTCATTTCCCAATATAACTATTTCCAAGCTTTGTCTACCACTTGTGCTATCATCCAAATGTTGGTGTCCCCTCTTCCCTGCAAATTTGGATGTTGGAACCTAATCTTTAGTGGGATACTACTAGGAGATGAGGCCTTTGGGGAGGTGATTAAGTCATGAGGTCAGAACCCTCATAGGATTAGTGCCTTTGTAAAAGACATGTGAGAGAGCCTGTTTGCCCCTTCTGCTATGTGAGAACACCATGAGAATAATCTGCAGAAGATGCAAGAAGCAGAGGCCCTTCACTAGACATGGCATCTGCTGGCACCTTGATATTAGACTTCACAGCCTCCAGAACTGTGAGAAATAGAGGTCTGTTGCTAATAAATTACCCAACCTAAGGTATTTTATTATAGCAGCCCAAACTGACTAACACAACTCACTATCTTTAAATATTTTTGTCCTATCAATACAGCTCTCTCTCCCTTTTTTGGGAAATAAAACCTTGCTGAAATGAACTGACTCTAATATCTTGATTTATTAACCCACATCTGAGCCAAAATGATGTCTGTTTGAGAATTTACTTAGTACTACTAAAAGAAACTGTACAAGAGTTTTTTATTGCCAATGTGTGAGAAAATATATCAGAGATAAGATTAATCTTTACAAAAGACAAAAAGCATACAATGCTTTGCCAAATAAAATTAACTTTCATAATTTGCCTACTATGTATTTACTATGCTATGCTATCTGTTTAGCATACAAACCCCCTACAATCCCTACAGTAATCCTAGATGGTGCCTACATTTTAATCTCAGGTTTATAGATGAGAAACTAAGACAACCTGGACTTAAAGCCAGGCCACCTTTCTCCACAGGCCACACCCCCTAACCACGGTGAAAGCTACAGCTGTGATGTTAAGAAAACAGAAAATTGCTTATCCAAAATCATAAATTATATATTTATATTCCCCTTGACTTGCCTGAATAGTGATCATTTTTATTTAGAAATGTAACTGTATTAGTTTGTTCTCATATTGCCATAAAGAACTACCTGAGACTGGGTAATTTATGAAGAAAAGAGGTTTAATTGATTCACAATTCTGTAGGCTGTACAGGAAGCATGGCTAGGGAGGCCTCAGGAAACTTACAATCGTGGCAGAAGGCAAAGGGGAAGCAGGCGCGTCTTCACGTGGTGACAGGAGAGAGAGAGCAAGGGGAAGTGCCACACACTTTTAAACGACCAGATCTCCTGAGAATTCACTCACTATCATGAGAACTGGAAGGGGGAAGTCTGTCCCTACGATTCAATCACCTCCCACTAGGCCCCTCCAACACTGCGGATTACAATTCAACATGAGATTTGGGTGAGGACACAGAGCCAAATTCTAACATCTTGATTTACTAACCTACATCTGAGCCAAAATAATGCTTGTTTGAGAATCTACTTTAAGTAACAACCGAAAAAAATTTATAAGAGTTTTTTATTGCCAATGCGTGAGAAAATATATCACATACTGACAAGATAAAATAAGATTAATATTTACAAAAGGCAAAAAGCTCACGATGCTTTGTCAAATAAAATTGATAATTTGCCTACCATGTATTTACTATGCTATGCTGTGTATCAAACAAAACCCCCTACAATCCCTACAGTAATCCTAGATGGTGCCTTCATTTTAATCTCAGGTTTATAGATGAGAAACTAAGACAACCTGTACTTAAAGCCAGGCCACCTTTCTCCACAGGCCACACCCCCAACCACAGTGGAAGCTACAGCTGTGATGTAAAGATAACAGAAAATTGCTATTCATAATAATTAATTATATACTTATATCCCTCAACTCATCTGAATAGTGTTCATGTTAATTTAGGAATGTAACTTTTTAAAGAATGCAAAGTTTTATTTAAGAACCTGCAAAGTTACCTCACATAACAGCAATATTCCTGCCATCATGCTGCCTATGGAGATAGATACCTGTAACAATCATCTTTCCCTCTAACATTGCTTCCACCTTCTCCAGTGGGTGACAGAGAAGACAGATAGGACCTGCACATCCAGCTTTCTCTGCTACCCCTTGAAAAAGCTCCATTTATTCCAATCAGTGGGCATGCAGCTTCCTGGTTTTCTTACACTTGCTGTTACTCATAGAGTACCTCGTGCTGTTGTTTGCATTTTTACTAGTTTCAGCTTATTTTAGGGTTTCACTTAACACACAGCTTTGTATTAAAAGTCATAGATTCCACCGCTCCTCCCAGTGTTTTACACAGGTTTTACTGAAACCCAAACCCCTGCCTAATATCCACAGTCCCATCTGCTCTCTTGTGAAGTGGACCAGAAGTGTCGGGTTAATGCTGCTTGGGCTGAGAGTAGGTGGATCAACATCCCAGCTCCCTCACCCTTCCTGTAGATGACATTTCAGTTTCATGTTCTACACTGTCTCCCAAAGTTTCTCAATGGCGCCATTCTCCAGTTGGCCACAGTGGCAAATTGCTTGGTGATGCATTTTGTACCTCTGTTGTGCCTTGCAAAACCCACTTCCTAATTGCTGTTTCTTGGGATGGCCTCCCACATAAAGTACTTGTGTTTGAAATCTTATCTCAGGTTCTGCTGGGGAATCCAAATTAAGTCAGCGTGCTGTATAACATACCCCATCTCCCCTCTCTATAAGGACATTTCTTTTAGACTATCTCTTATTTCAGTCCTGAGCTCCACCCTATCAAGTATTCTGGATGCCCATGAGGGCTTAGCAAAAGAGCCTACGTCTGTCACCCTGGATGGGAAGTAGCCACTTCAGGAAAGCTCTGTGATAGCCACATGTAAGATCACGGTTAGAAATTCCCCCACCCTTTCTCATTAAGTTCTCCCTACCCTTGTTCACATTTGGCACTTTAACTCTTTCCATTCATATATGTTGAGACCTAGGCTGAATTTAGCAACTTTACATCTTCTACCCTTTCTCATTGTGCTAGAGTCTTCATTAGGGTCATGCAAATGGGGAAATAAAGGTTGAGCAAATGGGGAAATATTATTCCCCATATGGATTGTGAGAGTGTGCAACCTACACCACTGCCAGTAGCAGCCCTGGTCTTCATCCTGCCCCATTGTATTCTGAGGGTGCACAATCCAGCCTCCTACTAGAAGAACCCAGACTCTTGTTTCCTCATTCACAATGGGGGTGCTGACTCACACATTAGGTCAACACAGTCGCAGGAGGTTCTGGAATCTGGCCACTTTGGCTCTATCACTTATTAGCTGAGTGACTTTGGACAAGTTATTTAACTTCTCACCAGCTCAGTTTCTTATCTGGAAATTGAGAACAATAATAACAATGTCATAAAATCTTTGTGTCAGGTGAAATCATGCATGCTGAGTGCTTTGACAGCACCCAGCATTTTGCAGGTTTTTGACAGATGTCAGTCACCACCGGACTCTCTGTCTTTCCCCTCTGCAGGCCCAGCCTCCAGGGCGATGACAAGGGTCCGAGAGAAATGTGAGCCCAGCCTGCCAGGTCAGGAACAAGGAAAGTGAGGTGCTGCCTTTCCTTTTCCCTGGCTCCTTCCAAGTGGCAGTGTGGACAAACAGAACAGGCAAGACATTGTGGATGTGGAGCTGAATGATTCATCACTCACGTCAATTTAACCAGAGTCAGTTAGCAGTATCCCAAAGCTCTGAAGGACAGGGGCTCAATTAACCTTTTAATACACAAGTCAAATTTCTTGTCTTCATGACTTAATTCTTTACCAGCAAAAAGCCTCCAAAACCCTTCTCAGATCTTTGTCCAAGGTGAGGCTAAACTCTGTCACTGGTGGGGCTTCCTCTAATTCCCTGTGTTGTTTTGTCTGCTGTGATGTTATCATTCTAAGAGGGAGGGTGCATTTCGAGGATGACAGAGAAGGACATGTATGATGCAGTGTTAATGCAGACCTTTCTCTCCACCTGGCTGAAGAACTACGTTGCTCTGGCTGTCCTCATACTTGTGGTTAAAAGAATGTAAATTATTTCACAATTCTTTCCCCTCAAACACACCCACTATTTCTCTTTCTTCCTGCAAGAGCTGAGTTTTTTTCTCTTCAGGATAAACTAGCACATTCTTTTAATTCCCAGGAAATTATACTTTTCCAGGGATGATTACCACCCATTCTCAGAGTTTAGAAGTCCAAGGGTAAGGCCCTGATCCAATTGGGGCTGGAGCTACTGATGAGAATGAAAATGACAGACCATCTCTGTGTGCTCCTGGACTGTGAGAGGTAAAATTCGGAATCTGACAGCTGTCATGTTTCCTGATAAATGAACCAGAGAAGTGGAGGGAGAAGGGAGGCCTGGGAAAAAGGCGCTCCTCCTAGGCTTCAAGTCCTGAAGCCAAAGCACATTCTTTACTTTGAGTCCCAAAAGGCAACTCATTATTATTCCAATAACACCACCTTTGTTTAGTCTGATAGGGGTATGGTTTCTGTCACTAACCAACCTAGCAATGATTATTACATTATTTAAATTTAACACCCATTTCTATTTTTGGGAGGCCCTCGCGGGTGATCAATCTGCTGATTTATGAACCAATTCATGCTACGGTAGTGATGGGGAATAACAGTTACCATATTATCCTTTGTGATACCAACTTTGCCTTGACACCCGATGTTTAACATCTTGACCTAAAGTAATGACTAATAAACCCCAACGCCAGCAAACAGGAAGCCCACAGAGAACCAGCATCAGTGCAGATGAGTCTCAAGGCAACACCCAAATATCCCACTAGGCCTCTCTCTTCCTGCACACATATATGTTAAGGCTTGAGTTTAATTTTTTTTCACACTATAAAGCTAAGCTGTGTCAGTAATTCCCATGCCAACCTGCTGGAGAAAAAGTCAATCTAACATCATTACATTTTTCTGGCTATTTTAATTCAGTTAAAAAAATAAAAATAAAAAAACCACATTTTCCCTAGTACCTGCCTATTTCTAGAAAAAGCTAACTGGAAATCAGAAACAAAAAAGACAGCCTTAACTGCTTTACTAATGAGAGCTTGGTCATGTCATTTCCACGTTCTTCTTTTTCCAAAAGACCCAACCGATAGTCCCATATTCATAAGGCACCTGCTCCCTCACCCCTACAAGTTCAAACCCAGTTTTCTTTCTCCTTTGGAGCTTTTCCTGGTGAAATTATAGCTTCTCATAGTGAAGGTGGACAGCGTGCTGGCTTATCTGGTCCCTCTGTCACCTTCTCCACCCCTCATCTGCTCTCTGCAGGTCAGGGGGTCAACGGTCTCCAGGACAGGCGTTAACTAACCTACCCCTGGAGGCACTATGTGTTGGGCAGTGAGAAACCCAAACTACATTCCAGACTCACTCATTTGAAAATGGAATTAATAAAATTGGGAATGAATAACAATATTTTAGAAGGAGTCACAATTGCAAGGTGCCCTGCTAACCCAGCATCCAAAAAACTGCTGTTTACTCTGTCATCTTTGGCAATACACAGCATTATTACATCTTAGTTGCTTAATATGTAAGAGGCAGGTAAGATGCCAAGCAATTCCTTGGAGTTATGGTAAAAGTTACTCATGCAAACACTATATTTGTTAAGTGATTCAAGCATAAAGGTCATTCAATGCTTATGCTCTCTTTCTAATGCCCTTCTTATGCTCCTTCTTTAAAAGCCTGGTGGCAAAAGCAGTCCCAACTCAGAACACAAGAGTACAACTTGAATTCAGAGAATTTAAGATGATCTCTAAATCAGGATGAGTCTTACAATCCAAGCTATGTCTTAGAATTACATAAAATAATGGTGCATTTTATATAATCAGTGGCATTTTAGATTCGATGAAATACAGCAACTGAATTAGTCCTCCCAGAATTCAAGGTCTTTTTAAAGCAGGATTTAATTCATATCTCAGTAGCTTTCCCCAAAATTTTCACCAATTGCACCCTGCCCACCTATTCATGAAGTTCAGAGGGACCACAGGGGTCGTCTAGTCCCAAGTCCCCAGAGATGTTTTCTGGTGATAGACTTTAACCAAAACAACCTCTGGTATTTAGTAAGTTTGCAAAATGTTGTGTCAAATTTTCTCAGAGACTTTTATATGCTAATTGAAATTATGGATTTGTCCGAAAGGTGTTCTAGGCTTTAGGATTTCCCTTCCTAGGACTGATTTGTAGGCGAATAAAAATGCTGAAAAAAGTGAGACCTTGAAAGGTTACACAACCTACCCCAAAGACCCAGTTAATAAGTGGTACAGTAAAGAATGCAGTCTGGCTCTTCTTATTCTGGTTCTGATTCTCCTACCACACAGCACTGCTTCATGGATCAGCTTTCAGTGAAATGAATAAAAGGCACCATGGTGTAGTTATCTCTTCACTCACGCACTTCCCTAAGAATTTCAAAACCAACAAGTTAACAAAACTTAAAGAAAAATTTACACTGGAAATCAACAACCACCTAAGCTGTGGCATTTTTTAGTGCACTGAGATGTCCATTAAAATCTGTCACCCAATTGCCTTCCAAAACCCCAGAGCAATTGAAGCACACAAGCATTTTTGAGTGGGCAGGGGTTAAGGGGCAGAAGCCAAGAGAGGATCAGAGACATCTCCCCATAACACAGGGGCCCATTTCCCTGAACCTGTAAAAACCTTTGAGCAGGTAACACCAAGGAGTGGGTCTCCTGTGGCTGGCTTTGCAACTCCTTCTCTTCCGATTATGAAAATATCCTTCTTACACTGCACTGCACCGTAATCATTTGCATTTTTATTGTTTTCACTCAAAAGCTCCTAAGTTATTTAGATAAGCACCATTAAACAAAAATCTGAGTAATTAGTTCTTTTGATGTGTCCTAGTGGCAGCTGAGGAACTTGAAGATGTTTATTAACTGTAAGATCAGTCCCAGGTGGGACTTATTATAAACAGAACTTAGCCCCAGAGCAGCCGCTCATTAAATCCTGAACAGGAATTAGGTATTTCTCTCTTCCCATGCCATTCTTCATCAACCAGCCTCTGCCACTTGGGTAGGATTATTATATTATATATTTTATGCCACTAAAATACCACAAATCATTGCTTACATGAAGTCCTGGAGGTGGGGCTAGAAAACAATTACACCCTCCTTTAGAGACTGCAGACTCAGAGAGAACAATCAGAAGGGACTCTCAGAGATCCGCTATTTAATCCTCTCATTTGGCTGGTCAGAGACAGAGATCCAAAGAAATTAAGAGATTTCCTCAAGGCCAACAGCTGGTCAATGGGACTCGCTTCTCCCATCTCTTGCTTTAGTAAATTTTCCATGCCAAGACATTTCCAAGTGCTTGACAGTCACCCATGGATGCTGACTGCTCTGAGTGATCTATGGCAAACCACCCACTCTTTTCCCAGAATGATAAATGTTTCTTACGTCCAATGTTGATATAAAATGTATGAAAACGAGAAAATTTGGGGGATCTTAGAAAATAATCAAAAGAAAGATCTACATGAAATAAAAATGAGCGGTTTTATCTCGTGTATGTTGGAAAACAGAATAGAAGTTGATTGGCATCCATGGCAGAAGGGGATCTGGGTTCTCACCTGTTCCCACCTGTTCAAGCATGCCCAGTGGAGTCCTCAGTCCTCAAGTCTGTAACCAGGCTGAACAGCTCCAGGTGACTGGGACTCAGTGGGAAGTGAGTCAACTAACCCCTAAAAGCTCCTTCCAGTCCCGGGGTAGTGCCTTCATTCTTGAAGGCAGGTTTCTCTACAGCATAAACGTCATTATTCATAAGGCTTTCTCCCCTGTGTCATGTAACATAGGGCAGCACAAACAAGACTTTTTTTTTTTTTTTTTTTTTTTTAATAGATGGAGTTTCGCTCTTGTTGCCTAGACTGCAGTGCAATGGCACAATCTCGGCTCACCACAACCTCCGCCTCCTGGGGTCAAGAGATTCTCCTGCCTCAGCGTCCCGAATAGCTGGGATTACAGGCATGTGCCACTACGCCCGACTAATTTTGTATTTTTAGTAGAGATGGGTTTCTCCATGCTGGTCTCGAATTCCTGACCTCAGGTGATCTCCCCGCCTTGGCCTCCCAAAGAGCTGGGATTACAGGCATGAGCCACCACGTCCGGCCCGCACAAACAAGATTTTAAATATGTTTTCCTGTTACTCTCCGAGTGTTCTGCTAACAGATGATTTGCAAAGAATATACACAGAAAGACAGCTCTCATTCACCCACTGAGAATCAGCCTCCTGAAAACTTTAGGCAGACTCAATAAAAATAAACTTATCACTACATCCCTGCTCCTAAGTACCATGCAGAACACACATCGGGAGTCTGTAGCAAAATACCTCTACTCCCCTGAGAGATTTCTACATGCTAATCTCAATGTCCCTAACATAGCATTTAACAGCTTCACCAGCCACATGTAAACAGAAGAAACACCAAGTTTTTGTGGGAAAAACATTTCAAAAGGACAAAATATCTTTGAACCTGACTCTACCTTACTATCATTCCTCACTTTCATGTCTTATTTCAGATCTGTGAAAAACAATCCAAGGTTTAGTGCTGATTTTCTTAACAAAAGAAAATACTCAAGGTTGTTTTCATAAATAGACAATCTTAACTCAATTTTCTTCTGTTACCACATGCCACATTTAAATAACCTCAATGGCCAGGAAAACTTAAAAAGGGAACTTTCATGAGTTAGGTGGGGCTTGGCTGCATCTAATTCAGTGTCATTCACAAGAAAAGCTAAAAATCTTTACCTGCCTGAAGCTCTTAATGGAAGGGGAGGAAGAAACCCAAAAGATAAATGAACAATGCATGTCTAAATTAAAACTGAACCAAAAAAATAAAAAAGACATCAGTCACAGAAACAGAGAGAAAAGTAGTAACTTTAAGCATGATGAATAACTGACCCACATCCTTAGCAAAAACAAGATCTCATCAGGAACCAATCAGGAGCACCAACCTGAATTTGCTGATTCATGGAAAGCAATAGGTGATTTAAAAAAAAAACAAAGAAAGAAAAGAGCATTTGCTTTCGTCCGTCTCTACCTCCACCATGGAAGGATAAGAACTAGACTTTTACAAGGCTGGTGGATTAGAAATATGAATGACAAGATGTTGTGACAAGAAAGAATCCTAGGGGGAGGAGCCAACATGGCCAAATACGAACAGCTCCGGTCCACAGTTCCCAGCGTGAGCGATGCAGAAGACGGGTGATTTCTGCATTTCTATCTGAGGCACCAGGTTCATCTCACTAGGGAGTGCCAGACAGTGGGCACAGGACAGAGGGTGCGGTGCACCGTGTGCCAGCCAAAGCAGGGCGAGGCATTGCCTCACACGGGAAGCACAAGGGGTCAGGGAGTTCCCTTTCCTGGTCAAGGAAAGGGGTGACAGACGGCACCTAGAAAATAGGGCCATTCCCACCCGAATACTGCACTTTTCCGACGGGCTTAGGAAATGGCCCACCAGGAGATTATATCCCGCACTTGGCTCAGAGGGTCCTACGCCCACGGAGTCTCGCTGATTGCTAGTACAGCAGTCTGAGATCAAACTACAAGGCTGCAGTAAGGCTGGGGGAGGGGCGCCCGCCATTGCCCAGGCTCGCTTAGGTAAACAAAGCAGCCCGGAAGCTCGAACTGGGTGGAGCCCACCACAGCTCAAGGAGGCCTGCCTGCCTCTGTAGGCTCCACCTCTGGGGGCAGGGCACAGACAAAAAGATAGCAGTAACCTCTGCAGACTTAAATGTCCCTGTCTGACAGCTTTGAGGAGAGCAGTGGTTCTCCCAGTACGCAGCTGGAGATCTCAGAACGGGCAGACTGCCTCCTCAAGTGGGTCCCTGACCCCTGACCCCCGAGCAGCCTAACTGGGAGGCACCCTCCAGTAGGGGCAGACTGACACCTCGCATGGCCGGGTACTCCTCTGAGACAAAACTTCCAGAGGAATGATCAGACAGCAGCATTCGCAGATCACGAAAATCCGTGGTTCTGCAAACACCGCTGCTGATACCCAGGCAAACGGGGTCTGGAGTGGACCTCTAGCAAACTCCAACAGACCTGCAGCTGAGGGTCCTGTCTGTTAGAAGGAAAACTAACAAACACAAAGGACATCCACACCAAAAACCCATCTGTACAACACCATCATCAAAGACCAAAAGTAGATAAAACCACAAAGATGGGGAAAAAACAGGGCAGAAAAACTGGAAACTCTAAAAAGCAGAGCGCCTCTCCTCCTCCAAAGGAACGCAGTTCCTCACCAGCAAGGGAACAAAGCTGGACTGAGAATGACTTTAATGAGTTGAGAGAAGAAGGCTTCAGACGATCAAACTACTCCGAGTTTCAGGAGGAAATTCAAACCAAAGGCAAAGAAGTTGAAAACTTTGAAAAAACTTTAGACGAATGTATAACTAGAATAACCAATACAGAGAAGTGCTTAAACGAGCTGATGGAGCTGAAAGCCAAGGCTCGAGAACTACCTGAAGAATGCAGAAGCCTCAGGAGCCGATGAGATCAACTGGAAGAAAGGGTATCAGCGATGGAAGATGAAATGAATGAAATGAAGCAAGAAGGGAAGTTTAGAGAAAAAAGAATAAAAACAAACGAACGAAGCCTCCAAGAAATATGGGACTATGTGAAAAGACCAAATCTACGTCTGATTGGTGTACCTGAAAGTGACGGGGAGAATGGAACCAAGTTGGAAAACACTCTGCAGGATATTATCCAGGAGAACTTCCCCAATCTAGCAAGGCAGGCCAACATTCAGATTCAGGAAATACAGAGAACGCCACAAAGATACTCCTCGAGAAGAGCAACTCCAAGACACATAATTGTCAGATTCACCAAAGTTGAAATGAAGGAAAAAATGTTAAGGGCAGCCAGAGAGAAAGGTCAGGTTACCCTCAAAGGGAAGCCCATCAGACTAACAGCAGATCTCTCGGCAGAAACTCTACCAGCCAGAAGACAGTGGGGGCCAATATTCAACATTCTTAAAGAAAATAATTTTCAACCCAGAATTTCATATCCAGCCAAACTAAGCTTCATAAGTGAAGGAGAAATAAAATCCTTTACAGACAAGCAAATGCTGAGAGATTTTGTCACCACCAGGCCTGCCCTAAAACAGCTCCTGAAGGAAGCACTGAACATGGAAAGGCACAACTGGTACCAGCCGCTGCAAAATCATGCCAAAATGTAAAGACCATCGAGACTACGAAGAAATTGCATCAACTAATGATCAAAATAACCAGCTAACATCATAATGACAGGATCAAATTCACACATAACAACATTAACTTTAAATGTAAATGGACTAAATGCTCCAATTAAAAGACACAGACTGGCAAATTGGATAAAGAGTCAAGACCCATCAGTGTGCTGTATTCAGGAAACCCATCTCATGTGCAGAGACACACATAGGCTCAAAATAAAAGGATGGAGGAAGATCTACCAAGCAAATGGAAAACAAAAAAAGGCAGGGGTTGCAATCCTAGTCTCTGATAAAACAGACTTTAAACCAACAAAGATCAAAAGAGACAAAGAAGGCCATTACATAATGGTAAAGGGATCAATTCAACAAGAAGAGCTAACTATCCTAAATATATATGCACCCAATACAGGAGCACCCAGATTCATAAAGCAAGTCCTGAGTGACCTACAAAGAGACTTAGACTCCCACACATTAATAATGGGAGACTTTAACACCCCACTGTCAACATTAGACAGATCAACGAGACAGAAAGTCAACAAGGATACCCAGGAATTGAACTCAGCTCTGCACCAAGCGAACCTAATAGACATCTACAGAACTCTCCACCCCAAATCAACAGAATATACATTCTTTTCAGCACCACACCACACCTATTCCAAAATTGACCACATAGTTGGAAGTAAAGCTCTCCTCAGCAAATGTAAAAGAACAGAAATTATAACAAACTGTCTCTCAGACCACAGTGCAATCAAACTAGAACTCAGGATTAAGAAACTCACTCAAAACCGCTCAACTACATGGAAACTGAACAACCTGCTCCTGAATGACTACTAGGTACATAACAAAATGAAGGCAGAAATAAAGATGTTCTTTGAAACCAACGAGAACAAAGACACAACGTACCAGAATCTCTGGGACACATTCAAAGCAGTGTGTAGAGGGAAATTTATAGCACTAAATGCCCATAAGAGAAAGCAGGAAAGATCCAAAATTGACACCCTAACATCACAATTAAAAGAACTAGAAAAGCAAGAGCAAACACATTCAAAAGCTAGCAGAAGGCAAGAAATAACTAAAATCAGAGCAGAACTGAGGGAAATAGAGACCAAAAAAACCCTTCAAAAAATTAATGAATCCAGGAGCTGGTTTTTTGAAAGGATCAACAAAATTGATAGACCACTAGCAAGACTAATAAAGAAAAAAAGAGAGAAGAATCAAATAGACGCAATAAAAAATGATAAAGGGGATATCACCACCGATCCCACAGAAATACAATCTACCATCAGAGAATACTACAAACACCTCTACGCAAATAAACTAGAAAATCTAGAAGAAATGGATAAATTCCTCGACACATACACTCTCCCAAGACTAAACCAGGAAGAAGCTGAATCTCTGAATAGACCAATAACAGGAGCGGAAATTGTGGCAATAATCAATAGCTTACCAACCAAAAAGAGTCCAGGACCAGATGGATTCACAGCCGAATTCTACCAGAGGTACAAGGAGGAACTGGTACCATTCCTTCTGAAACTATTCCAATCAATAGAAAAAGAGGGAATCCTCCCTAACTCATTTTATGAGGCCAGCATCATCCTGATACCAAAGCCGGGTAGAGACACAACGAAAAAAGAGAATTTTAGACCAATATCCTTGATGAACATTGATGCAAAAATCCTCAATAAAATACTGGCAAACAGAATCCAGCAGCACATCAAAAAGCTTATCCACCATGATCAAGTGGGCTTCATCCCTGGGATGCAAGGCTGGTTCAATATACGCAAATCAATAAATGTAATCCAGCATATAAACAGAACCAAAGACAAAAACCACATGATTATCTCAATAGATGCAGAAAAAGCCTTTGACAAAATTCAACAACCCTTCGTGCTAAAAACTCTCAATAAATTAGGTATTGATGGGACATATCTCAAAATAACAAGAACTATCTATGACAAACCCACAGCCAATATCATACTGAATGGGCAAAAACTGGAAGCATTCCCTTTGAAAACTGGCACAAGACAGGGATGCCCTCTCTCACCACTCCTATTCAACATAGTGTTGGAAGTTCTGGCCAGGGCAATTAGGCAGGAGAAGGAAATAAAGGGTATTCAATTAGGAAAAGAGGAAGTCAAATTGTCCCTCTTTGCAGACGACATGATTGTATATCTAGAAAACCCCATTGTCCCAGCCCAAAATCTCCTTAAGCTGATAAGCAACTTCAGCAAAGTCTCAGGATACAAAATCAATGTACAAAAATCACAAGCATTCTTATACACCAATAACAGGCAAACGAGAGCCAAATCATGAGTGAACTCCCATTCACAATTGCTTCAAAGAGAATAAAATACTTAGGTATCCAACTTACAAGGGACGTGAAGGACCTCTTCAAGGAGAACTACAAACCACTGCTCAAGGAAATAAAAGAGGATACAAACAAATGGAAGAACATTCCATGTTCATAGGTAGGAAGAATCAATATCGTGAAAATGGCCATACTGCCCAAGGTAATTTATAGATTCAATGCCTTCCCCACCAAGCTACCAATGACTTTCTTCACAGAATTGGAAAAAACTACCTTAAAGTTCATATGGAACCAAAAAAGAGCCTGCATCACCAAGTCAATCCTAAGCCAAAAGAACAAAGCTGGAGGCATCACACTACCTGACTTCAAACTATACTACAAGGCTACAGTAACCAAAACAGCATGGTACTGGTACCAAAACAGAGATATAGATCAATGGAACAGAACAGAGCCCTCAGAAATAACGCCGCATATCTACAACTATCTGATCTTTGACAAACCTGAGAAAAGCAAGCTATGGGGAAAGGATTCCCTATTTAATAAATGGTGCTGGGAAAACTGGCTAGCCATATGGAGAAAGCTGAAACTGGATCTCTTCCTTACACCTTATACAAAAATTAATTCAAGATGGATTAAAGACTTAAACATTAGACCTAAAACCATAAAAACTGTAGAAGAAAACCTAGGCATTACCATTCAGGACATAGGCATGGGCAAGGACTTCATGTCTAAAACACCAAAAGCAATGGCAACAAAAGCCAAAATTGACAAATGGGATCTAATTCAACTAAAGAGCTTCTGCACAGCAAAAGAAACTACCATCACAGTGAACAGGCAACCTACAAAATGGGAGAAAATTTTCACAACCTACTCATCCGACAAAGGGCTAATATCCAGAATCTACAATGAACTCAAACAAATTTACAAGAAAAAAACAAACAACCCCATCAAAAAGTGGGCGAAGGATATGAACAGACACTTCTCAAAAGAAGACATTTATGCAGCCAAAAGACACATGAAAAAATGCTCATCATCACTGGCCATCAGAGAAATGCAAATCAAAACCACAATTAGATACCATCTCACACCAGTTAGAATGGCAATCATTAAAAAGTCAGGAAACAACAGGTGCTGGAGAGGATGTGGAGAAATAGGAACACTTTTACACTGTTGGTGGGACTGTAAACTAGTTCAACCATTGTGGAAGTCAGTGTGGCGATTCCTCAGGGATCTAGAAGTAGAAATACCATTTGACCCAGCCATCCCATTACTGGGTATGTACCCAAAGGACTATAAATCATGCTGCTAATAAAGACACATGCACACGTATGTTTATTGCGGCACTATTCACAATAGCAAAGACTTGAAAACAACCCAAATGTCCAACAATGATAGACTGGATTAAGAAAATGTGGCACATATACACCATGGAATACTATGCAGCCATCAAAAATGATGAGTTCATGTCCTTTGTAGGGACATGGATGAAATTGGAAATCATCATTCTCAGTAAACTATCGCAAGGACAAAAAACCAAACACCGCATGTTCTCACTCATAGATGGGAATTGAACAATGAGAACACATGGACACAGGAAGGGGAACATCACACTCTGGGGACTGTTGTGGGGTGGGGGGAGAGGGGAGGGATAGCATTAGGAGATGTACCTAATGCTAAATGACGAGTTAATGGGTGCAGCACACCAGCATGGCACATGTATACATATGTAACTAACCTGAACATTGCGCACATGGACCCTAAAACTTAAATTATAATAATAATAATATAAAAAAAAAAGCCTGAGCCTATTTCTTTTCCATTTCTCCAACCAGACAACCCATGAAGACACTACACACTTATGATACATTCCAGATTAACTTTACCAACCAACTATCTTGGACTTTACTGTTAATTAGTGCAGAGGCAACTCCCTTTTTTCTCTTCTGCCTCCCAGTATTCCCCTCTGGATGCTAATGAAATAGGGAGATTTCTAAGTTTCATCGTCTCAGTTGAGCAGTGCTATTCTTTTTTTTTTAATTTTATTATTATTATACTTTTAAGTTTTAGCGTACATGTGCACAACGTGCAGGTTTGTTACATATGAATACATGTGCCATGTTGGTGTGCTGCACCCATTAACTCGTCATTTAGCATTAGGTATATCTCCTAATGCTATCTTTTCTACAGGCAATATGGAAAAAATAAACGTGGAAGATTTCTGGATGGAAACAGTTTACAATCAAACGTCCCACTGTTGACAAAATCATCATAACTGTCACTTCACGCCTCTTTGCCAACTGTATAATTAGTGTCATTACCAGTAAGTCATGGAAATATAAATGACAGTGGATTATACAACCCAAAACTGCATAAATATGAATATTTTCTGGTACCTAAGCAATGTCACGAATTGCACATGACATAGACTTGGCATTTGCTTCCAGCAGATCTTAAGATTTCTCACCCAGACTAAGTGCACAGTCTTACCATATAGGTTTAGAAAGATGTTTCTGGGTGGATGTTACCAAAGGCAAGTGAGGAGGAGGAGAGGAGGGAAAAAATTCTCTTTGGAAATGATTTTTAAAAACACAATTATTAGCACATTTTTATGTTTAGGACATGAAATTCCATTTTTATATTTTCCTACATGGAATATAATTTCAAAAGAAAATATTTTTAAAATAACAGCTTAAAGCCAAATGTATTCAATTTTGTATCACCTACTATCTGATAATTCATGTCTGGATACTTTGGCAAATATGTTAGACCAGAAAGCTCCGCACAAAGTTGCCTATACTCTCCCTGACAGGGATGATCTCTTCCTTTCCCCTCTGCCCAAGACCAGCTCAAGACACACTGCTCTCTCCCTTCTTTGAATTTCTAAAGGCCAGACTCTGGAAAGCACAGGTTTTGACATTTTTTAGACTCTGTAAATTATGGCAATCAAACTCTTTTTGTCTGTGTATACATTTGGAATTGCCATACTTCTACAAGCACTCCCATTTTTAGTGTCTAATATTGGGCCAGTGGGTCATAGGTACTCTGTCAATATGTAAGGAAAATTATTAAGTGGACATGTTCGTTAGTTTTTATGGAAAATAAGATGGGAATGGAAAACTATTGGATGAAACCCAACTATTCTTTTCAACAGAATGAGATCACACCCTGGTAATCAAAAACATCCATACAGCAACAAGTGGTCCCTGTGGTCCTTAAAACATGCCAGTAGGGGTTGAGAAATACCCTCCTAATCAAGATGATTCTTCATGACAAACTTGGATATGTAGTAAGGGGCAGGTGAGTCTTTCATGACATCACTAGATTATCCAATCTTTGAGGAAACAGAGTTGTGTCTGGTTTGTTTATACCTGTGGTGGGCAAAACAATGGCCCCCTAAGACATCCACATCCTAATCCCTGGAACTGGTGACTATGTGAGGTTATACCAAGCAAAAACAAAGCACAAAGTGTTCTTCTTTCTTTAATCTTAACCTAGAAAATGTTTATCATATTTAAATTTTCCATTTTGACTGAGTTACTGTGCTTTCTGAACATGTATACAATGTCATCGTGTAGTTTCAGAAAACCTTTGAAATCCGCAACTGCATTAGACAAAGAGTATAAATGTACCTGTTCAAAGTTCAAAACATAAATTTCTGTTTGAAAAATGAAGATGGACTGATAGGTTGATACTTCACATTACAAAGTTTATAGTGACACAAAGCAATTAACACAGTGACATTTATGCTTGAGGAAACTTACTCTGGGTACATTGAAGAGAATGAATTGGTGGAAAAAGGCTGTGGGCAGAACAAGTAAGAAGTTGTTACATTAACCCCAGCAAGAGATGCAGTGGCCTGGCCTCATGGCAGTGGGGCTAGGCAAAAGTAGATGAATTCTAGGAAAGGTTAGGAGGTCATATTGACAGGAGTTGGCAACTGGAGGAAGAAGTGGAAGATGTCAATGGGGTCTGGACCACATGGTGAATGACAACCATTCAGTAAGGTGCAGAGCATGAGATATTATGGTTGAGTATGAAATTTATTATGGTTGGACATAATATAATAAGTCCTGAGTTAGGCATGTGTTTGTAATAGGAGAGGTGAAATAAGTAAATGTGTTAGATGATGATAAATATTTGAATACACAAGTTTGAAGTTGAAGGGAAATTTTTTTAAGAAACATAGATTTGGAAGTCATTAATATATGAATACAAATGGAGGTCACTGAGTATGAAAACACCCAGGGTAGTATAGCCAAGACAATCCTAAGCAAAAAGAACAAAGCTGGAGTCATCACACTACCTGACTTCAAACTATACTACAAGTCTACAGTAACCAAAACAGCATGGTACGGGTACCAAAACAGATATATAGACCAATAGAACAGAACAGAGACCTCAGAAATAACACCACACATCTACAACCATCTAATCTTCAACAAATCTGACAAAAACAAGCAAAGGGGAAAGGATTTAATAAATGGTGCTGGGAAAACTGGCTAGCCATAAGTAGAAAACAGAAACTGGACCCGTTCCTTATACCTTATACAAAAATATATTCAAGGTAGATTAAAGACTTAGATGTAAAACCCAAAACCATAAAAACCCTAGAAGAAAAGCTAGGCAATATCATTCAGGACATAGGCATGGGCAAAACTTCATGACTAAAACACCAAAAGCAATTCCAACAAAAGCCAGAATTGACAAATGAGATCTAATGAAACTAAAGAGCTTCTGCACAGCAAAAGAAACTATCATCAGAATGAACAGGCAACCTACAGAATGGGAGAAAATTTTTGCAATCTACCCATCTGACAAAGGGCTACTATCCAGAATCTACAAGGAATTTAAACAAATTTTCAAGAAAAAAAAAAAAAACCATCGAAAAGTGGGCAAAGGATATGAACAGATACTTCTCAAAAGAAGACATGTATGTGGCCAACAATCATACGAAAAAAAGGTCATCATCACTGGTCATTCAAGAGATGCAAATCAAAACCACAATGAGATACCATCTCACGCCAGTTAGAATGGTGATCATTAAAAAGTCAGGAAACAATAGATGCTGGCAAGGCTGTGGAGAAATAGGAACACTATTACACTATTGCTGGGAATGTAAATTAGTTCAACCATTGTGGAAGACAGTGTGGTGATTCCTCAAGGATCTAGAACCAGAAATATAATTTGACTCAGCAATCTCATTACTGGGTATATACCCAAAGGATTATGAATCATTCTACTATAAAGACACATGCACACATATGTTTATTGAAGGAGTATTTATAATAGCAAAGACTTGGAATCAACCCAAATGCCCATCGATGATAGACTGGATAAAGAAAATGTGGCACATATACACCATGGAATACTGTACAGCCATAAAAAAGAATGAGTTCATGTCCTTTGCAGGGACATGGATGGATGAAGCTGGAAGCCATCATTCTCAGCAAACTAACACAGAAACAGAAAACCGAACATCACATGTTCTCACTCATAAGTGGGAGTTGAACAATGAGAACACATGGACACAGGGAGGGGAACATCACATAAGAGGGCCCGTCAGTGGGTGGGAGGCAGGGGAGGGAGGGCATTAGGACAAACACCTAATGTACGTGGGGCTTAAAACCTAGATGACAGGTTGATAGGTGCAGCAAACCACCATGGCACATGTATACCTATGAAACAAACCTTCATGTTCTGCATATGTATCCCAGAAGTTAAAGTAAAGTAAATAAAATAAAAAAAGAAAACACCCAGGGTAAGTGTACAGATTGAGGACCTAGGGAAAAACCTCTGAGGAACATCATTTTTAAGGAACAGGACAGAAGACCAATTGACAAAGGAGACTAAGTTCATGACTAGATAGAATAAAAACCAGGAGAATTTAGTGTTATGATAGCTAACAGAGATTTCCAGATGGTGGATATTATCCAAGGTGTCAAATGCTGCTGGGAAATGAAACAAGACAAAAGATTGGGCATTGGAGTTTGCAATATGGATATCATTAGGAACCTGGTTGAGAATATTTTAGTGAAGTATTGGGGACAGAGATTGGCCTGAAGGGTGTTAAAGAGGGGCGAATGTAACACTGTGTCTTTGAGGTGCTATACAGGAACACATGAGGCGGGGTAATTTATAAAGGAAAGAGGTTTATTTGGCTCACAGTTCTGTAGAACATTCAAAAAGCATGGCACCAGCATCTGTTTCTGGTGAGAAATTCAGGCTGCTTCCACTCAAGGCAGAATGGGAGGGGGAACTGGCATGCAGAGATCACATGGCAAGAGAAGAAACAAGAAAGAGGTGAGGAGATGCTGGGCTCTTTTTAACAACCAGCTTTTGCAGGAACGAATACAGCAAGAAGAGAACTCACTCATTACCATAAGGATGGCACCCAAATTATTCACAAGGGATACACCTCCATGACCCAAACACCTCCCATTAGGCCCCACCTCCAACACTGAGAATCAAATTTCAACATGCAGCATAAGGGACAAATATTCAAACTATAACAGAGCACAAGGTGAAAAAGTAGGAAAAACAAGTGGGACACCTCTTTCAATAAGTTTAGCTAAAAAGGAGAACAAAAAATGAGATGGTAGAGCTTTATAATTTTTTTTTTTTTTTTGCAAAGAGAGAAATGCTAATCTGGAGAGGCCAGTAAAGAGGATGAGGTTGATAATTCAGGTCAGCATGAAGATAACTAGTGTCGCAAGGTCCCTGGGGAGCTGGGATGGGTCTAGCCCAGAGGTTAGGTTATTATCCATGTGCTGTGGATAATAACACAAAACATGTCTTCACTGTAATGGGATGGAGTAAGGAAAGAATGGACATGGTGGCTGCAGGTGAGATTTTGAATTTGATGGAGGAAAACTGAAGCAGTTTCCTTCTGCTGGCTTTTTATTCTTCTGTTAAGTAGGACATGAAGTTTTCTAAATGCTTAATTTTGAAAAGAGAGCTGTTCTAGCATTTAAACCAAACTTTTAATACAAATAAATCCAAAATTTTCATGTGGTACTATCTCTGCATAGGTCTAAATTTTTATGTATTTATTTATCTGAGAAGGAGTCTTGCTCTGTCACCCAGGCTGGAGTGCAGTGGCACAATCTCAGCTCACTGCAGGTCTAAATTTACAAGACCATAATCTAATGGTTTAAAACAATTTAAAAAGAGGTTGCAATGTTATTTGATGTTCAACTTTATAAAAGAGCTTGTCTTAGTCTATTTATTGTAGCTATAACAGAATTTCTGAGATGGGGTAGTTGACAAATAAAAGAGGTTTATTTGGCTCATGATTCTGGTGACTGGAAAGTTCAAGATTGGGTGTCTACATCTCATGGGGCCCTCAGGCGCTTTCACTCATGGTGGAAGGTTGAAGGGGAGCTGGTGTGTGCAGCGATCACACGCCATGAGAGGAAGCAAGAGAAAGACGGAGGGAGATACTAGGCTTTTTTCAGCAACCAGCTCCCAAGGGAACGAATAGAGCAAGAACTCACTCACCCCAAAGGAAAGGCATTAATCTATTCATGAGGAATCTGCCTCTATGACACAAACACCTCCCGTTAGGCCTCACTTCCAACACTGGGGATAAAATTTCAACATGAATTTTTGAGGTGACAAATATCCAAACCATAGAAGAGCTCATTCATAATACACAAAAAGAATTCTCAACTCCCTTTGACTCCTCTACAAATTTCTCACTTCTGTAGCTTCTCAAGAGCCTCCCAAACACCAAAAATACACCTCCATACCCAGCCAGGGCCAACTTTCCTTTCTCTCTTCTCATTCTTTGCCTTCTAGCTCTCTATTATGAAAATAAACTGAAGGCTAAATCTTTTTCTCTTTCCTCTTATTTTTAGACATTTCCCCCCTCTATCCATTTTCCAGATTTGAAGTCTTCCATCACAATAGATCCAGAAACAGCTCTGGAAAATACAGAATTTTACTCAGAAGACTCTAATAGGAATATAAAATGAATGAACATAGAGGAAGAACTCACACATTATTAAGTCATGGCACAGCCCTCTCATCAGTAAGACACAAGCTGCCCTTTTAAAATGTTATGTCAAAGTTGGAGAATGGCCTAGCATAGCCATCACCATTTGTGTAGACCTTAAATGCTGAGGGCTGCCCCCTCCCAAAAGAACAGAGGTTAAGTGGATAAAAGAGTGATCAATAACTCTGAAAAACTGACCATGGCATAGTGATGTAGCTGATACTGGACAAAATTTGAATTATTGATCATGTACAGCATCTGCACATTTAAGGCATTAATTCTTCAGATACTGAAAGATTCTAAAAGGAATGAACAGGAATGTCGACCACAGAACTTATTGGAGACTATAGGTTAGGTTGAGCCAGGAACAAAATCCCTCTGTGCATTAATAAATTTAGTAAACCCACAGGGAATGTGGGAGATGCTTTCCACTCTTCCATGTAACTGTTGAAGGGCTCATTATCTTTGCACACAAACAAGAGAAAAATCAAAATTCCTCCCCCAAAAAGTGACAATTCAAAGAAGTTGTCTTATAAGTCAAGCACAAGCAACAACAAAATCACACTGGATTAACACAACAAAAATGATTTCTTGCTCATGCAAAGTTACTTGTGGATCTAGCAACCTTGGAGAACAGGTGTCCTCCAAGGCAATGTCTCAGCCTCCTAGGCTGCTGTGAACCTCTTTTCTCTGACTCAACATGCATCCATATGGCCACTAAGGGGAAACTGGAGAGTTTCCATGCTGGACATACCCCTTTGCCTCCTGAGAGGCTATCACCAGCATTCTTCACCCTGCTCTTGGTTGCAGGGCAGATCTGTTTGGAATGCATAAATGAACTATCTTGTCTTCTGGCTTCTCATTCGATTTGACCAATAGGATGCACCAGCAGGAGATCCAAGGGCAGAAACTGTTTGAGTTTAGGGTGTTATTCCTCCACTCACTTCCTGTGAAATCACAGTGGCCTGGCTGCACCCCTCTACTTAGGACCAGCACTTGCTCACATACTGTCTGCCTCCCTATGTCTTCCACTCTCTGCATTCTTGTACTTGCTCCCTTCCCTTGCCTTTTCAAGCTTAGGTGCTGTAAGACCTCCCCAGAGTATACCACCATCCTGCTACTTTCTTAAAACATAGCCCACACCTTTGCAAACTTAAAATCCAGCCTAGTCCCTTTAGTAAACTCTTCCATTACCCAGATTTTAAATGATTTGCTCTGAAAGTGGCCCACATCACTTCCACTTGAAATCATCAACCAGAATTAGTTACATTCCTTGCTTAACTTTAATGGGACTGGGAAGTTTAGTCCTCTCAATTACCTAAGAGAAAGGAGAACCAGATATTGGCAAAAACTAGAAGTCTATTGCTGAGACCTAGCAATAGACATAATGTGATTTACATGATAATTATCGAGAAGCAGGTCACTTTGTCACTTTCATCATTAGAAACAGCACATAACTCATCACAATCCCTTTTCAGTGTGCTTCCAAACAGTTGGAGCACTTCCAAAAGCAGTGATCAAATACAAAATTACCAAATTAATCCTCAAATTGGCAATCAAATTGAGATAACTGTTTCCTCTCAGGTTAGAGAAGATTAACCATTAGCTCTTTAGAAGAATAAGCAGGGCAGTCACAGACTTCATGCAGTATTGATTGGATGTATCCTCACATACAAATGCCATAGAGTAGCTCTCAGGGAGCTATTACACAATTGTCTCAGGAGAGGCAGAGATACCATGTTACACTTCAATACTTATATGATGATTGATTAAAACAACCAGACGTAGATGTAATACTAGCTACTGACCAGTCCAGAAATCACCAGGGCATGCAGAATGAAAATAGATTGGCGTCAGGAGCTGGATGTCTTTGGCCACATCTTTTAGTCTGGTTCCTTAAATATAAACTAAGGCAACTAGATCAAAAGTTATTAATCTGTGATAAATGGATCTATCTCATGAGATCTGCTAAAATGTTACAAAATTAGAGATATATTTGCTTGTGTGGTTTTCTAACGGAAAATATTCACAGGTTTCATAAGACCTACAGAAATATCCTATAACCCTCCCCCACTCCCACCAAAAGAGGTTAGAACCACAGGGCTGGATGATGTCACACACTTATTCCAAATCCAACATTTAATAATTCTATGGTCACTTCTGGTCAATATATTGGTCTGATGAAAAGACCATATAATATATTCTCATGAAACAGTGAAACTTTCCTAGTATAGAGACAGCAGACAGGTAATGCTCAATAGAGGTATGTAAATCTGAATCTGTATTTATTTTTCCTAATTTTTGAAAATGTCATCTGTAAAAGGTCAGAGAAACATCTGTTATAAATGATTCTTTCTGTTTTCTTTTTGTTATTTACCCCAAAATAAGGATTCCCTCACTTGCTTTACATTTCATATTTGTTTTACTCTCAGTGACTCTACGTAAAGTAAGAGGTATACAAAAGCTTCCTCCAAATGAGATTACAGGACTATTCAACTTTGAAACAAGATCCTGAAATACCTATTTAAATAACCAGTAATTGTTCTGCACAAAATCTTCTCCAAAGAACAAACTTTAAAATGGTTATTAGCAACTCTTAATGGACCAAATTTTCTAACTCAATGTCCTAAGGTAACTAAACCACCTGCTCTCAGCTTCATTGTCCAGTTGCTTTAATTAACCATAGGTTCAGTTTAACTTGCATTCTAATTGGGTCCTTGACTAATTGTGCATTAAATACTTGGTAGCACAATGCAGATAAGTAACTACCAACTTTCATTTGCACATAGAAAGCAATCTGGGAAGGCTTAGGATGTCAGAAGACTGTAGTTGATGGTTTCCCATGGAAACAAAGGAGAAGGAAAAGATTAAAATGACTCAAAAGCATGATCAATACCCACAGACATACATCAGAGATCGGAAATCTTTAAAATAAAGTTTTGTGTTAAGTTAGATATGCTATCCATTCTGGCATTTTCAAAGTGTATTTAGGGTGAGGCTGAATTCAACTCCAGGATTCAGGAGAGGTTGAATGTGCAGATTCTTATAAGAACTTGTGAGTATATGTCCTGGTATTCACTGTCCTGTCAGCCAATGTTAGCTTTTGGCAATGGCAGAAAATAACTGAGTCCTCTGTACTCCAGAGTCCATGTAGCTCTACTGAAAACTTGTTTCTTCTTTACATGCTCTTCTCTCCACTCTGGCTTTCCTAACACCTAAATGTCTGATATCCCTCTTTCCCCAACAATTACTTAAATGTTGGTGCTATCTGGTCATCCAGCCTGAGGCCTCTCACATTGTTTTTATGCATGAATGAAGAACTCCCACTTAGGAATTCTTAGCAAAGATATCATTTATAAAATCTTGTCTAACATAGTCTCCCTCTAATTTTCATTTTAGGTTTTAAAATTTTTTGATAAGACAAGGGATTAGTCAAATGGGTTAATTCCATAGTTTATGGTTCATTAGCCCAATTCTGCATACCCCTAAAACTTTCAGACTAAGAAGAGTCCTAGAGACCCTGCCTCAGTCTGGGGATATAGCTTTGTTACCAGAAAGGAGTCCCGATCCAGACTCCAAGAGAGTAGTACTCAGATATTGCAAAAGAAAGAATTTAGGGCGAGTTCATACAGTAAAGTGAAAGCAACTTTATTAAGAAAGAAATAGGCCGGGCATGGTGGCTCATGCCTGTAATCCCAGCACTTTGGGAGGCCGAGGCAGGTGGATTGCCTGAGCTCAGGAGTTCGAGACCAGCCTGGGCAACATGGTGAAACCCATCTCTACTAAAATACAAAAATTAGCCAGGTGTGGCAGCTTGCGCCTGTAATCCCAGCTACTCCGGAGGCGGGAGAATTGCTTGAATCCAGGAGGTGGAGCTTGCAGTGAGCCAAGATGGCGCCATGGCATTCCAGCCTGGGCGACAGAGTGAGACTCCATCTCCAAAAAAAAAAAAAAGAAAGAAAGAAAAACAGAAAGTAAAGGAAAAAAGAGGCTATTCCATTGGCAGAGCAGCCCCGGGGACTGCTGGTTGTCCATTTTTATAGTTATTTCTTGATTACATGCTAAACAAGGGGTGAATTATTCATAAGTTTTCCAGAAAGGGGTGGGCAATTTCCCAGAACTGAGGGTTTCTCCTGATTTTAGACCACATAAGGTAACTTTCTGACATTGCCATGGCATGTGTACACTGTCATGGCACTGGTGGGAGTGTAGCAGTGAGGACAATCAGAGGTGACTCTCATAGCCATCTTGGTTTTGGTGGGTTTTAGCCAGCTTCTTTACTGCAAGCTGTTCTATCAGCAATGTCTTTATGACCTGTATTTTGTGCTCCTATCTCAGCCTGTGACTTAGAATGCCTAAACATCTGGGAATGCAGGCCAGTAGATCTCAGTTTTATTCTATCCAGCCCCAATTTAAAATGGAGTTGCTCTGGTTCAAATGCCTCTGACAGGTTGGCAGCATCTAAATGACGTCAGTTTGGAAGTTTGTACCCCAAGAGTCTACACGAGGGAGCATAAAGTAGTTCAAAGTGCCTGCTATAATCCTTTCCATGAGATCTAAGAGTAAAGGCTAAACTGCTGGCCTGTACCTTATGTGAGAGCCTTCAGGGACGCATCAGAGTAAAACAGAAATTATCTGGAGATGACAAAGACTTATGGTTGTGGTCAATTTATTACTGTAATTAATATCAGAATGCAGGAGGATACAATTCCCATTAGAGTATACAGAATAATTATTTCATAAGGGTTTGATCAATGTCTCCCCTGAGAGTAAGGCAAATCCCCAGAATCTCCTTATAAGAAATATACTTTCTGAAATACTCATATTCATATTCATAACATTGTACCTCTACAAACTCAAGAGAAGGTTAAGGATCTCTTCTAATTTGACAACTTTTCCCATAGGGCTCTTGCAATACTGTTGGGATAATTTAAGAAATAGCACATAAAACAAAATTATTTTTTATGTTTGTCTTTTCATACAGTAAGAAAATAAATCTTTGTGATTGGTTGGGGGCCTTTGGGAAATTTCAAAGGTATTTTTCAGTGTAAAAGATATCACGACATTTTTATTTTATTTTTTCTAAATATAGGAGCTGATCTTTGCAAGGCAAAGTCAAATGGGTTGTCAGGAGATTTGGGGCACTTGATTCTGATTAGATCATAAGCACCTGAGAACCAACTGCACGGTGATCTGTTTAATCAATTTGACAAGAAAATATTTTGAAATAAACATAAAAGATAATATGCTCATAAAGAACCTTAGTTCTTTCGCATGTGAGAAAATTTTGTTCTCTGGATTTTTCTTCAACAATCAAGGACATAATAAAGTCAACATAAAGCACACACATAAAGCACAGAAAATGGTTCTGGTAGGCACAGGTTCTCTGCTCCCCAGACAGATTTCACAGAAGGTAAAGAATAATCTTTCATTCTGTAAACGAAGGCATTAATCATCAAACCAAGGAAATAAACCCATCAAAAATGAACCAACATCTAAGATTTTAATTTACTTTATGCCTTCTTTTCAGATTTAGTTATTAAAAACCAAGGCAAATAAAATTCATTTTCCAGGTCTCATATTTTACTAAGCTCTTTCATAGTGTGGAACAAATTGACTTTTATATGAGGATAAAACCACTCTCCTTTTTCTCACAAAACAAAGGCATAGGCCCACTTGCGTTTCTCTGTCATGACCTCTAGTATAGTCTCAACCACAGATATTGATTACAGTTTCTCATCAAGGTGAATATTTCCTATTTCACAGAGAAAAATAGAGGGTATATGATTGAGAAGTGTCATTCTGCAGCATTTTAGCAGAATAGCATGGCTCATGAACACATTTAACACAGCTTTTGACAGTCACAGCCATCCCTTTTACATCTTCTTAAAGTGGCAAAAATGACATTTATTAACATGATATAGACTCTTCTGCATGTAGAATTATAAAACTTAAAATTATGCTCAGACATCAAGATTTCAGAATTCTGCATTACTTACACAATGTCTAGATATCTAAGAATTACCCATTAATTAGCTTAAATTAATATTAGTTCAAGACTTTAAATTACCTAAAGACCTTGGAAATTACATTTAAGCTAGCACACTGAAAAACATAATTACCATTGATAGAAAAGTTTGTTAGAAAAATGATTCAATTTAGTTGAACACAAATTACTTTTCTCATAATCTTTAAAACTCTGTAGGAGTACTATTAGCTTATTTTATCTCAAAACCTATATAATTTTAGAAAGTTTAGGCTATTTTTTTATGAGAAAAACAACCCAAGTAAAATAACATGTATACATATATAGAGTTAATATCAATAATTTTGAAACCATGATTATTAAATAAATTGTTCCAATTTGCCAAATATATATATTAATTATGTGAACCTAGATTCTTAAAAGTTTTCAATGTAGCAGTTTGTGTAAAAATAATTTTTAAAGTATAGCACATTTTTAAAAGTCTAATACTTTTAAAGTATTAGAAATTTGATTTTACTACTTTAAAGAAACTCTAAGAATATTTGATTTACTTAGGTATGTATTCATCTCTATAAGTAATTAGAACAAAGATCTTTTAACTGAAGAACCATAACAACCTAATTTATTAATATCTCCTGGAAATAGGGAAGAAATCATACCAGTCCAATGAGGGATTACGGCCTTTGTCAATTATGTATACACAAACACACAGACATGAAAACATTTATAGAGAATTTACAGCTTCAGTTCTACAGCAACTGCCCCAGGTCAAAATAAACATAGACACATACGAACTCTGTGGTCCAGATTTCAAAGAGCTGTTCTCCTTCCCAGAAATTTTTAATTGGTTGGAGCTCAAAATAGACAAACAAACAAAATCTAAAAGAACCCAACAAAGAACTGTGTCTCTCACCCAGCAGAGAAGAGACCATTATTGTCCACCTATAGATGTCAAGAAATTGTAGATAATAGAACCAAATTTCCAATCCTTGCTGCCTCCAAGGAGGAATAAATTAGTATCTGTGTGAGCAAGAAAAAAAAACAAAACACAAAATCAGGGAAAAGGAAGAAAATAAAGAGAATATCAAGGCTAAACTTCTACAGCCACTTGGAATTTAGACTGAGAGCCAAGAAAAGATTCCCCCAGGCTTCGGCAGCCCACAAGGCGCACTTGTCCCATAATAGTTGTCAGGTAAATCTTGTCATCTCCCTGGGGCTTCTAAACTAATATAGAATAATTTTCAAATGGTAAAATTATGACTGTCATACAAATACAAAATAAACAGGGGTGAACAGTTTTATTTTCCTCATCAATTCATGAAAGAACGCTGATATTTAAGCATCTATGCCCAGAACATGCAGCTGGAATGGTGAACCATATAATTTTGCCTAGTTTCCTTAAGTCATAGCTATTGGAACTGTAGAAGTCAAAGCAGATGGTGGTGACTCCATTATTTAATCTGGTTCACAAAACATCATATCTGTCACATGCTCTTTGTAACATCTAAGGTAATTACAAACATTTATTATTTAAAATTTGATTTTTATAATTGTCAAAATACAATGAAAATTTAGTTGGCTAAATTGGTTGAATGATCAAACTGGACAACCATCATTATACCAGGAGGCTGAAACCATGGGCTCAGTCTCTCCCACTGACACTGACCAACTTTGCACTCAACACTCTGGAAATCCAGCATCTCATTCATAAAATGTAAAGGTCAGGATGCACACTCTTTGAGGGCCTTTCCAGCTCCAAAGTCGATGGCAATGTTGTCAATGAAAGATCAGCAGGTCAGTGCATTATACCCAGGGTGCTTGTACAGTGAAAAAGTTTCTGGCCCCCTTCCCAGATATACCAAATAGAATTTGGGTGGAATCCAGGAATCTGCATTTTAAATAATACCCATATTATTCTTATACAAACTAAAGTTTGAAAATCATTAGTATATGGATGTTTTTCCCCTAACAAAAACCGGTTATGACCGAAAAATAGTTACTGAGTTTTTCCGGTAAGTGGTACACTACTCAGTGCCTTCAAGTAAAGGTGATCTACACTAAAAGTTGTCTAAAATGATGTTTGAAAAGGAACCAGGATGTCAGGTTGTCACTATTTTTAAAGTGGTGGTTTATTATGGTACATGGTTCATTATACCAACTGTAAGATTTTGAGTATATGCTTAGTTCACCAGTGAACAGCTGTGAACCAATGTGTAGTTTCTTTTACCCATTCCTCTTGCTTTTCACATTCTTCTTTCTTAGAAGTGGTTTGGAGGAAACAAACAAAACCAAAAGCCGGTTCTTTGAAAAGATCAGTAAACTTGGTAAATCTTTCACTACACTAACCAACAAAATGAGAGACAAGACACAAATTACCCATATCAGAACTTAAAGAGGGGTCATAACTACCAGTCCCATGGTTAGTAAAAGGCGAATTAAAAATACTAGCAATAATGTTTTACCCACAAATCTGATAACTTGGTAAAATGGACCAATTCCTTGGAAAACATAAATAATCAAAATTCATATGAGGAGAAGTAATTTGAATAAGCCTGTGTTATTAAAGAAATTAAATCAACAAGTAATAACCTTACAAAACAGAAAGGACCTGGCCCAGCTGGAATTACTGGTGAATTCTACCAAACATTTAAAGAAGAAGTAATACCAATTTTTAAAATGCCTTCCAGAAGACAGAAGTAGAGGGAACATTTCCCAACTTAATATGAGGCCAGCATTGCCCTAATATCAAAACCATGCAAAGACATTATAAGACAGGAAATCTGTAGACGAATATTTACCATGTACACAAAGTTAAAAACCTTCAACAGAATATTAGCAAATAAAATACAACCAAGTGTAAGAATTGTATACAACTAAGTGGGAAATATTACAGGTATGCAAGGCTGTTTCAACATTCAGACATCAACCACTGTGGTCCACCATGTCAACAGGCTAAATAAGAAAAATCATATAATCATATCAATGGATGTAGAAAAAGCATTTGACAGGATCTAACACCCAGTCATGATGAAAATCCTCAGTACACAAAAAAGATAAAGGAACTTTCTCAACTTGATTTAAAGCCATCCCAAAATGTCAGTAGCTAACATCATACTTACTTGTGAGAAACTGAATGCTTTCCTCTTAAGATCAGAAAAAAAGTAAGATATTGTCTGTCACTATTTCTACACAACACTATTTCTACAAAACATTCTAGAAATCCTAAGTAGTGCAATATGACAAGCAAGGGTTATACAGATTGGAAAGAAAGAAAACTGTCTTCATCTACCACCGTACCAGCCTGAACGCACCCAATCTCGTCTGGTCTCTGAAGCTAAGCAGGGTTGGGCCTGGTTAGTACTTGGATGGGAGAAAACTGTCTTCATTCACATATGATACGATTATCTATGCAGAAAACCCCCTAAGAATCCATAAAATAACTCCTGGAGCTAATAAGAGAATATCAAGGTCATAGGATATAAGGTTAATACACAAAAGATAATTGCTTTTATCTTATAAATGGTTGCTCTTTCATTGTGGAAAAATGTTCACCCAAATAAATGGGCCTTGCCACTCTGAGAAGGTTGTGGCCCAACTGAGGAGAAAATACATCTTCCTCTGAGAATTAATAAGCCTCTGCAAGGAATAGCAAAACATATTTTTTCTTTTTATTACTTTATCTTTCTCATTTTTTATTTTCCTTGGAGCTGAACAGGAGGGATGCTAACTAAGAATTAAAGGTCAAATAGCCTAACTAGAGGAAGGTCTTGATGGTTATACGTCAAGTCTCAGAAAAAAAACAAACAAACAAAAAAACTGTACAGTTAGATGAAGGAAAATGGAGATTTATGGTTGCTTTGCACAAATAATAAAAGACTTAAATCTTTACTCCAATTGAAAACTCCAGAAGGATAGAAGAAATTGCATTAATGTCTTTTGCGAAAATATTTTGATAACTTTTTCTTACCTATGTGTTCCATTTAAATGAAGCCATTTGTCATTTTCTCTAAACTACACCTGCCCCACCTTGAAATGTTTTTATCTAGGCTTTGAATGCCTTTGCTCAGTTATCTAGCGGGCTATGATCCTCTGCGTCTGCTCTCTGACGATGTGTGAGTGCATCAAATGCAAGGGTTCCAAGAGTAATTACGACTCTGTTACTGCACAGCTCTGTAATCATGACAATAAAACCTGGTATAAATGCTCAGACCACATCTTAGCCTGGTTCCAGACAGTTTTCATTTCTGAAGCTCACTTTTCTTGGCTTTCTGTGTAGCTCCACTAGAAAGTTTTCCAAACCTTTGAAATTTGGCAAAATTCCCAAACCCCAGGACTCCTCAGGAGAGATGCAGCAGTGGAAGCTGAGCTGACTGCCTTTAGGCTGGGTCATGGCGTCCCCACGAGCCCTGTACCACCCACCATCACTTCCTTGTCACTTCAGAGCCCTCAACAAGACAAAAGGGCTCACCAAAAAAACACCTCCTCTTTATTACAAGAACATGGAAACCTTTTTTCCAGCCTCACACTGGTAATAATAAAAGAATATGCTGTCTAAAGTCTTCCTGTTTTTACCCAGGAGATGGAAGCCACTAAGGGTGGGTCATTAGCCTATCCTGAAAGCTTTTCACTCTTCCACCTCCACATACAACCGCCCCTAAAATAAAAGACCCATATGTAGCAAAATACCTGCTCAAAGGAATTTCTGCAAATAAAGGCACACAAAACAGGATATTGTACCTTTTATATTTTTGGTGAGAGTCAAGGGACCCCAGTCTCGGATTATTAAAATTACTAAACGTGGTTCATATCACCAAGTTCAAAGGGGGTAAAAAGGATTAAGCTTCACAGCATTCCACACGAAAATGTATCACTGGTAATGTGTCTTTTCCAACCACAACAAAGATGCCACGTGGGTTACTACATGGAGAAGTGTTCAAGTATTGCGTGTCATAATATAGACCTGGTAAATTGTCCTGGGAACTTTCACTTTTCCAAAATGGGTTTCTGTGTGAAAATTTGCAATGATCTGAATCTTTTCCCTTCACTCCTGGTGTTTAAAAGATAACACAAAAGCTGCTAAGAAATCTAGGCTTGACACCTGCTAGCTAGAATTCAAAAAGGAAAGAGTGGCAAAGTTCACCACTTGAGAAGATCTCTTTCAGAAATAGCCTTGTGGCAATGGAGAGTAATTTGCAATTTGTAAGAGTTCCTTGTCTCTAAACTTACTTAGGAAATTATTCCACTGGGATGAGATTTGCCTAAATTGGAAACAGAAAGAATTCTCTTTGGAAAATTCCTATCAAAAGGAAAGGAAAAACCATGTCTCATTGCCATTTCTCCATAGAATTCTTTTCTACAAACACACAACAAGATAACATATATAAGACTCCAAGAAGCCCATTCAGAGAAAAAAATATATACAAAATTGCAAAAACAGAAGATAATTACTGAAAGGACAAGCATAAATTAACTTTTTGCTTTTCCTAAAATAACATCTATATTGAAAGTTTGTTTAAGCTTAACCTTCGGAGAATTGGTTTTGAAGGATTTTTAATTAAACTGAAGAAGTAGAATCAAGAAAGTTGCAAAAAAGGGGAAGCTGTTAGAAATATTATGTATGGCCAGGCACGGTGGCTCACGCCTGTAATCCCAACACTTTGGGAGGCCGAGACGGGTGGATCACAAGGTCAAGAGATCGAGACCATCCTGGTCAATATGGTAAAACTCCATCTCTACTAAAAATACAAAAATTAGCTGGGCGTAGTGGTGCGTGCCTATAGTCCCAGCTACTCAGGAGGCTGAGGCAGGAGAATTGCTTGAACCTGGGAGGCAGGGGTTGCAGTGAGCCGAGATTGCACCCACTGCACTCCAGCTTGGGTGACAGAGCGAGACTCCATCTCAAAAAAAAAGAAAAGAAAAATTATGTATGAGAGAAAACAGCAATGCTAGAATTTGTTCTGTGACTCCATGAATGGGAACAAGGAAACATACCACAGGAAGTTATTGTCTATAAATGAACCAGATGTGCAGCAACATCTGAAAACCTGCTCTGCCGTGGGGCGCCGTAGGAAGAAATGCAAAAGCGAGAATTGGAAGAACAAAGGAATGAGAGGGTAGAGCCAAGTGCCGCAACCCAGCATCCAACCAAGAATTAGAGACATCAAAACCCCGGGATGGGGCCTTAGACTCTGCCAGGAATAAAGAAGTGGGAAATAAACGTAAAACAGGCCATTTTCAAATGAATTGCTGTGTGCTCCTAACCAATCCAACAGAGCATCGTTTAGCTAGTAAAACAATATGGAAAATAAAAGTTAATGTTTGTAGAAATTCAGAAAGGAAAATAATGCAAGAATCTAATTACTTCCCAATTTAGGGAGGATAAAAGAGAAGACACAAGAGATTGAAGTGAAAATTGAAATGACCTCCTATGCTTTTATCCTTCCTAGATTTCAATGGGCTTGCTATTCAAAAATAAATTAAAAGGTTGTGTGTTTAACAGACTACAGAAAGACAGACTATTTGAAATTTATAGGAGACAAACTTGTGTTTTAAAAAATAAAAGGAAAATTCACAATTGTTTTTCCCTAATTCTGGGAAAGGTTATATCACTTCTGCATCTGAAATTTTCAAAAAGTGTATCAATATGGCACTTACTTTTCTACCACCCTATGTAGCTTCGGATGGTGTCCAACACATCTGTGACACTCAGTTCTATAAAAACTTCTAAGAGCACTTTTAAATGTTAGCACTTTTAAGATTGAATTACCCTGGGAGTATTGAGGCTTTCAGTATTAAAATAATTTCTGGCTAGCATTTTTGAGCTGCTCCCAACATCTTATTAAATACCTATAGAAACCAGCTATAAGACTGAAATTCACATTTTCAGCAAACTAAGACTCACAGTCAGTCAGCCTACAGCTTGGATCTAGGGGGAACTTCTACCAGAAAATGACAAATCTGAGAAGAATTAGAATGTGTTCACTAACAAGTAGGTCCCTCACACATAGAAGCATATATGCAAACATCGTCACCCTTAAAGACAGGAAAACATCAGCTCATTCACACTCTGTCCTATAGCAGAGAAGCATTTTGGATGGAAAACAATTTCTCCAGATACATCAAACAAGAGAACATGGCACAGGATCCAGCAATTTCAGTTCTAGAAGCCATGTCTAAAGAAAGAGCCAGAGATTTTGACCAAGGTTTATGTATAAAATTGTTTATGGCACCTGTTTAAAACCAAATGAGGAAACTACAAACCACTTGACCCACCACTAGCAAGGGAAGAGTTAAATAAATCATCACACAGCCAATGAGACTACTTACATAAACTATGAAAAAAAAACATGAAAATATGCTCACAATCCAACATCAAGTGATAAAAAGTAGAGTACAAATTTAGGATATAAAATGTATTTATAGTATGAACCCAGTTATGTTAAAATCACACATACACACAGACACACATCTAGAAAAACCCTGGAATTCAATAAATGAGTTAGTAGTGGTTGTCTCTAGGAGGCAGAAACAAAATGACAACATTAAAATTTCTCTACACTGAGCAGATGTCTCTTCTATAATAATAAAAATAGTACAAATATTGTTATTTAAATAAAAAAATTAAGTACTCATTGTGAGGCTTAGAACAACATTGAACTTTTACTTATTCGTGTCTTAAGAGAGACAAATTAATTGCTTATTCCTGAACCTCAGATAATAACATATGCCCCCTGGGTTGGGATGGGATTAAGTGAATTTAATCCAAATAATATATTTTAAGTGCCAAGTACAACTCTAGCACAAATTAGGTATGAATAAATGCTGGTCAAATCCGTATACATACATTGGAAGTAGTCAGTGATCTGTTCAAAAAAAAAAAAAAATCCACGAAACTTCATTCCAGATGAGCAATTCAATTGCTGCTTCTCCACAGGCATGGGAAGCTCACACCCACACGGCTGATCTTTAGCGCCCGCCACCATCTGGAAGATGCCTTCCAGTGCAGTTTGGGACTCTCCCCTTGATGGATACCAGATGGCACAGAAAGTCCTAAAGACATGCTTCATACTGGTGGCAGAAACACGAGCAAGACACACAGAGATGAAAATAATGGAAGACCTAATGCAAGAATAAACGACCCAGTACCTCATTCTATAGCAAGTTCTCACATCAGTGCCCCTGGAATAAATTTAGAGCATATCGTTAAAACTGTGTTTTCACGTCCCACAAGGACATAGACTAGATTACCCGAAGAAAAAAGCATCGATGTGTCAAATGTGCATATAGGTGGCCTAAGGCATTGAGAAATAGGTTTTCATTTCATTTTATTAACATTTTATCTGAATTGCATTTCTCTTTGTCTGGTGCTCTGTGATCATACTGGGCTGAGTTATTCACAGCCAGGATGCTACTTGGCCTTCCAGATTTATTCTTCATTATCTCCAAATAAAATAATTAAATTATATGGAGGAATACAGCACAAAGCCAAAGATCTTGTAATGCATTTTTAAAAGTAAATCATCATCCATGCAGAAAAGCAATACAATGGAATATTTAAATTTTGCCAGGGAAAACCTCCAACAAACCTAGATAATCCTGAATCTGTAGGTGTTTCATATTTTTAATGCAGAAAGATGTTAAATAAATGTTTACAAATGCTTACTTTACATTCAAAATCAGTTTCTATGTGAAGCCAAAACACGTAGGAAAGAGGGGTCTAAAATATTTTTAACAATTTGAAGCTGGCTAATAATTGAGACTAAAACAGACTTTGGGGCCTTTTTAGGGAAACTAAACAAAAATGTTGGAAGAAAGTAGCAGGCAGAGTGATCAATACAGAACGGCGGTGAAGCAGGATTTTCTACAGGCATTCCTGCCTGGGGCAGTTCTGAGTACCCCAAAGGATCCCAGAGGTCACCTGGGTTGGATGGGTCTCATAACCCCTTATAAGGCAATGATCACGGATCAGTAACTACCCTTCAGCTTTTGTCCCCAGTACACATCTGTCAACTGAATACAAGGTAAGGGAGGTGTTCCGAATGTGGACCAGACTGTGCACTGTGGTGGTTGGTGTGTCTTTCTCTGGGCAGGCCTGAGTTTCCATTTCTGGGCAACCCCGTACAGTGGAGGACTGACTCAGACCAACGGCCAGCCTCTGAACTACAGGACTGTGGCAGAGGTTAAAGCATATAGAGAGGGAGGGAGGTGTGGCTCAGTTATGAACCTGTCATAGTCAGGAGCTCACAGAATCCTCTCTTGGTTTCCTCCACCGCCATGGCTGCTTCTCACCTCCTCATTGATCACTGATGCTGGCATGCCTTGGGCTCCATCCTATGCTCTCTTCTCTCCCATCCATGCACTCTTCTTTCATGAGTCTAAACAACACCTACACATGGATGGAGCCCAAATCCACCTCTCCAGCCATGGCCTCTCCAGAGCTTCAGGGAGTGCATCTGACTGCCTACCCCACGGATCCACTGACATTTCTGGAAGACACCTGTAATTTAACACAAAGCCTATCATTTCCTCCTCCAGATTTGCTCCTTTCATCGTTCTTCCCATCTTGGCAATTGGCATGCCCTCCCCCCCAGTCCCACGCATCATCCAGGCCCCAAATCTAGGAGGCATCCTTCATTTCTCTCTCTACGCCGGTGCTCATATGCAAACCACATCCTGGCCCCACCTGCTCCTTGCCAGCTCTCCTACTTCCTGACTTGTCTGAGCTGTCCAGATCTCTTGTTCACACAGTCAGCGTCGAAGCTGGACCCACACTGCCAAATCTTGGATCCAGGCTCTGCCACTTACTCACCGAGTCAAATCTATGTGGCTCAGTTTTCTCATCAGTAAAACAGGGAAAATAATATTCCTGATCTCCTAGGGTCGTTGAAGGGCTTCATCAAAGTAAGGCTGGCACCCAGCAAGCACTGCCTCACTGGGTCTTGATCCTCAGCAGGCCTCCTGACCCGTAACCACAGTCTGTTTCCTATGTGACAGCCAGGGTCACCCATTCAAAACCAGATCAGGTGGGGCGCGGTGTCTCACACCTGTAATCCCAACACGTTGGGAGGCCGAGGGTGGTGGATCACTTGAGGTCAGGAGTTTGAGCCTAGCCAACGTGGTGAAACCCTGTCTGTACTAAAACTACAAAAATTGGCTGGCATGGTGGTGCACATCTGTAGTCCCAGATACTTGGGAAGCTGAGACAGGAGAATTGCTTGAATCCAGGAGGCAGAGGTTGCAGTGAGCTGAGATCGTGCCACAGTACTCCAGCCTGGGCCACAGAGCAAGACTCCGTCTCAAAAAAAAAAAAAAAAAAAAAAAAAAAAAAAAAAAAAAAGCCAGATTACATCACTCCTTCACTCAGAACCCAGTACTGGATTCCCTTTTTAATTTGAATCAAGCCCCCACACTCCTTCCTGAGGCCCATAGGCATGATCTCTGTCCTGCCCCCTCCCTAACTGCATCTGCTGTCAGGAGCCTCCTTGTCCATTACCCATCCAGCACGCCATCTGTCCATCCTTATGTTCCCCACACATGCCAACACATCCCTCTCTGGAGCCCGTGCACTCTCCCTGTCTGGAATGTTCTACCTGAAGTCTGCACATGGCTGGCTTCTTCCTGTCCTTCAGGTCTCAGCCCAGGTTCACCAGCTAAAAGACACCTGCCTTGGGTCCCAGACACTCTCTCACATATTTGCTCCGTTTCATTGTATTCACAAAATCCCTCATTTCCTTCTCTCCTCCCTAAAGCCTCTCAGTTTTGAATCTCATGTCATCAAATTGTATCACCCATTGACCTTCATGAAACTGTCAACTCACACTCAACATGTGTAGCAAGTTTGATTTCCTAGGTCAGCACTGCTCTCCCATGAGCATCCTATTCTATCCTTGGTCACCCCACAGCCTCCTGGTTCCTTAAACACTTCTCCTCCACCAGTCTCAGCCACTGCATCTTTCCTCCTCCCTCACCTCCTTGCTGACCTCCATCCCCTCCTTCTCCAGCTCCCATTCCTTGAACAGTCACTACTGCTTTCTTTGGCCAGTGCCCTCAAAACTCTTGGCACTCATACTTTGTCATACTTGCTTGGCAAATCAGCTACCCTGAAATCCAGCTCTCTACCAACTGAATGTAGCAGAGAAAACATGTTGACTAATTGCTTCTTTTTTAAAAAAACTATTTTTATGGGTACATAATAGGTGTATATCTTTATGGGGTGCATAAGATATTTTGATATAGGCATACAATGCATAATAAGCACATCAAGGTAAATAGGGTATCCATCAACTCAAACATCATCTTTTCTTTGTATTACAAATGATACAATCCTCTTTCAGTTATTTCAAAATATACAATAAATTATTGTTGACTGTAGTCACCCTGTTGTATTATCAAATGCTAGATCTTATTCATTCTATCTAATTATATTTTTGTACCCATTAACTAGCTCCACTTCCCCACGCCCTCATCACTACCCTTTCCAGTCTCTGGTAACAATCATTCTACTCTCTGTTTCCATGACTTCAGTTGTTTTAATTTTTAGCTCTCATAAATAAGTGAGAACTTGTTTGTCTCTCTGTGCCTGGTTTATTTCACTTAACATAATGACCTCTAGTCCCATTTATGTTGTTGCAAACGACAGGATCTCATTCTTTTTTATGGCTGAATAGTACACCATTGCACATATGTACCATGTTTTCTTTATCTATTAATCTGTTGATGGAAACAGGTTGCTTGCAAATCTTGGCTATTGTGAATAATGCTGTAATAAATGTGGAAGTGCAGATATCTCTTTTATGTACTGATTTCTTTGGGGTATATACCTAGCAGTGGGATTGTTGGATTATATAAAGGTTCTATTTATAGTCTAGTGAAGAACCTCCAAACTGTTCTCCATAATGGTTGTACTAATTTACATTCTCACTAACAATGTATGAGGGTTCCTTTTCTCCACATCTTTGCCAGAATTTGGTATTGCCTGTCTTTTGGATGTAAGCCATTTTAACTGGAGTAAGATAATATCTCATTATAGTTTTGATTTGCAGTTCTCTGATGGTCAGCAATGTTGACCCCCTTTTCATACACCTGTTTATCACTTGTATGTCTTCTTTTGAGAAATATCTATTTGGATATTTTGCCCATTTTTGAATTGGATTATTAGATTTTTTTGTATAGAGTTGTTTGAGCTCCTTGTATATTCTGGTTACTAATCCCTTGTCAGATGGATAGTTTGCAAATATTTTTTCCCATTCTATGGATTATCTCTTCAGTTTCTTGATTGTTTCCTTGTCTGTGCAGAAACTTTTTAACTTGACGTGATCCCCTTTGTCCATTTCTGCTTTGGTTGCCTGTGCTTGTGGAGTTTTACTCAAGAAATCTGTGCCCCAACTCCAATGTCCTGGAGAGTTTCCCCAATGTTTTATTTTAGTAGTTTCATAGTTTGGGTATTAAATTTAAGTCTTTAATCCATTTTAGTTTGATTTTTTATATGGCAAGATGGGGTCTAGTATTGTTCTTCTTCAGATGGATATCCAGTTTTCCCACGTTTATTGAAGAGATTATCCTTTCACCAATGTATGTTCTTGGCACCTTTGTCCAAAATGCGGTCATTGTAAATGTATGGGTTTGTTTCCGGGTTTTCTATTGTGTTTAGTGGTCTATGTGTCTGTTTTTATGCTAGCACCATGCTGCCTTGGTTACTATAACTCTGCAATATAATTTGAAATCAAGTGAAGTGATTCTTCCAGTTTTGTTCCTTTTGCTCAGGATAACTGGCTATTTGGCTATTTTGGGTCTTTTGTGGTTCCTTATAAATTTTAGGATTTTTTTTCTATTTCTCTGAGAAATGTCATTGGTATTTTGATAGGGATGGCATTAAATCTACAGATTACTTTGGTTAGTATGGACATTTTAACAATATTGATTCTTCCAATCTGTGAATATGGAATATCTTTCCACTTTTTGTGTGTCCTCTTCAATTTCTTGCATCAATTATAGAAATCTTTCACTTATTTTATTACATTAATTCCTAGGTATTTAATTTCATTTGCAGCTATTGTAAATGTGATTACTTTCTTGATTTCTTTTTTGGATTGTTCATTGTTGGCATATAGAAAAGGTACTGATTTTTGTATGTTGCTTTTGTATCCTGCAACTTTACTGCATTGGTTTATCAGTTCTAACAGTTTTTTGGTGGACTCGTTAGGTTTTCCCAAATATAATAACATCTGCAAACAAGGATAATTTGGCTTCTTCCTTTCCAATTTGGTTGCCCTTTATTTCTTTCTCTTGTCTGATTGCTCTAGCTAGGACTTCTAGTACTATGTGGAATAACAGTGGTGAGAATGGGCATCCTTGTCATGTTGCAGATCAGAAAGGAAAGGCCTCCAGCTTTTCTCCATTCAGTGTGAAGCTAGCTGTGCATTTGTCATATATGGCTTGCATTGTGTTGAGATATGTTCTTCTACATCCAATTTTTGAGGGTATTTATCATGAAGGGATGTTTAAATTTATAAACTGTTTTTTCAGCATCAGTTGAAATGATCACATTGTTTTTATTCTTCGTTCTGTTGATATGATGTATCACATTGATTGCCAGTGTGAATCAATCTTTGCCAGATCTTTGCCAGATTTTGGCAAAGTTTTTTCAGCATCAGTTGAACTGATCATTTTGTTTTCATTCTTCATTCTGTTGATATGATGTATCACATTGATTGATTTGCATATGTTAAACCATCCTTGCATCCCTGGGATAAATCATCCTTGATTATGATGAATTATCTTGTTAATGTGTTGTTGAATTTGATTTGCTAATATTTTGCTAAGGGTTTTGCATCAATTTTCATAGGCAATATTGGCCTGTAAGTTTATTTTTCTGATGTGTTTTTATCTGGTTTTGGTATCAGGGTAAAAGTGGCCTTATAGAATGAGTTTGAAAGTATTCTTTCCTCCTCTATTTTTCAGAATAGTCTGAGTAGTATCGGTATTAGTTATTTAAATGTTTGTTAATATTCTGCAGTGAAACCATCAGGTCCAGGGCTTTTCTTTGCTGGGAGACTTTTTATTATGGCTCCTATCTTGTTATTTGTTATTAGTCTGTTCAGGTTTTGAATTTCTTCATGGTACAATCTTAGTAGATTGTATGTGTCCAGCAATGTATCTGTTTCTGGGTTTTCCCACTTATTGGCATATAGTTGCTCACAGTAGCCTCTAATGATCACTTGAATTTCTGAAGTGTCAGTTGTAATGTCTCATTTTTCATCTCTGGTTTTATTTATTTGGGTCTTCTCTTTTTTTCTTCATCTGGCTAAAAGTTTGTCAATTTTGTTTATCTTTTCAAAAAACAACTTTTAATTTTGTTTATCTTTTTTATTGTTCTATTTATTTCAACTTCATTTATTTCTGCTCTGATCTTTATTATTTCTTTTATTCTACTAATTTTGAGTTCTATTTGCCCTTGCTTTTCTAGTTGTTTAAGATGCACCATTAGGTTGTTTATTTGAAGTTTTTCTTCTTTCCTGATGTAGGCACTTACGACTATAAATTTTCCCTCTTAGTACTGTTTTTGCTATATCCCATAGGTTTTGGTATGTTATATTGCCATTATGATTTGTTTCAAGACATTTTTCAATTTCCTTCTTAATTTCTTTATTGACACACTGGCCATTCTGGAGCATATTGTTTAATTTCCATGTGTTTGTATAGTTTCCAAAGTTTCTCTTGTTATTGATTTGTAGCATTATATCATTGTGGTCAGAGAAGATGCTTGATATCATTTCAACTTTTTTAATGTTTTAAGACTTGTTTTGTGACCTTATATGTGGTCTATCTTTGAGAATGATCTTTGCACTGAGGAGAAGGATGTGTATTCTGCAGCTGCTGGATAAAATGTTGGGTAAATGTCTACTAGGTTCATTTGGTCTATAGTGTAGATTAAGTCCAATGTTTCTTTGTTGATTTTGTCTGGAAGATCTAATGCTAAAAGACAGGTGTTGAAGTCTCCAGCTATGATTGTATTGGGGCCTCTCTCTTTAGTTCTAATAATATTTGCTTTATATAGCTCGGTGTTCCAGTGTTGGGTGCATATGTATTTAAAATTGTTATATACTCTTATGAATTGACCCCTTTATTGTTATATGATATCCTTTGTGTCTTCTTACAGTTTTTGTCTTAAAGTCTATTTTGTCTGATATAACTATAGCTACTTCTGCTCTTTGTTGGTTTCCACTTGCATGGAATATCTTTTTCCATCCCTTTATTTTCAGTCTATGTGTTCCTTATAGACGAAGTGTTTTCCTTGTAGACACTAGGGCATTGGATATTGTGTTTTTCATCCATTCAGCCACTCTGTGCATTTTGATTAGAGTTTAGTCCATTTACTAATGTCACCATGTACCAATGTTATTATTGATAAGAATATACTCCTGCCACTTTGTTATTTTTCTGGTTGTCTTGTGGTCTTCTTTTCCTTCTTTCCTTCCTTCACTTCTTTTTTTTAGTGAAGGTGACTTTGTCTGGTGGTGTGATTTAATTTCTTGATTTTCATTTTTTTGTGTGTATCTGTCATGTGTTTTTTGATTTGAGGTTACCAAGAGGCTTGCAAATACTATCTTAGAACAAACTATTTTAAGCTAATAACAACACTGCATAAACAAACAAGCAAACAATCAAAAAGTAATAAAAACGCTACACTTTAACTTCATCCTCTCTCTTTTTAACTTTTTTTTTTGTTCTATTTACACTTACTGTGTGTAACATCTATTTCTTGAAAACTGTAGCAATCTATTTTGATTGGTTAATCTTGAAGTCTTTATATTTAAGATATGAGTAGTTTACACACCACAATTACACTGTTACAATATTCTGTGTTTTTCTGTGTATTTACTAATACCAGTGAGTTTTGTACCTTCAGATGATTTCTTATTGCTCATTAACATCCTTTTCTTTCAGACTGAAGAACTCCCTTTAGCATTTCTCACAGGACAGGTCTGATGTTGATGAAATCCCTCAGCTTTTATCTGTCTGGGAAAGTCTTTCTTTCTCTTTCATGCTTGAAGAATATTTTCACTGGATATATTATTCTAGGATATGAGATTTTTCCTTCAGCACTTTAAATATGTCATGCCACTCTCTCCTGGCTTGTATGATTTCCACTAGAAAGTCGGCTGCCAAATGTATTAGAGCTGTATTAAATGTTATTTATTTTCCCCTGCTGCTTTAGGATACTTTCTTTACCCTTGACTTTTGAGTGCTTGATTATTAAATGTCTTGATGTAGTCTTCTTTGGGTTAAATCTGCTTGATGTTCTATAGCCTTCTTGTACTTGAATGTTGATATATTTCTGTACATTTGCAAAATTTTCTGTTATTACCCTGTTGAACAAAACTTTCTACCCCTATCTCTTTTTCCACCTCCTCTTTAAGACCAATAACTCCTAGATTTGCCTTTGGAGGTTATTTTCTAAATCTTTCAGGCATGCTGCATTCTTTCTTACTCTGCTTTCTTTTGTCTTCTCTGACTGTGTATTTTCAAGTAGCCTGTCTTCAAGTTCACCTAATTATTTCTTCCATTTGATCAATTCTACTGTTAAGAGACTCAGGCATCCTTCAGTATCTCAATTGCAATTTTCAACTCCAGAATTTCTGCTTGATTCTTTGTAATTATTTCAGTCTCTTTGTTAGGTTTATCCAACGGAATTCTGAATTCCTCTGCTGTGTTATCTTGAGTTTCATTGAGTTTCCTCAAAACAGCTATTTTGAATTCTCTGTCTGAAAGATCACATAATCTGTTTCTCCATGATTGATCACTGATACTTTATTAAGTTCGTTTAGTGAGATCATGTTTTCCTGGAAGGTTTTGATGTTTGTGGATGTTTGTCAACGTCTGGGTATTCAAGAGCTCGGCATTTATTGTAGTCCTGACAATCCGCATTTGTTTGTACTCATTGTTCTTGGGAAGGCTTTCCAGATATTTGAAGGCAGTTGGGTGTTATGATCTAAGCTTTTGGTCATGGAGCCATATCTGCATTAGGGGGCACCCCAAGCCTAATAATGTTGTGGTTCTTGCAGACTCATAGAGGTACCACCTTTGTGGTCTTGGATAAGATCCAGAATAATTCTCTGGATTACCAGGCAGAGACTCTTGTTCTTTTCCCTAACTTCCTCCAGACAAAGTCTCTCTCTGTGTGGAGCTGCCTGAAGCTGGGAAAGGTGACACAGGCACCTCTGTGGCCACCATCAGCGGGAGTGTGCTGGGTCAGACCTGAAGCCACCACAGTGCTTGGTCTCACCTAGGACTGGTATAACCACTGCCCAGCTACCGCCAGTATTCACTCAAGGCCCTAGGGCTCTACAATCAGCAGCTGCAAAGCAAGCTTAGGCTTCTGTCCTTCCCTTCAGGGTGGCAAGATCACCTCAGTCTCAGGCAGGTCCAGGGATGCCATTCAGGAGCCAGGGCCTGGAGTCAGAAACCTTAGGAATCTACTCAGTACTCTATTCTACATGGCTGAGCTGGCACCTAAACCAAAAGACAAAGTCTTTCCCACTCCTGCCCTCCCTTTTCTGCATGCAAAGGACTCTCCCTGTGGCCACCGCCATCCCAGGCCTGCGGTGAACATTGCCTGGCTACTGCCAGTGTTCACTCAAGGCTAAGGGCTCTTTAGTCAGCTTGTGGTGAATGCTGTCAGGCCTGGGACTCTTCCTTCAGGACAGTAGGCTCCTTGCTGGCCCAGGGCAGTCCAGAAATGCTGTCTGAGAGCCAACTTCTGGAACTGGGGACACTGAGATCCTACTTGGTGCTCCATCCCACTGTGGCTGAGCTGGTGGTACCTGAGGTGCAAGACAATGTCCCCTTTACTCTTCACTCTCCTTTTTCAAGCAGGAGTCCCTTCCATAGACATCACAGCTGGAAATGTGCTGAGTCATATCTGAAGCCGGGATGTTTCTGAGTCTCACCCAGGGCCCACAGTGAGTACTGTCTGGGGGCTGCTGTTGATTATTCAGGGCTCAAGAGCTCTCTCTCTCTAGTCAGCAGGTGATGAATTCTGCCAGGACTGGGTTCTTCCCTTCAAGGCAGTGGGTTCCCTTCTGGCCCAGGGTATATCTAGAAATTTTGCCCAGAAGCCAGGGCCTGGAATGGGGGCCTCAGGACTCTGTTGGGTGCCCCATCCTACTGTGGCTGAGCTGATATCCAAGTTGCAAGACAAAGTCCTCTTTACTCTTCCCTCTCCTCACCTCAAGAAAAAAATAAATAAAAAGGAATCTCTCCCAGAGGTTTGAGCTGAGCTGCCTGGAGTTGGGGTAGGGAGGGGTAGCACAAGCACTCCCTTGGCTGCCCCAGCTGGTGTCTCCCTAGGTTGCATACTTCCCAAGTCCACTGACTCTGAGCCCTGGACTTGCCCAGAATTTGCAGTTCTGGTGACCCAGACTGCCTTTCAGGTTGATTTAGAACCCCAGAACACTTTAGCCCATGGTGGCAACGCTTGTTGGAACTCAGGTTCTCACCACTGGGATAGGTGATTCCCCTCTGGCTAGGGCTGGTCTAACTGCTCCCTCTGTGGACACAGGCTGAGTTCTGCCCAGTTTTGCTTTCCACTGTGACAGGGCAGCACTGTGTTCCAATGCAAAGTCCTGTAATCACTGCACTCTCCCTCCCCCAAGTGCATGGATTCTCTCTCCATGCCACATGCCCACTGCCGGGTAATAGGGGAAGGATGGTGTCAGCAATTCAAAACTGTCTTTCCTACCCTCTTCAGTGCCTCTTTCAGTGACATGAAATTAAAACAAGGTAGTGTGATTGCTCCTGTGACTTTTGGTTTTTATGAAGGTGCTTTTTTGTGTGGATAGTTGTTTCTATCCCGAGTAATTTGGTGTTTCTGCAGGGAGGACGATTTACCCATCTTGTCCTGCCTCCTCTCCTAATCACCTCTTAAATTCATGATGAGGAGATTCGAGTGGGTCTTTAGTGAGTTAAGGCACAACCACCCATACAGCCCTGTTTTACTCACTTTCCCATTCCTCCTAGATGACTATTTCACCTTTCAGCTTAATGACTTGGCTTCCTGCTTGATGTGGAAAGTGGAAGCACTCAGAGGAAGATGGACAGACCCCACACCACATTTTCCTTCTTACAGTCGTCTATGTTGACACATTCTGCCTTCCATCTACAGGATGGAGATATTGAACCTCCAATATCCTTGGAGATATTGCAGGTTCAGTTCCAGACCACCACAATAAAACAAATGTCCCAATAAAGTGAGTCATATGAATTTTCTGCTTTCCAAGTGCATATAGAAATTATGTTTGCACTATAATGTGGTCTATTAAGTGTGCGATAACATGTTTAAAACATGTACATACAGTAATTAAAAATACTTTTTTGATAAAAAATGCTAACGATCATCTGAGCCTTCAGCAAGTTGTAATCTTTTTGCTTTTGCAAGGGTCTTGCTTCTATGTTGATGGCTGCTGATTGATCAGGAGGGTGGTTGCTGAAGGCTGGGCTGGCTGTGGAAATTTCTTAAAATGAGACAACAGTGAAGTTTGCTGCATTGATTGACTCTTTCTTTCATGAAAGATTTCTCTGAAGCATGCAATACTGTTTGATAACATTTTACCCAGAGAACTTCTTTCAAAATTGGAATCAATCCCCTCAAATCCTGCTACTGCTTTATCAAATAAGTTTATGTAATATTCTAAGTCTTTTGTGGTGTTTCAATAATATTCACAGCATCTTTGCCAGGAAAAGATTCCATTCAAGAGATCACTTTCTGTGCTCATTCGTAAGAAGCAGCTCCTCAACTGCTAAAGTTTGATCATGACATTGAAGCAATTCAGTCACATCTTTGGGCTCCACTTCGAATTCCAGTTCTCCCACTATTTTCACCATATCTGCCATTACTTCCTTCACTGAAGCCTTCAATCCCTCAAAGTCATCCATGAGTTTTGGAATCAACTTCAAAACTCCAGTTAATGTTGATACTTTAACCTCTTTCCATGAATCACAAGTGTTCTTAATGACATCTAGATGGGTGAATCCTTTCCAGAAGGCTTCGAATTTGCTTTGCCCAGATCCATCACAGTAATCACTATCTATAGCAGCTATGGCCTTATGAAAACATTTCTTAAATAACAAGACTTGAAAGTCAAAAGTACCCTTTGATCCATGGGCTGCAGATTGATGCTGTGTTAGCAGGCATGAAAACAACTTAATCTCCTTGTACATCTCCACATCTCCATCAGAGCTCTTGGGAGGCCAGGTGTTTTGTCGGTGAGTAGTAATATTCTGAAAAAAGTTTTTTTTTTTTTCTAAACAGTAGATCTCAATGGTGGGCTTAAAATATTCAATAAACCATGTTGTAAACAGATGTGCTGTCATCCACGCTTTGTTGTTTCATTTACAGAGCAGGCAGAGTAGATTTAGCATAATTGTTAAGGGCCCTAGGATTTCAAAATGGTAAATGAACACTGGCTTCAACTTAAAGTTACCGGCTGCATTAGCTCCTAACAAGATAATCAATCTGTCTCCCAAAGCTTTGAAGCCAGGAATTGTCTTCTCTCTAGCTCAGAAAGTCCTAGATGGCATGGCATCTTCTTCCAATACAAGGTTGTTTTGTCTACATTGACACTCGATTATTTAGTACAGTGACATTCATAACTTGTCTTAGCTAAATCTTCTAGATAACTTTCTGCACCTTCTATGCCAGCACTTGCTGCCTCACCTTGCACTTTTATGTTATGGAGATGGCTTATTTCCTCAAGCCTCATGAATCAATCTCTTCTAGCTTCCAACTTTCCTCCTGTAGTTTTCTCACCTCTCTCAGCAGAAAGTTAAGGCCTTGCTCTGGATTAGATTTTGGCTTAAGGGGCTGTTGTTGCTGGTTTGATCTTCTAGCCAGACTGCTAAAACTTTCTCCATGTCAGCAATAAGGCCCTTTTGCTTTCTTATCATTCGCGTGTTCACGGGAGTGGCACTTTTAACGTCCTCCAAGAAATCTTCCTTCGCATTCACAGCTTGGCTGTTTGGCACAAGAGGCTTAGCTTTCAGCCTGTTTTGGCTTTCAACATGCCTTCCTGAGATGGTTTGGATGTTTTTTTCCCCTGCAAATATCCTGTTGAAATGTGACCTGCAGTGTTGGAGATGGGACCTGGTGAGAGGTGTTTGGGGGTCATGGTGGCATATCTCTCATGAATGGCTTGGTGCTGTCCTTGCAGTAATGATTTAGTTCTCACTACAAGTTCACGTGAGATCTGATTGTTTAAAAGAGTCTGGGACCTCCTTCCTCTCTCCCTTACTCCATCTCTTGTCATGTGACATGCCTGCTCCTGCTTAGCCTTCCACCATGAGTAAAAGCTTCCTGAGACTTCACCAGAAGGGAAGTACATGCCAGCATCATGCTTCCTATACAGCCTGCAAAACTGTGAGCCAATGAAATCTCATCTTTATAAATTACTCAGTGTCAGGTATTCCTTTATAGCAACAAAAACAGACTAACACACTTCCTCACCAAGCTTAACCATTTCTAGCTTTTGATTTACAGTGAGAGATGTGCAACTCTTCCTGTCACTTGAACACTTAGAGGCCACTGCAGGGCTATTAACTGGCCTATTTTCAATATTATTCTGTATCATGTAATAGCGAGGCAAGAGGAGAGGAAGAGAGATGGGAAAACAGCTGGTCAGTGGAGAAATCAGAACACACACATTTACTGATTAAATTTGACATCTTATATGTGTGCGGTTTGTGATGCTTCCAATTATGATAGTAACATCAAAGATCACTCACTGATCACAGATCATCATAACAGATATAATAATAATGAGAAAGTCTGAAACATTCTAAGAGTTACCAAAATGTTACACAGAGACCTGAAGTGAGTATATATTGTTGGGAAATGTCATAGTCTTGTTGGATGCAAGGCTGTCACAAATCTTCAATTTGTAAATAGCCCATTAGCTGCAAAGTGCAGTAAAGAGAAGCACAATAAAATGAGATATGCCTGTACTTACCCTCAGCTGACTTCTGATGCACACTCGAGTTTAACAGTTTAACAAACACTGTTAGAGATGAACTCACTTTTCTGTCAAAGGCCAATCTTTCTGTGTGCCACATTCCCTCTGACCTATTCAAAGACATTGTCCAGCACGGCCCCTTTTCTCTCCTGCACCATCAGTTTTCTCCCTTTCTACAAGATCATTTCCTTTGACATAGAAGACTGCTGTTAATCATCTCATCTCATGGAAAAGAACATCACCCCCTCCCACTCTGACAGTTACCTGACCTGCAGCTCTCTCCCCCTATACAGCAATTCTTCTGGGAAGAGCTTTCTTTGCTTAACTTCTCTTCTGGAATTATTTCCTGAACCCATTTTCATCATGTTCCATCACCAGCCCTCCACTGCACTGAAAGGTTCCCTATTACAGTTACACAGGACCTTTGTGTCACAAAATCCAGAGGTCAATTCTGAGATTCAGATCTCTTTGTCTAATTGGTCATCAGCTGCATTTGACAGAGCTGGGACCCCCTACCCACTAATGGACATTGCTAATTCTATAAGTGTCCTGGCTACCTCACTTGTCGCTTCTTCTCCATCTCTACGTCTTTGTGCATCAACATTAAGAAGTCAGGAGAAGGGGCTCTTCCTTCTTCCATAATGATTATACTCTTTTGGTAAATTCAACCAAATTCATAGCTTCAATTCTATCTGTACCAGTCAAGATTCTCCAGATTCTCCAGAGAAATGGAACTAATAGAATGTGTGTGTACACCCACACATGCACGCATGTTAGGTTATAGTACAGTTATTTAATCAAACACTAATCTAGGTATTTTTGTAAATGTGATTAACATCTATAATCTGTTAACTTCAAGTTAAAAAGAATACCCTCAACTCTGTGAGGAATAGGCCTCATGTGAGCAGTTGCAGGCTTTAAGAGCGAAAACTGAGGTTTCCCAGAAAACAATGAATTCTGCTTCAAGACTGCAGCATCAACTCCTTCCTGAGTTTCCAGTCCACCAGCTTGCCTATCCATTTCAAACTTGCCTGCTCCCACAATTGTGTGAGCCAATTTCTTAAAGTAAATCTCTTAATGCATAAAATATTTTATGTAGGATATATATCCTATAGCCTAGCCAAGTTGACACATAAAACTAACCATCAAATGATCCACGTACCATGACCCTGATTCATATTTTCAGTCCAAATTGTTTTGTGTATCCACTTGCTTACTCTGTATCTCCACTTGGGTAACAACACAATTTTTAAAGTTGAACTTTACCTGCAGACTTTTTGCTCTCATTTGGTGGCAACTTGATCCTTCCTGTCCTGCCGTTTGAAAATGTTAGAATCATCCTTGGCTCCTCTCATTCACACCCCGCATTCAAATCCTGCTGGCTCCAACATCTCACAGCCTCTACTGCTCCCACATTTGTCCCCAGCACCATCTGTCACCTGGATTGCTGCAATGACCTCCAGAGCTGCTTCTGCCCTTGTGTGCAGGGGTCTGATTGCAACACAGCAACCCAAGCGACTCTCCTAATCTGTAACTGAGACAAGCCGTTTCTTCACACTAGACCACACCACTCCTCCACTGAGTAAAAGGCATGGTCCCTGCCCAGGAGGCCTCCAGTGATCTGTCCCGTTTTCCTCACTGACTTAAATTCCCCACTCTCCTGTATGTGTAAACCACTCTGACAACACTGTCCTCCCTGTATTCCTGAAAGACAAGACACACACTCTGCTCCAGTGCCTGGACCCTGGAATACTCCCTCTGCCTGGGATCTGCTTCTCCCAGATGCCCACATGCTCACTCTGCCTCCTTCAAGGAACTTGAATAATGCCCTTCTCAGCAAGGCCCCCTGGATGTGCCATTTGAACCTGCAGCCTCTCCATCCATAATGCCTGCCTATCCTCACCCTGCTCTGACTTGTCCTTGTGTTTGGAGCCTTCTCACCTTTACCCCTACTATTCCACTGACTCATTACATTTCTTGTCTGGTCTTTCTTCCCCATTAAAATGGGGATAGATGTCTTTCTGGTTTTTTACAGTGATGTTTCCCAAGCACACAGAATAGCACCTGGCTCAAGCGGGTCCTCAATAAATATTTGTGGAATAATTGTGTCATTTGTGAATATATCTTGATGTGCTATTCCTTCTCACTCTTGTGTATTAGAGTGGAAGCTCCATGGAGACAAGGGCTTCCCTCTCTTATTCAGGCCCCTCCAACAGTCCATGCACAGGGCAGGCTTGGCAAATATTTGCTTGGGGCTTCTGACCAATGAAGGTCTTTGGAGATGAAAGAGAGGCCAGTTCCTACAAGTTATAGGATCTCATGGTCCTCTTTTCCCAAGGTTCATTGTGCTGGGATTTGTAGGTTTCTGGAAGATTTTGAAGTGAGCACTCCACTTTTAAAGCCACAGTATCTAGCTTACTGATGAACTCCACTCTGCCTTTTCCCCTTCAAAACCTGATGCCCTTACCAAGCTGATTTCCCCTGGGTGGGCATCCTGATGGGTGGGGTGGAGGTCCCACCCACATATTAAGCCTTGACTTGCTGGAACTGGTCTGAACATTTGTGCCTCAAAGAAAGTCAAAGCAAGACCCCTTTGCACCAAGCCAGGCATTGTTTTAGAACTCTGACTCCAGCGTTGCATGGTCTCCAGCTGCAGGGACCTTGTCTTTACATCACTGATGGGCACATTAACCACAAACTAAGAGTTGTGCATGTAAAAATTTCAACCTACCTCATCTGTAGCTTAAAAACACTTTTAAAGGTAATACATCTCTTCTTTCTAAAGGAACTAAATGTTGCTTTGTCCAGTGAAAAAAAAACCTACTTATAAAAAGCACTCTTTGGGGGAAAGAGAGAGTGATTCTTATCTGAAAACCGATGGAGCAAAAGGGCTAACATTTTACAAGCTGCAGTAAAATCCAGGAAAACCTCTCAGAATGAGGATAGCTAGGGAGGACAGAAACCCATGAGCTAGAGGGAGGTCAAAGTCCTGGCTCTTTAGTGGGTGTTGCTGAAGTTGACAAATAGCAGGCATTTGTGTGGTTTGCAGACATCACTGTCCTTGCCTCCCCATGGCTGCAGAAGGGGCCTGTCTCCTGCCTTCATCAAATCTCTGCACCCCCATTGCCTTCTCCTTGCCTTACTCTATTGGCTTTTGAATACTTCATTAACTTTTAAATCCAGCCATTTAAATGCTTGCATAGCCTAGTTCCCCTTTACCTAAAAGAATCATTACAACATTGTCTCTCTCCTCATATACCTAAATCATCTCACTCGGGCATCTGGAAAGACAATCTCAACAATTCTACTTAAACTCCTTAGCTATTAAGAAAGGCAGTAACATCAACAGGCTGAGCTGGCCCTTGAAATGGGAGAAGCTCCTAACAGCATCTGGTCAGCTCAGGTGATGCAATTGCAAGGCTGGCCTGGAGAAGGCCCCATCCAGAGAGTCCTCCCTGCAGAACCAGATGGCTTCAAAAATATGTGCATCCGTGCTGGGCCCTGGGAGCTGGGGTTCTACTTAAACACCTTTGGACCTGCTGGGACATCCTTTCTTGAGTGTAAGCCCAATTTCTCAAGCCCATATCCTCTTCTTTTGATTCCCACACTGTAAATTATTAAATAAAATTTTCATCCTGATTTCCTTTAGAGTAAAAGAATCTTGTGCTTTTTTAATGGAATAAGAATATTTCAATCTTTCTTTCTTTTCTCTTGGTTATTTCTAGTGCTTTAAAATGTGAACACCAAAACTGTTTTATTATTATAATGGAAAAGCCAAAATATTGTTTAAAATATGTGTAGCCAAGACAAATCTTATTATACATGCTCATATCTTGGAAGAACTTGTGCACAGTTAATGGGTTGATGAGTGAAGCATTCAAGACAGGGAGTTGCTCAGCACTGGAGTGTCCAGAGGTCTTGAAGGTCCTGGTTAGGAGCCCAGTCTCCAGAGCTGCACTACCTGGATTCACATCCCAGCTGCATCTCTTCCTGGCTGTATGACCTTGGACAAATGACCTAACCTCTCTGTGCTTCAGTTTTCCACAGTAAAATAAGTATGAGAACACTACCTAGGGCATCAGGATGTGAAGTTTAAATAAGTTAATAAACTTAAAGAACATAGGATGGTACTGAACATTGCATGCCATGTAAGGGTTTACTGTGAACATTAGCTCTTAATGCTCTATAATTGAATATAATTTTGATTTGGAATATCTATCTAACCAGGCTAGCAGGAGTCTTTCTTCTGGTCTCTGGGGTGTCCTGTGGAGAGGGAAAATCCCCCAAATCCCCAGGCCAGGAGCAGGCCAAGGTCTGTCCACATAGGACACTACTGAGAGCCCTTGGGCTCTCATACTTCCAGGACTCACCACAACTGCTGGGTCTTCCTGAGGTCCATATGCCAGAAAACACTTCTCGAGTGCCTGCTCATGTGTGCTATCCCCAGCAGCTGGCATGAGGCCTGAGAGTGTGCCCAGCACACTGGCAGAGAACATTCAATGTAGGCAAAGGAAAAAGAACAGACAGCCTGAGAGGATAGCACAGGGTTTCAACCTTATGCATAAGAATCATGAAAAGGTCTCATCGTCAAACCCCCAGCCTGCCCCTGAGAAGCAGGCCAGAGTAAAAAGGTTCAGAGCTCACAAAAGAAATGTAATGCCTCTCAGTCCTGGAGGCTGAAAGTCCAAAATCAAGGTGTCTGCAGGGCCCCGCTCCCTCAGAAGCTCCAGAGGAGGATCCTTCCTTGCATCTTCCCAGCATCGGTGGCTGCCAGCAATCCTTGGGTTTCCCTGGCTGGTGGCAGCATCGCTCGAAGCCCTGTGTGTCTCTGTCTTTGCATGGCCATCTTCATATAAGGACACTGTTCAGATTACATTAGGGGTCCACCCTACTCTAGTATGACCTCATCTCAACTTAACTTATATCTGCAGGAATACTGTTTATAAATAAGATCCTACTCTGAGATCCTGGGGGTTAGGACTTCAACATATCATTTTTGGGGAGACACAATTCAACCCAGAACAGTATCCCATGTTAAATTAAAGGGGCTATATATTTTTCAGCAAAAAAGAGGAATGCATCTCTTCATAAAGACATAGACATATAATTTTACTGGAATGAAACCTTATCTTACATGCCCTTTTCACCATGGCTACAGCTCCCCACTCTCTCCTCTCCCCACAACCAGGTGAGTTCTGTTGCCATTTGTTGCTATGTGTATCCTTCCATATGCTTCTATTTACTCAAATGAGCCTACATGCACCTATGTAGGCAGATACTCATTATGTAAATATGCATCTTCAGGGGAGGTTTTTGTCACTGTTTTATAAAAATAGAATCAATCATTTCAAGTGCCTTTTGTAAATTTTGCTTTTATCACACAATAACATCTGGTGGAAGTCCTGCCAAGCCATCTTCCAAGGCTCTAAAGCATTATCTTTAATGATTGTATTATGTATTCTGCAGTGTGGGCATTAGCCAAAAATTAACAGTGATTATCTTAAGACACTTGGGGGTAGGGTTTCTCTTCCTTTATCTTTGTGGAGATTTGATAGCTGTTCAATAAATATGAGTATGTTTGAATTGAAGCTGAAGCATTTTTCAAAAATCTCAACTCAACTCTGATAGCATTGATGCCATTTATACAATTTTACTCCTTCTTGAGGACACTGACATTTTAGGGTCCCAGGGACTATGTTTAACATTCCCTATAAACCATCACATTTATTTATCTTACCAACCCAACAAGGTTAAAGTCTCCATCTAGAGACAGGGCAGGAGGTTCAGACCTGGGCACACAGCGTAGTGGACAGACTGAGGACTCAAACCCTCAACTAACAACCTCCCACACCCATCACTCTCTGCCATATTAGGTTTCAAAAGTTACACGTCATCTCACATGCTAGACTTGGCTCTGGAAGTCTAGTTTTGGTTGTTCCCAAACCCACCCTCCAAAGTTACATAACCACTGAAAATATACAAAGTAATGAAGCAGAGCTAAAAAGTAAACAAAAAAGTTTTAGCAATCCATGACACCTGCTGCTCTGCAGAGAACTGTCCTAATTTTCCTTTGCTTATTTAAAATCAGTGACTTGACTTCAGAGTCACATATGTTATACATACATGATCTAGTTTCTAGAAGCAGAATAGAAACACTTACTCATACACGACTGGGAAGGATGTCATTAGGAAAAGGTGAAGGAGGTGACAGTTTGGGGTTCCAGGCCCTGAGTTGAGGGAGGACAGTGGTGACCTATTAAACTAGGCAATGGCTAAGATTGTCATGCTTGTTTGCCATCTCTGAGAGCATATTTCCTAGGAAAGATGTTTAGGAGTATTTGACAAAGACCCATATGAAAGTTCCTTCACAGCATATTTTTCCTCTAATTGCCTATGAATTCATGCGTGACTTTGATATAGATGCTGTAAACTTTGGTACACAAAGTAACTAAGTCCCATCACAGTATGGAAAGGATGTGGATTTCAAAGGTGAGTAAGTGGTGCCTAGAATTTACCTTTCTTACCTTCCTGAAATAGCACGTGCAATAACATGGTTCTCAATGTGGGCTGAGTATTCTAACCACCTAGGAACTAAAAAGCTTAAAAGTGCTGACACCTGTATTTCAATGAATTGATTTAATTAGTATAGGATGTAGCTGAGCATCGAGATGCCATAAACTCTTCAAATGACTCGAATATGCAGCAGAAGTTGAGACCCACAGCCCTAGGAGATTCGAGGGGAAAGCATTAAAATTGTTAAAAATTAGAAGGACTGTTTGTGAAATAAGATAAAATTAAGGAGAAATAACCTCCTTTACTGAGCAACATAGCCTCCTATGAGCTGCCCCCAACCTTGCTCTTCAGTCCCACCTTCCATTCTTCCCCACATTTTTTTGTTGCAGCTGAAACATACTTTCTCTGCATAAGCCACATCATTCTTCTCCTCTTATGCCTTCTAAATATTTTCCCCTCTCTCAGGAATCTTTCTCTAAATGAATCCTGCACTTTCACTTTCTTGGTGATTCCATCTAAGTGGTCTATTTGGATAGAACTTCAGTGGACTCACTGCATTTCCCTCAACTATCTGTTTTGGCCCAAGTTTCTCCACTTGACCTCAGTGAACACCAAAGAGACAGAGATGTTGCCCCATGCATTCCCATCACCTAGCCAGGTGACTAGCACATCATAGACAGTCAACAAATGGCTGTGAGGTGAAGTCAGGAAGCAAAACAACATTAGGAAGTATGTATCAGCTTCTCACCAATTGTAGTATTGAGAAATTTATCATCTTGACAGGCATAAACATGTAAGAGAAAATTTGCTTTGTAAATTATAGCACCCAAAAGCTTAAAAGAAAACATTATGAAAAAGACAGGTAAAATTGAACTCATTCCATCTAGTATGGTGTTTAAAAATTTGTCTCCATTTTTGCTTTGTACTTATTATCAAAAACCAGGTATTGCAAAAGTATATTAGTAATCACATTATTTTTTTTTTCAGTCTGATGGAAATACAAGATACAAGTGGTCCTACAGAAGAACTCTTCCCTTTGGAAGACTGAAATGCCTGGTAACACATGGCTGCAAATGTTTGCTGACCTCTCTAATCAATCCCCTGCAAGCTCACTAGCCAAGTGGCAGTGACACTTTGGAAATATCAGAACCTGGTAATTTATTTCTTGACTGTCTTCCCAGACAATTAAGGACCTAACATCTGCATGCTAAGCAACCATGGGCTACTCCTTTCCAGCAACTTTGCAAGAAACACTGTCAGAACTCCTTAAAAACAATCAACTCTGAAAAAGAGGACCCCAGAGAGTATCTGCACTTGAGCGAATGTTGCCTAAGCAAGGGCAAACTTCTGCCACATACAGCACATGTTTTTAAAGATGAAGTTCTCGTCCAGGGTGTCTGGCAATTGTGTGGCACTTTGAATTAGACTTTGCAGAATGACAGCAATTTGACCAACAGCGCCTGAGTGGCAGATGCTTTATGCACACTCTCAAGCTCAATGTGGCATAATCCAGGCGATTTTGCAATGCTGGATGCATGGTGAGCCTGCTGGGCTGTCAACAGCTGCACAAAGTGAGGTCGCGCCAGAATCATGGGGTGTTCAGCATTCAAAGAGAACTCAGATATCACCTCATTCAGCCCCTTCACAGTACAGATAAATGGAGAGAGACCAGAGAGCTTAATGATTTCTTGCTGAAGGATCACACAGATAGGTACATGTGTGTTCAATCCAAATTTGCAGGCTTAAACTCGAGTTTTCTGCCTGCCTAATCTAAATTGGCTATTTGCACCGTCCGAACACACCAGTTGATATTCTGAACTTCCTTTGACTTTCCACCCGACAAGCAGCTTAAGGATGACTCACTGTATTGACTTGCGCAAGTCAAGCTGGGGCTGCACGGATGGTTCTATCTATGGCTTCTGCTGTGCATGGCTAATACGGCTCCGAGCCACCGGGTAATCCTTGCTAGCATCCAGTTATTTTGCTGTCACTCACCAACTCTGGGCAATCCTTATCTCTGACCTAAAAACCCATGAGAGCTAATTCCTAGAATTTAAAGAGTTTCCAACAGTTATGTGAGAGTAGAACCATTTCTACTAAGATCTTTGTCTCTTAAAAAAATAAAATTAAATTAAAAAGGAGCAGATAACCACAAAGAAACAAGAAAATATAATTATGGGTCTATTTGTCTTGCCTTTCATCTCAGAGAGAAATGTGGCGTCTTGTAGAGCACGTGGGTTGATTTCAGCTAAACAACAGTAAACTCATTAGAAGCTATAAGATGGGGTATTTTAGAAAAGAATACAGAGTGGAGGTTGTAAGTGAAATATGAAAATGTTTTTATTCTAAAACTAGAATAAATTTTCTGTGTAAATTTTCTTCATGACATAGAGATCAAATTAAGTGAAAAAGAAAAATAGAAGAATGGTCTCTAATTTTTGCCTCTCCACCACAAAACAGGGGCTATGCAAGGACAATGTATGCATTTATACACATGCTTATGAGCCACGAGTCTCCATTTTCTTGTTTGTATCATAGTTTCACAAAGATAATACCTGTCTCCTCCTACTTAACAACCTCTAAAGCAAATACAACAAAAATGAGCTAGTAGACACCATTCCCACGCCTACCCCCAAGTAACTTATCCAGTTTTGAAAGAATTACCATCCAAAGGAGGAAAACAGGCATCAACCCAGGAGCCTGGGAAAGGTATTTGATACAAAGCAACGAATCTGCCAGGCATTTGATACTAAGTAATGACTTCAAAAGCAAGGTGACCAGAGGAAGCTTTAGATCTTCCCCTGCAGGAACAGTTTGACTTTTGCTTTAAACGTGGCACAATTTATTCTTTATTTGAAGGATATACATACAGAGTCATTTTCTTCATTAAGCTGCCTTGACATGCACAGATCCTTCGACAGATTTAAATCAAAATGCTTGAAAAATGGGCACAAATAATTTGGCATGTGAAATGGGATAGGATCTTCCCCAACAAAACATGGAACTTCAACGTGGAGCCAATAACAACGTTGCACAGATTCTAAGACATCACTAATTGTAAGGCAGATTTTCATTTTTCAAATGACTGAGAAAAAAACGTGTGAATTAAGGTATAGCAGGATCCCTCCATGACAGCCTGTGTACCAGATGCATGAATCAATCACACCAGTCTCTCCTTACTTTAAATGTCTTTATCCTGCTGTGTGGATCTGGCAGTTTCTCCTGCCTTCAGCCACATTGGTGGTTGTGTGCTAGGCAATTCTTCTCCACACATCTCAGTAGTCATTCGTGTTCACCTACTTCTTTTCTTGGGTTTGGTAAGTTATACTGTGGCAACAAACACCATCCAAATCCCAGGGACTTACAGCAACAAGTATATTGCAACAAGTATATTGGCTGTGGTTCTGCTTCATAAGTCCTGCGGTCCAGAAAAAAAGAACAGCCCCTACTGGGGACATGCCATCCTCATGGCAGAAGGCCAAGAGGAACTGCAGAAGAGTGTGATGGCTCCTAAGGCCTCTGCCCAGAAGAAACATATATCACTCTGCTCATGTTCTTTGCCAGCGAAATCACATGGCCAGGCACAACATTATCAGGATGTGAAGTATGCTCCTCTCACATGCAATGCACAAAGGACAGGCCATGCAGGGAGGGATCCAGTACAGAGGGGCAGTGAATGTCTTCAACAAATGTTACAGTCTACCATTAAGCCTTCGATGGTCACTTTGCAAGGAAATAGAGAATGTGGTTATTCTAACAGAGATCAGTATTTGCTCCACTAATAACACATTTTATACCCTGCAGCTCTGTTTTCATGCCTTTTTGTGTATTTAATAATTTTTACTTTAAATGCCAAAAATATGTAAATTTTGGAGATAATTTAAACATCAGTTAAACTCAACCATATAGTTAGCAACAACATACATGACTCAACTGAAGCCACATCAGTGTAGCAACTGGGGCTGAGTCTACCCAAACACAGGCAATGCCAACTGTGTCACGGCTGTTTCCCGTCAATGGCAAGCATAAATCACCATCATCTGTAAGATGCATCTCACTTGCACATGTGTTGAAATGTAAAAAAAAAAAAAAAAAAAATCTTACAATTAAATACAGCATTGTGTGTGTGTGTGTGTGTGCGTGTGTGTGTGTGTGTGTGTGTGTGTAAAATAAGAAATTTTTTTCTTTTTTGAGACAGTCTCACCCTGTCGCCCAGGCTGCAGTGCAGTGGTGTAATCTCAGCTCATTGCAACCTCCGCCTCCCAGGTTCAAGCAATTCTTCTGCCTCAGCCTCCCGAGTAGCTGGCATTACAGTCACTCACTACCACACCTGGCTAATTTTTTTTTGTATTTTTAGTAGAGATTTTTAGTGGGGTTTTGCCACGTTGGCCAGACTGGTCTTAAACTCCTGACCTCAAGTGATCCACCCACTTCTGCCTCTCAAAGTGCTGGGATTACAGGCATGAGCCACTGTGCCTGGCCTGTAAAATAATATTTGTTTATCAGCTCTTGAATGCTCTGCATTCTTGCTCTTTGGAGCATGGTCTGTGGCCCAGCACTATGGATGTCTTCCAGGGGCTGGTTGCCAGTGAAAAATCTTGAGCCCCAATCAAGACTCTTGACTAAGAATATTAACAAGATCTATGAGTGAACCATATGCTCACTGAGTTAGATAAGCAGTATTCTAAATGACATTAGTCTTGTAGCTGTGAAGTGCATTATAGTGGAGTGAACATACACACACATACACATACACATACACACACACGGATCACGGGTATGATGAGATGACTCCCCTCAGAATCATCCCTTGCAGCCTTGGCCCCAGCATGTAGAGTGAGAGAGAAGAGCATCTCAGGGTTATCCCATTCAGCAGGACGAATGCAATGACAAGGACAGATCAGGTATCTCCAACTCTGGCTGTGCATTAACATCACCTGGCAAAGTTTTAAAAAATGCTGAAACCGGACCAGGTGCAGTGGCTCATGCCTGTAGTCCCGGCACTTTGGGAGGCCAAGGTAGGTGAATCACTTCAGGCCAGGAGTTCGAGACCAACCTGGGCAACACAGTGAAACCCCATCTCTACTAAAAATACAAAAATTGGCCAGGCATCATGGCGCGTGCCTGTAATTCTGGCTGCTCGACAGGCTGAGGCAAGAGAATTGCTTGAACCCGGGAGGTGGAGGTTGCAGTGAGCTGAGAACATGCCACTGCACTCCAGCCTAGGCAATGAAGCAAGACTCCATCTAAAAAAAGAAAGAAAAGAAAAGAAAAAAAATACAGATACCTAGGCCCTGTCCTCCAAGATTCATTTGGTTTGGGGTACCTGTGTTTTTAGACACTTCCCCATATGACTCTATTGTACAGCCTGGGTGTGGGGCTTCCAATGTAGAGGATGCGTGCAGATAGAAGGTCCATTTGTGAACTAGAAACAAAGCTATCTGAGCTCTCCTGTGAGCAGCTGAATCTTCTTCACCATCAAGATCACTGTATAAATAATATGTTCTCACGTAGGGGGCAGGAAAGAGAACGAGATGTGTTGGATAGAGTTTAGTGCCACCAGGAGTCAGGATTCAAGTGGGATAACAGGGACTTCAGATTTGATTTGATTGCAGATCCATGTGTCATGTCGAACACACATTCAATGTAGGGAAACCACACAAATTTGAAGTCCCAAGACCTGGATCTCGAACTTTTTTCTACTGATCATCTTTTTTTTACCCTTGGATAACCCATCCATGCTCCCCAAGGCTCACTTTCAAATAGGTGTACATACCACAGAAACACACATATATGCATATATATGCATGAACATTCACATTCACATATAGCAATTTTTAAAACGTAATGAACCTCTGCTATTTTGCAAGACTTTTAGGTTGTCATGGTCATAAATACAGAATGAACCCATCTGTTCTATCTGGTAGCCTATAGATATAAACCTGGGATTGATGACACGATTACTGGGGGAGGTAGGCTTTCTTCCTGTGTTCTAACTTGGAAATGTCTGACCTATCTTGCACTAGGTTACAAACATTGGCAACGATCAACCCGACTTTTGAAGTGGAAAAATTACTTGCACGGCAGCTACTGACAACAGGACTTTCATTCCAAAAGGATATAAAATTCAAAAGTGAGTGTGAATGCTGGCAATCCCACATTTCTTTGCTCAGGTGTCAATGCTATATCCCCGGGAAGTTCCCAAATGACTACTCCTGCTTGACAGCTTAGGAGGAAACATGGCAGCAATCATTAATCTCATGGGGAAAGTGGTATGTATGATGAAAAAAGATCTATATATGAATCTTTACTTCTACTTTGGGATATAAAAAATAGGACTCACTGTGAAGAAGAACATGAAGGCCTCTATATGATCTTTCTTCCTCCACTCAGTTCTGCTTTTCGTCTTTAAACTGGTGATATTCTGATCAAAATGTTCATTCTATCCCAAATCCAAGCACATTCTCTTGAAAGTGAAGGTGATCCCACAATTAAAAGCAAAAATGCCAAGATCTCACCACTGTGCTGATAGGGATGATTCCATTGCATATAAAAGATGCATTTTCTTAGAAAGAATCTTCATGAAACAGACTTTGCTCAAGTCCACCTATAAATAGAGCATGAAGGTGATCAAGAGACTCTTCCAGGAGTTTCTTCTAACACATCCAGGAAGCCACGGTCCTAAAATGGCAGGACTAGAAAGAAGAGCTACTCAAAATACATGAAGTATTGTTTTTTTGGTGGGCTTTTTGTTCCAGGAGGGGGAGGAATTAGGAGGGGAAAGAGCATAGGAAATGATGCAGACATATTGTATAAATTAGGAATGGCCTAAGCTAATTGAAGATAAAAGGGAATAAAACACACATGTTAGGGAAGTTTGGTTTCAAAACAACTCAATACTACCTATGCTGTTATGGGATAATGAGCAAAAAGGTAGCTCTTTCAACTCAAGTAACTAAGAAAGAGGAAACTAAGCTTTGATCACTATAGAGGAGACCAAATACGGTAAATGGGAAAACCTTAGGGATAGATGGAGAAAGAGAGTATTAAGTTTGTGGGGGTGTCATAAGATAGCAGGACTTGGAAGGCACAATAAAATCAGCTCAGATGCCCATATGCACACTCAATGCAGGTGCTCTGCTGCAGTTCTCAGTCAAGGACCAGGCCTGCAGTCTGGGGTGGTGAGTCCTTCAGCATTGGATTTGGTGTGTGGTCGGGCAGAACAGAAACCAGATGCAGCCCTGGGGTGCGGGGTCTCATTCAGTCAAGTCAGGGAATGAGAAGGTGTGAATTATTAGGCTGCTGTTTTTGAAAAGTGGATAGGGAGACAACATAAAACACCAGGAGGCATGGACAGTGAGGCCTGGAGAAGCGCTGGAACCCTGAAAGCTGATCATTCTGGGTGTGGTGCCCAGACCCTGTGTCTCGGTCCAGAACCACACCCCAGAGCTGAGCCTCAGATGGAAGTTGGCCCTTCCTGAAGGATTCAGAAACATCATACTCAGGAAGATACAGAAGACTTCAGAAATAATGAAGCAAAACTAACCCACAGAATTAATACTTCTGTGTTGAATTCAGAAATGAACTGTGTAACCAGGATTTGTGTAACCAGGGTTTGTGTAACCAGGATTTTTTAAAATCTTGTAACCAGGATTTTTAAAAATCTCTGTGTCATTTAACTCATTTGAAATATCTCTGTGATTCCAGCATATTAGAGCATGGGACTTTTGGGCCTTGGGTTTTAAAATGTTTTAGTTGATTCTAGACTTGTGGTTTGAATTTGAAAGAAATAAGATTTAAGTTTGCAAAGTCTTTGAAGTTCAAGAGAACTTGATTGATTTATTATATTTATAGGAGCTGGGTAAGTGATTTGAAGGAATTGGTTTATTGTAAGTCTATCCTGTTACGGATATAAAAGGATTCAGATATATTAAATTTATAAAATATTTTTTAAATGCTTACGGGAATTTAACTACTTCAGTTTATAAGTTTGAGTGCTTAAGTGAATTGTATTTGTTCAATTGATGAGTTAATCAACAAATATTAATAAACAAATACAAGTGATCATTCTTATTTTACACAAAAATTACTAAATTTATTATTTAAAACAAAGTTTGTCACTTTAACAGGTTAAGAAAAAATTAATTTTCAACTTAAAAATTGAGCCTCTATTTAAACAATTACCCTAAGTAATCTTTTCTGAGAAAATATCTTTACTAAAATGTTTTTTCTTAAATCTTAACTGTTGCATACCTCATACGAATTCAGAAAGGGGTCACATTTTGCTTTGAAACATAAGTATAGTTGTTCTGTTTTCCTTATTAACCATTTGAAGGGAGAAAAAATTATCCCAATATTGCAGCTAAGTTTAGAGTCCTGCTGTGGAGATACAGCCTTTCTTGGTAGGATGTCAAACTTGAATCCATTCAACCTACACACGTTAATAATATAATAATGATAATTTCAGTATTTGGGTTTATCTTTCAAATTTTGCAAAGAATAACTGTACATATTCATGAAGTACATAGTGATGTTTTAATACATATAATGTATGGTGATCAGATCAGGGTAACTGGCACATCCATCATCTCAAGCCCTTATTATTTCTTTTTGTGGGGGGACAGATATTCAATGTCCTCTTTCTAGCTATTTGAAACTATATTATATAGTTAACTGTAGTCACCCTACAGTGGTACAGAACACTGGAACTTACTCCGGCCACTGGCCTCTCTAATCAGCGTTTTCTACAAAGCAACCAGAAGCAATTTATGATTCTTTATGTCTACTTGAAACCTGGAGACACATGCACCTTACTAACATCATGATGAAGTGTCCTTGGACTTGACCGCTAAGACTACTCCATTTCTAGGAGACTTTTTCCCCTTGGGGCTAGAGGACAAAGTAATATCTTCAAAAGCTAAAAGCTCTTGAACACGAAAAGAGCCCAGCACCATGTCTAGCACATAACAGGTGTGCAACATACCAGAGTTTCCCTATTCTCAGCTCTTTTACTTCAAGCTTTAATTGCCTTCTACCTCCAAGAAAAAAAAAAAAAAAAAAAAAAAAAAGTAGCCAGGTCTAGGAGTCAGGATGGACAATGTCTTGAGGACTCAGAAGATGAAGCTGCTATAGGGCATAATTTCCCTTTCCTGGTCACACTTGGCCCCATCCAAGACAAAGTAGGAACAATTTTCTTCGGCACAGGCTCAAGTGCTGAAGAAGTTTTTCAAGTTCATCCCCTCCTGGTTTTCCTTGTGCTCTCAGGAGTTCCCAATCTAAGCTCTAATTCAGGGTCCTTATCCTGATCCTTGTGCTCAGAGGAACATGGATATGCTTTGGAGCAGCCCTTGAATTTGTCTGTGTTGGTGAATTTGTGTGACAAATTTGGGGTAAGTGTAATTAAATATTGTCATTTTATAGGGAGAGGATCCACAGCTTCCATCCTATTCTCTAAGGGTCCACAAAAGTGAAGCTCAACCACCCCAGACATTTCCCAGGTCCTCTCCCTCACCGAAACATACTGACCTCTGTCCATTTCCTGGGAACTTGTCTGCAGGCAAGTAGACAAATTAACCCCAATGAAGATGGCAGGAGATGACAGGGACCTCAGGGTTGCTCTTCAAGAGCCAGAATAAACTTCATACAACAAAAGAGTCACTGATGTGGCATGTCAGGACACTGATCAAGGCATTAAAGGTGTTTGAAGATTGTAGGTTAAGAATTTAAATACAGCAGAATAATTTAACTCTTACAAGACCACACAGTAGACACAAAAATGCTTGCTGAACAGATGTGTCCTCAGTACCCTTCACTGTGGACAAAAGTCTTTCATTGACCCACTGCTCATATCTACCCCATTGGGCCCAGGCACCAGCCCCAGCAGAAATGCAGGGACTGTCACCCTACCCACTTGCCGTGAGCAGAACCTATAGCTTCAGGGTAGGGAGAGGACAATTCAAGAGGATATGACCAGCAAGGGTCTCAAATAGGACTTTATGCATCATACTGCCTCTTTGAGTAAGGTGAACAATGGTCTGGGTTTTAGCACTGAAATTCCTGCATCCTGGGAAACCTCTCAGTCCCCACAAATTGGGATGACTGGTTGCCCTGCATACAAAAATCCCCAAATTTCCTCTTTCTGGGAAGTATTCAGAGCTTCCGTCCTAAGCCAAAACAACAAAGGAGTGGCCTGGAAGTCCTTTAAAGATGTGTCATTTGAAAACATAAAGGAAAACCTTTGGTGCAGAAAATAGCTATTTTCTGAAAAAAAAAAAAGAAAAAGAAAAAAAAAAAAAAAGCAAAGTGTCCTCTGCCAGTGGCACCACACCAATTCCTTGATAACTGGCAGACTTTGACTCAAGCAGCACTCAACTTTGAATCAGAGTTAAATGAAAAAGTCCTGCTTCAAACTGTCATATTTTCCTCCACTTGTTTCCTATAACTACCCCCTGCTACCCCAAACATGTTTCCCTTCACAGGACTGTCCTTAGTCGGCAGACATTGTTGCTACAGTCACTGGGAAACACTGATCCATATATAGGCGACGTGTCTTGGAGCCACATGTTCTGCCCTTCAACATCCTCCTAGGATCCTCCTGGGGTGCTAGGAGGAGTTTGATTGGGCTCACCAATCCTCAGCCTTTGCTAGATGAAGAGCATTATGGGAGATGAGGGGATGTCACAACTGTCCCCTAGACCAATGCTTCCAACCCAGATGATTATGCCTCCCCCCTGGGGAACATTTGGCAATGTTTGAAGATGTTGATTGTTGTGACTGGAAGGTTTGCTACTGGCATGTAGTGGGTAGAGGCCAGGGGTACTGCTAACATACCCTACAATGCACAGGATAGCCCCCCAACAACAGAGAATTCAATGTCAATGTCAGTAGTCAGTGAGGGTCCTCTCAGAGGCTGCTTTATAGCATGTGGGGTACTTGGAAGACAAGGCAGCCCGAAGTTTGCACATTTACCACCTTCTCTAAGACACAGCCTCACTGCTTCTGAATGAGAAAAAAAGCTTTGTTTTAGCAGGAGACAGAAGAAAGCATGAATTCATAGCAAAAAATTCTAGTCTATAGAATAAAAATATCTCCTACCCAGCCCAGGAATCAGGAACAATTAGTGCCTAATATAGGTTGTTGATGATGATGCCACTGGTGATTCTGCAGCTCATTCCTCTGTTGACTTAAATCCCAGGAATCAGGAAAAATTAGTGCCTAATAAAGGTTGTTGACGATGATGCCACTGGTGATTCTGCAGCTCATCCTTCTGTTGACTTACGTAGCAGGCTGTTTTTAGCTTAATGTTGAACTCTTTTTAAAATACCTTGCAAATTCTACAATTATTAAAAAAAACTACATAGATTTTAAAAAATGAATTTGCAAGGTATTCCAAAGAGAATTCAAATTAAACTAAAAACAGCACCCTACATAAGTCATGTTCAACTAATACACCTGCATATTTGCCTCCAAAGACGTGTATATGAATATTCACAACAGCATTATTCATGATAGTTTAAAAGTGGAAACAATCGGGATACCCATCAGCTGATGAACTGGCCATGGAAGCGTGGAACATCCACACAATGGAATACATGTGGTAATAAAAGGGAACGAGAACATAAATGAGCCTCAAAAACATTAGGCTAAATGAAAGAAGCCAGACAGAAAAGGTCCCACGGTGTATTGATTAATATGAATGATCTTTTCTTAAAAGCAAATCTACAGAAAGAGAAGATTCGTGGTTGCCTTGAGTTGGGAGAGGACCCCTAGGGTTGGGAATGGGGATTGATCACAAATGGACATGAGGAATGTTTCTGGGGTAGTGTAAATGTCCTAAAATTGGATTATGGTGATAATTGTACAATTTTGTAAATTTACAAAAAAAATTGAATTGTATACTTAAAACAGGTGAAATTATATGGTTAGTAACTACACGTCAATAAAGCTCTTACCAAAAATCTACTGAACTTGGATTTTTTTTCTGATATTTGGTAGGAAATGTTGTAGAAAGAACATTTAATTAGAAAAATTATATTTATGTCCTAGCCCTGATTCTACTCATAATTAATTGCATTACTACAAGGAAAGCATTGATTTCCTCCTGGACTCAGTTTCCCCATTTGTAAAATGCTGAGAGTCCCAGAATACTGTTTATCCCTCATGCTGTGAAATTTGGTTAACTGACTGCTCACATTTCAGTAGGAAGAGCAGATGGCTACAACTTAACTCATGAGCCTGGGTCACTACTTTACAACAATTAAATCAGGCTTGAAGTCTGCTTTGGTTTACAGAGAATGAACCGACTGTGCCAACGTAAGTAAAATCCAGTACCACATGGACAGCTGAAGCAATCTCTCTCCCAAACTCAGCCTGCTTACAGTCAGAAAGGATGCTCCTTCCAAACAATATCCCTCAGAGGTACAGACAGAGGATGTCTGCCATCTTCCCACACAAACCCAGGGAAGGACCAGGGCACTGACTGCCTCTCAGGCAGGCACATACACGCCCAAAGAGGTTCCTCTCCCCTTTCTAAGCCTGGCTATAGTGCCACTTCACCTGCTTTAGACAACCGCTGGGACATGCAGTGATCCACAGACCAGTGTCTGTGGCAGGACAGCGCCTCCCCCTCACCAATGGCTGTTAGGTTGTCTCTCTAAAGCGCCACTTATCACTAGGTGGGCAGAAAACCACAGCTCTATTCCTTATCATTTTTAGGTCATTAAAACAGCAACAACAAAATTAAGGGGCCACCCTAATTCAAAATATTTTCCAAAATACAGACACTTTTTCATTCACAAATTCCCACCTGTGTCATGCATAGTGTATACTAATTAACCAAGTATCAGTGACAATCACACCTCCTCAATCACAAAATTACCTTCCAAAGAGAATTTTCTTAGCAAGGTGAGGAGATTTAGCGAGGCCGTATCAAATAAGAAACATCATCTAAGAAAGCCAAAACTGAGGGATCCTGAGGCAGAGGATTCACCTTGAATACCAGCTGCTCGTCAAGATTTATTATAGGGGATGTTTCAGTGAGAACAGTAGACTAAGATACACACCAGTCCAGAAATACTGAATTATTTCTTCTTTTAAAACAACTCAGCTGTGTCTTTTCCCACCATACCGTTTCACTGATCCTCTGAAATAATTTGCAACTCTGTCACTACATCACTAAATTAGGGGGCATAATTCTCCCAATTAAGCATTTAAGTCAAACAAGAAGAAGAGAAGGAAAGAAACATCTCCTGGCATCTTTTACTAAACTTTTAAGTAACTGAAGACTTGTTCTTGCCAAACGGTAAGTGCTAAATCCTGAGGGCTGTCACCGCTTCAAACGAGCTAACAGATGTTTGTTCTCAAGCACATTTTCCTCTCAATGGCATTTTGAGGGTATCATAAACTTCCTGACACAGTATTTCAGTGGAAACGTTTTTTGTAAGATTATTTTGTTATCATAAAAAAATCCCACAATCATTTTTGAATATATATTGGTCTATAGGCAACAACTAATGAGATTTAGCAATGTGGAAAAAGGTAGAAACTGCCAAGGTGAGTTCATCCACAAGCACACTTGGAGATGAACCTTAAGCAGGCCTATTTCTTTCCTCTTTTGGCCTACCTCCTATAACTCCTAGTATAGAACAGAGGGACAATTGGCAATGGCTGAAGAATTTTTGGTTGTCACAATTGGGGATGCTAGTGGATAGAGGCCAGGGATGCTATTCAAAATCCTATGATGTTCCAGACAGCCCCCAACAACAGAATTATCCAGCCCAATATGTCAATAGTGTAGACATTGAAAAACGCTGGCATAGACATATATAATTTCATTTGGGTTCATATCTCTGGGAATGAGACACATTTTCTACCTGTGTTTAGCTTAGTCTTAGACCAGACACATAAACACAGGTGTCCAATGTAATACAGAGTTCTCTCAAATACAGCAGCCTTTGTGGTGGGAGGGAGGGTCTACTGTGGAAAGAATGGGAGGTGGTGAAATACACTTAACACAGTGAAGAGCTAAGGAAGGGCTTCCTAGCTCTTCACGTAGGCCTGTGATGGAAGATGAGTAAGAATTGGCCAAACTAAGGAGAGGGCAAGGGCAAGTAGATGTGTAGGCACCTCCAAGTGCCTGTGTATAGAGTGAAGGGAGGAAGGGCCAGCTCTGCAGCACCTTGAATGCCAAGCTGGGGTTTTATCTGGTGGGCCACGGTCATGAGAGTCATGGGCCACTTCTAGTCCTTCTCATGCCACCTCTTTCAAATTATCCATTGGCCCTGTCATAGACTAAATGTTTGCATCCCCCTAAAATTCATATTCTGAAGCCCTATCTCCCAGTGTGATGGTATTAGAAGATGGTGCCTTTGGGAGATAATTCTATTTAAATAAGGCCCTTGGGGTAGAGCCCCAATAAGAATAGTACCCTTATAAGAGAAAGACAAGGCTGGGCACAGTGGTTCAAGCCAGTAATCCCCGCACTTTGGGAGGCTGAGGCAGGCAGATCGCCTGAGGTCAGGAGTTTGAGAACAGCCTTGTAAACATGGTGAAACCCCGTCTCTACTAAAACTACAAAAATTAGGCTGGCATGGTGGCAGGAGCCCATAATCCCAGCTTCTCAGGAGGGTGAGGCAGGAGAATTGCTTGAACCTGGGAGGCAGAGTTGCAGTGAGCAGAGATCATACTATTGCATTCCAGCCTGGGCAACAGCATGAGAGAGAAACCAGATGTTGCTTCTTCTCTCCACCATGTGAGGATACAGGAAAAAGGCAGCCATCTGCAGGCCAGGAAGAGGGCCATTACCAGAACCTGAACATGCTGGCACCTTGAAGCGAGACCACCAGAACTGAGAGAAATCAATGCCTGTTCTTTAAGCCACTCAGTCTATGATATTTTGTTATAGAAGCCCAAGCTGATATTTTTGGAGGATTAAGATGGCAGATAGGAGGCAGGACTAGCTTGCAGCTCCCACTCAGGTGGACATAGCAGTGTGTGGGGACTTACATCATAAACTTTGGCTCCAAGAACTACTACAGGAACATACCAGGAAAGCCGAGAGAATCCACAGACCCTTTGAAGGAAATGGATCACCGTTGCAGGCTCCCTGAGATGCCAAAAACTGTGAGTCTGCTTGCTTTTTCAAGGGGGAAGCTGGTGGTCTGGGGCAAGTTCTCAGTCCTGGTCACTGGCTGCCTGGAAATAGACTCAATGCTATTGTGGAGCACAGTGGGAAGTGAGACCGGCCTTTAGGACTGCTGGCTGCATCAGAAAGGCGAGAGGCCTGTGACTGCTGGCTTTCCCACACTTTCCTGGCAACGTGCATGACACAGCAGAGGCAGCCATAGTTCCCCTGGGAACATAACTCCATTGGCCTGGGAACCACTCCCGCATCCCTCACAGCAACCACAGTAAGCCCCACCCAGGGAGAGTCTGAGCTCAGACATACCTATCCCTGCCCCAGCCTGGTGGTCTTTCTCTACCCGCCCTGGTAGCTGAAGACAAAGGTCATAATCTCTTGGGAGCTCTACGGCCCTGCCAACTGCCTGAGAAACCTGAATACTTAACCAGGCATCCCTAGAGCAAGTTTGCATCCTTCTTATAGTACCATAGCTGATGCACTCTTGAAAGCACCACCTACTGGCTGGTGGCCAACCAACACTAAACCAACACACTAAACCAAAATACAACCAAGGACCCTCACAAAGTCTACTTTACTCCCCTGCTACCTTCATGGGAGCAGGTTCTGGTATCCATGGCTGAGAGATCTGAAGACAGATCACATCACAGGACTCTGCAGATGTTCCCCAGTACCAGCCCAGAGCTCAGTAGCTCCTCTGCATGGTTAGACCCAGAAAAGCAAAAACAATCACTGCAGTTCAGCTCCCAGGAAGTCCCAACCCTAGGTGAAGAGAGCAAAGACCTCATCAAAGGAGCACCCTGTGGAACAAAAGAATCTGAACAAGCAGCGCTTGAGTCCCAGATCTTCCCTCTGACATAACGTACCCAAAGGAGAAGGAACCAGAAAAGCAATTCTGCTAATATGACAAAGCACTGTTCTTTATCACTCCCAAAAGATCATAGGTCCAAAGATCTATGGATCCAAACCAAGATCATAGATCCAAACCAAGACAAAATCTCTGAATTAAAAGAATTAAGGGCTGGGCACGGTGGCTCACGCCTGTAATCCCAGCAATTTCGGAGGCCGAGGTGGGCAGATCACGAGATCAGGAGATTGAGACCATCCTGGTTAACATGGTGAAACCCCATCTCTACTAAAAATACAAAAAAATTAGCTGGGTGTGGTGGCGGGCACCTGTAGTCCCAGCTACTCGGGAGGCTGAGACAGGAGAATGGCGTGAACCCAGGAGGCGGAGCTTGCAGTGAGCTGAGATCACGCCACTGCACTCCAGCCTGGGCAACAGAGGGAGACTCTGTCTCAAAAAAAAAAAAAAAAAAAAAAAAAAAGAATTAAGAAAGTCAATCATTAAGCGAATCAAGGAGGCACCAGAGAAAGGTGAAGTCCAACTTAAAGATATCAAAAACCTGATACACAATATGAAAGGAAAAATCTTCAGTGAAATAGCACAAATAAAAAATAATCACAACTTCTGGAAATCAAGGACACACTTAGAGAAATGCAAAATGTACTGGAAAGTCTAAGCAATAGAATTGAACAAGCAAAAGAAAGAATGTCAGAGCTGGAAGACGAGCCTTTGAAATTAATTCAATCCATTTAACACAAATAAAAAAAGAATTTTAAAAAATGAAAAAAGCCTCCAAGAAGTTTGGGACTATGTTAAATGTTCAAACCTAAGAATAATTGGTGTTCCCGGGGAAGAAGATAAATCTAAAAGTTTGGAAAATACATTGGAGGGAATAAATGAGGAAAACTTTCCTGGCCTGCTAGAGATCTAGACTTCCAAATATAAGAAGCTCAAAGAACACCTGGGAAATTCATCACAAGAAGATCATCACCTAGGCACATAGTCATCAGGTTATCTAAAGTCAAATCAAAGGAAAGAATTTTAAGAGCTGTGAGGCAAAAGCATCAGGTAACCTGTAAAGGAAAACCTATCAGATTAACAGCAGACTTCTCAGCAGAAACCCTATAAGTTAGAAGGGATTGGGGTCCTATCTTTAGCCTCCTCAAACAAAACAATTATCAGCCAAGAATTTTGTATCCAGGGAAACTAAGCTTCAGGAATGAAGGAAAGATACAGTCTTTTCCAAACAAATGCTGAGAAAATTTGCCACTACCAAGCCACCACTACAAGAATTGCTACAAGGAGCTCTAAATCTTGAAACAAATCCTTGAAACACACCAAAATAGAACCTCCTTAAAGCATAAATCTCACAGGAGTATATAACAATAACACAATGAAAAAAATGTATTTAGGCAACAAATAGCATAATGAGTAGAATATTATCTCATATCTCAATACTAACATTGAATGTAAATGGTCTAAATGCTCCACTTAAAAGACCACACAATGGCAGAATGGATAAGAATTCACCAACCAAGTTTCTGTTGTCTTCAAGAGACTCACCTAACACATAAGGATTCACATAAACTTAAGGTAAAGGGGAGGAAAGAGATATTCCATGCCAATGGACACCAAAAGAGAGTAGGGGTACCTATTCTTATATCAGACAAAACAAACTTTAAAGCAACAGCAGCTTAAAAAGACAAAAAGGGACATTATATAATGATAAAAGGACTAATCCAACAGGAAAATATCATAATCCTAAATATATATGCACCTAACACTGGAGCTCCCACATTTATAAAACAATTACTCTACGAGACCTAAGAAATGACATTGATGGCAACATAATAATAGTGGGGGACTTTAATACTCCACTGACAGCACTAGACGGGTCATCAAGACAGAAAGTCAACAAAGAAACGATGGACTTAAATCATACCCTACAACAAATGGACTTAACAGATATTTACAGAACATTCTATCCAACAACTGCAGAATATACAATCTATTCTTCAGCACACGGAACATTCTCCAAGCACATTCTTCAGCACATGGAACATTCTCCAAGACAGACCATATGATAGGCCACAAAACAAGTCTCAATAAATTTAAGAATATCAAAATTATATCAAGTACTCTCTCAGACCACAGTGGAATAAAATTGGTAACCAACTCCGAAAGAAACCCTCGAAACCATGCAAATACATGGAAATTAAATAACCTGTTCCTGAATAATCATTGTTTCAATAATAAAATCAAGATGGAACAATAAAATCAAGATGGAAATAAAAAATTATTTGAACTGAACAATAACAGTGATAAAAGTTGTCAAGACCTCTGGGATACACCAAATGCTAAGAGGAAAGTTCATAGCACTAAATGCCTAAATCAAAAAGTCTGAAAAAGCACAAATAGACAATCTAAGCTCATGCATCATGGAACTACAGAAACAAGAACAAACAAAACCCAAGCCCAGGAGAAGAAAAGAAATAATCAAGATCAGAGCAGAACTAAATGAAATTGAAACAAAAGAAAACAAGGCAAAATATAAATGAAACAAAAAGCTAGTTCATTGAAAAGATAAATATAATTGATAGGCCATTAACATGATAAACAAAAAAAAGAAGACAGAAGATCCAAATAAGCTCAATTACAAAACAAATGGGAGATATTAGAACCGATACCACAGAAATCCAAAAGATTATACAAGGCTACTATGAACAACTATATGCACATAAACTAGAAAACCTAGAGGAGACAGATAAATTCCTGGAAATATACAATCCTCCTAAATTAAATGAGGAAGATATAGAGACTCTGAACAGACTAATAACAAGCAGCAAGATTGAAATGGTAATTTAAAAAATTATCAAAAATAAAACATCCAGGACCAGGCAGATTCACAGCCGAATTCTATCAGACATTCAAAGAAGAATTGGTAACAATCCTATTGACACTATTCCAAACAATAGAGAAAGAGGGAATTCTCCCTAAATCATTCAATGAAGCCAGTATCACCCTAATACCAAAACCAGGGAAAGACATAACCAAAAAAATGGAAACTACAGACCCATATCCCTAACGAACATAGATGCAAAAATTCTCAACAAAATACTAGCTAACTGAATCTAACAGCATATCAAAAAGATAATCCACCATGATTAAGTGGGTCTCATACCAGAAAGGTGGGGATGGTATAACATATGAAAGTCAATAAATGTGATACACCACATAAACAAAATTAAAAACAAAAATCACATGATCATCTCAATAGATGCAGAAAAACATTTGACAAAATCCAGCATCCCTTTATAATTAAAAACTTCAGGAAAATTAGCATAGAAGGGACATACCTTAAGGTAATAAAAGCCATCTATGACAAACCCACAGCCAACATTACACTGAAAGGGGAAATGTTGAAAGAATTCCCACGGAGAGCTAGAACAAGACAAGGATACCCAGGTTCACCACTTCTATTCAACACAGTACTGGAAGTCCTAGCCAGAGCAATCAGACAAGAGAAAGAAATTAAGGACATCCAAGTCAGTAAAGAGGAAATCAAACTGTCAGTGTTTGCTGATGACATGATTCTATACCTAGAAAACTCTAAAGACTCATCCAAGAAGCTTCTAGAACTGGAAAATGATTTCAGCAAAGTTGCAAGATACAAAATTAATGCACACAAATCAGTAGCTCTGCTATATACCAACAATGACCAAGCTGAGAATCAGATCAAGAACTCAATCCCTTTTACACTAGCTGCAAAAAAAATAAAATAAAATACTTAGGAATATACCTAATCAAGAAGGTAAAAGATCTCTACAAGGAAAACTACAAAACACTGCTGAAAGAAATCATAGATAACACAAATGGGAACACATCCCATGCTCATAGATGTGTAGAATCAATATTGTGAAAATGACCATACAGCCAAAAGCAATCTATAAATTCAATGCAATTTCCATCAAAATGCCACCATCATTCTTCACAGAACTAGAAAAAACAATTCTAAAATTCATATGGAACCAAAAAAGAGTCCACATAGCCAAAGCAGGATGAAGCAAAAAGAACAAATCTGGAGGCATCACATTGCCTGACTTCAAACTACTATAAGGCCATCATCATCAAAACTGCATGGTACTGGTACAAAAATCATAGACCAATGGAACAGAATAAAGAATCCAGAAAAGAAATAAAGAGTCAAATACTTACAGCCAACTGATTTTCGGCAAAGCAAACAAAAACATAAAGTGGGGAAAGGCCACCCTATTCAACAAATGGTTCTGGGACAACTGGCAAGCCATGTGTAGAAGAATGAAACTGGATCCTCATTTCTCATCTTATACAAAAATAAACTCAAGATAAATCAAAGACTTAGATCTATCACCTGAAACCATAAACATTTGAGAAGATAACATCAGAAAAACTCTTCTAGACATTGGCTTAGCAAAGAGTTCATGACCAAGAACCCAAAAACAAATGCAACAAAAACATAAATAGATGGGAATTAATTAAACTAAAAAGTTTATGCACAGCAAAAGAAATAATCAACAGAGTTAACAGACAACCCACAAAGTGGAGAAAGTCTCCATGATCTATACATCTGACAAAGGACTAACATCCAGAATCTACAAAGAACTCAAAAAATATCAGCAAGAAAAAAACAAACAATCCCATACAAAAGTGGGCTAAGGACATGAATAGAAAATTCTCAAAAGAAGATATACAAATGGTCAACAAGCATATGAAAAAATACTGAACATCACTAATTATCAGGGAAATGCAAATTAAAATCACAATGCAATACCACCTCACTCCTGCAAGAATGGCCATATTCAAAAAATGAAAAAATAATAGATGATGGCATGGATGTATTGAAAAGGGAACACATTTACACTGTTGGTGGGAATGTAAACTAGTACAACCACTATGGAAAACAGAGTGGATATTCTTTAAAGAACAAAAAGTAGATCTATTATTTTATCCAGCATTCCCACGACTAGGTATCTACCCAGAGGAAAAGAAGTCATTGTATGAAAAAGATACTTGCACATGCTTGTTTACAGCAGCACAATTTGCTATTTCAAAAATATGGAACCAGCCCAAACGCCCATCAACCAACTAGTGGATATAGAAAATTTGGTTTATCTATATACCATGGAATACTATTCAGCCATGAAAAAGGAATTAAGTAATGGCATTCACAGCAATCTGGATGGAATTGGAGACTATTATTGTAAGTGAAGTAATTCAGGAATGAAAAAGCAAACATCATATGTTCTCACTCATAAGTGGGAGCTAAGCTATGAGGATGCAAAGGCATAAGAATGATACATCGGACTTTGGGGACTCAGGGGAAATGGTGGCAGGTAATGGATAAAAGACTAGACATTGGGTGCAGTGTACACTGCTTGAGTGTAACCAAACACAACCTGCTCCCTAAAAACCTATTGAAATAAAGAAAAAATCAAAACAAACTTAATTAAAATAAATTTTAAAACTGAAGTTTCAATAGAACATGAAAAAAAAGTAGCCCAAGTTAACTGAGACAGAAATTTGTACCAAGAAGTGGGGTGTTGCTGTAAAAAACTCCTTAAAATGTGAAAGCAGTTTTGGAACTGGTATTAGGTAGAGACTGAAAGAGTTTTGAAGTGCATGCTAGAAAAAGCCAAGATTGCCATGAAAGGACTACTAAAGGGGAGTCTGATGAAGACTCAGAAAGAAAAGAAGAGAGCTGCAGAGAACACCTCCACCTTCTTAGAGACTACATAAGTGATTGTGAACAGAATGTTGGTAGAAATATGAGTCATTCTGATGAAGTCACAGATGAAAACAAGGAACATGTTATCAGGCAATGAAGTAAGGCAATCCCTATTATATAGTGGCAAAGAACTTGACTAACGTGTTCATAAATGAAGTTAGATATTTAGCTGAGGAGATTTCTGAGCAAAGTGTTGAAGGAGTGACTTGGTTCCTCCCAACTGCCTATAGAAAAATGTAAGAGAGAAATCAATTAAAGAAGGAATTGTTGAGTAAAAAAGAACCAGAACTTAAAGATTTGGAAAATTCTTAGCCTATCCATATTTTTTAAAAATGAGAATGTTTGGAAGATAATATTAAGGGTACGGCTATTTGATGAGGAGACTAGTGTGAGTGTCAACCATGGACCTAATCAGTCACCTCAACAGAAGCAAGAAATGGGATTAGCAAAAACTTTGTCAAATGGGATGAAAAGAAACAGAGAAAATAAGACAGAATGAAGGCTGCAAACGTATACCATTCCTCAGAGAAAAAATAGGATGATGGGGAAAATGATTCAGAGATTATTAGGGCTACCACTTTCACCACAGACTTATGAGGTGGAGCTAGTTCCTCCTTGGTCTCAAAGGACGGGGCTAGCTCTGTCATTTCAATAGGTCAGAATGTTCCCACCTATTGCCCATAGGGGTGAGGCCACTGAAGATATCCTTGCGGATGGGTCCCCATGGAGCAGGAGGAGCAGGGCCAGCCCATTGCACTGTGAGAATGATGCTGCCATCATTGTCCTGCTAAGACAAATTTAAATTTTTGTCTTGCTAAGAACTTCCTTATGACCCATCACTCCTTCTTCCTTCTTTCCTATTCTTCCCTTTTGGAATGAGAATGTCTATCCTATACCTGTCTCATCATTGCAGTTTGGAAGCACATAACTTGTCTGGTTTCACAGCATAGCTGGAGAGGAGTTCTGTCTCATGACGAAGCATACCTCAAGTCTCCCTTTAGGCTAGACTTTAAACTTTAAATTTTAGAGCTGATGCTAGAATAAGTTAAAATTTGGGGGGCTGTTGGGATAGAATACATGTCTTTTGCATGTAAGAAAGACAGGAATTTCAGAGGGCCATGAAGGGAATGTTATGGACTGAATATTTGTGTTTCCTCAAAATTCATATGTCAAAGGCTGAACTTCCAATGTGATGGTATTATTAGGTGGGGTCTTTGAGAGGTGATCAGGTTTAGATGAGGTCATGAAGGCAGACCCTCCATTATGGGATTAGTGTCCTTATAAGAAGATGAGGAGATACCAGGCCTTATGAGACACAGCAAGAAGTTATTCATCTGCAAGCCAGGAAGAGGGCCCTCACCAGAACCCAATCATGCTTGCATCCTGATCTTGGACCTCCAGAACTGTGACAAATAAATGGCTGTTATTTAAGCCACCCAGTCTGATATTTTCTTATAGCAGCCTGAGCAGATGAAGACAGGTCCTCTCCACTTTTCACTTTTCTCCATGTCCAGCTTAAAATCCTTGATCCAGTAATAAAAATCACATCACCACCTTGATTACATTCTCTGTTCTTTCCACCTCTATCCTTTATCAATGCCAATGAAGACCTTCATTCTTAAATGGGATCTCTTTGTATTCTTTCTTTGAGGCACACATGAATCTACAATTGTTTCAAAATAAAATATATTTTAAAACGCACCTTCTTTCTGGATGATGCCAACTATCTGACGTCCCTAAAAGTGAACAACTCAAGTTACTGAAGATACTTTCAGGCTGATTGTGGTCATAAACTTTACATGGAAGCTGTCTCCCCCATACTTTCCTTCTCTTACACTCATTCTTTTATTTTTATTATTGATTCTTATGTGTGTGAAACTCAGGTAGAAGAGAGGCTTGAATGTGCCTTGGTCTCTGGGAAGCAGGACAAGCCTACTTTTAGCATGTGTGCTAGGGGAAGCTATATCTCACTTACTCTTCAACAGACCCCAATCTGTCTTTTGTTTCTACCATCCAATGAAAGGCAAGGTCACCAATGTCTTTATCTGCCAAATCCAAAGGGTGCCAGTGAGCTATTACTTGACCTCGCGTTAGCATTTGACATATTCTCTTCTCTGAAAATATCCTTCTCTCTTGACTTCTATGTGTCCCCTGTGGCAAGATATGAAAGTTTCAGCTTGTGTGAATATAGAAACTTCACCATGCTGGGGATTTTCTCCATTTGTTTTGTGCTGTATGAGAGAGATTAAATATGAATTCTTCTCCTCACTTCTGGGGGAGGTTGGAAGTCTTTGTTCTTCATGGAAAGGCAAGCCACACCTGGACTTACTCTGGCTCTGAGTTTAATGGGCCATGAGGAGTAAGAGGACAGTAGGTTTCAGGGGACATGGGGGTATAAAGAAGGTTTGAGATGAGGATGCACAAGAGAACTGCTACAGGGATATGGAAGCAATGAAGAGACTGCCACCAGATGGGGCCCCTGGAAGTGAGGTGCTAATATCTGGAAAACTGCTGAGAAAGAGGATCCATAATCCAGGGAGCATTAGAAAAGTGGACCCTTCTGAATATCATGGCAAACGGCATTGCTTGAGGGCCCAGGAGGCTGATGAGAACTGAACCTTGCCTGACAATCACCCAGTCTTCTTCCAATGGAAAATGTTGCACTATTTGCACATGAATGTCTTCTCTTTGTCTACACCCACATCAAAGAAAGCTCCTCTCTGTCTATACCAGCACTTTACCCACTGGCTGAAGATCCCTGGCTATGCCCCAAGACTATGCCTGGTTCCTATCCCATGACCTCATGTGGATGTTCCTTGTTATGGTTTAAATGTGTGTGTTCCCCTAAAACTCATATGTTGAAACCCAGTTACCAAGGTGGTGTTATCAGGAGGTGGACCTTTTGGGAGATGATTAGGTCAAGAGAGTAACGTCCTCATAAACATGACTTGTATCTTTCTAAAAGAGGCCCCAGGGAGCTGCCCAGACACTTCACCACGTGAGGATGCAGCAAGAAGAAGCCATCTATGAACTAGGAACTTGTCTTCACCAGACACTGAATCTGCTGACACCTTGGTTTTGGGGTTTCCAGCCTCCAGAACAATGAGATGTAAATCTCTGTTGCTTGTAAACCACACAGTCTAAGACATTTTGTTATAGCAGTCCAAACAGACTAAAATTTTTCTTGACATATTTTAAAATCCCCATACCCATAAGCCTAAAGAGTGAGGTCTGTTAATGAAGTGGGCATCCCCTGCCCCCTAAACTTAGTGGTGAAGAGGGACAAAATATGTAAGCTCAAAGGCCACAAGCTAGGACAGCTGTTCCTGAGCCTCTTCTTACACTGCCTTCTCCACCTCTTCCTCTGACTTTGCCGGACGCATTTGCTCCATCTCCTCTGCTGGTTCCTCCCTGGTTCTGAATCCCTCAGAACTCTGCCGTTTTTTCTTCTTCTTCTGCCTAGAAAATCATATCTATTACCATGACTTTAACAACACCCACATTCTGATCACTCCAAATTGATACATTCAGGACAATGAAGCCCAGGTTTAGACATCCAACTGCTTACTTCATGTCCACACCTGTGTGTTTCATAGACATCTGAAGCATAGCATGTTGAAAATTACAGGGCCCTTATGATGTGTTTCTGACAATCTCTCCAACCAAATGACACACCATCCTTTCCCTCAACCTTCTAACACAACGGCCTCTTGGGTACCCTTTCCTTTCTCAAACATGACACACCCTTTCCATCACAGGGGCTTTGCACATGACATTCCTTCTGCCCCAAACTTCCTTCACCCCGCATTGCTTGCTCTTGTCATTATTTCAACTGTCATCTCCTCAGAGAGACTTTCTCTCCCACTCTGTATCTAAAGTAGGTCCCACTGTTATTTTCTATGAATTCACCCTCTATAGCAAAAATCACCATGTGTATTTATCTGTATTGTCCTTCACCCACCACCAATAACCCATGAATTTCATGAGGGCAAAGACTATACTACATTCCCAGTACCTGGAATACTGCCTGGTTCAGAGAAGAAGAGAAGATATTTGATAAATATTCATTAAATGAATGACTGGTAAACATTACAGTATACATATACTATTATAATATTATATATATGTACATATGTATATATATGAAGTTGAAGAGGTGCAGAGAGGTAGGTAAGATATGAGTTTTATTTCACATGTGTTGAGGTTGGAGGACATAGAGGACAAATGAATGGATCAATCCAGCAGATGATTGGGCTATAAGTGTGAAGGTAAGGGAGGCCAGAGATAAAGATACAGGAGGAAGTCAACAAAACTATGGCCAAAGTCACAGAAGAGAATGAGATGGCCCGAAAAAAGTCAGTAGAGTGAGAATAGGGGACCAAGAACAGAACCCCATAGAAAACTACCTAGAGGTTACCTGCTGCTCAGTCACCACTATTTCACCATTTCCACCAAGCTCTCCTGCCTACTCCTCTGCCTTGTCTAGAATAGGGGGCCAGAAACTTAGTAATAGTCACCATGGTAGGTGCTGGGAATAAACAGTGATGAAAACAAACTTGGTCACTGCCAGAGAACAGTTCATGGGTAGTGAAAGCAAGCCATGTGGACAGTCATTGGGTGGCAGAGACCGTGCCTCCCAGTTTCTTTCTCTCCAGTTTTAGTTGGTCATCTGACTGCCCAGAGGAAAAGCTACATTTCTTAATTGCCTTTCTTGCAATTTGGTGTAGACCTGGATTAAGTTTTAGCAATGGGTTGTGAGCAGAAGGAAGGGACGCTGTTGTGAGTTGAACTGTGTTCCCCACAAATTCATATAACAAAATCCTAACCCCTGTTGAGGAATGTGAACTTATTTGGAGATAAGGTCTTTATAGAGGTAATCGAGTTAAAATGAGGTCATTTTAAACAAGGACCTTATCTAATATGGCTAGTTTCTTTATAAAAAGGGGGAAACTGGACACAGAGATACCCACAGAGAGAAGACAATGGAAGAGACAAAGGGAGAAGATGGTAACCTACAAGTCAAGAAGAGAGGCTTGGAACAGATCTTTTCCTCACAGTCCTCAGAAAGAACCAACTGCCAACACTCAATCTTGAACTTCTAGCTTCCAGAATTGTGAGACAATACATTTCTGTTGTTTAATCCATCAGTCTCTGGAACTTTGTTGCAGTAGCCCTTGCAAACTAGTAGAGAAACCACTTCGAGGTCGTAACTCTAGAAAAGGATATGTATGAACCTCCTGGCCCTTCTCCCTCCTTGCTGGCCTGAGGATGACTAGACTTGCAGCAGCCATCTTGGATCCAGAAGTGGAAGCCATGTGTTGAGTTTGGCAGGGCCACACCACAGTTGACAAAGCACCCTTGACTGCAACCCTCTGGACTGTTACAGAACAGAGAAAGAAAGGTCTGTTTGTTCTAAGCCACAATATTTTGGGTCTCTTTGTTACAGTATAGATTCCTTAGCCTATATTCTAACTGATACATACTGCATAAAGGTCATGGATAACTGTAAATAAAGTCATATATGACTTCCAAATAATGCCTGAAAATGAATTATATTTGACCTCCCATCCTAATTATACATTCTACATCAAATTTATAGAATTGAAAGTACATCCTGCCACATCTGTCTCTGCCTCCTAAACCTCCAAATTGTCTGGTCTCATCGATTCTAACTTGGTTTTCATTATTGACTTCATCTCTCTTCCCATTTGCAGACCACTCAAAGAATCTCTTCCAAGATTTTTCCTTCATATTCCTTAGGTTACCTTAGCTCCTCTATTTCACTCCAGTCTGGTTTTCAAGTTTAAAATGCTTTCCAGAATACAAATCTGACACTACACTATTCTTTTCTTTCCAACCCAGGCACAATTCAACATGATGCAGCCATCATCATTACAGGTAAAGTACTTTCCTAAAACACTCATCTTCCTCTGCTCTGTCTTTTGCTGAGGCATGCAGCCCCCTCTGATGTTAAATGGACTTCTTTCTGTGACAGTACTTGAAGACAATGGGATCTGGCTAGACATCTTTAGGTTTCCTTAATGTCAGCATTAAATACAGATTTATTGTTAATTGATACATTTATGCCTGAGTTTTCTAAATCAATGGAAAGTAAAAAAAAAAAATGCTCACCAAATGCTAAGAATTTTATCTCACTTTAAGGAAAGTCCATGGCAAGAACGTTCTCTTATCTAAGCAGGAATATCTGGAGTATAAAATTTGGAAATCAAACATGGTTACTGTAGTGTTTTTATTCTAATTGATTCCACTGTTCTCGAGCCCATTTTTTTCATCCAGATATTCCATGAAAGTTCAAATAGGGAATACATTCTACATTCCAGATCAAAATTTAAAATCACTGAAGCATTTGTCTACAAATGCAAGCTGATTGGTCAGTTCTACATTCTTTCTTTATTCTAGAATGAAGGGCAATGTGGATACATCTGAATCATTCAACAATGACATAGCTTACCTTCTCTATGACCCAATTTACTTGCCTAATTTTGGTGACTCAATGGACTAAGGAGAAGATGAAATATAGAGAAATTATATTTCTTTTGCTGGATCTGTCAGAAAAAAAAAAAAGTGTATGACTTTGGGGAGAAAAATATCCTTCCTCCAACTTTGCTTCCACATTTGCAAAACAGGAACAGAGAAGTCCCACTAACTTAGTAATAAATTATCTCATTACTGAGTGTAAACACTGTTATTGTTTAGCATTTATTTCTGCAATCTGTCAGGATATTTTGAAATTTCTCCATGAAATACACATCTTAACGCAGTGTTTCTCCTTCTCTCTCACATGGCGTGCCGGAGAAGGCGAGGCAGAATGGTGAACACATGGGTGATGTAAATGAAATGCTGTTTAATTTATTTTCAAATGGATAAAAGGAAATGTAATTAAGCTCCCTAAAAGCCTTCCAAATAAACTTCCCTTAAAGGAGTAGAAAAGGAAGTTGTAATTGATCAAAGTAGCTACATCAAGTGTCAGATTCCTTGACACTTGGAGACAGACCAGATTAAGATAGCCAGCAGAGAATCAATTGCAGTACAAGCCAGAGGCTTCACAGGACTGGGGGAAAATACCAGAAATGTGGATTAGATGCTGGTCAGCATCAAGAAGCAAACACACTCCATGTCTGAAGTCTCAGGCTTAGATGTACAACTGGTGTAAGTGAACCCTCTCTCTTCTTAATGCACAAACAAGTCAATGTGTGTTTATATTAGATAAATAGATGATAGATGATAGATAGATGGATAGACAACAGATAGATAGATAATCTCCTATCTTTTTATTTAATGAGGAAAAGCCAAGATATCAGCCTAAAACCACTAAAAAAGAGACAGAAAGCAAGCCCTACGGGTCTGCAGGTCCCAAGAGAAAGACTTCCATCTGCTACATTGCATGCTACCAAGGACAGCAGGGGATCCACAGCAAATAATATCCACTCAAGTCTGTATTGTACATTTGCTAAATTCTGATCCCTGACCAAAAAGAAAAAAAGGAACCCTGGTAGAACAACTATAAATATATACACTCAACATCTCACATGTACCATAATAAATGCCACAAAATGAGCATGCTTTGTATTTGTTCTAAAATTGTTACTCTTCAGAGTATTCAAACTAAAAACAAAACTATATTTATATCTCAGGATTCTATAACTCCACCAGCTTTGGAATGACAAGAATGAGAAGTGGTCACCCTCTTAGGGTCATTAATGTTCTTGAAACTTATACTTCATAGAAACAGGCATTTTTATCCTTTTTAAAAATATATGTGTATGCCCTAACTAATCAACAGCCTGGACACATAGAGAGACCCAACTTTGAATTGGTTGTGGAATTAACTCTCATGTGTCAATAGAGAGGAAGTCATCAATGTAAATTTCCTCTCTCAAGGATTATATGTCTTTATCATAAAAATCATAAAATAAAATCATGAGTTTCCATTAAAAAGTGACTATTTTCTGATACACAGTTTATCAACTGTCAGCTATACACTGTTTTGATTCTTTGCTTTCCTCTTTTTCAACATGATCAAATATGAACATGCTATAAAGTCTTAACCCTGGCATGCTATTTTTGAAAAGATAGTATATAATGAATATCTGCCATAAAATAGTATATGTGTGATAATCAATCACAATTGATTATTTTTTTATTGTCTTTCCAACAAGACAGTGAAGATTTGAAGCATTCTATCATTAAAATAAGGTTTTAAAAACAGAAAAAAAAGTGAAATATTACCAGGAATGGAGAAGAATTAAAGCACAATATAAAACCCCTGTAATAAAGAGTCATTGCCTCACAGATGAACGTAAATTGAAAAATCTATTGCTTTTTTTTTCTGCAGACATTCCTCAGGATAGTGCCATACTACCATTCATGGGAGATGCTTATCACAAACAGTCAGAAATAATGTATCTCAGGGAGAAGCATTTCCTTATTAGGTATGATGAAAAGCGATATTACTAGAGGCATTCCATCATCAAGTTCTCTTAGCCTGTTTTGAAAGGTCTTTAAGAAAAGGTATTCACAAGCAGCCATGAAAACTATGAAGCATCAAAGCAGCTGATGATTCTAATAATAGTATAACTGATCATTTATACACTGTAAATATAACCTACTGAGCTCATCGTAATGATTAAAGTTGAAGTTTAAGACAATGCAAAATAAATGTTTAAATGTAACACACTGAGATGACTACAGTGGTTAACTTAGAGTGGGTCTGATTAGTGGTCTTTTAAATTTCATTCTTTCTAGCTTGCAAATTTTCTACAATATATAGGTAATATTTTTATAATACAAATTTTAATTTTCTTAGTTTTTTCCAGGCGTACTAATATTTTCACCTGCAATGTGTTTCCAATGTGTATGAGTGAAAATCTTTGATAGGACTTTGAGGTCTACAAAAGTGAGCGGAATATCAGGAAAACTGATTTTAAGCCCACATGTCACAAGCCAAAGGAACATGTCCGATTTAAGCTCTCTGTGCAGGAGCTTTAATACCTGTAAAAACATCTTCTCCTGGAAAAAGATACCCCTAACTGAAAACAGCCGTTGTGTCACAGAGATGGGAATGAGATTAGATTTTATTTTCTATTTTGCACATGCCTACGCTTTAAATTTATTTCATTTGGAAAAAAATACTCTCTGTTTTCTTGGAAAAAGTTTGACTTCTTAATGACAATTTTACAGGCATCAAAAATTATGCACTTTTTGATTGCACAGTAAGAACTGATCTAGAAAAAATTAAACTTGGATACTTTTCAAACTGGAAGAAATGTAAATCACTGAGGTAACAAGTATGGGGTTTCTTTTGGGGGTGATGGCAATGTTCTAGTTAGATAGTGGTGATGGTTGTATGATCTTGTAAATACTCTAAAGATCAATAAACTTTAAAATGGAGAATTTTCTTGTATGCGAATGATATCTCAAAACAAAACAAAACTAGAAGACACTGAGGAGGAAGCATCAGATTTGGGACAGAATTATCTGAGCTCGTATGAATTTGTTTTCACACTACTGTAAAGACACTACCTGAAACTGGAAAATGTATAAACAAAAGAGGTTTCACTGACTCATAGTTCCACATCGCTGGGGAGGCTTCAGGAAACTTATAATCAGAGTAGAAGGTGAAGGGGAAGCGAGCCACGTCTTACATGGAGGCAGGAGAGCGAGAGGGAGAGGGAGAGGGGGAGGGGGAGGGGAAGTGCCACACTTTGAAATCATCAGCTCCCATGAGAACTCACTCACCATCACGAAAATAGCATGGGGGAAACTGCCCCCATGATCCAATCACCTCCCACCATGTCCCTCCCTCTCCATATGGGGATTATAATTTGAGATAAGATTTGGATGAGGACACAGAACCAAACCATATCAGAGACCATTCCGTATGATCACCGTCTCCTCCTTGCCAAAAAGTGAGAGACAGACACAGGACTCAGGGACAATCAGCAGAGGCCGTCACGTCCTTAAGGCCATCTCATCCATAACACAGATTTTTTTAAATCAAATTGTGTTATACAAGTGGACTCATTTGGCCATATTAAGGGGAGGCTGTCAGTGAAGACATTTTCTTATCTCATTAGGACAAGAAACATTCTTGCTCTCTCAGAGTCAGAGATTTGGGCGACATTACCTTTCTAGAGTATATGCCTTGAGTGTGGTCGCCCCAAGATTTTCTCTACCCTCTGTAGCCCATGTTGATACCTCTCTCAGCCGGCTTTTGCTGCATAATTAAACATCCCCAAATTTAGTAGCTTAAGGCAACCACCATTCATGTGGCTCATGTATACAGGTCAGCCACGTGGGCTGAAGCTCTTCTGTGCTCAGCTGCTCAGGTGAGTGAGCTGGCTGTGGGCCAGGGTGATGGGTGACTGGGCAATGTCTCCCTCTTCATACAGCAGGCAAACCTGGGCTCTCTCATCCAGCACAGCATGCTTCAAAAAGAACAAGTAAAGCATTCAAGATCTTTTAAGCCTAGACCTGGAACTGCACAGGCCACTTCATCCACATCCTCAGGGTGAGACTCAGTCGCAAGTCCATCCTGGACCCAAGGGGTGGGGAAATAGGCCTCGCCTCTTGATGGGAGGAAGCATAGAGTCACATTGCAAGATGTGGGACACAAGGAGGGGAAACATGCTTGGAAGCAACCTACCACCACACAGCCCCAACAACATAGACTCCAAAATTGCAAACACAAAAGAAAGAAACATTCAAGGGCTCTCAGCTCACACAGTTAATCTTCCCAATGGGACACAGGGAACATAATGATTTAATGACTTCAAAGCCATGTATTATTCAAAGAGGAAGAGTTCTTACTAGAGAAAACATCCCAAGTAAACTGAAATACATCTGCACTCCTCATTACTGTTCCTCTCCCTCCCTGCCCTCCTTAGAGCCCTCAGTTACTGCTTTAGGTAGATAAACAGGGTTTGATTCAACTGAAAGGGGAGCTGTAGCCCTTATACAACCTCAGATGAGGATTGCTGAGAGAGATCTAGGGATAGTAAATGCAGACTCAAAGACTCCTCAATGAGTCTAAGCCTAGGGAAGGTGCTGAGTTTGTGGTTCTTAAAGCAAAGGACTCGAGGTCACCATTGCTCAGAGATGAGACAATCTCCCAGCTCCATTTCATGCTGATATATTTCCTCAGATCCATTACATGCGAGCTTAATTTTTTTTAAGGTGAAGGTTTCTGTAACCTGGAAAACAAAGCAATAATCTTACACTACAGTAGAATTCGGCAGAAGTCCCCAAATATCTCTGCACATCAGAATCGCTGAGCACACTTAATAAAAACACTACGTCTTGGGCTCCATCCTCAGGCATTGTGATCCAATAGGTTTAGAGTTTAGTGCAGAGACATAATTTCAGCAAGTTTCCCAGTTGTCTGGATGAGCTTAGTTTTATTAGGCAAGAAATGGGGATAACTGTATCTGCTCCATCTGGCTTTCACTGATGTATCAATAGATACGGATGGGTGCAGCATGCTGATATGAGGTGCATTAAAGCAGATAAGCCATATCAAAAAACAAAACCTCTGCAGCAGGCAAGCTTATACTGGGCATATTCCAACCTTACTTTCCAAGATAACCATTTTCAGTTTCTTCCCAACTACTGATTACTCATTAAAATCTAGGACATTCATATTAACCCAGGCATACTGTAGGATTGTGTATAGCTGCAAGTTACAAACATGCAAAATAAGAGTACTGCACAAAATAGAAATGTATTTGTTCCCATGTAAGTATTTCAGCCCTGTCATGACAAGCCAGCTCCATGAAATATAAGAGACCCCCAGCTCCTCCCATCTAACCACTTTGCCATGCCTCAATCTCATGATATAAAATAAAATTGGGGATCCAGAAATCACATTCATATCCCAGGCAGAAGTCTGGAGAAAGGGGAAAAGATGAAGCAAACAGCCTCTTCTTTTAAAGAGCATTCCCAGTTTGCACACTCTATTTTCACCTGCATTCCACTGATCAGAACTTAGGCACATGGAAAGGAAGTCACTAGAAAGAAAGACTGGAAGATTCCATCTCTATTCCAGACTGCCATAGGGGGCTGAATTTCTGAGGAAGAAAGATAAATTGTAGGACAAGAAGAAACCCCTGCCATACCCAGGCTGTGTCAGAACACCTATCTCTGCTTTGAGCCTATAAAATTTTCATACCCCAAAGTGTTCATTGTGGAATTATTATAACAGTAAAAATTTGAAAACAAATAAAATGGCCAATAGGAAAATTATTAAGTCAACTACAGTATATCAATTTAATAAAATAACATAGAATCACCAGGAAAGTTGGTTACCAAGATTATATAATCCTTTTTAGCATGTAGTGGTGTCTAGCCTCTTCCACTTTCTCTCTTGAATACCTGCAAAGCACAAACACTCACAGCACCGAAAACTCGGCCTGAGAGACAAGCCAGTTCCTCCGTCCTAGAGGAAATAACCACAGGCAGCACAAAGAGCTTGATTTAGATAAATCCATCCAGGCTTCGGTTCACAGCAAACTCAAACTCTGCTTTATGAAACAAATTCCTCCTGAAAACAAAAACGAAAGAGCAAAAACAAGAAGACATTTTCCATCCCCCAAACATCTGTCCCAAGGCCCTGAACTAATTAGCATTCTGGCCCAGGATCCCAAGCCACCCTTCCAGGACTGGGAGATGAACAGAGTCGATTTTCCCACCAGCATTCCTGAGCTCTCCTGCCATCATCAGCCTATATCCACATGGAAACATGAATCCCGGCAAAGAGCTTGGCAGGAAGTCAGGAAGAAGAGATGCCAGCAGAATCTTGGTGCTTTCTGGCCAAGGATATCTCAGGAGTAAAACTTTATAGGTGGAGAGGGAGAAAGAGAGAGACCCTTGATAGCAGTGCAGGCCAACAACTGTAGCTGTGCAAGAACTTTACTGGTTCTAAGTATAAAAAAACAACACAGGGAAGGCAGATGTACATTAGGTGAGAACCTTAGAGACTGAGAATTCCAGCAGGAGCTCTGCACATGAAACAGCACCTCCCTTTCATCTGTAGGTTCAAGAATGGATTCTTTCACTTTCTAAGTGAGCTGAGAGAAGACTCAAGCACACCACCACCACCACCACCCCCGCCTTCTTCTTCACAGGCATGGGACAAGAACAGGTATTTCCACGCTTGGTGAGGAGTGTCAATAAAAGCACAACCTCGAATCTGGAAAGGTCATTGGAGGGACAGCTCTTTGATGAATCTTGTGCATTAGACAGTTGAATTTTATAGTCATTATTTGGCATCTTAAGTAGAATGTGCGAAGGTCTCACTATTTTGAAACACCTGCAGAATGTACACAAGGCTAGGACCAACTGAAATGAAGAAACAAGAGCATGATCTAAATAGGAGGTGCCTGGGTACGATTCCAAAGAGATGCAAGATGCTATGGCAAAGAGAACATTTCTGAAAGGACACATGAGAAATTGATAATAGTGACTGCCTTTGAGACAGGGAAGTGGGGAACCTCCCCTGGATTTGCTGGATTTTCCCAGCATTAACTGGAAAATCATTTGGTGGTATGTTATTTTGTACTTAATTAATTGTATCAGTTAGGTTTATTAAATTTTCAATAAAAAGAGAGATACTTGAGACAAAAACAACACTTTCACTTTGGCTCTTTCTCCGTTAATTTCTAGCCTTATGACCTGGAGAAAGATATTAAAATCACTCCACGTGTCAGTTTCACATGTATAAAATCTAAGACCTAAAAGTCTAGCAGCCATGCCCAGCCCTGGCAAATGTCACCTAAGGCTGGGGCTTGGAAGTCACCATGAAGAAGGGGAAGGAGCATTCCAGTTGACTCTGTGGTCACCACCACTGCTCTTGCTGTCACTAACCCCTGTAATCACACTACATTTTTGTGAGATTGGCTTCATTCTTTTCCTTTAATACACTAAATTCTTTCCTTCCTTAAGACTTTTGTATAGGTTAATCCACTAGTTTTTAATGTTTTGTTTCTAATTTTCACATGGCTATATCTTACTCAATTTTCTGATACTGATTATCAGATGTCACTGTTCTGATTCCTTGAGGTCACTTCCTCAAAAAGGACTTCCCTGACCCCCCATTTATACTTTCTCAGAAATTTTTGTTCTTTTCTTTCATAATATATAATGTATGCATGTGTAATTTTTTTTTTTTTTTTTTTTTTTTGAGTTGGAGGCTCGCTCTGTTGCCCAGGCTGGAGTGCAGTGGCGCAGTCTCAGCTCACTGCTGCCTCCACCTCCTGGATTCAAGCAATTCTCCTGCCTCAGCCTCCCAAGTAGCTGGGACTACAGGTGTGTGCCACCACACCTGGCTAATTTTCTGTATTTTTAGTAGACACAGGGTTTCACTGTGTTAGCCAGGATGGTCTCGATCTTCTGACCTCGTGATCCGCCCGCCTCGGCCTCCCAAAGTGCTGGGATTACAGGTGTGAGCCACCATGCCCAGCCTGTAATATTTATTTCTGTAAAATATATGTAACTTATGTTATATGTACATATGTCCTTTTCCTTGCTTCTTCACATACAAATTTATATGGCAGTTTATTGCATATTAATGTATTCAGAGTTAGACAGTATTCCAATGGATAATCTGTGATTTTTAATCAGTCCTCTATTGATGAAATTAAGATAATTTTCCCATTCTTTTGCTGGTAAAAATTGTGCTACAATAAAAAACAGTAATAGGTTTTTTAAAAGATACTATGACAGAGATAACGTTGCAAGGGTAGACACTGTTGCTGCTGCAGGAAGTAGACAGCAATGATGAGTAGGTCAAAGCTGACTCCTCTTTCAGAATGAAAGCATCTCTTCCTCTCCACCAAAAAAAAAAAAGTCTTGGCTTGGAAAAACAGAACAAGAACTGTCCAGGACTTATGTTTTTCAAGAATAACTATAAAATGCCATGAAGAATAAAAAAGACTTAAATAAAAGTATATTTTTCTGGATTAGAAGGATTTAATAATAAAAAGCAAACCAGTCTTCCCCTTTTGATAAGAGTGTAAAATGCTATATTTTGGGAGAGGAGGCAATTTGGCAGCTTATCATAGTGTTTCTCAACTATTTTTCTTTCCCATTATCATTCCCCTAAAAAGGCTTTTTAGATATTTTTCCTCATGCTCTCACCCATGAAATTTTAATCCTACAGATATGCTGAATATGTGTTCATATGCTTTATATAGAACTACACTCTTGACAGAGAAACAGCAAAATTTTGTCATCCACCTCTAGACAGGAAGACAGGGAGGGAGGAAGGGAGGAAGGGAGGGGGAAGGGAAGGGGAAGGGGAAGGGGAAGGGGAAGGGGAAGGGAGGGAAGGGAAGGGAAGGGAAAAGGAAAGGAAGGAGAAAGGCAGAAAGGAGGGAAAGGGGAAGGGATAAAAGAGGAGCGGAGGGGAAAGGACAGGAGGGGAGGAGAGGGAAAGGGAGGAAGGAAGGGAGGGAAAGGTAGGAAGGGAGGGAGGTAAAGGAAGGAAGGAAGGAAAGGAGGAAGAAAGGGAGGGAAGGAAAGGAAGGGAGGGAGGGAGGGACGGATGGACGGAAGGAGGAAGGAAGGAAGGAAGGAAAGAAAGGAAGATGTGCTCCTTTGGGTACAATTTCAACCCATCTGAAAATGCATGCTCACTACTAATTTGAATAGAAGTTGTCTCCATCTGGGTCCAGTAGGAAGCAGAATTCAAATCAAATGGTTCAAAGTGCCACTTACAGAATGTGGGCAACACTGATAGAACTAAAAAAGATATGAGGCACCCAGAGACAAGCCACATGGAGTGGTGCTGTCACTCAAGAAGATTGCCTTGGAGGGCTGGGGGAGGAAAGGGTTGCCTGTGTGCCTCCTGAGAACTGAAGCTATGGCAAAGGAACTGCCCACCCAGCACGATTAGCAGATGTGTGGGGCACAGGCACTGCCAAAACATGACACAAGCTTTGGAGTGGAAGTGCCTCCTTCCCGCTGTCCCACCAGCTTTCCGTCTTCTGCGCCTGATTCCCTTAGTCAAGCTCACCTGAAGGCCACACCTATAAAACTGACAGTAATTCCTGAAACCATCTAATACCCAGTCCATAATCCTATCTCTCCAGTAGTCCCCAAAATGAATCAAGGACCACTCATGCTTCTAGTATTTAGGGTTGTTAGGTCTTTTCTGATCTGGAACTTTCTTCATAAAACCAACTTGATGGAACAGCAGCCAGATGGTGTTCTGTGCAATGTCACACCTTCTGAATGTGGCCAACTTCTTCCTCATGGTGCCATTTAGCTTGGTATTCTATCCTTTGCATTTCCTACAAACTGGAAATGAGGCCTAATGTCTGGACTAATGTTAAGCTTTTCTAACAGGATTACATCACAGAGATGGGTAAGGCTGTGGTCCGCCTATGGCTCACTGCAGTGGCTCATGCCTATAATCCCAGCACTTTGGGGGGCCAAGGCAGGTGGATCACCTGAGGTCAGGAGTTTGAGACCAGCCTGGCCAACATGGTGAAACCCCGTCTCTACTAAAAATACAAAAATTAGCCAGGTGTGGTGGTGAGCGCCTGTAATCCCAGCTACTCAGGAGTTTGAGGCAGGAGAATCACTTGAACCTGGGCAGCGGAGGTTGCAGCGAGCCAAGATCATGCCACTGCACTCCAACCTGGGCAACAAGAGTGAAAACTCTGAAAAAAAAAAAAGGTGGGGGGAAAGGGAAAGGGAAAGGAAAGGAGACACAAGGTATCTATCCCACTTGGAGTTATGCAAACATGGACATCTCCTAAGTAGAGGTGATGATAACCAGATCCCTGCACTGTAAGATCCAGCCAACCCAACAGAAAACTGACTTGTGCAGTGTTCAGCTTGCCACCAAAGATGCAGGCTTTCACTAATCTCCAGCCTAATGGTTTTTTAACCAATTGAAGCTGTTTTAAATAAATTATTTCCTGATATAAAATAACAATGTCTAATACTATCATTTCCTTTCTACTTACTAGCTGGTATTCTGTATTATCTGTTCTCAGGCTGCTAATAAAGACATACCTGAGACTGCGTAATTTATAAAGGAAAGAGGTTTAACGGACACACAGTTCCACATGGCTGGGGAGGCCTCACAATCACAGCAGAAGAGCATGGGATGTCTTACATGATGGCAGGGAAGAGAGAGCTTGTGCAGGGGATCTCCCCTTCATAAAACCATCGTATCTTGTGAAACGTATTCACCATCATGAGAACAGCACAGGAAAGACCTGCCCCCATGATTCAATTATCTCCCACCAGGTCCCTTCCATGACACATGGGAATTGTGGGGGCTACAATTCAAGATGAGATTTGGGTGTGGACACAGCCAAACCATATCACATTCTTCTGTAAGATGGAAGTTTCTCTCAACAACTAGACTATTTGGTTACCCTAAAAAACAGCTCCTCCTGGGAAGGCATGATGAATGCTCAATTTTCCCACTTCTCAAATTAGAGTACGTGGAATTGCTGCCTCAAATAAAGTCAATGTGATTTTTCAGGCTTTTTCTTTTGTGAATATTGTTAAAGACACGTGTATTTCCACACTTTCAATCTGTAAAAATAACAAAAATAGTTGTCATGCTCAAATTGTTATAAATTTAGCTAATGGGAGCACTTTCAAGCTTAATCCTATTTTTTTGTATATTAATCTGAGAAACTTTCCTTGCTTTCTGGCACAACAAGCGATTCCAGACTCATTTTATACCTTTCTTGGCCTGAAATAAGTCACTGCTCTAAGGAGCCATGATTCCTTACAGGGGTAAATGGTATTAAAGGCCAAAATCCAGTGGGTTAGGGTGCCCATTGCTACCAAGCTGATACTGTTTCTAGGCCATTTCAGTGGTCAGAAAAAGAAACGGTAATTTTTATAATTACATTTAACATTTACATTTAATTACATTTAACATTTACATTACATTTAACATTATAAGTTATGGATTTATGAAATATTTTTAATCTATCATTATAATGTCCTTCACTTTATCCTGTAAAATATATAAAATAATTTTTGTATAATGATGCTAATATCATTACTAATAAATCCATAATTCACTTGAAGCTTATAATTTCTATAACTCTTCTTGAGCTGTAACAAATTAAAGGTTTCTATTCAGTTCCATATATTAATGTCACTTAATATAAATCTTTTCTATGGTATGATATGAATTTGACATACAATTATGTTTCAATTTGCTTTAAATTTTACTAATACCTACATGATTCCAGGGTTAAAACAATGTAAAAAGAAACACACTAAAATGTTTCAATTGGGAACTATTTCATTGGTTTCTTATTTATTCTTGCACTTTTTATTTTTACAAATAGGTACATAAGAAGAAAGAATAGTCATTTTCTTTTACAAAAAGTCAGTCCACTGAAATACATTAATTAGTAAATTTTCCACTTAATATAGGTTAGGGCTAACCTATATCATTGTAAAGGCTGTTCAAGATAACTTTTTTATAACTACACATAAAAAAACAGGTTTGCTTTTTTCAGTGATCATGTACTACTTCTGACTTTAAAACATATTTTTGAAAAAGGAAAACAAATTTAGAGACACATTTTAGCCCCAGTCTTGTTTGTCCTGTGGGCAGCATTTGGCATTTACTGGTCACCCCCTCCTTTTGGAAACCTTCTTTTTTTCCATTTCCATGGATCCACACCCCTTGATTTTCCTGCCTTCTACTTACCAAATTCCACTGGCAATGCTGCTCCTTCTCACCAGCTCTTACCACTTGGCATTCTTTAGGGTCTCCAATACTTCTAATACTACACACCCTCCCAGGACAATTTAATCCACCCTTCTAGCTCCAATTTCCACCTCTGATAACGAATTTCAATTCTATAACTTTACCCAGCTCCTGAGCCTCAGAAATCTATATCCAACTGCTGACAGGATGTCTCCCTTTTCCGCTCACAGACACGACATTTCCAACAGGCACCAGCTTGAGTTCATCATCTTGTGCCCTTTCCTCCTTCCTCTCCAGTCTTCCTGGTGTTAGAAACGGTACCAACCTAGGGACACAGTCATCAGGCTTCCCTTCACCTGTCACCTCCTTTCTTACCCACCTCCAGGGCAATCCCAATCCTCTCAGTTCTACCTGCAACACAACATCCCTGTATATCCATTTGTCCTAGTCTAGTCCATCTCCTGGATTGGGCAAGCATTGTCTCTAGTCTATTCCAACACCTCCTGCTTCCCATTTTCATCCTCTGTGACCCACTTGCCATGCTGTATTCAGAATAATCTTTTAAAACATAAATTGGGCCAGGCACAGTGGCTCATGCTTGAATGTCAGCACTTTTGGAGGCCAAGGCAGGAGGAGTACTTGAGTCCAGGATTTCAAGACCAACCTGGGCAACATAGTGAGATTCCATCCCTATACACACACACACACACACACACACACACACACACACACGCGGGTGTGGTGGCATGCACACACACACACACACACATATCCAGATGTGGTGGCATGCACTTGTAGTCCCAGCTACTCAAGAGGCTGAAGTGGGGCTATCACTTGAACCTGGAAGGTTGAGGCTACAGTGATCCATGATCATCCCACTGCATTCCAGCCTGGGTGACAGTGACAGAAGGAGACCTTCTCTCGAAATAAATAAAATACAAATTAAATATCAGATAAATACCTTTATCTCATTAAAATCCAGCAATTCCTTATTATCACAATAAAATCCAAGTTTATGTACTTATATTTCAAACTAATTTACCTACTTCTAATCCTTGCATGGTGGAGTTTTTCAGCAATACCTTCTATGACATTCCACTTTGCTAAATGTTCATTTTATTTCTAGAATTCAAAATATTTTCTAGTACCTTCATATTTTTGCAAAGCTGTTTTTCCTCTACCTAGAATATTACTTTTCTCCTCAACTCCTCTTTCAAATGCTTAGCTTGTATTCATTCTTTAGGTCTTTTTAATTTTTATTTATTTATTTATTTATTTATTTTTTGAGACAGAGTTTCGCTCTTGTCACCTAGGCTGGAGTGCCATGGCACGGTCTCAGCTCACTGCAACCTCTGCCTCCTGGGTTCAAGCAATTCTCCTGCCTCGGCCTCCTGAGTAGCTGAGATTACAGGCATCCACCAACACGTCTGGCTAATTTTTGTATTTTTAGTAGAGACAGGGTTTCACCATGTTGGCCAGGCTGGTCTCGAGCTCCTGACCTCAGGTGATCTGCCCGCCTCGGCCTCCCAAAGTGCTGGGATTACAGACATGAGTCACCACACCCAGCCTAGGTCTCATGTTAATTACTACAACTGAGGCCCGGGAATTACAGTATTTTAAGTATAACATATAATGTTTCCAAAGTCCCAAGTATATGGTGTGACATGAGGCAGGCTGTTAATAAATGTTAGCTATTTATATAATTTAGGTTGTTCATGGATAACAAAGTAATCTCCAGACTGAATTCATCTTTGAAATCAACTGCTTTGCATTTGCATAATTCATATCCCTGTTTTTCTATACTGGAAGCTAAAAACTGTGATTTTCTAATTTGCAATGTCATGTAGAGATAAGTGGGAGATAACTTATTCTGAATGATACAGTTGAATTCCAGACCACTGTAAACAGCTGTCCATTCTTAATTAAATGCTGTAAATTTTGCTTTTTATCACATATTTATATTCTAAAACTGTTCTACATCAGAGAGATGATATGTCAACTTTGAAACATCACTCTCTAGTAACAACAAAACCCCAAAATAAGACAAAACTTTTTATTTTACTTCAGGTTGGTGGAGAAGAGTTTCATTAGATCTACTGGGTATATGGACTCTGTAGGAACACTGATTGTGAGGCTGAGGCTGTAGCCAGTGCTGTGTCATGAATACAGAGGAAATGGGTTCCTGCATAGCATGGATGATAATCAACAATTGATAAAGAACCTCAGCTGTGTTGAGAACTTGAAATAAACGGACTTGTGTTGGAAGGGAAATCACTGAATGCAAGGCTATCTACTGCTAGGGAGAAAAATTACTGCAAAGTAATCATTGTTTAGCCAGAGGCTAAAATTTCTGCAAAAGCTCTGAGATAAAAATTTTGAATAACCAAGGCATTTAAATTTAAACCTCACTGGCACTTGTTCTTAATCATACACAGACCTAATAATTCTCATAAAAACAGAAAAGTTCAGCTCTTCACCATACCATGGCAGGTGAGAGACACAGAAGGGGGAAAAGAATCATAACACAGGGAAGGGACCAGAGACACCCCCTGATCATTCCTCTAAGAACATCTCAGGATGCTGAGAAATTATCTTATCTTTGTGACCATAGACAAGGGCATCATTTGACCAATGACCAAAATCATATCTGTTTCTAGATCTCCTCTTGACCAAATTAATTGTACTGTGATTATTGAAATTAAAATTCAGATAGATCTATTTTCTGCTTTTGATTGCAGTGAAAAACAATAAGCAGCACTAAATTCTGCCTCTGCTTTCCTGCTGGAAAGGAGGAACCTGGCCTGCTAAACCCCAGCTGAGGGCTTAAGCCATGGGCCCAGGAGTGGCAGGGAACTGTCCCTTCAGCTCCAGAATAATGAGTCATGGTTGGTGCAAATAACCCAGAGGAGCATTCCTCCAGAGATCAAGACAGAGAGGTAAAGTTGAAGGGTAAGCTAAAACCACAGGCAGTGCACCCCAAGGGGAAAAAAGCTTCAGAAGAAAAAAAAAGGCTGAGACACAGAAGGGGGGAAAGAATCATGGCACAGCAAAGGGACCAGAGACACCGCCTGGTCATTCCTCTAAGAATACCTCAGGACCCTGAGACTTCATCTTACCTTTGTGACCATCGACCTTGTCACACATGTTCACAAGGATAAGATAAAGCTGCTCCCACAGCAGGTGGGAGGCCACAAGCATTTTTGCATAGACCACCCACAGCTTTGGCCATGAAGGGAAGCAGCTCTTAAGGGTACTAGGCCTGCTCCAAGAGTTACTGGATAAAAACAGGAGCAAGAGAACAGATTGGATGGATGGATGGATGGATAGATAGATAGACAGACAGACAGACAGACCGATAGATAACAAAGGGAGAGATGATAGACATAGATAGATATAGACAGATGACAAATAAAGATGACAGATATATATAGAAATACAGGTAGGTAGGTAGATAGTTGACAGACACAGATGACAGATGATTGATAGATAGCTAGACAGATAGGCGGATGATAGGTATATGACAAAGAAAGAGAGATATGATAGACATAGAAAGATAGGTAGACAGATAGATGATAGATGACAGACACAGAAAAATAGATGACAGACTATGTGGATGACTGATAATAGAAAGATGGATGACAGAAAAAAAGAGATGATAGACATAAATAGAGAGATGATAGATAGTTGGTAGGTAAGTAGATAGACAGGCAGACACACACACACACACACACACACACACACACACAACAGAGACAAAACAGACAGACAGGTATAAAGCTTCTGAGTTTCTGCAATGGAAGCGATTTTAAGATGCCTACCTGATACCAAAGTAAGAATCATTTCTCTGCTATCCCCAGCCAATAACATACTAACTCTGAGGTCTTCTTCCTTCTTTCTTTATTCTTCTCCAAGATAATATTTTCATGGTCACAAAGATCATCCAGTTTGACACTTTTTAAGAGGTGGGCATAGACGGTAGAGAAGACAGCAACTTAATCAAGCTGTGGCATTTTTCCTGAGCCTCTGTGGACTCAGAGGCTTTAGTCTTTCCAGTAAATTCCTATGCATATGAATTCTTAAAAAATCATCTCATGCTTGCATGTTCTTGGAAAAATCTAAGTCCATTGGGTGATTGTTCAACACCATTAAGATGTCAGCAAACCAGTGGGCAAAGTTTATGAAGAGACATTTACCAAAAGAAGAAGGAAATCTCACTAACAAGCATAATATAATATAATTATAACATCACTTCTGGAGAGTATGCTGGTGACAGGGGAAACAGATTGCAGTTGGGACTGTAACTTGGTAGAACTCGTCTCAAGGCAATTTGGGAACATTATCAACAACAGCAAATATGTTTATTTCCATTGACCCAGGAAGCTCAGCAGTAGTATTAGATCATGGGGAAATACTGATAATATAGAGCAAAGTATTATGCACATTTTCCACAGGGCTATGACTAGAAGCAAAAAAATATATATAGTTATATAAATTATGGCATAATGTCACGAAATAATAAAATCTTATAACATTTAGAAGTGTTTGTTTTATTCTAAATTTAAAATGACAGAATACAGAAATACATATATGCAATATAATGTAGACATTTTTAACTAGAGAAAACTGCTAAAACAAAATTCAGTGAAAGATTAAAGGTGAGTATGGGGGATGCAATTACATTTCTGTTTCTCTGTGTGCAAACTTTTGGCAATTTTGTTTTCTTTAACGAGAATGTTTCTGGTTTGTTTGTTTTTTTTTTCAAATCGTAACATATTAGTTTTAAAGAAAAACTAGGCTTATTATACTCATTTTTTTAGATTTCTGTTTTATCAAGGGGTCACTGTAATATCAACCCCTTGTCTTTTCTCCTCCAAGGCAAAATAATTCTTGCTTATTAAACCTTTCTTCACAAGTCTTACCTCCCAACTCCTTAACTATATTTGTGATTTTTATCTGAAAATGTCGTTAGGTCTTTCTTTAAAAATTTTCCGAACAAAATTCTGATATACTAGACAGCCCACCAAATCACTTATCTCTTAGGAAATTCTTAGAGGAGGAGCCAAGATGGCCGAATAGGAACAGCTCCAGTCTACAGCTCCCAGCATGAGTGACGCAGAAGACAGGTGATTTGTGCATTTCCATCTGAGGTACCGGGTTCATCTCACTAGGGAGTGCCAGACAGTGGGCGCAGGTCAGTGGGTGCACGCACCGCGTGCGAGCCAAAGAAGGGCGAGGCATTGCCTCACTCGGGAAGCACAAGGGGTCAGGGAGTTCCCTTTCCTAGTCAAAGAAAGGGGTGACAGATGGCACTTGGAAAATCGGGTCACTCCCACCCGAATACTGCGCTTTTCCGACGGGCTTAATAAACGGTGCACCAGGAGATTATATCCCGCACCTGGCTCAGAGGGTCCTACGCCCACGGAGTCTCGCTGATTGCTAGCACAGCAGTCTGAGATCAAACTGCAAGTCGGCAGCGAGGCTAGGGGAGGGGCGCCTGCCATTGCCCAGGCTTGCTTAGGTAAACAAAGCAGCCTGGAAGCTCCAACTGGGTGGAGCCCACCACAGCTCAAGGAGGCCTGCCTGTCTCTGTAGGCTCCACCTCTGGGGGCAGGGCACAGACAAACAAAAAGACAGCAGTGACCTCTGCAGACTTAAATGTCCCTGTCTGACAGCTTTGAAGAGAGCAGTGGTTCTCCTAGCACGCAGCTGGAGATCTGAGAATGGGCAGACTGCCTCCTCAAGTGGGTCCCTGACCCCTGACCCCCGAGCAGCCTAACTGGGAGGCACCCCCAGCAGGGGCAGACTGACACCTCACGCAGCCCGGTACTCCAACAGACCTGCAGCTGAGGGTCCTGTCTGTTAGAAGGAAAACGAACAAACAGAAAGTACATCCACACCAAAAACCCATCTGTACAACACCATCATTGAAGACCAAAAGTAGATAAAACCACAAAGATGGGGAAAAAACAGGGCAGAAAAACTGGAAACTCTAAAAAGCAGAGCGCCTATCCTCCTCCAAAGGAACACAGTTCCTCACCAGCAACGGAACAAAGCTGGATGGAGAAGACTTTGACGAGTTGAGAGAAGAAGGCTTCAGACGATCAAACTACTCCGAGCTTCGGGAAGAAATTCAAACCAAAGGCAAAGAAGTTGAAAACTTTGAAAAAACTTTAGACGAATGTATAACTAGAATAACCAATACAGAGAAGTGCTTAAACGAGCTGATGGAGCTGAAAGCCAAGGCTCGAGAACTACCTGAAGAATGCAGAAGCCTCAGGAGCCGATGCGATCAACTGGAAGAAAGGGTATCAGTGATGGAAGATGAAATGAATGAAATGGAGCGAGAAGGGAAATTTAGAGAAAAAAGAATAAAAAGAAACGAACAAAGCCTCAAAGAAATATGGGACTATGTGAAAAGACCAAATCTACGTCTGATTGGTGTACCTGAAAGTGATGGGGAGAATGGAACCAAGTTGGAAAACACTCTGCAGGATATTATCCAGGAGAACTTCCCCAATCTAGCAAGGCAGGCCAACATTCAGATTCAGGAAATACAGAGAACGCCACAAAGATACTCCTCGAGAAGAGCAACTCCAAGACATTTAATTGTCAGATTCACCAAAGGTGAAATGAAGGAAAAAATGTTAAGGGCAGCCAGAGAAAAAGGTCGGGTTACCCTCAAAGGGAAGCCCATCAGACTAACAGCGGATCTCTCGGCAGAAACTCTACCAGCCAGAAGAGAGTGGGGGCCAATATTCAACATTCTTAAAGAAAAGAATTTTCAACCCAGAATTTCATATCCAGCCAAACTAAGCTTCATAAGTGAAGGAGAAATAAAATCCTTTACAGACAAGCAAATGCTGAGAGATTTTCTCACCACCAGGCCTGCCCTAGAAGAGCTCCTGAAGGAAGCGCTAAACATGGAAAGGCACAACCAGTACCAGCCGCTGCAAAATCATGCCAAAATGTACAGACCATCGAGACTAGGAAGAGACTGCATCAACTAATGAGCAAAATAACCAGCTAACATCATAATGACAGGATCAAATTCACACATAACAGTATTAACTTTAAATGTAAGTGGACTAAATGCTCCAATTAAAAGACACAGACTGGCAAATTGGATAAAGAGTCAAGACCCATCAGTGTGCTATATTCAGGAAACCCATCTCATGTGCAGAGACACATAGGCTCAAAATAAAAGGATGGAGGAAGATCTACCAAGCAAATGGAAAACAAAAAAAGGCAGGGGTTGCAATCCTAGTCTCTGATAAAACAGACTTTAAACCAACAAAGATCAAAAGAGACAAAGAAGGCCATTACATACTGGTAAAGGGGTCAATTCAACAAGAACAGCTAACTATCCTAAATATATATATGCACCCAATACAGGAGCACCCAGATTCATAAAGCAAGTCCTGAGTGACCTACAAAGAGACTTAGATTCCCACACATTAATAATGGGAGACTTTAACACCCCACTGTCAACATTAGACAGATCAAGGAGACAGAAAGTCAACAAGGATACCCAGGAATTGAACTCAGCTCTGCACCAAGCGAACCTAATAGACATCTACAGACCTCTCCACCCCAAATCAACAGAATATACATTCTTTTCAGCACCACACCACACCTATTCCAAAGCTGACCACATACTTGGAAGTAAAGCTCTCCTCAGCAAATGTAAAAGAACAGAAATTATAACAAACTCTCTCTCAGACCACAGTGCAATCAAACTACAACTCAGGATTAAGAATCTCACTCAAAACCGCTCAACTACATGGAAACTGAACAACCTGCTCCTGAATGACTACTGGGTACATAATGAAATGAAGGCAGAAATAAAGATGTTCTTTGAAACCAACGAGAACCAAGACACAACCTACCAGAATCTCTGGAACACATTCAAAGCAGTGTGTAGAGGGAAATTTATAGCACTAAATGCCCATAAGAGAAAGCAGGAAAGATCCAAAATTGACACCCTAACATCACAATTAAAAGAACTAGAAAAGCAAGAGCAAACACATTCAGAAGCTAGCAGAAGGCAAGAAATAACTAAAATCAGAGCAGAACTGAAGGAAATAGAGACCAAAAAAACCCTTCAAAAAATTAATGAATCCAGGAGCTGGTTTTTTGAAAGGATCAACAAAATTGATAGACCGCTAGCAAGACTAATAAAGAAGAAAAGAGAGAAGAATCAAATAGATGCAATAAAAAATGATAAAGGGGATATCACCACTGATCCCACAGAAATACAAACTACCATCAGAGAATACTACAAACACCTCTACGCAAATAAACTAGAAAATCTAGAAGAAATAGATAAATTCCTCGACACATACACTCTCCCAAGACTAAACCAGGAAGAAGCTGAATCTCTGAATAGACCAATAACAGGAGCGGAAATTGTGGCAATAATCAATAGCTTACCAACCAAAAAGAGTCCAGGACCAGATGGATTCACAGCCGAATTCTACCAGAGGTACAAGGAGGAACTGGTACCATTCCTTCTGAAACTATACCAATCAATAGAAAAAGAGGGAATCCTCTCTAACTCATTTTATGAGGCCAGCATCATCCTGATACCAAAGCCAGGCAGAGACACAACGAAAAAAGAGAATTTTAGACCAATATCCTTGATGAACACTGATGCAAAAATCCTCAATAAAATACTGGCAAACTGAATCCAGCAGCACATCAAAAAGCTTATCCACCATGATCAAGTGGGCTTCATCCCTGGGATGCAAGGCTGGTTCAATATACGCAAATCAATAAATGTAATCCAGCATATAAACAGAACCAAAGACAAAAACCACATGATTATCTCAACAGATGCAGAAAAGGCCTTTGACAAAATTCAACAACCCTTCATGCTAAAAACTCAATAAATTAGGTATTGATGGGACATATCTCAAAATAATAAGAGCTATCTATGACAAACCCACTGCCAATATCATACTGAATGGGCAAAAACTGGAAGCATTCCCTTTGAAAACTGGCACAAGACAGGGATGCCCTCTCTCACCACTCCTATTCAACATAGTGTTGGAAGTTCTGGCCAGGGCCATCAGGCAGGAGAAGGAAATAAAGGGTATTCAATTAGGAAAAGAGGAAGTCAAATTGTCCCTGTTTGCAGACGACATGATTGTATATCTAGAAAACCCCATTGTCTCAGCCCAAAATCTCCTTAAGCTGATAAGCAACTTCAGCAAAGTCTCAGGATACAAAATCAATGTGCAAAAATCACAAGCATTCTTATACACCAACAACAGACAAACAGAGAGCCAAATCATGAGTGAACTCCCATTCACAATTGCTTCAAAGAGAATAAAATACCTAGGAATCCAACTTACAAGGGATGTGAAGGACCTCTTCAAGGAGAACTACAAACCACTGCTCAAGGAAATAAAAGAGGATACAAACAAATGGAAGAACATTCCATGCTCATGGGTAAGAAGAATCAATATCGTGAAAATGGCCATACTGCCCAAGGTAATTTACAGATTCAATGCCATCCCCATCAAGCTACCAATGACTTTCTTCACAGAATTGGAAAAAACTACTTTAAAGTTCATATGGAACCAAAAAAGAGCCCGCATCGCCAAGTCAACCCTAAGCCAAAAGAACAAAGCTGGAGGCATCACATTACCTGACTTCAAACTATACTACAAGGCTACAGTAACCAAAACAGCATGGTACTAGTACCAAAACAGAGATATAGATCAATGGAACAGAACAGAGCCCTCAGAAATAACGCCGCATATCTACAACTATCTGATCTTTGACAAACCTGAGAAAAACAAGCTATGGGGAAAGGATTCTCTATTTAATAAATGGTGCTGGGAAAACTGGCTAGCCATATGTAGAAAGCTGAAACTGGATCCCTTCCTTACACCTTGTACAAAAATCAATTCAAGATGGATTAAAGACTTAAACGTTGGACCTAAAACCATAAAACCCTAGAAGAAAACCTAGGCATTACCATTCAGGACATAGGCATGGGCAAGGACTTCATGTCTAAAACACCAAAAGCAATGACAACAAAAGCCAAAATTGACAAATGGGATCTCATTAAACTAAAGAGCTTCTGCACAGCAAAAGAAACTACCATCAGAGTGAACAGGCAACCTACAAAATGGGAGAAAATTTTCACAACCTACTCATCCGACAAAGGGCTAATATCCAGAATCTACAATGAACTCAAACAAATTTACAAGAAAAAAACAAACAACCCCATCAAACAGTGTGCGAAGGATATGAACAGACACTTCTCAAAAGAAGACATTTATGCAGCCAAAACACACATGAAAAAATGCTCACCATCACTGGCCATCAGAGAAATGCAAATCAAAACCACAATGAGATACCATCTCATACCAGTTAGAATGGCAATCATTAAAAAGTCAGGAAACAACAGGTGCTGGAGAGGATGTGGAGAAATAGGAACACTTTTACACTGTTGGTGGGACTGTAAACTAGTTCAACCATTGTGGAAGTCAGTGTGGCAATTCCTCAGGGATCTAGAAGTAGAAATACCATTCGACCCAGCCATCCCATTACTGGGTATATACCCAAAGGACTATAAATCATGCTGCTAATAAAGACACATGCACACGTATGTTTATTGCGGCACTATTCACAATAGCAAAGACTTGGAACCAACCCAAATGTCCAACAACGATAGACTGGATTAAGAAAATGTGGCACATATACACCATGGAATACTATGCAGCCATAAAAAAGGATGAGTTCATGTCCTTTGTAGGGACATGGATGAAATTGGAAATCATCATTCTCAGCAAACTGTCGCAAGAACAAGAAACCAAACACCGCATGTTCTCACTCATAGGTGGGAATTGAACAATGAGAACACATGGACACAGGAAGGGGAACATCACACTCTGGGGACTGTTGTGGGGTGGGGGGAGGGGGGGAGGGATAGCATTGGGAGATATATCTAATGTTAGATGACGAGTTAGTGGGTGCAGCGCACCAGCATGGCACATGTATACATATGTAACTAACCTGCACATTGTGCACATGTACCCTAAAACCTAAAGTATAATAATGAATAAATAAATAAATAAGGAAATTCTTAGAGATATTTCAGTTTAACTCTTACATTTTTGCAATGGAAAAGAAAAAGGAGGCCGAGAGGAATGATGTGCCCTTCACAGTTTTAAAAAGCCAATTAGCACCAGGGCCAGCCTTCTTATTTATTTACTCTCTTTTATTTACATAACCTATCATCAAGTCAGCTCACCTCCGGCTTAGGTTCTCTTTGTGTCTTTGATCTGCTGACCACGCTGCGTCTTATAGTTCAGTAACATGTTAAACATAAGGATCAATGAAAATATGCATACATTGACATCTTGGCATTTCACCAGTTTTCAATGAAACAAACGAGCAACACTTTTCCTTCTTTTCTTCCAGATGTCCACATGCCCTCCTTATTCACATACAAGTAAGGTGCAGAAATGAGGTTAAGCAGAGTCCAGCAAGTCACTCATCAAAAGATGCTGGTGATTGTCCTGAAATATGATCTCAGACTCATAGCTGAACATAGGTGTACATTAATGTTTGAAGGTTTTACTAAAAAGGTGAATCACAGACAGAAACGTAAGGCAAAACTATGAGAAGGGAGAAGGTGGACCCTTCTGCCATCTTCTGCTCCCAGCCAAGGTTCTCCTGTAGCTGCAAAGCAGCGATTCTCTCAGCCCCTGTCAATAAGAATCTCTACTTCTCAAGTGTTCCTCTAAGCGGAGGAGAAAATTAACTGTTGGGATTCAAAGGTGTCCCTTCTAGGACTCATTGCCTCCATGTAAATCAAAACCCAAATGAGCAAAGTATGTGGCAGCTCATTCCACACAAGTGGGCAAACTTTGGTGTAAGATTAATGAAAAGAAATGAAAAAGATGTAGCAAGCCAAAATACCCATAATACAATTGAAGCGCTTTGCAAATATTCCTCTGTTTTTGTAAATCAAAAGTTATCTGAGACACGTCTCAATCAATTTAGGAAGTTTATTTTGCCAAGGTTAAGGATGTACTCGTGACACAGCCTCAGGAGGTCCTGATGACATGTGCCTGAGGTGGTCAGGGTACAGCTTGCTTTTATACATTTTAGGGAGACATCAGACATCAATCAATATGTATAAGATGTACATTGTTTTAATTAGGTAAGGTGGGACGACATGAGGCAGAGGCTTTCAGGACATAGGTAGATAAGAGACAAAAGGTTGCATTCTTTTGAGTCCTCTATCAGCCTTGCACTGAATACACAGTTTAGTCTGGCTCAGTGAATCTGCATTTATCACATAAACAGCAGGGCAGAGGAAGCAGCCAGGTATGCATTTGTCTCAGGCGAGCCTCAGAGAGATGACTTTGACTTCTGTCTGTCCTTTGTCCATAAGGAATTTTCTTGTAGGCAAATTGTGAGGAAGGTATGCAGCTTTTTATCTTTGTAGCTATCTTATTTAGCTACAATACAATCGGAGGCAGGTTTCTGACAGTTCCCAGCTTGATTTTTTCCCTTGGCTAAGTGATTTTGGGATCCCAAGATGTATTTTCCTTTCACATTTTATAACTGTAACTTTTCAACGCTGTTGCTAAAAGTATCCTTCATTATGGAAGATTTTCTTTGTGAGCTGTGAAAAGACAAAGTTAAGGCAAAATGACAAAGAAGGGTTACAAATGAAAAGATGGCCTGATGCTGATGGATAAATGCAAGCTGGAAGACAGCTGGGTGACAACTTACGTCAGGTAAAAAGGGACACGTTGATGGTATCAAAAAAAAGAGGATTAAGAACAAATATCCATAAAAGAAGAAAAATATTTGCGTGGTACAAAGGAAAAATCACCCCATCTGATTAGGCAAATCTGATTAAGAGTGAAATATGAATATAATAAAAATATAAATATAGTTGTATCATATGAAACTGCTGTTTTGGTAGGTCAAGAATAGTTGAATATTGGCAGTTTGAAATGGTTTAGCCCAATGAATTCACTTAGAGGAGGCATAGACTTCCTGTTGCATGTGAGAATTGAGTTCCTGCAAACCAGTGCTTTTATTATTGCTCTAAACTTTCCAACTTTTAAAAAAGACCCTGAGGCATCAGTGTTGGCTTCTCAGAGCCCCAGGTGAGTAAAGCAGAACGGCTGACATTGTAAGCGGGCGATTCCTGTCTGGTAGGGCCACTGGCTGGTGACTCCTTTGTTCAGTACGGAGATGGATTCAGCTCCCCAGCTGCTCCCTTAATCTTCACCACATCCCCCTTCCAGGCCCTACCTGGAAGAGCATAAGGTCCCTGGCTGTAGGGAAAGGGCAGGAAGCAGAGCAGAACTGTTACTGTGTCGAGCGCTCAGGAGCTAGGAGCTGGGAGCTGGGTGCACTTATTTGGGATCCCAACTGCCTGGGTCTAAGCCCCAGCTGTGCTTCTCCCCAGCGTTTCCTCAACATCCTGTTTCCTCATTTAGAAATCGAAGCCATAGAATCCCATCTCAGGGGGTCAAGTGACCCACAACTGAGTTAGCACATGCAAAGCGCTTAAAATAAACAGTGCCTGGCACAAAAAGAAACTCAATAAATGTTCGCAATTGTGATTTTAATCTTTTGTGTGGACGCGTGCAGTTGCAGAAAGGAAAAGCTGGGTACGCATAAAAACAGTTTTAAAAAATGCCCAGAGTACGGAGTTATTTATGCTAATGTGTTCACACCTATGGAGAAAAGTTTGTAGAATGAAAAAATATATATTTTAAAGATCAAATACAGCAAAGCAACCACAGCAAATACTTGTATTTCTCTAGTTTCATCTTTAGACGTTCCCCAGGGACACAGGCAATAGCTCCCTCCCCTGCATTAGAAAGATGACTGTCAAAATTAATCTGTAGTGTTAGGGGTAGTGCTGACAGTTTCATCTCTGTAAATGTTATTACTGCATTAAAAAAAAAAAGAAACCCACAAACCTCTGCCCATCTTTGTAGTCCAGGCACTTGGAGAGTTCTTACGGGGAGAAGCACTTCTCCCCATCAATAGAAATTCAATTTGCTGCACAAGTTAAGACGCAGTAAACTTCTCTCTCCCTTGCTTTACTGCTGCTTTCACAATCACAAAACGAGCCTAATGTTTAATGTTAGAAAGCACTTAATATTTAATCGTTGGAGATTAAGTCTCTTTCATGACGCCTGAGCTGCCCAGCAACAGGTTAGAAATTGATTGTCTGCCGACTCCTAGGGGCACGGCAGCAGCTCAGCTTTCAACATCTGCCCCCAGCTTTCTAAGGCTCAGAAATGCCAAAGGAAATGAAAAGTTTCCTCTTCCAAAGCAGTTGCCAGTTCCTAGGGGCCAGCACATGGCAGCATCTGGAAAGGCCAAGGGGAGACGGATGTGTGCACATGAAAATACGTGATGTTCTGGGACCCAAATATCTGGCAACAGGAGAACAGCAGAGCCAGGGCCTCAGAGAAGCTCTCTCCACTGTGGCCAGGGGGAGCCCTTGTGTCCCCACATTAATGTGACCCTACACTAGAAACACCTTTTTTCTGCCCATTGCACATTCATTCAGTGTCAGGTGACTTAGACTCATTCACAGATATCTGCTGGCACTTCACACCGTCCACATTTTTTTTCTTTTGTGCCTGTCAATAAGAACAGAGAACACAGGCAAAAGAAAGAAAGGAATAATTGCTTGCTGTCACCTATTCAGCCTCTAACAGAGCCAATTCTGAAAGAAAAGAATTCAGTGCTACTTCCCAGCAGGATGCTGACACCATGAATGACATCATACAGCCAGAACTCAGGCAACCAGGGAGCTCACATGAAAGAGGAGTGATGCCAAGGAAGAACACCCATGGTGCCACCTGACAGTCACTTCCTGCTGAGTCCTGCAAAGTGGCAGGGGGAGAGGAAGCCTAGGAGGGCCCGGGTTCAAATCCCCACTGGGCCCCTCTCCCACAGCCTAACGTTGGGCAAGAAGAACCTCTCTCAACTCAGTGTCCTTGTTATAACAACAGGCTTAGGTTGCCTTGATCCCAGGGTGGCTGAGTTAAAACTGTAGGAAAAATCATTTAGGAAAAGCCCTATAAATGTTTGTTAAAACTGGATCTGAAATGAGTTAATCATCAGATCCCAGATAAAATCAGTTATTTGTGTGTGATATGGTTTGGCTGTGTCCCCACCCAAATCTTATGTTGAATTCCCACCTGTTGTGGGAGGGACCCAGTAGCAGGTAATTGAATCATAGGGGCAGGCTTTCCCATGCTGTTCTTGTGATAGCAAATAAGTGTCATGAGATCTGTTGCTTTTAAAAAGGGGAGTTTCCCTGAACAAGCTCTCTTCTCTTGTCTGCCACCATGTGAGACGTGCCTTTTACCTTCTGCTTGTGAGGCCTCCCCAGCCATGTGGAACTGTAAGTCCAATAAACCTCTTTCTTTTGTAAATTGCCCAGTCTTGGGTATGTCTTTACCAGCAGCATGAAAATGGACTAACACAGCATGTTATTTGGAACTTCAGTGTTAAATAAATTCTGTCATCATCAAATCCCTTCGTGGGCTGAAGTTTCTTGACCTTGGCACTACTGACATTTGAGGCAGGATAATTCTTTGTTGGAGGGCTGTCATGTGCATTGTGGGGTGTTTAGCAGCATCGCTGGCCTCTACTCACAAGATGCCAGTAGCATCCCTCCATTTCCCCCCAGGTTATGACAACCAAAAATGTACCCAGATATTGACAATTTCCTTGGGGCAGGGGGAAAATCACCCCAGGCAGGAGCCAGTGCTATGTATGATGGAACACTAAGAGGAGTAACTACAGGAACTATTCTTTGCTGCCTATCTGCTGCATATTAAACATAGTTAGATAATAGTAGAATTAGAAAGTGTCCTTTTCCTGATGGTTAGCGATAACCGTTCCATAAAACAAATAGCAAAACCACCCCTTGTTCCCATATCTAAAGTCAGATCTCAGCCTGCTCCAGGGACACAAACACAAAGTGTGACTGGGAGGACAAGGCTTATACTCGAAAATCATTGCAAGATTTTGCTTATTTATATCAGCAAAAATCCAAGAAACATGCATGAGGATCTAATGATGTTTGACCAAGGAGCATGAAATGTAACACTGAGTTGGTCTTCATGTTTTAATCATGGTGCACTGCTGAGAGATTCCAGATTTAATACGTTATTTTATGCAGATGGAAGAGGCTCTAACACGTGATTAGTTGGCTAGCTGGCTGGCTGAAATTGGAACTCAATGGTGACCTGTTTTTAATGAGGCTGAGATGCCAGAACTTCCCTGGAATACTGTAGAAGATGAACCCAAAGGCTTAGGAAAATAGAAATATTGGACAACATACATGCACATATGCACACATACACACAAATACACACACATCACTACATTCACAGAGAACTCCCAGAGACTCTTCCTGAGGCGTGGAGAAGTGAGGAGACCCCTGCATCCCGAAGAGGTCTGTGCCGGCTGCTCTCTGTAGGCTGGTTATGGTGACGTATGGGGTCCTAGAATAGCAGAGGCCACATGGCAGCCCTTAACTAGAAGAGAGGGTGAGCATATTTACCATGGGGACAGCAATGTTTCCAGGAATGTTTTAATCCACAGGAATCTTTGGTGGATGCTAATTGCTCGGAGCATGTCTTGGAAGTAAATAGGCGGGCAGCTTCCTAAATTGTTCCTGGATCAAGGATGAATTTGTCTCTGCTGGTCAGAATGGAGCGATGGCCCCTCGCCCTGTTTCCAGGCTCAGGACCTGCACCTTCCTGAGGGCCTGGCTCCTCCCAACCTTCTCACCCCAGACTTCTTGCCTCCTGCTTTGTTCTGCTTTCCTCCATCGCACACACATGTCTCCATTGGAAACACCTTCTTCATTTCTTTAACAAATGCCTTCTACACAGGAACTGTCTTGGCTTTGGGATACAGATGTGAACAAAACAAGGACCCCTGCCTCATGGAGTGAAAGCATGTTTTGCTGATTATTGCAGCATCTGGGATGTCATCTGTCTTGTTTGTTGCTATGTGCCCAGCACTAGAAAAGCACCTGGCATGTAGTAGGTTCACGTTAGATAGGCACTGAATGGATGCCTGCACTGTCTGCTCGCCATTGAGTAAGATGGTCTGTGTCTCTTTCATGGTCTCTCTTTAGAGTCCCAGCATTGCTTCCTCATTCGGATTACAGAGCAAGCTTCGGCTATGGTGAGCATCTCTGTCAAGTCCACGGGTGAAATGCAGAGACAACCCCCCCAGGGCAGGAGTCTCCAAACCAGGATGATGATCAGAATCACTTTGGGAAGCTTTGAAAAAGCTCAGATCCCTGGGTATAGACCCCAGAATTTCTGACTTTCCAGGTCTGGGATGGGGTCTGAGTATCTGTAAAAGTGCCCAGGAATCTTTTGGTGCTCTGCTGGGGTGCGCCCCGTCTCTGCATCTCTAGTTCATCCTCACCCTTCTCCAGGAATATCTGTGGGCCCCTGGTTTTTTCCCCAGAAGCCGAGTCTGAGAAAGATCAAGAATATGTGGGAAAGAGGAGAATGAAGGAGCGAACAGAATACACCTCTTAAAATGTAGACACCCAATCTAAACATCTGCCCCTCATGCCAGCCAAGATAGCTCCTGAGCCATATTTTTTCATCCCTGATATGCGAAGAAAAAACTACAAAGCAGTTGCCTGTTATGCATACATGATGTGAAATGACACCTCAAGGTACAGATTTCTGTTCTTCAGCAGCTGAGGTTATCACTGACATTTGCCTCTGATTCTCATATCCACAGTTATGAAGATGGAATAAACCAGGGGTTCTGAGAGCTTTAAATGCTGGATAGTACTTCTGCTCTGAAAGCACAACTCTCCTCTGCATCAAGTCCTAGCAAGCCCAATAAAATGGATTCTTGGATATAAATTTTTTAGGAAGAGAGTAAGATGCAATGTTCTATTAGGAAAGGAAGCTCAGTTCCTTAAGGTCATCTTCAAAGCTGGAAATGATTCACATTTGGAACACTGACCTCCCGTGCTTTTTCTGAGGTGTGTTTCAACGCCAACAGCAGGCTAAACCAAACATCTGCAATGCAGTGAGAGCTGGAAGGTTAGAAGGCTCTGGTTTCAGACCTGGACTAACTGGACACTGAAATCTGGGCTGGAGTACTTATGCCAGAAGCCGATGGAAAAACATCACGTTTTAAAAATCAAATCCTTGACTCAGGATCATTACATAATCAGCATGGAGCAGGTCTCTGTTATGACTACAGTGATGAAGCCTGAGCTGAGCAGCCGCTAGGGTAAAGGGGGCTCTGTGCTCAGCTCTGTGAAGACAAGGAGCCAGATTCTCAAGAGCTTAGAGCTTTGCACATCTACAGAGTGGGCAGGGATGAATGCAGGAGAGGGAGTGGGAAAGCAGCACAGACACGGTGAAAGGAAAAAGAATGTAGGCTGATGGAACTCTCAGGTTTCCGACACTCAAACTGCCATGTGAAAAGCAAGTGGTAAGAATTCATATATGATATCAGCAATAAAATAACATCCTGTTGTAGAACAAAATACACTGAAAGACAAGCTTTAGTTTTTTATAACGACAAGCAGATCTCATAAGTAAATGAAAATCTAGTCCATTACTCTTTTTACTCCTTAAAACAAAATAAAAAAAGAAAAGCTTTCAGTGACATGATGAAATTACTATCACAACACTCTTGACGATCTCCAAATAGGGAAGGTGTTTTTCTACGCTGAAACAGGAGAAATTGTGCTTGAGGAATCCAATAAGTTCAAAGTGACTCAAAGCTCTATCACAGATGTCAATAAAGAATGAACAGGCAAAATTCTTCACAGGCTTAACATGACAGGCATTGAGCGTTTTGCAAGGCTGAACAACAGACGGGTAGTTTTTGCATCTGCAGTGCTGTCAGAAGTTGTAAAAGTAAACACACGTCTTTTTTTTTTTTTTTTAAGGTAGTCCATTACAGATAATTACATATTTAAAGTATAGTCATTTTTCCTGCCTTCCGTATTTAACTATTCTTATCTCAGCCATTTTAATACAGCATACTTAATGTAATCGATTTTTCTATTTCTCGAGGAAAGGATACTTCTAGCCCCTTTGCAGGCCACCCAGTTTGGCTCACCATTCTAGACTTTCAGCCTCCCAGAAGGATTCTGAATCCAACTCTTTAGGAAAATGACTTTGAATGGGTTGTGATTACAAGCAAATGAGATGAAAAGAGTCAACGTTTTGGACTCTTGCTCTCCTTGCTACCTTGTATTTCAGCTGCATAAAGTTCCCTGGTGAGATTTTGCCACCTATGTCATTCATTATGTCAACGTGAGCTGCAGGAAGGGTTAGCTAAACTGAGGACTCTCTGCACAAGTGAGATATTCCTCACTCTTCTTCAGTTTACCAGGAAAACAGGGTAGCTCTGAGCCTCAAAAAAGTGTAGCTCAGACTTCTGGGATTCACATTAACTCATCCAACCATCAAGTTTTCATCTCCTGTTCAATCTCTTTCAGAGTTCTTTATCTGAATGAATGGCATCAATATTCATCTTGTTTTTTATTCTTCCCATCTTTCTCCCACACATCCATTTTTAGTTATTCACATCTTATTATCTTTTGGTGGTGACTATAAAGATTAGGGCATGCACTCTTCTTGACTATTTAAACTCTAACATGAATTAAGATTTTTACCACTATCTTAATGTTACATTAGCTCCATTTATTCCCTTATGTTTTTTGAATTGTTGTCATACATTTTAATTCTACATATTCCTATATATTTTAGATCCCAAGGCTTTATCATTTTGTACAGTCAATGTTCATTTATATTTATCACTTATGTTGCTCTTCATTTCTTACTGTATTTCTGTGTTTCTGATGGGATTACTTTTATTTTGCCTGAAGAACTCCATTTAGAATACTTTTAGTGAAGGTGTGCTAGTAACAAACTCTTTCAGTTTTTATCTAAAAATGTTATCTATTCACATTCACTTTATTTTTTATTTTATTATTTATTTTTTGAGATGGAGTCTCACACTTTCACCCAGGCTGGAGTGCAGTGGCACAATCTCAGCTCACTGCAAACTCTGCCTCCTGGGTTCATGCCATTCTCCTGCCTCAGCCCACATTCACTTTTAAAAGACATATGCACAAGGCACATAAATCTAGGTTGGTCTTTCAGCACATTAAAGCTTTTATTCTACTGTGATCTAACTTCCGTCATATTTATTTAGAAGTCAGCTGTCTGTCTTATATTTCTACTTTGAGAACACGTGTCCTATTTTTCTCTCTGGATGCTTTCAAGAGTTCTCTCTTTGTCATTTGTTTTTACAAGCTTACTTTGAATTTATCCACATTGAGAATCACAGTGCTTCTTGAATATGGTGCTGAAAGTCTTTAATCTGTCATTTTTCTCTTTAAATATTACATATTCCCTTTCATCTTCTCTTCTTCTAGGAAAATAATTATACATTTATTAGTGCCTTTCACCATATTTCATATGTTTCTTTACTTATATACATTCAGCATTCAACTTTTTGCCTTGCTGTAGTTCAGCCTGGATATTTTCTACTTTCTTAGTTTGTTTACAAATTCTCTATTCTGATGTATTGAATTTGCTATTAAACTCATATCATGAGTTGTAATATAATTTATTAAATTTTTTAGTTTTAGAGATTCCATTTAACTCTGTTTTATAAATTTCAGGTCCTGAGGACATTCTCCACTCTGTTATTCTATTTTCTTGACCAAAACATGATGGGAAATGCAATCTCTCTGGGATCCTAAGCATCCCTTTCTGTTCTTGCTGGTGGTGCCAACGATAAAAGGCTGTGGCCAGTCTACCTGGGCCATTTTCCAAGACTGTGATTGTAGTCAGTAATTTTGAGGGATGACGTAATGTCTCCCTCCAGAACAGAGAGCAAGCTTTCTTAGTGCTTGCTATAAAAGCATGGGATTCTCTAAACTTGATGTTCTCCAGCTGTGATGCAAACCCACTGCATGTGTAGCATTCATCTGAGCTACATAGCATTACCCCTGTGGAATTTGGATGCCAGGAGGCAATGTGAATATGCTTATATCCATCATGTGCTCACTGAGCCATAAGTAATACAGTTCTTTCTTTGACCTAGAAGTCTCATGTTCTCTTCCACCATTTGTAAAGCAATAACAGATTAACTTATTTGTAGGTAAGGTGAGGTCAAATTCCCAACCAGACAAGCACAATTATTTTAAAGTACGTGTGTAAAAACCTTCATCACTTGTAGATCTGCATCTGTCTCTACTGTCCTTTGTTTTTTCTTAGTCCTGTTTTTTGGTGTGTCTGATAATTTTTTACTGAAAGTCAGACATTATCTATTAAAAATAGTAAAGCCCCTGGAGTATGTTATCTTCCTCCAGGGAAGTTTCAACCTATATTCTGGTAGGAAGTCTGTCTTTCTTTTTTTTTTGAGACAGAGTCTCACTCTGTTGCCCAGGCTGGAGTGCAGTGGCACAATCTCAGCTCACTGCAACCTCCACCTCCCAGGTTTAAGCAATTCTCCTGCCTCAGCCTCCCGAGTAGCTGGAACTACAGGTGCCCACCACCATGCCCGGCTAATTTCTTTTGTTATTTTAGTAGAGAAGGGGTTCCACCATGTTGTCCAGGCTGGTCCCAAACTCCTGAGCTCAGGCAATCTGCCCGCCTCAGCCTCCCAAACAGCTGGGATTACAGGCATGAGCCACTGCACCCAGCACAGTCTGTCTTTTGAAGCAGCTCAATCCACCCAGATACTAAGCTGATTTGTGGCAAAGTTGCAGTTTTTACAAGTTTCTATCTCTGGTTTATCTCTACACCTAGAGTCCAGTTTTCCATGGGTCCTAATTGGGAGCCTGCAACCTTTACTGTTTACTAGGGCCTCTCCTCCTTGGTAAGTCTTGACCTCTAATTATTGGGTCATAAGTGCCTTGCGATGGCCAAAATCTCTTCTGTACTTTTGATAGCTTTCTACTCAGCTTCTTAGTTTCTTGCCCATACAAACTAACAATTGGACAAATACCTTGAGGAAGAAAACCATGAATTTGGGCTTACTTCCATATGTCATGCTCATTTATAAGAATCTAGCATCTCTGTTCTACCCATCTTGGATACTTCAAGTTACAAATTTTTACTATCCAACCCCAGGATAAAAGTTCAGCTGGCTTCTCTGCCTTTTATGTAGGACTCTTTTCCTGTTTTTTTAACCAGTACTTCCTAAATGTTTCTCACATCATTCCACTTTTCTCCATCTCCTCCACCATTACCATTTCATCTCTTACCTACAGTATAGAATATCTTGCAACTAATCTATCTTCAGTCACTATTTTCACTTTTAATCTGTTCTCTATAAGCAACTATAGTGATATTCCAACACAAAAGTATTAGTTTCTTATTTCTGTATAGCAAGTTGCCACACATTTAACCATTTAAAACCAAACAAGTTTACTATTTCACAGTTTCCATCCATCCAGAGATGAAGGGTGAACCACGAAAAATATAAAGCATTTTCAGGCTATAGACTTAATAAAGAATGGTAGCCTCAAAATTCCTCTGTTTCTGAAGTGAGGAGATGGCTGGGTACCAGAATACGACCCCAGTAGCACAGGAATCCAAGCACAGTTTAGTTAAGTTCTCTGTTCAGAGTATCACTAGTCTTCAATATAGTTGCAAGCTGGGCTACATTCTCAACTGAAGGCTTCACTGTGGAAGAATCCTCTTCCAAACTCATTCAGGCTTTGCAGATAGACAAAAAGCTAGAGCCTTTTGTTGGCTGTCTGCTAGAAGCTGCCCTCATATCCTAGAGGTTTCACTCAGTTCCTTGCCATGTGAACTTCCTCAACATGCCTGCCCTCTTCATCAAGCTAGCAAGGATAATTTCTTGCTCTAGTATATTAAGACAGAATCCTACGTAATGTAGTATTATCAATGGGAATGATATCTCATCATCTTTGCATATTCTACTGGTGAGAAGGAAGTCACAGGTTCTACCCACACTCAAGGAAAGGGAAGTATGAAGGATATAAACCAGGGGGGCTGAGATCATGGAAACAATCTTAGAATTCTGCCATTTTTCTATTACATTAGACTCTTCTCAGATTAAAACCCTTCCATGGCTTCCCATCGCTAATAGGAAAAAACATTTTAATGACTTATAAATTCCTGAATGATCTAAACCCTAACTCTCTATCTTCATCTCATGCTATGCTCTCCCTATTACTTGTATTCCATTCACATTTTTCAGTTCTTTATATTTGCCCCATTCTTTCTTACCACAAGGCCTTCTACTATGCTTTAATTCTTTTTTTTATTTTTTATTTTTTTATTTTTTTATTATTATTATTATACTTTAAGTTTTAGGGTACATGTGCACAATGCGCAGGTTAGTTACATATGTATACATGTGCCATGCTGGTGTGCTGCACCCATTAACTCGTCATTTAGCATTAGGTATATCTCCTAATGCTATCCCTCCTCCCTCCCCCCACCCCACAACAGTCCCCAGAGTGTGATGTTCCCCTTCCTGTGTCCATGTGTTCTCATTGTTCAATTCCCATCTATGAGTGAGAACATGCAGTGTTTGGTTTTTTGTCCTTGCGACAGTTTACTGAGAATGATGATTTCCAATTTCATCCATGTCCCTACAAAGGACATGAACTCATCCTTTTTTATGGCTGCATAGTATTCCATGGTGTATATGTGCCACATTTTCTTAAGCCAGTCTATCATTGTTGGACATTTGGGTTGGTTCCAAGTCTTTGCTATTGTGAATAGTGCCGCAATAAACATACGTGTGCATGTGTCTTTATAGCAGCATGATTTATAGTCCTTTGGGTATATACCCAGTAATGGGATGGCTGGGTCAAATGGTATTTCTACTTCTAGATCCCTGAGGAATCGCCACACTGACTTCCACAATGGTTGAACTAGTTTACAGTCCCACCAACAGTGTGAAAGTGTTCCTATTTCTCCACATCCTCTCCAGCACCTGTTGTTTCCTGACTTTTTAATGATCGCCATTCTAACTGGTATGAGATGGTATTTCATTGTGGTTTTGATTTATACTATGCTTTAATTCTTACCTAGGTCATGCCTATTCATTCTTAAAGTTTCAATTTAAGCATAATTTCCTCTGTAAGTCTTCCCTGACATATTTAAACAGGATAAACCTCATTATATAGCCTCAAATACATCTTCTTTGTAATTTCATATAGTGCATCCACTTATTTACGTGATTATTTGGTTTCAGTACATCTCCCCTCTTAGACTATAAGCTCCATAAAATCAGATGCTTTGTCTGAATTTGGCTCCATTGTATCCTAATTAGCTATGAACTTTATATTCTGCTTGGAAGCTTTCAGCATTTTTTTAGGCCTTTTGTAATAGATGAACTTTTCTACAAAAAAAGTAAGCTAATCAAAAACCTTTCTAAGTCATCTGATTCTATAAATCAGAGCCAGGATGAAAGAGAGTCTGAGAAGGAATGTGGCCCTTGCCAGGTGAATTTTCCCAAAGCTGAGGTCTGACCATGATATTTACATGATCAATGTCTTCAATAGTGTCAACTGTCATCAAAAATTTTTTACACTCCTTATTGGACATAAAAGGCCCTCTGTGACCTGAACCAAACTAACGTTTCCAAACCTATTTCCTATTACATCCTGCAATGGACTAAATATTTGCATCCCTCCAAAATTCCTACGTTGAAGTCCTAATGCCCAATGTGATGGTATTTGGAGGTGGAATCTTTGAGTGGTAATTAGGTTTAGGTGATGTCATGGGAGTGGAGCCTTCGTGATGGGTTTAGTGCTCTTATAAGAAGAGGAAGAAAGAGATCTTTCTCTGTCTCCCCCTACCCCACATGCACCAAGGAAAGGCCATGTGAGCACACAGTGAGAAGGTGGCTGTCAGCAAGCTGGAAGCAGATCTTCCTGGGTATTACTGGTATATTTGCCTGACAGATTAACATGTGTTATTAAATTTAAAAACTAGTCTGTTCTGCTTTATCTCCCCCGTAGAATCTAGGTATCTTGCAGGCAGTAAACATTTAATGATATTTGCTGGATAAATTTGTTGCAAGTGAAAGTAGTTTCTGGGCAAGCTCCAGATTCAAGGCAGAAAAAAAAATGTTAGTGCTCTTCAGGGATAAGGCAGTCATTCAATGTGTCTTAGTTGTCAAGTGTGAAAAAGATGCAAGGCGCCAAGTATGGTGCATTAATTCAAATGAAATTGGGCCCCAAGTACTTCAGAAATATGACAGACAAACTAGATATCATATCAGGAAAGGAAAGAGAATAAAGGCTGAAGCCATAATACAATGAGTCTATTTGCAAATTGAGCCTAAATTAAGGACCAAGTAAGAGATGAAGTGAGAAAATATTTGCAGAGTGTCTGCCAAATGCAATGGATTATTACAGTCATTCTTTTTAATTTGGTTTATTGGTGGACATAACAATTATTGATAATGTAGTCAAGAATATCTTGGGGAATAAAGATGCACATTCTAGGGTAACAGTCCAAAACAGAAACAAAAATAACACCAACCAAACAAAAATAAGAGAGGCAATGCCAAATGCCAAATAAAATGTAAAGGAATAAATGAAAACATATTATTCATATATTAGCATGAGCTTGAGGGTAATGTTTCACTCTGAGACCAATTACTACAAGGAAGGAGACAGAAAATTGGGGCAATAAACTATTTTTTAATAGTAGAAAAAAGTGTGTAACACAAATATAATTAGATGAGATTTATATAAGCCAAGAAAGCTATTTCCGATGAAGGGCTAGAAAACAAAGAAGGTCTTTGAATGAGGAAATGGATACTTCAACAAAGAAGTAACAAGCAGTATGCAAAAGTTTACAAAGTCCTGAAACTTTAAGCACCACTGACTAATTACTGCATATTGTTTCCACCAATAGGGACTATGTCTTTCTGAGACAAGAGAAAAGTTTTTGGAGAGCAATGACAATGTCTTATCCATTCTGGTCTCCTCATAGTCTGGGACAATGTTCTACACACTGGACAGTGTGTCCAGTGAGCCCCAGGTCATGTTGTCTGTGTCTCCCTGACATGCTATTTCTATGCATTTGTCTTGGAACACACTTCTCCTCTCTTTTGGAATAAGTTAAAACAGACAGAACAGAGACCATTTGAAATAACATTCCTACATCTTTCCATCGGTGCATGCACATCTCCTATTAAAAATATTCAACACTTACCTTCTCTGAATGTATTTTACTCTTATGAGAAACCGCATTTAGGTGAAAATATCTGCTCATGTCTAAACCAATCCCCAAACGCACACACACTGCACACACACACAAACTAAGACAAACAAACAAAAATGAACTCTACTTGTAAAACCTGAAATTTCTTGAAGGCTCAGAAGTTCAAAATAACAATATTTCAATATGTGCCCCAAAGTTGACCAATTGAAAACAAAACCATGCCCACACTTTTCTAACTCACTAACCCTTTTTATGCTTCCAACTTATTTCAATTCTCTCCTTACACTTTCTTTTGAAGTCTGCTTTTCTCTCAGGTGTAACAATGGGCAGCCTCAAAGTTGCAGTCTCAGGCCATCTGCTCTTAGCTGTTCAATGTCTCAGTTACCTCATTAACTCCCATGATCTCACTACGAACTGTGAAAATGATTCCCAAAGCTACAGCCCAGCTCTGACAGCTCACCCTCTAGCAAGTCCCACATAGGCAGACACTTACAGGAAAACGTCATGGATGACCCTAAAACTCACAAAACCTCACACGCTGAAATCCAAGCTGATCTTCCTCTCAACAACCTTCTCAAATTGTCCATTGTTACAAACAGCCTTATCATATTCATATCATATTCAGGTTTTGACCACCAGAAAATGTTTGTACTTCTTCTCTTTTGTCCTATGCCTGATCTTACATAACATGGTAAAGGGGTCTATTTTAGATCCTTTTTTAAAAAAGTTCTTTGGGTTTCCCCCTTTTGATTTTTATAAAATTATACCCTCAATACCTAACTTCTAGATCCCTGAAACAATACACAAATTGGTTTCCTTGGCCCTGGGTTCTCTAGCTCTAGACCATCTGTCTTAAGTCAGTTTCACTAAATGCAGAACCTGAGATAGGATTTCTTGTTCATGTGATCAATTGAGGCGGTGCCCTTAGAAGAAGAGAGTGAAGGCAACAGGATGCAGCTAGAGCAAAATAATAACAAAAATATACTCTCACCAGGGACTGGCTTGAGCCAATGTCACATGGAAGCTTTGGAGCATCAATGACAAGCCAGCTGGAGTTGGTGCCACCTTGAGACAAGGTGACCAGTCATTTGTAAGCCTTTGACGGTCGGTATGCCTGATGGTTGAGTTGTTTCCCCTCCTAGAAGGTTCCATTAGCCAATGGCAACTCTCCAGAGACAGGACAGCTGTGGGCCATAGCCACACTAAGAGTAGCTGGGGCCTGGGTGCACCAGTAGTGGAGGTCATCTGGGCAGGACACCAACTACTTCCCCAACACCAGTGGTTCTCAAAGTGTGGTCCCTGGACCAGTGGAGTAGCATCATCCAGAAACTTGTCAGACATGCAAATTCCTGGGCTCTACCCCAGACTTACTGAATCAGAAACTCTGGAGTGGGACTGGATCCCAACAATTTGTGTTTGAACACTCCCTCCAGGTGATTCTGATGCACACTAAGGTTTGAGAACCATGGCACTACACCATCCAACACAGAGCTCATGAATACTTCTTAAGTCCCAAATTAGTATTCACTGATCAAGAACCTGAAGTAACTCTTATCACTGCTTGTGTCAATAAATTCCGCAGGTTTACAATAAATGCCTTCCATCAAATTAGATGCCTTCTATTCCTACAAAGGCCCATCTCAGCAACCCTTCCTTCTTTGTAACTCTTCATCATCACGGAATCACAGGATATTGGAAGAGAACTTGAAGGTTAATTAATCTAGCTCCCTCCTTTTTGCAAATGAAACAATGGAGGCATCCAAATTGTAAGCATCTTAACCAAGATTATGCAATGGGAACTCGGGTCTCCTTATGTCAAGTTTAATGCTTGTTGTTATATATTATGCCGATTTTACTCCAAATTAAGGGTATGAAGTTTCAGGTTTGACTGGATGAATAAGCTCTGGACATCTATTGTACAGCAAAATGACTACAGTTAATAATAATGTATTACATACATGAAAATCACTAAGAGAGTAGATTTTAAATGTTCTCACCACAAAAAAATAATGTGGAAGATGATAGCATGTTAATTAGCTTAATTTAATCATTTTCCAATGTCTACATATATGAAAACATCACATGGTACACTGTAAATTTATACAATTTTTATTTGTCAATTATATATATATGTTACTAAAGTTGGGGAGATATTTTTAAAATTAAAATAAATTTAAGAAAAGAAAATTCATTACAACACAGTCATAGCTAGGTCAGTTCTACCTCTTTAAATTGGTGTTTGTGTTTTTGCCTGCAATTAATATACCTGCTTAACTTTTTTTTAAGTCTGTTTCCATTACTTCCTTCAGGAAACCGTCCATGACAGGCATGGTTTATGATGTTCCTATTTGTCAGGTATCTACCATCCCCTTGACACTTCCATGAGAAGAATATGTTTCCTTGCCAATCAATGTTGGTCTTGGAAGGCGAGACCAGAGGAATGTGAGGAGCTGGGAGGAACCCTGAGTGCACATGTGGCAAAAACACAGCATTTGGTTGGGACCCAACCCTCCTTCTCTCCATTGTGAAAACAAGTCCCAGATGGAGATGTTCCTGGGATCCGAACTGAAAAGACACATGGATCAGAATTAAACCTGACCCCGGCTTAGAGTCAAGCAAGTCTAACCCAGTGGGCCACCCCTGGTCCATAGACCCATGTTGAGATACAAATATTTAACCACCATTCTGTATCATTTGTTACACAGCACTGCCACAACAACACATGTTCACACACACAGTTCAAATGCTGGAGGCCAAGCATGTTTCCATGCATTGGAAATACATGAACTCACTTAATTAATAGCACCTATGAAGTAGGTGCTATTATTAAGTCAATTTTACAAATGAATACCCTAAAGCAAGAGAAGTGATGTAATCTGCCCAATGCAGCATGGCTGCGATACAACTAGACCACCCATCTCTGAAAGTCATGCTGTCCTCCACTCTGCAGGTGACATTTCAGGCATCTGGACACTTCTGTGTCCCCCCCCTCCTCTGGGTTCCCAGACTTTCATAGGAATTCCTGTAGCTTTGCCCTTATCTCATCATGTTGAGTTACAAAGGTTCACTTGATGTATCTCCCCTCCTAGGTGGAGAGGCTAAATACTACCTGGTCCACGTAAAAAGCCTGTAACGAGGAGTTCAGTAAACATTGGTTAATTGACAAACTATGAAGACTCAAACTCAGCTCTCAGGACCAAGGGCTAGTGCTGCTGCTGTGGTCTCCCAGGCAAGCTCCTATCTTCCTCTATGCCTTTCATGCATCTGGGGGCAGCACAGCTCCATCCCTGTCTTGACTAGCTCTCCTAGACCAAACACTCACCCAGATATCACAGCTCCCCATGATCTATCCTCAGCATATCTTTTCCATCTCCTCTTTCATTTATCTCACAGTTCGTGCTAAGTCCCACTCAAGCACTCCACTGTCTCTCACTCCTATCTGACATGAAAGTCCCTCAACCATGCATGGTCTATTCCACCCTAACCACAGGTGCAAACCTTTCCCACCCTCAAAGCACAGCCCAAACACCTATCCCCTGGGGGCCCCAGCTGAACATCCTCTTCCCTCCTCTGGGCTTTAATAGCACATCTCTGTGGCTTTGGTGTCTGTGTCTCTAGGCCTATGACATTCCTTGTCTACCAACTCTCTATGTGTGTGCTTATTTCTGTTACTTCCACAAGCCTCTTAAAGCTAGGGTCCACGTCAAATCCATCTACATCATCCCAAAGCACAGAACACGTGACTTTCAATTTATAGCAAGCATTCAATAACTATTTCCATAATCAAAAAGTGATGGTAAAACTGGCTTGCTTTTGTGAGGTATTATTCACTGTTAGCTTGTTCTAAAGGGAGCTGGGTGACGGCATGCAGCAGAATCCATCACGGAGGGTACATCACCCACCAGCTTTCCATCTGCAGATGTTGCCCATTGTAGAGCAGCATGCTGCCTGTTCAGGCACTGTTGCCAAACAGAAGGTTCTCTTGGCAGAAGAACTGGTGCATGCTGTGCTCTGCAGGCTGTGCCCCCGAACCAGCTCTTCCACATTGGCAAATGGTCATCCTTGAAATTGCCCTGCCCCATCCCCCACAGGCCTCCTACCACCCAAACAGATGGGCACACGTGTAAGTATGCCAGGGAGCAAGTGTGTACATCCGGTTGGAGCTCCTGATAAAAGATTTGTCTCTCATACATGGTATCAACCCTGTCCAAAGAGCAAAAGCACACCACTGTGAAATGGGAGGTGTTGAAAAGGAATTACCTTCATATTCTAATTTTGGGATCCCTTAATTAAAGAGTCCCAGACCTGGAGGGGGAGGAGGAGAATGAGAAAGAGCTGAAAGAGAACATTCCGTCTCCCTTTAAAGTTTCGGCTGGTGGCATCAGTGGACCTGGAAATGAATGTTGTCTCTTTTCAGGTGGAGTTCAGATTTAAGGCATTTTTCAGCAGCAGCTAAATCCACGACCTGAGATGTCTATTGCTGCCTGCAAGACAGCTGGATAAAGGCAGTTCTCTCAGGGACTAGTATGCCTCCACACAAAGGGATGAGTAAAAGTTTAATAAATTATCTATAAACCATGTTTAGAGAGAGCATGATACACTCAACATCCAACCTTAGATAACCTAGTTGCAGTAATGTCAGAATCATGTTGAAAACCTTTATTGACTCAGGTTGCCTTCGTTGTCTGAAGGCGCATGTTGGCTAGACAACAAAGGCAGTGGTGGGAGCAGCCAAAATGGCTTTTGGTGTACATTACAAATTTAAAAGCCTAAAATTGACAAAGAAATAATACCACCTATAACTCTAAAGCACTTTAATTCTCGTCTTTTTTGAGACACTAAAGACAAATAAGAACTGCATTGATCCACTTGATCTACAGATCTCACGAATAATTTCTTCTGCTGGGATTTTTTTTTTCTTTTACTTTCCAAACTCTAAAATATCCATGACTCATTTGGAACACAAGAAGTGCAGCATGAACATCCCAGTTGGTCATCTGCAGAATATGCCAAACAGCACAGGATGCGGGGAGGCCACATAATGAAGAACAGATCATCATCTGGCAAAGCAACTGTCCAATGGCCAGCAGGTGGCCCAGTTGCTGGACCAATATGCTGCTCAGTACTGGAAGGTGCTCAGTCTCAGAAATGGGTTATAAATATCCATTCAGGGCTGTGACATTTGGAAGCTAAGAGCCTTAAAGACCTCAAGCTTTGCTGGTCACACTAGGGGTGTCAGGTGCTTCTCTGTAGATAGAATCTATCCAGTCTGTTTATTGTCTGCCTTTTAAAAGTCACTCCTCGTTTCCAGACAGCTTCAGACAGAGGCTTGACTAGGGATTAAATATCCATCATTAATATGGCTCAGAGACATTGAAAAAAGAATAAGAGAGAAGTAAAGAAGAGTTTAAATACCTCCTGTAGAAGGGATATCTCACTGTGACAGCTCTGGATGTTTCATTTATTAAACAATGGAAGGTATAGTACATTATAGATGTGCTTAAAAATCATTTGCAAAGGAGAATTACTTTATTTTTAATGAAGAATCAAGCCTTATCCTCTAGGCGGCTTTACAAAAATGGTTTTGAAGAAATTAACCTCTAATTTTATTTATTTAAATGCATGTATTTCTAAAGCTTCAAAAGTATTGAGGTCCACTCTTTTTTTTTTTCAAAGTTACTTTAGCTAGTTGGATGACTTAACTGTAGATCACAAGAGTGTCCAAACTTATTTTCACTCCCCAGAATTTTTTTCATTCTCTCCTGTTTCTGTCAGGAAGTCACTATGTTCATTTGCCTGGTAGCAGGATGAATGGCCAACTCCTGGCATGTACAAGTTGAGGAAGCTGCAATTTGCTCCCCCTTTCCCTTGAAGGTCACTAAATTTAATACTGTGATTGAAACTCAGTGCCTCCCACAAATCTCCAGAGAACTGTGATTCATAAGGAGGAAGATAATTTGGAGGTGGGATATGTTAACCTGTGCACACATGTTAAGCAATTATAAACTGTTTCCTTTCATCTGTCTCAGATGTAATACATAGCAAGACTCTGAAGTATAAATCCTCTTTAAAATAAGACAGCCGGGAAATAGCCCATGAGGATACGTGGGTTCATTCACAGCACTGATACCCCTGTACAACTTCAGATGGTGACAAATGAGACTGATTTTCAGCCTTGGCTTGACTTGAACTGGTAGCTTCTATCTTTGGCTTCCTTCTTGCAGGAAAAAAAATATATATCTCTCTCTATATATATGTCTCATTTAGCCCACTGGCATCATTCCCAGTCAATGAATGAGTATGACACTTCTCCCAGGTAACCATCTCAAAGTTTTCTAGCTGAGCTAGTTAGTATAGAAAATGTTTTGGCACTGACAAACACATGATAGAAGTCATTGTTTCACTTGGTGCATGGGAGAGCAGTGGGGAGGTAGGATATGCAGGACAAAGTAGTTTTGACTTTGCCTCTCCCAGTCCATGTAACCTTTGATAACCCAGAATTGGAATCCCTGGATACACATGAAACACATTGATGCATGACAGGCAAGCCCCAAAATTGGGGCTTAGTCCAGGAAGGTTTTTGGCTTTTCCCAGGAAAGAATTCAAAGGTGAGTCAGTGGTAGAAGAAAACAACTTTATTGAGATGGCAGTGTTACAGCTTCGTGACTGCTCCCGCAGAGTAGGGCTACCCTACAGGCTGTGTCAAGAGCAGCAGCTCAGGCACAGTTCTGCAGTCATGGTTAAACTCACTTTTAATTACATGCCAATTAAGGGGTAGATTATTCAGAAATTTTTGGAAAAGGAATGGTAACTTTCAGGGCATTGCCATGGAAAGGGGCAGTAACTTCCAGGTGTTGTCATGGAAACAGGCGGTAACTTCCAGGTGTTGCCGTGGCAATGGTAAACTGTCATGGTGCTGGTGGGCATGTCTTATGGAGAGGTACTTCGGGTGCCTCTTCCCTGTTTCAGCCAGTCTTTAATCTGGTCCAGAGTCAAGTCCCACTTCCTACCTCAACATGACTGTATCCCTGAATACGCAAGAAACCCTTGGCAATATCTAGGTCTTCTAATTGGGGATGACAAGAGGAGCATATACAGGAATAAACCTTTGCTGGAGAACCACACAGTGGCTCCTGGTGGGGTGGGAATGGGCATAAAAGAGATATGAGGCAGAGTGACCAATGACGGAGGATCACAACAAGAAAAGTCACATTTGAGAGCAATTATAAGGTCAACGATACTGAGAAGTGCTGCACTTCTAAATCTACCTCCCAATAACATATCAATCTAAATTGAAAGGGTTCTTCCTGTTTTTAATCATACATGATTTTAATTTAACTCACACAGTCTCCCTGTACTAGTTTGCTAGAGCTGCTGTGGTAAAATACCAAAACTAGATGGCTTAAACAACAGTGATTTATTGTCACACAGTTCTATAGACAAGAAGTCTAAGATCCAGCTGTCAGCAGGGTTGGTTCCTTGGAGGACTGTGAAGGAGAATCTGCTTTAGCCTCTCTAGCTTCTAAAGGTTTGCTCGCTGGGATCTTTGGTGTTATTTGGCTTGTAGACACATCACCCCAACCTCTGGCTTTATGTACACACGTCATTCTCCCTGTGTGTGCCTCTCTGTGCATAAATTCCTTTTTTTTTTTTTTTTTAACAAGGACACCAGTCATATTGGATTAGGGCCTCACCTGCTCCATTGTGACTTCATATTAACTAATTACATCTACAACAACCTAATTTCCAAATAAGGTCACATTCTGAGCTTCTGGGAGTTAAGACCTCAACATGTAAATTTGGAGGGATGCAATTCAACACATAACATTCCCTAACACAATATTTCCATAATAGTCTGTAGCGTCTTCTTCAGGCTAAGGGATCGGGGCCTCATCTATCAGAGTTGTAATAAGGAACAAAGGTTGTTGAAGGTAAGATGAGACTCAAGATTCAATAATATGTTCAAACTGCAGAATCAAAGAATACATCGAGGCCAAATATCTAAAAAAGAAAGTCTGATGGATTGCCAAAGTAAGAGGATCAGAAGGAAGTATTAAAACTAAGATAAGGATACAGAAAGTTGTAATATTGGATTTGACATAAATGTACAAAAAACAGGGAAGGTTAAATAAATCATGATACAACCATCAAAATTAAAGATTTGGTAAGTATTTTCTCATCCCATGAATAAAGGCCCATTCATCTTTTTGTTGAAGGATATTCAGCCCACATTAATCAGGGTTGAAGATCCTACATAAAAAGATTTGAGTTGCCATTTTCTCAAACAATACCCTCAGACACTGACTCTTCATAATAGGTTCTGCTAGTACAACTCTGGAAGTCTTAGAGAGAAGTTTATTCATTCCATTCAAAGGATACCTGTTTCAAGAGCCCCCAGCTAAATTTGGGTTCTAGTACCAGAGCAGCTAGCAACCCTGCCCTAATGGGACATGAAGGGTACCTGGACATGGGTGTTTACAGTGTACCTTTCACAGGATACTTCTTTTACTTGGCAGACTTCCTAATGCTTACTTGACTGACTTGCAATGAGGGAGTCCTTCACATAGGAAACTTGTTTACACTGGCAGATGCCCTTGTGGCTCTTATCTCACCCATCTCCAGTTTAGTCCTGCCTGACTTTGTGGTCTCCCTGGCATCCCAGGGAAAATCTGGCCGGGATAACCTCTAGTTCTTTAGATGGAAGGTGCAAATTCAATACACCATCACAATAGGAAATAAGTTTAAAGAGTTTTTACTTATAGGTCCCAGGCAAAGGACTTGACAATGAGTCAAGAGTGAAGCTCTCCATCCTCAGTCATGCAGGCAGAAATGGAGTCAGGCAGAGAGAGAGAGAGAGAGCATGCACACATGAGTGCATGCTCTCAGCAGCGTATATAAAAGAGCAGGGTAGCAGTTACTTCAAGTAATTGGGCAAATGCTTGAATGATCCCTTTAAACAAAGCAGAACGAAGTGCAGAGCTCAGTCTGCCAGACTGGAGAGAGACGCCTCCAGGTTCTTATCTTTGACCACTGGCTTGAGCCATTTGAGTATGGAACTAAAGGCTGTGTCAATGGTGACAGAGCCCTGCTTCTGATATGAGAAAGTCAAACTTGTTTTCAAAACAGATGCTGATGCAAGATAAAATCATAAGTATTTACCACAATTCCTTCACGTATTAGGGCCTAAGGTTTGGTTTTGCTTTTTGGTTTTTGTTTTTTGCTTTTCAATCCTGGTTAAGAAGTGCTAAAAGATATTATAGCCCTACATTCTGATTGGTATCAAGGGCAAATTTTCCTTCTTTTACAATGCGTTTTCTAGTTTGTTTGTTTTTTTATTTTGTTACAATGAGCATAAAGGAAGAAAAGATTATGCCTTTGAATAAGAATTGTATTTACATTTTACTTTTTAAAAATAAGGCAATAACTTGCATTTCTAACAATGGTTTATTAGAACCAAACCTTCAGATAGAAGCAACTAAGAATGCTAGATAAAATATTTAAAACATCTCCTTATAAGAATTTAAGAACTGACAGATAGCCAAAATAAAATCTAAGGAAAGCTGAAATCCAGAAAGCCAAGCACAAGAAACTTAATCTACTTTGACCTGCAGTTACTTGCTTACCCCGAGAAATTCCTGCTTTGATTTTGCAACCTCCCTTGTACAGCACAAGATACAGAGGTCAATGCCCAGGATGTATCCCAAGTGGAGAAACTAACAGGAGGCTCTCCTTATGTTAGGCAAGGGGAGAAAAAAAAAAAGGACAATGAACTCATGGTGATAGTGCTACAAATAAATTCCTCTCTCACATCTTTGCAGGAGAATACAGAGGAAGTTGTTGGGCCCTGTCTGGAGTAGGTATTAAAGGAAAAGAAAGAGTGTTCCTCCCAAATTATAGCCATTAGCTACAGCATTGCCTGGGAGACACAGGGATCCACAGATTACAAACTTGTTTATGGTCACCCAAGACCAGACATACAGAAACTTGGCAGTGGCAAATCCATATTCTCTCTATAGAGAAAATTTTCTATTGACCTTCAAAATATTACCACAATAAAACCCTTAGACAATAAACTGCACACAAATAACCAAGCACATAAGGAAAGAAATCACCATGAGTAAAATCAAGAAGAAACAGTAGAATAATCGAATCATACCCACAAGATTACAGTATTTCAAAGAGATATCTGCACTCCTATGTTTATTGCAGCACTATTCACAATGGTCAAGATATGGAATAAATCTAAGTATCCATCAACACATGAATGGATAAAGAATATATGGTATATATATACAATGGAATACTATTCGGCCATAAAAAGGATAAAATCATGTCATTTGGCTCAATGGGGATAGAACTGGTGGCCATTATGTAAAGTAAAATAAGCCCGGCACAGAAAGACAAATATTGCATGTTCTCACTCATTCATATATATTAATATAGAATAAAGTAAAGTAGATTCTATGGAAGCATAGAGAACTGTGGTAACCAAAGGTTGGAAAGGGAAGTGAGAAGGAGGAGATGAAGAGAAGTTGGTTAAGGAGTACAAAAATACAGTTAGATAGAAGAAGTAAGTTTTAGTATTTGATAGTACAGTTGGAGAATTAAAGTTAACAATAATATTGGATATTTCAAAATGCCTAGAAGAATTGCAAGACAAAGAAAAGTTAAATGTTTGAAAGAAAAGATAAATGTTTAAGGTGATGGATATCTCAATTACCCTGATTTGATTATTATACATTGTATGCAGGTATCCAAAGGGCAATGTAACCCAAAAATGTGCACAACTGGTATATATGGAGCATCAGGAAGAGTAGCTAACGGATGTGGGGCTTAACACCAAGGCGGTGGGTTGATTTGTGCAGCAAACCACCATGGTTCACGTTTACCTATGTAGCATACCTGTACATCCTGCATATATACCCCAGAGCTTAAAAGTTGAAGGAAAATAAATAAATTTAATATAAATATTTATTTTGAATTCTTCATCAGGAAGTTTGTATAACTCCATGTCTTTTGGGTCAGCTACTAGAAGATTATTGTGTTCTTTGGGTAGGAGTTATGTCTCATTGTTGGTTTGTTGTGTTTCTTGTTGACTTACATTGAGGTCTGAACATTTGAAAAAGTGGAGGCTTGTTCCAGTCTGCAGACTGGCTTTGTCTTGGGGGAGCGCTTCACCAGTCAGCCTACCCAGAGATTCTGGGTATACCACTTGGTATGGTTCATGAGCAGGCTTGCTGCTAACGTCCTCCAGCAGGCTGGCCTGTTTCTTGGGTCAGCAGGTGAGCAGGCCCTGATGCCTGGGTCTGCAGGTGCCAGCCTGGTGACTAGGGCCATGGGGGGCATTCTAGGGCTGGGGTGGGCATGAAGTCTGGGGCTGTAGGGGCCATCCCAGTGCTGGGGGTAGTCTGGAGCCTCGGGCTGCTAGGGCTGCTGGGGCTACTCTGGCCCTAGGGTGGGCCTACAGTCTGAATCTGTGGGGGCTGACCTGGCCCTAGGGTAGATCTAAAGCCACTGGGGCCCAGTCTGGATCCTGGGACTGAGGCAGGCCTGAAGATTGAGTCTGCCAGGCCGGACTGGAGCCTGGGACTGCAGGATCCAGCCTTGGACTAGGGTAGTGCTATAGGTTCAGTCCAGAGGGACCAGCCTGGAGTCTGAGGTTATGGTGAGCCCAGTGTTGGGTTTTACTGTGACAGGCCCAGTGTTCGCATCCAAGGCAAAGTGCAGTGCTCACTTTTCTCTCCTTTCCCCAAGTGAAGGGCATCTCTCTCCATGCCGTGCTGCCTGAAGTTGGGGGCAGTGATGCAGGTAATATAAGACTGTCCTTCTCGCCCTCCCCAGTGCTACTCATAACATCAAGATGAAGCTTACGAACATCACATTGAGTAAAAGGAGTCGGACATAAAAGAATACATTGATATGATTCCCTCCATGATAAGTTCAAGAGCAGGATAATCTAAACTATATTGTTTAGTGATGCTTTTTATAAGAGATAAAAATATCTTTAAAAAGCAATGATATAATTAACAAAATATCAGAACAAAGATTAGTCTCTGGGAGGACAAATATAGAAGGAAACTGGGAGTCTGACGAGGCTCTGTTTCTTAGACTGGTTGTTACAGGGGTGTCTTCTTCAAAAGTGTTCCTTAAACAACAGCTTGTATAGATTGTATGCACTTTCCTGTCTATATAATATAATTCAAAACAAAACAAGGGAAACAATTTGCAAAAGAAAATGTCTCCTGGATGTTTTGGACTTAGAAAATAAAAGCAAGAATTAGTAGGTAGCAGACAAGCTGTAAGCAATTTTGCACAATTGGGTATACAAAGTGGTACTGGCCGATAGTTTTCACGTTCCACTCACGGAGAGGTAGATGGGTTTAATAGCTGTGTTTAAAGTGTCAGATGCAAGAACAATAATAGGTTTCCCTTAAAGGATTTTTACTAATTCCCTGCCAGCTCAAGAACCTTTTCATTAAAATGGTCCTTTCCTGCTTATCAGAAACAATTAAATCCTCACTTCATAGCAGTCTCGGTCTTATGTCAACCACTCCCTTTGGCCCCCCAAATATACCTCCAATATTATCTAACATGAATTGAAATTGCCACATGGTCAAGGCAATAAAGAAATAAAGCCACGAAAGAAACCAAATGAAAGCAAAGGTATAAAATGATATTAGATGTTAGTCTGCAGAAAGAAAAAGCTGAAGGAATTAGAAACAGCCACAGGAACTTTCTGTGAACCAGGAGAGGCACTTCCATTTACAAACCACACTTTGTTTTTCATAGAGTGGGTTGATCATCACTTAAGAACTGAAAATTCAGCATTCCTTCTAAGGTGCATTTTGTTCAAATTGATATAAGTGCCCCAGATGGTTTCGCTTATGGTATCCCATTGATTATTGCGTTCTGCTCTTGCAAGCCATAGATCTGTTGTAATCTAACTGTCTGGGGAGTGTCCATTATTCTAGTTTCAAACCCATTCTGTCCTTAGTCACACGCACTCAAGCAAAGTGATGCAGGGGGACCAGATAAAAGCCGTCCATTAGAAACCTCAGTTGCTGCTTGCCTCTCCCACAGAATTGAATATATTACTCCAGCTATCGTCAACAACAGGCATCAACATCAGGATCCTCACTGTTTGGAAGACAGCCCCTGAGACCCAGAGCAAATGGGTCAAAGTCTCAGTTGCATCAGTATAACTATAAAGACAATAATTTTTACCTCTCTCACAGGATTCAGTGGAAAAGTAAGTGAATAAAAATAGACTGAAAACACCAATATAAGGAGCTAAAAGTACTGTGTGCATTGTTGTAAAATAGTAAGTCAACAGCCCAATCATTTATTGCCACTGAAAGTCTAATATCTTATCTGACAGGTTGTAAACTTTCAGACACATAAGCTTGAAGTGTGTATGTTTGTGTGTTTTAAGTGTGAACCGAAGCAGGTGGCAATAAGGGGAGGAAGGAAGGGAAATGGGAAGAAAAGTAACACAAAGAAGAAATGCATAAAGAAGAGACTATGATCCAGTAGGCAAATAACTCAGTTGAATCTTTGAAGACACAGGTGTCAACGCTTGTTATCATGGTGAAGGTCAAGTACCATTTTTCTAGACATTTATCTTTACTGCTCTCTGCTAGGAATGACACCAGCGCATCACAATACTGCCCTCCTAGCCCCTCAGCCTGTGCTGCCTCCCACCATGGAGGCATGGCATTGCCGTTCTCCGTTTACCTTCCCTCATCTCCCTCCCCAGCTCAGGCTCCTTGCCCCACAGCTCATCTCTCCAGACTCTAAGCACGTTTCAAACTGTCTATGGCACCAAATAATATGACAAAACAAAATAGGAAATAACAAGCTAAAGAATCAGGTCTAGGAAAGAGGCTCCCTTTCAGTCAGAACCCTCTGGTTTCTTGTGTTACTTCAGGTCGGCTGTGGATTTGATGTGCAAAAGGATGTGTGGGGAAAGACAGCAGAAATTAGGAAGAGTCTTTGGCCTGGGATGTAGGTCTGATACCGCGGAAGGAGAGAGGGATAGAATATTGGAGAGCAAAAGTCTCAAACTGCAGGAAAAATGGCTTGGTCAGACCTATAGGCAGTCCTTAAGGCAAAGTTACCCACTGAAGAGCTCCATGTCATGTCTCAGTACCCATCTGTGCTCAGCCACTGGATAGCTGAGGCCTGCAGAAAGGTTGGTCTCAGTGCAAATGTGGGAGCAGTTAAAAAAGGACAGAGGTGGGGCCATTTGTGCTTCCTGCAGCAAGACGATCTAAGTAGCAGCCTCTCAAGAAATATGTTCCTTTACTTATTGGTCACCTGAAGGTAAGAGCCTATTTTTATTGCTCACCCCATAGCATAGAAGTTACAAACTGACTGTAATGGACAATCTGGGAAAATGAGATTTTTTTTTTTTTTTGCTATTGCATTTGGGTATTGAATAGTGTTTTAAAAACTTTTAAGCTAGTTACCAATATTTAAAACAAATAGATTTTACATTTTTAAATTCACACCTCCAGCTTTTCTTGAAATGAAATGCAAAGGGACAACTTTCTTTCATGTTGGTGGAAAAACAGCATTGCCCCTTAGTGAACATTCACTCTGCAGCTGGCCATATTTCCCACCATTCCTTTATGCCTACACCAGCCCATGCACAGATCACTTTACTGACTGTTCTCCATGATCACTTAAGGCTTTAAGTCTCCTGCATTCATGCCTGTGTCACCATTAGGACATAATATCACTGACGGCAATTACTTTGTATGTTTGGATCACTGACAGGCAATTAATTGCCTGCAACAGTGCAAGTTACATGTTAGCTGCCCAATAAATATTTGTTCAATAAAATAGGGTGCTATCAACATAGAGCGTTGGAAGAAATTGACTGGATGGTGGTGGAGAAAAGGCACTTGTTTCAGTCTTGTCTATGGTTAGCTTTGCACTACCCACACACAACCAAACTGGCACCTAAGGGAGAAGGTGAGACTCCAGACACAGCAGTAGAGGGTGCTTTTTCTAAGGAATATGTAGAATCAAGGTGACTACAGAATGGGTGTGTATACAGCAGCAAAAAGTCTCCCCTTGCATGTCCTGTACTGTCTCGCAGGGCTTCTTTACTCTCCTTTCAAATTTAGAATGAGGGAGTGGGTTTGTACAGAGAAGCAGTGCTTATCTCAGCTCCTGCCCTAGCCCCAGCTCAGCCTGAAGCATTCCTACAAAATACTCACTGGACCACATTCCAGGGCAGCTGGGCATGAGGGGTCCTCACCCCAGAGCTAACACACACTTAAGCATAATGGAACGAATTGAGTTCAATGACGATGCGATGGGTGATCCTCAAATGGCATAAAAATGCACATGGACAAATGTTGCAAATCAAACTGAGAACTGCTGCCAGAGGCCAGTCCCCCGTGGTGTCTCACCAGCTCTGAAAATGATTACCAGATGATAAAGCAGAGCAGGCTCCCTGCAATCTGATTACCAGGAGGGACTGGCAAATCCATTAGGAGCAAACAGTCCTCCTTCAAGTCCATTTTACTTGCTAAAATCAAGCAACGTTAAGTTAAAAAAAAAATGAGCCAATTTTTCATCCCATTCTCATTGCCTCATAGTCACTGCATTCATTTTCAGTTAAAAGAGCTGGGAAGGTTTGTGCTTTGAGAGCAAACCTTCCTGCTATTAAAAATCAAAGTCAGATGTAAGCCTGACATGAAGCAGAGAGCTAAGTACCTTTAGTTTGTGGGCACCCTGTTCTGACGGCCTACCCTGCAGAAAAGCAGTCATGGAGGAAGGGAAGCAACTCTGGCCTTCTGAGCATCAAACCGCACAGAGCCCTCTGCTTGTGTCCTGTCACATAATTCCCTATTCCCTGGATAAGGAGATTTATAAAGAATCCACTAAGTTAGAACAAGAAGGGATCTTAGCACTTGTGTAGTCTACCTTTCTCTTAGTCTTATTTCATTTTATTTTTATTATTATTTTGAGACAGGGTCTGGCTCTGTCGCCCAGACTGGAATGCAGTGGCAAGATCTCAGCTCACTACAACCTCTCCCCATCTCTTGCCCCCTGGGCTCAAGCCATCCTCCCAGCTCAGCCTCCCAAGTAGCTGGGACCACAGGCATGCACCACCATACCTGCTTAATTTTTCTGTTTTTAGTAGAGATAGTTTCTTGCCATGTTGCCCAGGCTGGTTTTGAATTACTGAGCCCAAGCGATCCACCTGCCTCAGCCTCCCAAACTGCTGGGATTCCAGGCATGAGCCACTGCATCCAGCCTTAGATTTATTTTAAAACCACATCATATTTTAATAAGCATAAAAAATGTTCATGTCCTTGAAAGATCTTGATGTGACTGGCTCCAGCTCTACCCCACCTCTAGCTTGAGAGAGTCTTTTTACTGTACACTCCCAGTAGCCAATAGGTTTCAGAGCTTTGTATTCCATAGAGTATATGATGGAAACAATGAACCATTTTCCCTGAAATAAGAAAATATAATATCATATTAAATATGCTTTGAAACTAAACACTTTCCTCTACCACCATCACCACCTATCAAGATTCTGATACAGGCTTCGCTGACTTGGTTCGGCCCTCTCATGTTATACAGAAAGTGGCTGAGACCCAAAGTGTTTTTGGTTTTTTTTTTTTTTTTTTTGAGACAGAGTCTCGCTCTGTCGCCCAGGCTAGAGTGCAGTGGCGTGATCTCGGCTCACTGCAAGCTCTGCCTCCCGGGTTCATGCCATTCTCCTGCTTCAGCCTACTGAGTAGCTGGGACTACAGGCTCCCATCAACCCGTCCAGCTAATTTTTTGTATTTTTAGTACAGATGGGGTTTCACTGTGTTAACCAGGATGGTCTCGATCTCCTGACCTCATGATCTGTCCCTCGGCCTCCCAAAGTGTTTGGATTACAGGCGTGAGCCACCGCGCCCAGCCAGGCCCAAAGATTATTACTGACCTGAGGCTGCAGACTTGCTTTTCTTCCTAATGCTGGAACCTAACCCCGTGTTCCCTGACTCACATTAGATTGCTTTCTCAGTGCTCAGGGCTTTATGCTCCAAACCCAGGGCTTCATACATGAGTGCCCAAGAACAAGAGGAAATTGTGAAAAGTGTCTTTGAGGAGGATCATATAAACAGTAATCTTTTGTATTGGCATCATTTGGATAATGGTGTTGGGACCCAAGGGTGAACGCACCCCTCCCCTTCAAAATAAAGAACACACTTTATTGTCAATAAAGAACACACTCAGAGGACAGTGCTCCTTGGGACAGTTACCCAAGTAAAGTTCAGGTCTGTGCTCAACTAATGGCTAAGCAAGTCTCCAATAAACGCCAGAGGACAGGCCTCTCAGGTGAAAGCTAGATTAGAGAATATGACCTAGAGCTTAGACCAAACATGATTTTTAAATTCTGAACACTACTCCTGCTATGCCCATAATTGAATACAAGTAGGCCAACAAAATGAAAGAATGGCGACTTCTTCTGGGGTTGGGAAGAGGGAGCCCTGTCCTGCTCTGCTTTCCTCAATGGAGCAGAAGCATAGGTGTATAGTTCTTCTTGAACACACACCTGAGAACAAGCAGTCAAGAGGCCCTGCTGTGCCTGAGTGTGGTCCACCTATGCGTAAGAGGTGGAGGAAAGAGATGGAACACATTCATGCCAACTTTCCCACCTGATAGGAAGAGGTAACTTTAGCAGAAGTTTCCTGTCTCTTCTTAGAAGGTGAAGTAGCCTGGCCGGGTGCAGTGGCTCACGCCTGTAATCCCAGCACTTTGGGAGGCTGAGACAAGCGGGTCTCTTAAGGTCAGAAGTTCGAGACCAGCCTGGCCAACATGGTGAAACCCCATCTCTCTTAAAACTACAAAAAAATTAGTTGGGCATGGTGGTGCGCACCTGTAGTCCCAGCTACCCAGGAGGCTGATGCAAGAGAATCACTGGAACCCAGGAGATGGAGGTTGCAGTGAGCCAAGATTGTGCCACTTCACTCCAGCCTGGGTGACAGAGCTAGACTCCATCTCAAAAAAAAAAAACAAAGAAAAAAGAAAGTGAAGTAGCCTATGTTAGAGTGCTCTATAATCATCCAGTTCCCATACACAAAAAATTAAACCCGTTAATGGAATGGTAAAAAGTGCATTCTTTATTGAACCAGAAACTGAGGAATTCCAGAGATTGGAAGTGACAGGGTACAGCTAGAGAAGGAGACTTCAGCCTGTGGCATGCAGGAAGACCCTCTGCAAAGGGAGAGAGAGGCCACAAACTGCCCCATAACCAAGCGAGGGCACTAGCTTAGGGCTGTGATCACAAGGCCACCAGCAAGCAGTGGTGACTCAGCAAGCTGGATGGTTGACTTCCTCATATCTTCTTTCTTCCTTGGGTCAGGGAGCATTACAGGAATAAACACGTCCGTATGGGTGGATGAAATAAAAGCAGGAGTTGGACCAGAGATAAGCGATTATGGAGGCTGTCAGAGGATCACTCTGGCTGCTGAGTGGAGAACAGTTTATATGAGGTGTGAAGTGGGAGCAAGGAGGCCAGTGGGTGTGGCTGCAGTCTTCCAAGAGATGGAGCTAATGGTGTCCTGGATGAGGGTATGAATGAAGGAATGGAGAGAAGGACACAGATTCTAGTGATATCCAGGATGTTAAATCAACAAAACAAAGTCATGGGTCAAGTATGATTTTGTATCCCACTATGCCTGTGGATTCACAATACAATGACCTTAGTACACTTCCACTCTATTTACTCATCCCTTATAATTTTTGCTCTTCTTCTCATGTTTGTAGTGATAATGTATGTTAAACATCTCAATGCATTATGTTTGATGTTTTTATAGTCACTATTCATTTCATTTCCATTTTCTGTTGGTCTTCCTTTCAGCATTCTGTGTTTTCACCGGGGATCACTTTCCTCTGAACTGAAGAACTCCCTTTGCTGTTTTATTTAGCACAAACGGGCTCCTGAAAAGTTCTCTTAGTTTTGACCTTTCTGAAAGTATTTCTTTTATTTCCATCTTTGTTTTTGAAGAATGTTTTGCTAATTAAAGTAAAATTCTAGGTTCACAGTTATTTTCTTATATCACTTTAAGGAGATTATTCAGTTGTGTTTTGACTCTCATTGTTTCCCATCAGAAGTCAGTTGTCACTCTTCCTGTTTCCTTTCAAAGTCATCTGCCTTTTCAACACTTCTGGCTCCTTTCAGGATTTCCTTTTGTGTTTGGTATTCAAAAATGACAGTGATATGCTAAAGCATGGTTTTCTTTGTATTTATCCTGCTGAGGCTCATAGGCCATGATTTTGAGTCTTAATGTCTTCCCAAAATTTTGAAAAATATTTGTCCATGATTATGTTTCTGTTCACTTTCTTTCTCCTCTCTTTCTGGAACTGCAATTATACCTGAAATTCAATCTTTTCATTATGACCCATATATCTCTTACTCTTCTATCTATTGAGACTTTTTATCTCTCTGTGTTTTTTAATATCTCCCTGGACATATTCTACAGGCCTGCTTCCAGTTTACTAATTCTCTCTATAGTACCCTGCCATGATGCCCATTGATTGAAATCTCAATTTTATTTATTTTTATTTTTCCATTATAGGATTTCCATTGGAATTTTTATGGTTTCTGGTTCTCTGCTGAAATCCTTCATCTTGTAATTGTATTTCTTGAACATCTTAATTGCAAGTATTTAATATCCATGTAGAATAACTCCAATTTATAATTGTCCATGGGTCTGTTTCTATGATCTGTATTTCTCCTGTTTTTGGACAAACCTTATTGTTTTGTACACGTGTTTTATTTTCAAACACAACATTGTCAAATGTTGTATGAAAAATTGTAGAGACAATTTAAGACTTTGAATAAGGTTATCACTCTCCACAGAGAAACCACTTTTTCCTCTGGCAAATCACTTTGTTTCTGTCTGGGACTGAGCTGATTAGAAGTTGTTTTTCAGTCTTTCTGAGGAACGGCGTGTTTCCAGTTCACCCTTACTCATAGGATGTAGGCCTTAAGCATAACAACCAAAAACCTGCAGTAATCACAGGACTTCTCCTTAGAAGGTCATTCACTACAATTTTTGTCCCTCTATTCTTGTGAGACTACAAAGAACTTTGCTCATAATCTTAACTTCTCAGATGCCATTTTTGTTTTCTGATTTTGCACTTGCCTTCTAGGCAAAAGCAGCTCCAAATGCCAGATGCCTCTCTTTATTTCCCTCTTTTTTCTGTATGTTGGCTCCAGAAATGCTCACTGCCTGAGCAGCTCTTTGAAGCCTTCAAACATATGTCTATACATGTGTGTGTGTATGTATGTTCTAGATTTTCTCATTATTCTTCCTGAATCCAAAACCACATAGTCAGCCAAAAACAAAAAGGGGCAAAAGATGATGCGTGGGTTTCTGACGTGCTTAATAGATTTTATAATAATGACATTCACCATTACAGGGAATTCCAGAAAAGGAATGACTGCTGACAAGATTGGTTCTTGGCTGGCATCTTGGAACTTACATTTCAGGAGGGTTTCTGCTGTTAACTGATAAGCGCCATTCACTGAGCCGAAAGTATTTGTGAAAAGAATTGGTTTATGTTGAACTCCTGCTTGCCTGCTGGGAATCTGAAATTGCATACATGCCAGACAGGGAGGGGATATATATTAGTCCATTCTCATGCTGCTAATAAAGACATATCCCAGACTGGGCAATTTATAAAGGAAAGAGGTTTAACTGACTCACAGTTCAGCATGACTGTGGAGGCCTCATAATCATGGTGGAAGGCAAAGAAAGAGCAAAGGAATGTCTTACATCGTGGCAGGAAAGAGTGTATGCAAGGGATCCGCTCTTTATAAAACCATCAGATCTCATGAGACTTATTTACTGTCACAAGAACAGCATGGGAGCACCTGCCCCATGATTCAGTTACTTCCCACTAAGTCCCTCCCATGACACATTGGGGAATACAGGAGCTAAAATTCAAGATGAGATTTGGGTGGGACACAGCCAAACCATATGATTCTGTCCCTGGCCTCTCCCAAATCTTATGCCCTCACATTTCAAAACCAATCATGCCTTCCCAACAGTCCTCCAAAGTCTTAACTCATTTCAACATTAACTCAAAAGTCCACAGTCCAGTCTCATCTGAGACAAGTCAAGTCCCTTCCAACTGTGAGCCTGTAAAATCAAAAACAAGTTATTTACTTCCTCGATACAATGGGGATACAAGCATTGGGTAAATATGCCCATTCTCAATGGGAGAAATTGGCAAAAACAAAGGGGCTACAGGCCCCATGCAAGTCTGAAATCCAGCAGGGCAGTCAAATCCTAAAGCTCCAAAATCATCTCCTCTGACTCCATGTCTCATATCCAGGTCATTCTGATGAAAGAAGTAGGCACCAAGGCCTTGGGGAGCTCCACTCCTGTGGCTTAGTAGGGTATAGACCTCCCTACTGGCTGCTTTCACAGGCTGGCATTGAGTGTTTGCGGCTTTTCCAGGAGCATGGTGCAAGCTGTTGGTGGATCTACCTTTCTGGGGTTTGGAAGACGGAGGTCTCTTCTCACAGCTCCACTAGGCAGTGCCCCAGTGGGGAGTCTGTGTGGGGGCTCTAACCCCACATTTCCCTTACACACTGCTCTAGCAGAGGTTCTCCATGAGGGCCCCGCACCTGAAGCAAACTTCTGCCTGGACATCCAGGCATTTCCATACATCCTCCGAAATCTAGGTTCCCAATCCTCAATTCTTGACTTCTGTGCACTCTCAAACTCAACACCACGTGAAAGCTGTCAAGGCTCGGGTCTTGCACTCTCTGAAGCCACAGCCTGAGCTGTACCTTGGCCCCTTTTAGCCACAGCTGGAGTGGCTAGAATGCAAAGTACCAAGTTCCTAGGCTGCACACAGCAGGGGGGCCCTGGGCCTGACCCAGGAAACCATTTTTCCCTCCTAGGCCTCAGAGCCTGTGATGGGAGGGACTTCCACGAAGTTCTCTGACATGCTTTGGAGACATTTTCCCCATTTTCTAGGTGACTAACATTTGGCTCCTCGTTATTTACGCAAATTTTTGCAGGTGGCTTGAATTTCTCCCCAGAAAATGGGGTTTTCTTTTCTATTGCATCATTAGGCTGCAAAATTTCCAAACTTTTATGCTCTGCTTCCTCTTCAACCTTTGCCACTTAGAATTCTCCTCTGCTACATACCCTAAATTCTCTCTCTCAGGTTCAAAGTTTCACAGATCTCTAGGGCAGGGGCAAAATGCCACCAGTCTCTTTGCCTAGCAATAGTAACCTTTACTCCAGTTCCCAAGAAGTTCCTCATCTCCATTTGAGACCACCTCAGCCTGGACTTTATTGTCCATATCACTATCTGCATTTTGGTCAAAGTCATTCAACAAGTCTCTAGGAAGTTCCAAACTTTCCCACATCTTCCTGTCTTCTGAGCCCTCCAAGTCTCTAGTAAGTTCTAAACTTTCCCACATTTTCCTATCTTCTTCTGAGCCCTCCAAACTGTTCCAACCTCTGCCTGTTACCCAGTTCCAAAGTCATTTCCACATTTTTGGGTATCTTTACAGCAGTGTTAAACTCTCTGCAGTATCAATTTACTGTATTAGTTCATTCTCATGCTGCTAATAAAGACATACCCAAGACTGGGCAATTTATAAAGGAAAGAGATTTAATTGACTCACAGTTTAGCATGGCTGGGGAGGCCTCACAATCATGGCAAAAGGCGAAGGAAGAGCAAAGGCATAGTGGCAGGCAAGAGAGTACGTGCAGGGAACTGCCCTTTATAAAACAAAACCATCAGATCTCATGAAACTTATTCACTTTCATGAGAACAGCACAGGAAAACCAACTCCCATGATTTAATTACCTCCCACCAGGTCATTCCCACAACATGTGGAGACTATGAGAGCTACAATTCAAGATGAGATTAGGGTGGAGACACAGCCAAACTATATCAGAGTACCTATGTGATCAGCCCCCAGTAAAAATCCTGAGCCATAAGGCTCTAACAAGCTTCAATAATTGATGTTTCACATGTGTTATCATAATTCATTGCTGGGGTAATTAAATGCATCCTGTGTGACTCCACTGGGACAGGATTGTTGAAAGTTTGCACCTGGTTTCCCCATGACTTTGCCCTATGTGCCTTTTCTCTTTGCTAATTGTGGTTAGTATCCTTTTTCTGTAATAAATCATAGCCACGAGTATGACTATATGCTGAGTCTTGTGAGTTTTTCTAGTGAATCATCAAACCTGAGCGTGATCTTTGGGATTTCTCAAGATAGAACAACTGGGGTGGAGAAAATAATAAATTTAGATGTGGACATATTAAGTACTCTTTATCTTACTTGACCTTTTATTTATTTGTTGTTTTACCATGTACTTCTTTTGTTCTCAATCTTTCATCAGCATTAGCACGGTTGACCACCCATCCTTCTGGAAACATGACTAAGCCTTGTTATAACACAGCTATCACCTGGTTTACTTCTTACCTCTCTTCCTCTGACTCCCTTGCAAGTGCATGACTTTAGATTCTTGGGCTCTCTTCTATTCTCACTCTGTTCTCTCTATATTGGTACTTTCATCCACATTCACAGCTTCAAACACCTCCTACGTACAAAGGATTCACATATTTACAGCTTTGGCCTTGGTCTTCCTTTTAGGCTCCATAACTGCATCTCAACAGCCTACTTATCTCCCAGATAGGCCAGAGTAACCTCAGATTCTTGGTCATGCTGGCATTCTTATAAAATATCAAAACAAGTGTTTTGTTTCAGAGCACCTTCTCTTTCCTCACACTTTTCTTCTACCCTCCCATGAAAAGGTTTACACCCTTTGTCTCTGTAGTCTTAGCTGTCACATGGTATGTCTCCTCCCTGTCTATATCCTTTGATTTAATAGGTTCATCCAATAAGACTTTATTGAACATCTACTATATACATTAGGCTAGACACTGGAGATACAAAGATGGTTAAAACATGGACCCACTCTTCAAAGACTTATAGGCAAATAAATAATGGCAAACATAGAAATAAAGTACCATAAAGTATTATAAATGTGATTGCAGAGCAGTATCAGGACATAATATGAGCCCCCAAAAGGGTAAGTAGTCCAATCCCCCAGAAAATGGAGGAGGAGATGCTGGAACTGCATTTTGAAAGCCCAGTAGGTGTTCTCCATATGGATAGGATGAATGAGAGGATCAAATGCACACTGCAGGGAGGGACACATCATAGTCACTATGACGATGGAAATCCACAAGAGAAAATGTCACGAAAGCAAACTAAACTAACTTAAAATGCATGGTAGTAATTTTCTCAAAATAGCATTTATTTGAAAACGTAAGTACCAGAAGAATATAAGAGATTTAAAAAAAGAACTAACATTTTCTACAGTTTTGTTACATAATGCAGGGTTTGAATCACCTAGGCTCTGGATCAGCTTGTCTCCATTAGATCTCATGAGACCAGCTGGTGTTGCCCTTCCTGTCAATAACAGCAAAAGACAAGAACCAAGGTCAGTCTCCAGGGCACAATCAGGAGAATGTGAGCAAAAGGGATTATCAGAGGAAATCTTAAAAAGGAGAAAATTGGATTAAGAAAGCCAATGAAAGATCCAAGTTGAAGGGGCAGGATCACTTCCCCAGACAATTCTAGATGATTACAGGCAAGATAGACTACCAGTTTGACTATGTCCTTTCCAAGCTTGGCGAGAAAACAGTTGTCATTTCAGAGGCTGGCTGCATTCATATAAGCATCATATTTTCCTGTAGCCAATGCTGTAATTACTATTCACAGGAAGATTTGGATGATGAATGACTTTCTGGTACCACCCAAATCATGCCACAGTGTCCACTCTGTCTGATCCAATTGTCATCCCTGGACACAGACATAAAGCCCTCAGCCCTGGCTCGCCAGAGCAATCACAGAGTTTCTCCTTGTCCTCCCCAACTGCACATACTCAGATGGGGGAAGCCTGTTCACCAAGACCAACAGTATCTACAGGAGGAATTTTACCCCCGATTTTTCTCTCTTCATGCGTAAAAAGGTGCCATCTGAAATTATCTCATCTGTCCAAAGTGGTGCCCAGACAAGGGGAGAACAGTCCATTGATAGCTGTCATTCAGTTCAATAACTGTCAAGCCTTTTTTATGAATAAGGGGCTGCACTAGTTGCCACTGAGCATTTTAATATATACAAGAAATGCCCTGTCCAAATCAGAATACACCCTGGGAAATGGACCATTCAACCCAAGTGTCATAATTTACCTATTGCTAGCAAACACAATGATCAAAGAGTACAACTCTGATACGGACATATGCCCAGGGCAGAAAAAGAAAATCAACAGAAACAAATTGATTGCAAATAATCTTGATTCATTGTTAATTTCAAAAGTGTAGATTTTATTACATAATAAAGTTATATATGGGCATAAATATTCTATTATATAGTTTTATCTCTAGATCAAAAAAGTAACTTTATTTATGTATACATATTTTTGCTCCCAGGCTTATAAACTTTTGCTTTTATGGTATGGTGGTCTTAAAAATTAAAGCAAAATATTATCTACAACGTTTCCCAAAAGTTTCCATGTGATTCAGAGAACTCAACAATGATGCAACAGCAGGTATATAGACATAGCAATGCAATTCACACCCAGCTATTTAACTTTTTATTTTCTAGACTGTTATGATTGTCTGGATTGGAGGATGAATTCTCCAGAGCAGTTCACACCAACAAAGAGAGAATCATATCTGTAGCCACAGCTTCTAATTTTTATAATTATTTTCCCCTTTTAAAAAACCCCCTTTGCTTAAGCCAGTGCAAAAAAAGTAATTCAAAAATCAAAATACTTATTATAATCACTGTCCACCCATCACTCTGGGTAGCCAGAATGAGTGCGCTGGAAATAGATATTTAATTAGATATTTCCAAACAGCCCTCACACCTTTTACTTTCCACTGCCCTTACAATAACTCTGGGATTTTTAAAATCTAAAATTGTAATATGATACATGAATGTAAGTAAATATAGATATGCCCAGAAATTAAATTTCACCTGTGAATTTATCCTACCCTTGGGCTACTAGCCAAAGATTATTTAGGTAGATTAATTAAATAGTTTAACACTAGCACATGAAGAAACGATATTTTAATTAAGTTTGGGGAAATAATATATGCAGGCAAAAGATAATAACTACACTCTGTCAGGTATAACTATATTGACTTGAAGAAACAGTGCATCTAATCCTAAAATTCGCTAGTGCCCTGTAATCATTAATTTTTCCATTAATTACATTAATCATTAATCTGTCAGACATGCTCTGGTCTAATAATAATTGCAATCATTTTTTTCCGGATTTAGGTGCATTAGAAATGGTTCTGAGAACTTCACAGGCAGACATCACCACTCAGGTAATCTACACAACAACCTGGTGAGGTACAGCTATTTTGATTTTCCTTTTTCATATGAGGAAACAAAGAATTAAAGGGGCTAAATAACATGTCCTGAGTTTAAACCTAACCAGTGGAGGTCCTGGTGTCTGCGTGGGTGCTTGCTGCTGTGACCCAGGCCCCCACGCTGCTCTAGGCTGGCGCTGTCCACTGACATCTTCCCCCGGCTTTTCTCTGTAGGATACTCTCCCTCTCTACGACGGGCCTTGGGGACCCCAGACTGACAGTGCTAAAAGGCTCCCCGTGGAGTTCATGCAACCCCAAGCATCTGGTCTGATTTCTCCCGGCCCCACACAGGGGTGCCCCATATGAGGAGAGCAGAAGAAACCACTGGAAGACCAGGCCTTTTTTTTTTTTTTTTTCAACCTCTTCTCGTATTGCACAGAATATTCCAAATATTCGAAATGTCACCAAAACTCCCATATCAACCTAATTCACAACAGCAACTGTGATAAAACCAAAGTATCTTACATCCTGAGTGGGAGATTAGGGATGGAAGGAGGAGAAATAAAAAAGGGAGGGGAGGCTGGGCTCGGTGGCTCACACCTGTAATCCTAGCACTTTGGGAGGCCGAGGCAGGTGGATTGTCTGAGCTCAGGAGTTCAAGACTAGCCTGGGCAACACGGTGAAACCCCGTCTCTACTAAAATACAAAAGAAATTAGCCGGTAGTGGTGGTCTGCACTTGTAGTCCCGGCTACTCAGGAAGCTGAGGCAGGAGAATTGCTTGAACCCTGGAGGTGGAGGTTGCAGTGAGCAGAGATTGCACCATTGCATTCCAGCCTGGGCAACAGAGCGAGACTCTGTCTCTGGAAAAAAAAAAAAAAAAAAGAGGGCAGGGAAGAGGAGAGGGAAAGAAAAGAAAAGGGGAGGGGAAGGGAGGGGAGGGACAGAAAGAAAAGAAAGAGAGAGGAAGAAAGAGAGAGAGGAAGGAAGAAAGGAAGGGAGGGAGGGAGGAAGAGAAAGAAAGAAAAAGTACTACATGGAGTGAGTTGGAGTTTATTTTAGGACATCAAATATATCTTTACAAATTGAAAAAATTATTGCAAAAGCAAAATATACAACATAAAATTTTATAATGCATTTTCTCTACATGCAATATTTTAAACCATATCATTTATTTTTCCTGGCTTGGTGGTAAAAATTCGCCAACAACTTTTCTTTGGAAGAACTGCTCTCACTTGAGATTATTTCTGTGCTACTTTGGTTTTAAAAACTCCTTTATTTTATAAAATTATAGAGGTAGTAGGTGGTGCTAGTTTTATTGTCTGCTTTCAATGTCCTATACGGCAAAGGAAGATGTTAACAATCAGGAAAAACTGTTGTTGTGGTTGTCTTTTGAAAAATGTGTAGATCCTAAAAGTCTAGAAATTCCTGCATTATTCTTCAGGGATTCCCTAGCATCTTCCCCCTCCAGCCAAGACTCAGGGATCCTATTTCATTCCCTGGGTAAGAGTAGAATCCGAAAGTCTTACTAAGAGCTCACTCTGCCATCTCCTTCAGGCCACAAGACATTGCTGCCATAGGGCTTTTCTATTCAATTATTTTTATTCCTGGTCCACAGTTTTAGTATGACTCATGTTATGTGTGAATCCCCGCACTATAGGTCTTTCTTGATACAGAGGTGAAAGTCCCAGACTTGGAGCCCCAAGTCCTGGGTACAGATGCCACCTCCATCCTGTCTGAGCAATAATTCCATCTCTTTCAACCCATCTTTTTCCTTTTCTCAGTCAAGAAGAAAGATCTCAGTAGGCCATATGGTGACCTCCCCTTTGCCTCAATCCCATCAACTTTTGGTCTTTAAGCCAAACCAATTGATTTTAAACTTCCCCCAAAAGTAATGCAGATGGACATCATCCCTCAGACCTGGGTTTATGGGCATTCTTATAATAAGGGTCCTTCTAAAACCTCTTCTTGTGTGCTTAGGGAGCCCCCATAAAAGAGATATGGCTCTTCTCTGATTCTGTGAAGTCCCAACGGGGATTGAAATTAAATAAAATCTACTGTGTGCAACAGGGTACTGACAGACTTCATGGAAGAGAGAGGAATTCTCAAAATTAGGAGGCAGCTAGGCATCATTTCCCTCCTCCATTTGATTGCAAACTCAAATGACTTTAGGAACCAGGCAGGTAAAATCAATGAGGGAGTGGACAGGAGCCAACAAGGGAGTGGTCGGGAATGTGGTGGGGAACTGGAAAGGGTACGTCCTACCTACAGACATTCATATTCAAATATTTTTACAACTCATCACCAGCCAAGTCAAATAAGGCTGCCAGCTGAATTCAGCTCTTGTGCTTCCATTTTGCAACTTCAGGTTTAGACTAGAAAAAGAAAGAGTCTTGGAGTCTTGTCTGGGGAGACAGACATTTATGAGCTTGGTCCTACCTGTGCCGTATGAAAGGAACAGCATGCAGACACTCACAGCAGTGAAACAGCCATGCGGATCTGTGTTCGCACAGGTTCATCACACAGTACGAAATCCCACAGCCTCCCTGACAAACCTGTTTTGGGTTTGGTCAGGAAGAAGGGAGATCTGGCGCACTACTGGCCAGCATTGACCATTCTGCTGAAATCCCCATGGAGTTACCACAACTCAGTGGCTCAGATGTGTGGCTGCGCTCGGATAGGAGTAGGGATGTGTGGGAAAGTGGGTGGTGTGGACTCCCCAAAAGTGAGCAGCATCTCCCTCCGAGTAGGTTAGAAGCAGGAGGTTACAGTGATTGGCATAAACTGGACAAATACAGTGAGTCCTGTGGGGAGACATCTTGGTGAGTCCCAGAAAAAAAGTTCATGAACTTCTTTGGAAAGGGTTTAACCTCTTAGGTGCTTTCTCAAAGACCTCTGGAGACTGTCCTATTTAATACCTAAGATCAACCTCTTCATTTCTGCATTGTAACTCCCATTTTGCCCCACGTCTTCAGAGAAGACATCTACATACCCAACTATGGTGGAGACTGGAGACTTAGGCCAGGCCGTGCCCCACCTCCAGAGTGGTGTCCTCTCCTAGCATCTGCAGCCCAGGAGGGACAGCAGAAGTCCAGTAGCCCCTGAAGCGCAGAAACAGCTCCAGAAGGATGAGGGCCTGGAACTCATGGGCCCAGCTACATGTTTCAGGAAGCTGATCCCTGACAACAAATGGAGGAGGAAAGGACGACAAACCAAAAAAAAAAGTTTGAAAGGTTTAAATATGTAGCAAATGTCCCAAAAGGGCAACCAACACGGTGGCTGCATTCAGAGGACACTTGAGGCATGGCTTAGAGTAGAACCCGAAGATGATTCCTGAGCTTGCTTCTTTATAGTGTCATTAAAATAGGAATTCCAGGTCTTTCTGCCTCCTTTCCCCCTAGTTATGACTGCTGAAGGCCACAATTGTTCCCTTGTGAATTTGGCTAGAAAACTCATCCTTCACAGAAGCCACATGAAACATTTTGTCTAATCCTAAAGCAAAATCTGTCATACCCAAGAAGCACAGTCTTTCTCCCATTCTGTTTGTAATGAACATTGCCTTTGCTGGTGGAGTTTTTAAAAAATATTATTATTAAATAAAACCTTGCCAAATGTACTTTGCAGAAGTATCTTTTATGGAAAACAGATGGAAAGAGCTAACCTAAAAATGCAAATCGTAACATTATAATGACTTCTTAATTTTAAAAATTATGAATACGACTTCCCAGGAGGGACTAAAAGAGACAGTGACAACAGCTGCAGAAGAAACATCAGGAGTGGGAGGGGACTGCAAGGCCAAAAATGTTGTCTAGTTGCAGAGATTACAAAGAATATTCCTTGTCTTTAAATGCAGTGTGCTGAGCACTCACATGTGTTTGATTCCAAAGTGTTTATTCAGGTAAAGGAAAGGAACGAAGAAACCACCAATACTCAAGATGCAGGTTGCTCCCAAAAGTGTCTACACACGCCACAAGGAATATAAAGTTCTAGAAAAACACACTTAATGTGTTTCCTCCCCCACTTTCTTCATGGATCATCAGACAGGAATATGAAACCACCGTTTGCAAATGCTTCTGATTCGTGTATGATTACTCAGGTGTTAAACGCCTCCTGAAATGGGCATTTAACACGGAGGTTTCTTATATTTTCACAACTGGCCTCTCTTGAAACCCACGCTTCGAGAGGATTGAACGTTTATGCATTTTCTTATTTTTTAGGAAGTGGATGGGTTTTCTCCCCACACCATGTTTCCACTCTTGAATAACCCACCATCTTCTTCCTTCCATCTTTCTCCTTCTTCCTTTCCAGATAAAGAAGAGATTTTAGAAAACTCTTTCTATCTGGAAAGGAAGAAGGAGAAATAGTTTCAAGATTTTCTAGCAGCAAATTTTAATATTGCCCCTGTGAATGAAATTCAATACACATACAAATTATGCCTCTTTCTCCCCTTCGATTCTTTATACTTTTTGAATAGCAAGTCACCAAAGGTACTCAAATACACACATGCAGTCTCCCAATTAATACATTTAGAAGTAAATGCAAGAAGCAATCCTGTCATCAATAGTAGTAACATACTGTCTCCAACATGCTGCTCTGGGCTTCCCGGCCCATGCCATATCAGAGTATTAAGTGCTGTCTCTGGGTAAATGGTTGACTCACGTGTTTTGAGTGGCTCTCATCTCAACAGAGCCGACAGAAATTAAACACCTGGAAGCATTTTCAAATTTCTGTCTGCAAACTGCTTAATGTATCAGAACTCAACATGGATTTCCCACTGAGACAGAAGTGTAAAAGTTGTTCTTTCTTCTTCCTCTTCTTTTTTTTGAAGGCATCTCCTTTCCTTTCACAAACAGAATATAAAGCCTTTCAAGTTCTCACCACAGGTTAGAGCAAAGAAAAGGAGTCTTAAAATCAGTGATCACCTCCTACTGGAGAAATTGATCAAAATCTCACTGGGGAAGAAACTAGTGGAGGAAGACAGAAATGAAGTTGTAGCTACTATTTCTCTCTCCTAGAAATAAGCATAATCCACTAAGACTGGCTCCACTGAAAGCATTGTGACTGCTATGTGTGGAGAACATGAGTCATTTGGGAGCTCTCAGTGAATTCATGGGTTCAGAAAACAAACACAGTCATCTCAACATAATATAATACTATTCAGCAGAGAATAAAATGTAACATAAAATGGTTCATCTTGAACACCATCCAGGGTGTTTTGTTGCTGAAGTACCAAGAAGTCCCTCAATATTCCTCTGCCTTAGTGGAGTACTGTATTTCCTTTTAGATTCTCCTCCCCACACCTAGCACCCCCACCCAGGACTGTGTCATAGAGTATAGTTCCAGGAGGATTCATCCTGATCATCTGATTGCTTTCCCTCACTAGAGCCTTGGGCTAGTTACCAGATTCAGCATTCACGAGCATTCAAACAGAATTGGGCATCCAGCAAATAGAATCTGACAGCATTTGGAAGTGAACCAAGAACGCTTGTATCTAAGCAGCAGCTGTCTGATTACTTAGATGATATGATTCTTCTAAAAGTTCTCTGTCTTTAGTTTGGGGTTGTTTTTACTTAGGTCATATGGTCACTTCATTTTTCTTGGTTTGCAGCTATAACAATTACAGTGAGCTCCAAACATAGTAATCATGTATGGGGAGAGACAAGGAGGTCAGCTGGGCTTCCTCCAAATGCAGTTTGAGAGAAACGTTCAGAATCTAGAGGCATCCACCAACATCTTTCATACAAAAGAATAAAATTGTACAAAACTGTGTGGCTGCTGAGGAACTGTGTCAACTAAGCTGAGCTAAAAGCACATTTCCCAGAATTCCCTTCCCTGTGTGGTCCTGAGTGAGTGCTGGCCACAAGGGATGTTTTGTATGAGGTTTGGAGTGCAGACATAAAGAAGCAACTCTATCTCCTTCCACCCTGAAGGGCAGTGAGTGCAGGGTGCCAGGCACTACAGAGTTCACGCCTACCATCACTAACTTCCAGTCTCCCAGAAGGTGTAATGGAGTGCTCAAACCTGCAGCTCCTTCAGTTTCCACAGCAGGGCTGGGACTATGAGTGAGGCAGGTGAGGAACTTGCCTTGGGGCATGACACTTAAAGAGGCACTTAGTAGTCAAGGTAAATATTTTAATGCAATGTTCTTTAAAAATCAAAGTTAATGCAGAAAAATACATGGTGAACAAATTGTCAACATATTTAATACACAGGAAGAGTTACAGTTCTAGGATGAACCATATTGGAGCCAGAAGCAAGAGGTAAAATTAATAACACTAATCTCATGGGCCTGCGATCTCCTTCTTCAGCTTCTCTGATCCCTGGGTGTCAGGAACACATGCATTTCCATGGTCAAGGGCATCTGCCTCTCCTGCAGGTCGCCCACTTGGAGGTGGTGAGGGACATCTGCAAGCTCCAGTTTGCCCTCTTGGGATCCAGTTCTTCTCGTAGATCCCAGTTTGTCCATACTTCTCTGCACATCTAGCTGTCCTTTCCAACTATAATTCTGGTAGACCTATAGCAACCTCATGCTCAGTCCTCAATTCAAGACAACAATCAGCATAGGCAGCTCCAGCAGCACCCACATTTGCTAGGCCTAATTTTAATTTTTATAATAACCCCCATACTTTATATACTTGTTGTGGTTCTACTTCTCTGACCCATAAAGATGTCTGACCCATAGAGATGTGATGATTATATGCAAACTAGAATATACCAATGAGGCATCAAACACAAATTTTGTGAGAGGTACGATCAAATTGTATGGTGAAATGTCTACAGCTTTCCCCCAGCCTGTTTGAACCATCATTTTACCATTGTCAAGATGTTGCCTTGTGTGTTCCTTTGCTAAATGACTAGAGGCTGGGTAGGCAGTGGGGCCAGTTGTTTATAATTAATAAGAGAACAGATAACCAGACTATCCCTATGTTTCTACCAGGACAGAGATGTTCCCCTGCAGGGTTTGCTTGATTTTCCTTTATCAGCAATAAAGACAAGGTTATAGGCCCCTGAGGAAGTCATAGAGTGTGCTTAATATACTCGAGTTCCACAAACCCAAACCCCATTGAAGGAATTTTAAATACTATTGTGTTTAAAAGCATCAGTTGCTAAGTTCAGTCATACATAAACTATACGTAAAGAGGAAAAAATATTTACCTCTTTAAGGACCCTTTTAAAAGTCCTAGGTTATAGATTAGTCTCTGAGTAATCTTCTATCGTTATGCTGAGCTCTGGAGCTGGCTAAACTGGAAAGTGAGGCTCTCACACAGTCTCTGGGGAAGACACCTGCTTCCTAAGGAATTTTGGCTCAGTTTGGATGAACTATGGTGCATCAGAAGGAGAAAGAATTTGCTCCTGAGGCTTCCTAGGAGAATAGCTGGGCCATAGAGATGAAAACCTAAGTACAGTTAAACCTAAGATTAACAACTGCACTGTTCAGGGAACCATTCTCTGTCATAGATCTAGACCATGGTTTCTCAATATCAACACTATTGACATTGTTGTGAAATAATTCTTAGTTATAGAGGGGCTGTCCTTCACATTTCTGAATGCTCAGCAGCATCCCTATCCTCTATTATGTAGATGACAACAGCACCACCAGTTGTGACAACCAAAAATGTCTCCAGGCATTTCCAAATGACTCCTGGACAGCAAAAGTGTCCCCAGTGAGAACAGCCACGTAGACAACAACAGACGCTGGGATACTAATTACTAAAGGCAAAAGCAGGGACAAATCAATGTCCGATATCGGGAGATCAGTTAGATAAGAATGAATCTTGGTAGACAAAGTAAGGCAGAATTGTAGCCAAGAAGAGGCCCAAAACCAAGTCAATAACCAGAGATACCATATACCAGATAAAAGTCATGTCAGCCATCCCTCCTCACTGTGTGGGGCCTCGCTGCAGGAATTTCAGCACCTCCAGCCAGGGGTTTAGGGACAGAACTCTGATGTCCCTGGGACTGAGCCCCTGGGGAGGAGGAGGAGTCACAGTCTCTGTGGATCAGCAGACTTAGTCTTTCCCACTGCCGGCTCTGAGAGATCCAGGCAGTCTGGACAAACAGGATTCCCCCAGTGCAGCATAATCCTTCCACCAAGGGGCAGCCAGAGTGCCCCAAAGTGGGGCAACTTCAGCAGTCTCAGGATACAAAATCAATGTCCAAAGTCACAAGCATTCCTATATACCAGCAATAGACAAACAGAGAGCCAAATCATGAATGAACTTCCATTCATAGTTAATACAAAGAGAATAAAATACCTAGGAACACAGGGAATACAGCTAACAAGGGAAGCGAAGGACCTCTTCAAGAACTACAAACCACCACTCAACAAAATCAGAGAGAACACAAACAAATGGAAAAACATTCCATGCTCATGAACAGAATCAATATCATGAAAACAGCCATAGTGTCCAAGTAATTTATAGATTCAATGCTACTCCCATTAAACAACCACTGAGATTCCTCACAGAATTACAAAAAAACTACTTTAAAGTTCATATGGAACGAAAAAAGGCCCATATAGCCAAGACAATCCTAAGCAAAGAGAACAAAGCTGGAAGTATCACACGACCCAACTTCAAACTATATTACAAGGCTACAGTAACCAAAACAGTATGGTACTGGTACAAAAATAGACACATAGACCAATGGAACAGAATAGAGGTCTCATAAATAAGACCACACATCTACAATCACCGTATCTTCAACAAACCTGACAAAAACAAGCAAAGAGGAAAGGATTTCCTATTTAATAAATGATGCTAGGAGAACTGGCTAGCCATATGCAGAAAATTGAAACTGGGCCCCTTCTTTATAACTTACACAAAAATTAACTCAAGATGGATTAAAGACTTAAATGTAAAACCCAAAACTATAAAAACCTTAGAAGAAAATCTGGGCAATACCATTCAGGCCATAGGCACAGACAAAGATTTTGTGACAAAAACATCAAAAGCAATTGCAACAAAAGTGAAAATTGACAAACAGGATCTAATTAAACTAAAGAGCTTCTGCACAGCAAAAGAAACTATTATCAGAGTGAACAGACAACCTACAGAATGGGAGAAAATTTTTGCAATGCATCCATCCGATAAAGGTCTAATGTCCAGAGTGTACAAGATGCTTAAATTTACAAGAAAAAGACAACCCTATTAAAAAGTGGCAAAAGGACATGAACAGACACTTCTCAAAAGAAGACATTTATGTGGCCATCAAACATATGAAAAAAAGCTCAACATCAGTGATCATTAGAGAAACGCAAATCAAAACCACAATGAGATAGTATCTCGCACCAATCAGATGATTATTAAAAAGTCAAGAAATGGCCGGGCGCAGTGGCTCATGGCTGTAATCCCAGCATTTTGGGAGGCCAAGGTGGGAATCACTTGAGGTCAGTAATTCAAGACCAGCTAGGCCAACATAGTGAAACCCCATCTCCAATAAAAGTACAAAAATTAGCTGGACATGGTGGCAGGTGCCTGTAATCCCAGCTACTTGGAAGCCTGAGGCAGGAGAATTGCTTGAACTCGAGAGGTGGAGGTTACAGTGAGCCGAGATCATGCCACTGCACTCCAGCCTAGGTGACAGAGCAAAACTCTGTCTCAAAAAATATAAATAAATAAATAAATAAATAGTCAAGAAACAACAGACGCTGGTGAGGCTGTGGAGAAATAGGAATGCTTTTACACTGTTGGTGAGATTGTAAATTCGTTTAACCATTGTGGAAGATAGTGCTGTTATTCCTCAAAGACCTGGAACCAGAAATATCACTTGACTCAGGAATCCCATTACTAGGTACATACCCAAAGGAACATAGGAATATAAACCATTCTATTTAATTATTATTCCCAAAGGAATAAAGGAATATAAATCATTCTATTAAAAGGCACAAGCATGCATATGTTCATTGCAGCACTATTCACAATAGTGAAGACATTGGATCATCCCTAATGCCCATCAATGATAGACTAGATAAAGAAAGTATGGTACATATATACCATGAAATACTATGCAGCCATAAAAAGGAATGAGATCATGTGCTTTGCAGGGACATGGATGGAGCTAGAAGCCATTATCCTCAGCAAATTAATGCAGCAACAGAAAACCAAACACCACATGTTCTCACTTATAAGTGGGAGCTGAACAATGAGAACGCATGGGCAAAAGGAGGGGAATAACACACACTGGGGCCTGTCAGGGGTACAGGGGGAGGGAGAGCATCAGGAAGAATAGCTAATGCATCCTGGGCTTAATACCTAGGTGACGGGTTGATAAGTGTGGCAAACCACCATGGCACACATTTACCTGTGTAACAAACCTGCACATCCTGCACATGTATCCTGGAACATAAAATTTAAAAAATAAATAAATAAAAATAAAAGTCAGGTTAGAAGTTGAAGAGAAGTCAGGCTCAAATGAGGGGAAAACAAGATGACCAACATGGAGAACCTGGAAGCATACATGGATTTCGGACACATCAAGAATTTGGTAACAGTTATTGGAGAGTTTGAGCACCTGAGGAATATATCACTAATATTTAAAGGTAAGACAAAGATTCTCAGTCTTTCCAGAAAAAAATGATTTTATCAGTTAGCCATTGATATGTAACAAGCTTCACCAAGAATTCAGTGGCTTAAGCAGTAAGCTTTTTTATTTTTCCTGAGTCTATGGGTCTGCTGGGAGATCTTCTGGTTCTGGTTGGGCTCACACATGCATCCACGATCAGCTGTGGGTCCAGTGGGCAGCTCTGAGGCTCTGAGCCAGGCTTTCTCATGTACTTTGGGTAAATATCGCGGAATACAAGTTTACAATACTATCTTAGTCCATTTTCAGCTGCATAACAATACCACAAAGTGGGTCATTTATAACGAATAGAACTTTGTTTGGCTCACGGTTCTGGAGGTTAGGCAGTCCAGAGGCACAGCACCTGCATCTGCTCAGCCATCTGGTGAGGACCCTCCTGTTGCATCTTCCCTTAGTGGAGAGGAGAAAACAGAAGGACAAGTAAACATGGGAGACAGTGAGAAAATCGGGCTGAACCCATTCTTTTATCAAGAAACTACTCCTGTGATAACTAACACACTCCCAGGATAACGTCATTAAGCCCTTCATGACAGTGGAGTCCTCATTGCCTAAACATCCCTTAAAGTCCCCACCTCTTAGGGCCGGGCACAGTGGCTCAGGCCTGTAATCCCAGCACTCTGGGAGGCCGAGGCAGGCGGATCATGAGGTCAGGAGATCGAGACCATCCTGGCTAACACGGTGAAACCCTGTCTCTACTAAAAATACAAAAAATTAGCTGGGCGTGGTGGCGGGTGCCTGTAGTCCCAGCTACTCAGGAGGCTGAGGCAGGAGAATGGCATGAACCCAGGAGGCAGAGGTTGCAGTGAGCAGAGATCACATCACTGCACTCCAGCCTGGGCAACAGAGCAAGACTCTGACTAAAACAAACAAACAAAAAAAAGTCCCCACCTCTTAATACTTTACAATCACAATTAAATTTCAACATGAGTTTTGGAGGAGACAATCAAATCACAGCAGATACCTTTTGATCTTAACTGTTACATTATAAAACATAAGTTACTATTATGTATTACTAAAGTAGCAATCTATGGGAAGTATAATGGTTAGATTCTGTCTGTATTGTCACCCCAACCATTATTATGCTGTCAGAATAGCCAGCAACAGCAGTCACTCTTGCCAACACTAATATATTTCTCTCAGTTAATAACTCTTATTTAAATGTTAGCTTCAAAATAACTTTGACCTTTTTCTAGGAACTAGCTGTTTGTCCAAAAATAATCATTTCTTTTTATATACTTCCTTTCACCCAAATTGTACTTTTTGTTGTCACATAAACTCCTGTGATTCAAAATGTTCTTACTTTCTAAATTGACATTCACTCTCAGTCCTAAATTAATATTTCAGCAAATGTAACAATAGAACAAAGCACTAGCATTTACTGAATGTCTACTATGTACCAGGCACTGTCTTAGGTGCTATACATAAACTAACTCTTTCCATCTTCACAGTAACCATTTTCTGTAGACAAAGAAACTGGGGTACCCAAAGAATAAGTGACTCGCCGAAGGTCACTCAGACAATACGTGAGCTGGGATTCAAACCCCAGTAGTCTGACCTAGAACCCATGTTTCTAATCAATACACTATTGCCTCTGTAATGTTGAATAAATTATAGTCAATATAATTTTTATTTTTTAATAATTATTATGAAGTTATGATTTCTTTATTAATGGAAAGTTAAATATAAGTACAGCCATGTGGTTAAAAAATACAAGATTTGTGATCACTTAGAAATTCAAAGACTGCTGACTTGGCTAATCAGAGAGAATATTAATTCCTTTCATTTGCCTTATGCAGATATCACTGTAGGCAAAATACAAATTATTTAGTGTAATGGAATCCAATCTCTAGCTATAATAAACCATAACTTTGTTTCTGCAACATTGCTCTAATTGACTCTGATCAAACATTTTTCAGTTATGTGGTGTTGTTAAGCTTAGAAGTTTTAACAAATTGAACTAAATATGATAGAAGTCAGAGGGAAAAAAGGAGCTAAAGTATGAGAAGCTACAGTTTTTATCAATAGTTCCATACCAGCATCTAATTAAGATGTAAAATTATCCTTTAAAGGAATGAGTTAATCAATTAAAAATTAATGTGGGAGGTGAACAACTGCCATTGAGTCAGAAAGTTGGGTGTGGGGAGAATACATGGCAGCAAACTAACTTTTGAGAGAAGGAAAGTGTGTGTGTGATAAATGCATATAAAAATATAAAACATACATTGTTTTTTTAAAAAAAACAAAACTTGCACAGTGATCATTTGAAAACTCATTTGTAAATAAATGAGAAAAAATATTTGGGGGAAGAAACTTCAATAAAATTATTAGCACTATCAAAGAACTGGTTTTTCATAGAGAAAAGATATTAAGAAAACTGAGGATGGTGCATATATTGTTACAAGCTTAAAATATGATATTTTATATATATACATTTTTTTTTTTTTTTGGAGACGGAGTCTTGCTCTGTCGCCCAGGCTGGAGTACAGTGGCACAATCTTGGCTCACTGCAACCTCCACCTCCCGGGTTCAAGCAATTCTCCTGCCTTAACCTCCCAAGTACCTGGGACTACAGGTGGATGCTGCCACGTCCAGCTAATTTTTTGTATTTTAGTAGAGACGGGGTTTCACCGTGTTGCCCAGGCTGGTCTCGAACTCCTGAGCTCAGACAATCCACCCGCCTCAGCCTCCCAAAGTGCTGGGATTAGAGGTGTGAGCCACCACGCCCAGCAATTTTTTTTTTTTTTTTTTGGAGACGAGTCTCGCTCTGTCGCCCAGGCTGAAGTGTAGTGGTGCAATCTCAGCTCACTGCAACCTCCACCTCCGGGGTCCAAGCGATCCTGCCTCAGCCCCCCTAGCAGCTAGGATTACAGTTGCCCACCACCATGCCCAGCTAATTTTTTTGCATTTTTTAGTAGAGACGGGGTTTTGCCACGTTGACCAGGCTGGTCTCCAACTCCTGACCTCAGGTGATCCGCCCATCTCGGCCTCCCAAAGTGCTGGGATTACAGGTGTGAGCCACCGTGCCCAGTCTATTTTTATATAATTGTTAAAACAAGCTTCTATTACAGTTTAACAGCTATATGAAGACATTATAAATACTATCTATATATTTCAATGTGTAATCAAAAAGTGGTGGGAGGAGTGTAAGGATCAAAAAACTGTCTATTGGGTACCATGCTTATTACCTTGGGGATAAAATAATCTGTACACCAAACCCCCAAGACATGCAATTAACCTATATAACTAACCTGCACATGTATCCCTGAACCTGAAATAAAAGTTAAAAATAATAATAAACTGGAACATCTACGTAACCATCACCAAAGGTAATGGCGATGGCCCTTAACACCACAGCATAGCTTGACCACCGCCACCGGAACATTCTCATCCTTGTCTTTTGGTACAACATATACCCATTTCTTTTTGGAATGGAATTGCTGGAGCATAAAAAAAAATATGTGTAGTCACTTGCATGGAGACTACCAAAGTGTTCTCCAAAGCAATTGTACCAATTTATACTCTGTCCACAGAATCTGAGTCTCTGTTGCCCTTATTCAGATGTCATTTTGATTTTGACTAAATGACAACTTGATCACACCACATAGTAATAATCATATGTAGTTATTAATTATATTGATCTTTGACATCATCTATTCACCAAATGGTATGAAAGTATTTCATATTATAACAACCTATACAACCATATTAGTGCAAAGTTGCTGAATATAAGCCTTGTCTTCCACTGTAATGATGTCAAATGACTTTCAAATATATCTCATATTTTAGCTCAACAAATTCCAAGCTATCCTTCCCTATTTCATCAGCACTCTCAGCACCCTCATCAAGCAGAAATTCAAATCTTTCCTCCTGCTTCCCCTGCTATCTTCACACCTTAGTCCTTTCACTGTCTGCCTGTTGAGTTTTTCTTTAACATTCATCATACGAGGCTCCTCCACCACCTATGTATCACACATGGTAACCCAGTTCTCCTGAATCACACTCTATCACCTGTCACTCATTTATTCATTGGCTCCAACACTAGCCATTTGTGCCACATTTACCATGTGCTTGTTGCCAGGCTGGCAATAAGGACAAAAGTGAACAAAACATGGACCCTGTCCTCGAGGAGCTCACAGGGAGAAACAGACATGTCAATGAACAAGTGCAATCTGTTATAATAAGCATAACTAGAAAAGTGGAAAAATAGATGGACATAACACATGCATAAGAAAGCGAGGGGTCAATTTGCCTGACAAGACAAGACAATGGAAAGAACTTTGCATGGAATCTCCAAAGCTAAGTAAAGTATTCCAGGAAAGGGGATGGGGAGTAGACAGGACAGCAGGGCCACAGGAGCACTCCCATCAAGACCCTCCCAGTCCTATACAGACCTAGGAACTCAGTACCAGATTTAATAAGCAGCCCCGCTGACAGCACCAGGGAGGCAGGCAGCTACCGAAAGGGGGTTGGGGCTTGCAGGGGACTGCTCAGGGTACATTTTCCGGTTGCCTCTTCTACTCTGAGCGCAGGCCCCCATCTGTACCATGCCATTCCTGCCCAGATCCTCTTTCCCCTCCACCCCTCACATCAGGAGTAGCCTTGTCAAGAGCTCCTTCACTGCTCAGCCCTCTCACGGGAGCTGCCATGGCCGCTGCCTGACTCTGAAATACCCCTGAAGCCCTCCTTTTCTCCTCTTACTCTAGTTCTACTAGAAAGGCTTAACGGTCACAAAGAGTGAATCTCCAAAAAAAATTATTCAACCTTGCCTACGTTTTCTCTGTCAAGTCACTTCCTCAAAGCCCCAAAGACTTGAAGTGATCTGCTAATTCCAAAGCTCCTAAGAAACAAGGAAAGGCTTCTGCTATCCCGGACCCTCCACAGCCTGCTGAACTATTTTGAAAATTAATCAATCCATAATGAAGAGCCTTCTGCCCAAAGCACGCAGATTGCAGGGGAAGCATTTCACAGGGTGGACCCAAAGCTGTGTGCAATGGTGAGAGAAGGGCATGCTGTCATTCCCCCAAAAGTCCCAGATTTCACAAGCTTACAGTCTGATTAGGAGAATAGACAAGAATCAGATTTCCAGAAATAAACAGCAAATTACAACTAGGATAAATGCTCCAAAGGAAACATCCATGGACAGGGAGGGGATGACTCACAGAGGAGGCAAGGGTGAGCACGTGAGGGTGGGTGGGGGAGGAGTGAGCAGTGAGAGGAGCCCTCCGCCAGGGAGGAGCAAGCATAATGCCAAGATGGCAGAAGACAGATGGCATCTTCCAGGAAGGGAAATTAGGTGAGTGTGATCAAACTGAGGCATATTCACAGGAACATTTCAGGGATGAGGATGGAGGACTACATAAGAGTTATGCAGAAGCCTGAAGGCCAACTTGAGCATTTAAGATTTGAGTTTGCACTCCCAGTAATGGCTAAGTATCTGCTATGACAGCAACCATTCTCAGACTATTTCTTAAAAACACCCTTAAACTACACAGACCTATAAACTCAGTACTAGATTTAATAAACAGCACCAGGGAGGCAGGCAGCTACTGAAAGGGGGTCGGAGCTTGCAGGGGAATGCTCAGGGTACATTTCTGGTTGTCTTCCTTTACTCTGAGTGCCCCCATCTGCACCATGTTGGAGCAGATGAAAACGTGCAGTCTTACTGTACTGATGATGGAGGGACAGGTAGGGCAGCCCTAGTAACTGAAAGGAAAGCAGGATGTCTGATAGGGAGAAGGAGAGTCTCAAATTCTGTGCATGGATCCTGCTCATGTATCTGGCTGACGTAGGACCACACATGCACAGGGTAGACTCCAGGCAGCCCAGCTATGGCTAAAAATACCTAACCCAGGTTTGGGCTGCTGTGATCCACTGGGAAAATAGTGTTTTCCATTTGGAGTTAAGCTGTTGAGTTTACAGTTTGAATTAAAGCATTACAGCGGGGGTTTTTTGCTCACTGTTTTTTATTGGTGGCAGGGGATAACCAGATTTGCATGTTTGCATTTTCAGACAGTGCTTCTGACTTTACTGTGTGGAGCAGATTGTGTTGGGGCAACAGTGATGTAACGAGACATCAGGAGGCTGCCGAAGGCCCCTCATGTGAGAGGTCATGGAGCCTCACAGGACTGGGTCGGGAGGGGCAGAGTCTGAAAGAAGTGGATACCGAGTCATCAGACCTGGGGGTGGGGATCCAACCCAGGCTGACGAAGCAAGAGGGCCAACAAGGACTCCATGGTCTCAGACCTGAAACCGGAATAGCCATGACATTTGTGATGATATGCAAGCTGGGAGGAAGACCAGGCTTGGTGGGTAGTGTGAGTGGCTTTCTGGCAGCAGAGTGTAAGGTATATTGAGATACCAAGTAAAAATGTCGGGTGGGCTGATTCACATGGAAGTCAGAGAGTGGTCGGGGCTAAAGATATAAATCTGCAAGACAACCGGGTTTAAGGAGTAATGAAGCTGTGGGTGTGAGTGGGATCCCCTAAGGATAAAATATAGGGTAAAAAGAAAAAGGGACTCAGGATCCAGCCTTCAGAAGAAATCCCACAGTTTTCATGAACAAGTTGAGTTGGAGACACCTGCAGAGAAGCTAGAAAAGGCAAGGTAAAAAGAAACCAGAACCTTTGTGTTCTCTCAAAAAGGCCGCCTACGTGATGGTTAAGAGCATAAAACTTCTGACATTCTATAACCCTCAATTCAAATACTTCGTCAATATGTCTACCCGTGACCTCACCCTTTCCTGCTCTAACACTTAACCCTGATATTCCCCCTAGAACCTACTCCTGCCTAGCCCTTCCCCCTCCGCCTCACATCTCAGGGTCCTGCAGCTTCTGCAGGTCCCCTATCTGTTCTCACTTTGTAATCATTATTATCTTTTCTCCTCCCCAGCTTTCCAACCCCATTATATATATCATTGTAGGGCTCATGTTGCCATCCTAAAGTAACAAAGACTATTACACAGTATCCTTAAAAACATAATTTTACAGTCTGATTTGTTCTCTAAAAGGGACATAAAAGAGTATTTGACATCAGCAAGACTGAAGCTCTACAAAGACTGATATTTTAAACATGTAAGTGTCCATGTAAACTAATCATTTTTAGTGGGCCTCACTTTACATTATTTTTTTCCTTTTGTCAATTCAATATTTAAATGACTGACTAGTGAAATTGCCTGACCCTCGTTTTTTAAGGGCCACTGTGACCTACTTATAAACACGTGTCAACTTTAACACAGGATTCCAAAAACAAGGCACAATGTGAGATGAAATGATAATCAAAGTGGATTACTGGAGGTTTGCTTGGAATCCTGGTCTGCCATGTGAACATCCTTTTTTGGGGACAGCATCTGGGGCTTCCTTCTGCTACCATAACCATCCTCAAAGTATAGTCTCGAGACCTCAGTAGGTGCCCATGGCCTTTTTAAGGGTCCACAAATTCAAACCTAATAACATGAAGTCATTATGTGGCTTTTAAAATCTCATTCTCTCTCTAGTCTACCTCAGAGTTTTGATACAGTATCAAAGAAGAATATTCATAATTATCTAAAAAGAAAGCAAACATTAAAATGCATGCCCCTTTTCCAGCCACACATCTGGAAAACAGCAAATCACAACAGACTGAATACAGAAGCAGATGTAAGCAGGCAGCCATCTTCTATTAAGCAGGAATGTTAAAGAGCTATGCAAAAATGTAAAACAATGCCAGTCTCTGATTTCATGTTCTTTCATTCTGGAAAAAAAAATTTTCATAAAAAGATATTGCTTGTTAGCATGTAATAGATGCACTACTTTTGTCTTTAGTGAATTATTAAATACTTTTTAAATTTAATTCCTAACATGGTAAGTATCTGCCAACATAACTCACATAAGCAAAGCTCTTTGGGGCCAGGAGACACATAAGTACTTTGGATCCCATGCACAGAGTGTGGGTTCCAAAGGTGGCTGGGGGAGGGCTCAGCATTGGCCCTCCCTCTGCTAAGCCTGCTTGCCCACAAAGTGTACCTACCTCTAGGTGGCTATGATCCCAGAATCCAAAGAGTAAATTAAGCAAAAGCCCCCAGCCTACAGTGTTTCCTCTACCCATATAGCATGCCTCTCATCCTCTGCAGATGGAAGCCCAGAGAACAGATATTAGACCAGGACTCGTATTACACCCAGTACCCATCAGGGCAGTTGGACCAGTGGCTAGAAAATTAAAGAACTTCTGTACCCCAAGCCACCAAAGCACATCATGACCACTCCAGCTCCTGCCCAACAACTCACAATCATACTTGACCCCTTCTGCAAATAAAAGGGATAGAGCTTGGCAGGCTGACCCCAGTGCATCCTAGCTAACCACCTCTAGCTTCCCCAGGACGCCATGGGCTGGCCCAAGCCCTCCCCTCCCTCAGATCCCACCTTAGGTTCTGCTCTTGTTCTTATATATTTAAAGTTTCACCCTTCCCCATCAGAACCCATATGGGCCCCAACACACACACCCCAACCCTCTCCCTTTATTCCTCTCCCCACAATCCCTTTGACCCAGGAGGGGCAGATTTGGGGGTTTTTATTTCTTTACTTTCTATCCTCTTCCTAATGTAGAGCAGCCAGCCTCTTGCCTAGATATCAAAGCAGAAAGGCCATCCTTGCAGGCTGCAGAAGACATTCTGATCTGAGTACGCTGGGCTCAGTCTTTGAAATGCTACATGAATTTCAGATCTACTCTTCTTCCCACGTCATAGCCTAACAACTTTATTACTAGTTTCTCAAGCTTTGTAGAACTCTTGCCCCCAACAGTTCCTGGGGGTTATCATGCTTTTCTTCCCATTCCTTCCTTTCCAATTACATCATTTTAAGGCCAGTGATTATTAGACTTTGCCTCACCTTAGAATTTCCCAGGGAACTTCAGGTGTCTGGTTGAGCTGGTGTCCAGGTTGAGCCCTGAACCAACTACATGACAACCTCAGGATGGGACCCAGGGTTCAGGAGTGTTTCATGCTCTCTGGAGATGCCACTATGCTGCCAAGACTGAGAACCAGTTATCTAGGCTGGATATTTAGGCATGTCTTCTTGATTCCTTGCACTTGGCCCCCCTCCACTGACCCATATTTAGAATTGTCTGGGGAAAAGCGCCTCTTATGCCCATTCTTTCCATTGGAACTTCCCCTCCCTGGATGAATGGGCTGATAGAAGAAGCAGGCTATGAGTCAGGTACAAGAGTATTACACTCAAAACAAACAAACAAACAAACAAAAAAGCAGCCCTTCTTCAAGAGACACAAGCCCATTTCTATTCCCTTATCTTTTCACTGGCCAGGTATCCCTGCATTCATTTGCCCTTGTGGTCACTCTCAGGAGAGTGCAGGGCAGATCTGACCACTTCACTGATCATGCACCAGACAAAGCCACATGTCACAAAAAAGAAACCCTGGAAGCTTTATAAACTACCAATGACTGCACCGCTACCAAAACCAAGTCACTCCAGCTCTCTGGGATAGGGTCCTGGCAGCAATATTTTTAAGGTTCCCCCAATAATTCTTATGTGCAGCCAGAGAGAAGGGCTCAGGGAATCTTTGCAGGTCCAGCCTTCTTCCTTCCTCTACAAATATATCTGGGTGATGTCTTGGTTGCCCCGGCTTTCTTTTTTTCTTTTTTTGGAGACAGAGTCTCAGACGCCCAGGCTGGAATGCAGTGGTGTGATCTTGGCTCAGTGCAACCTCCACCTCCCGTGGCCGGGCTTTCTAGTCCATGTTTTCTTTTGTCCATTATCTTGTATGTCACCTGGGCCGCCTGTGCTTCTGTCCATGAGTCTTTCAGTCTATTCTGCCTCATTCCAAAGCCCAGCCCAGACTCCTATCTCCGACTTCTTGGCTCAGATGGTTGTTGGTCTTAAATGAGAAGTACCTAGAGCCCAAGGGATGACAGAACTCATTCAACTGTGTTTTCTAATTGGGCTGGTCAAACGGTACACTTGAAAATTTTTTTTTAAGTTAGTAAATGCCTTTTTTTACTGAAAAAGTAATACATACTTGTAACAAAAAAAAATTCCAACAGCAAAAGTGTATTACAACAATGTAATCTCCTTCTACTTCAGTTCCCTATCCCCCCTCTCCCCTCAGAGGGAAGGACTTCTATGCAAATGCCTGTTCACTTTTGTACATCTATCCTGAGGGGCTGGTTTCCTTTGCAGAAACAACATAGATTCCTGTGATCTGTCTACTGAATAAGACTCTCTGGGAGGAAAAAGGGGGAAGGTCCCATGATTCTACCTTTAAAGACTGCTCAGGTGATCAAAGATTGGATGGGTGTGAGAACTGCTGCCAACACACAGTACCTAACATGGACTTCAGGCTTTTAGGGAACTTGGAAATATGATAAAAAGTGAATATATGTTGACCCTACGAAAGTTCATCTGTTAAAGTCCTAACCCCCAGTACCTCAGAATGTAACTGTGTTTGGACATGAGGTCTTTAAAGAGGTAATTAAGTTAAAATGAGGTCTTTCCCATGGGCCCTAATCCAATCTGATTTGTGTCCTTTTAAGAGGAGGAAATTGGCCAGGCGTGGTGGCTCACGCCTGTAATCCCTGTACTTTGGGAAGCCAAGGCGGGTGGATCACTTGAGGTCAGTAGTTTGAGACCAGCCTGGCCAACATGATAAAACCCCATCTCTACTAAAAATACAAAAAATTAGCCAGCCGTGGTGGTATGCGCCTGTAATCCCAGCTACTCAGGAGGCTGAGACAGGAGAATCGCTTGAACCTGGGAAATGGAGGTTTCAGTGAGCCGAGATCACGCCATTGTACTCCAGCCTGGGTAACACAGTGAGACTCTGTCTCAAAAACAAAAAACAAAAAACAAAAAACAAAAGAAAAAAAAGAAGAGGAAATTTGGACACACAAACAGAGGCAGCAGGGAGACACACACACACACACACACACACACAGAGAGGAAATACTGTGGGAGGATATGGTGAGAGGCCAGCCATCTGCAAACCATGGAGGAAGGCCTCAGAAAAAAACCAAACCTGCAGACACCTTGATCTTGGACTTCCAGCTTCCAGAACTACGTGAAAATAAATTGCTGTTATGTAAGCCATCCAGTCTGTAGTAATTTGTTATGACAGTGCTAGGAAACTAATACAGTAAGTTAGTTCTATCCTGGTCACCTACAGATGCTAAGGCAGGCTATAAACAGATTTATAGACATTGGAGACTCCTAAAATGAGGTCATCAGCCCCAAGGCCATGGGGCCCCTTTGCAGGTGAAACCACTTCACAGCAGGTTTCTTTGTGTGGTTCAGTTGGTAAATTTTTGGCCAAGATACAAAGCAAAGGTTGCCTTATACCAACTTCTACCCAGCAGAGTGAGAATGAGGTTTTCAGGCTTTCTGGATGAGATTCAGCATTTCTCTAAAATTTAAAACATGAATGCCAGAAAGTGGTACACATATACATCTAACATAACCGGAGAAGACCATGTGGTGGTAGGGAGGCTTCCTGATGAACAAGTATGGCCGCGACTGACAAAGAACTGTCTGAGTAGCCCAGTGCGGCAAGTTCAGTTCACTCCCTACCTTAGACCAAAGCCCTTGGCTTTCTCATGCCTAAGCACATGTCACTGCGTGTGTGTGAAGGTGGGTGATGGGGGAGGAGGAAGGGATTAAGGCACCATGGCTCCTGCAGAAGAGCTGGGACTGCAAAACCAGTGCCTTCTGATGGAAAGCCAACACATGAGGAGGAGACACCTGGTTTCTTCCTGCTTTGAAAGTGGACCTGGCTTTGATCAATAAGCTATTATAAATATGATGCACAGTTGTGAGAGAAAATAACTTCTGTTTCAGAGGAAATGGCACAGATGAAGGGACCGCCATTGCCTTTGAAAGTCAATACCACCTCCTGTAGTGATGTAGCAGCCACAGCCATATGCAATCACTGTGGCTGAGCTGGGCAGCAGGCAGTCTGCTGATTACTGGAATAGCGCTGCCTCGAAAAGCCTGCAGAGGCGAGTCTTCCTTTTGAATCAGTGCAATGGTCAACTGAGAGGTCTTTCTTTTTCTTTTCTTATCCTTTTCTGCCTAAACTCTAGAAGCGGACAATAACCATCAGAGATCTGTTCTGTTACAAATCCAATATATGCAGTCTGCCCTTCTGGGCACTCTATCAACAGATCTGCCCCAGCCCACGAATCTTAAATCACACTGTCTACAATGCTCTCAAAAATATTTTATCACAGACAGTGCGATATTTTATATGTGCCGGTCCACTGAAATTATAATTCTAGAGGCGTCAGTTGCCCTAATAAGAAACAGAGAGTCCAGCTGTAGTCTGATGGAGTTACAGTCAAGAAGCCATTGCTCTGTAAAACTGATATGAACGCATCTGAATTTCAACCTCCAACCTGTACTGTGATTATTAGCACATCCAGGGTTAGGGATGGGTCTTTATTGGTGAAAACAGCGGCATCTAAAATTTCTATGATGAATGCTATAACTAGCTTCTTAGTGTGAAATTAAAGCTATCCAAGATACGGGTATTGGTGAAAATATTTTAGAGTTACCCCGACCCTTATACAAGGTATATGGATCCTGAGAGACCTGTTAGCTTCCCTGCCTCCCCAAGCATCTTGGGTCTAGCCACCAAGGTGAGACGTTTCTGCCTATCAGAGGGTGACCACAAAACACAGAGAACTGGGACTTCATGAATCTTACAGAACTGGTTGGATGATCTCTCTTGTGTCTTTTGCTAATAGTATTTGTTTAGTAAATGTCCATATGGGTAGCAGAATTTGGTTTGGGACTGGCTTTCTTTAAACTGGCATTTGAGGTTACAGGAGAATAGCTAAACCTCAGCCATCTTTCATTTTTTGGAGGCTACATTTTATACCAAAAAGAACCTAATTGGCTTAGGTCAGTTTAGAAAACGTATCCATCATTATTCTCCAGACGGGCTGAAGCTCTGTGAGCCTTGTCTCTGTTACTTGTCCTCCCTTCTCTAACGGCCGACCCAAATTCTAGACCTCCCTCAGGGTTCAGCCACTTGAATATCATTTCCACTTGAAGAACACTTTCTATGGAAAGTATTCCTCACCTAATGGCTTTACTTTGTGCCCTGAAAACAAGGGCTAAAGAAATCCGCTAGACTTTACCCACTTTGCCATGCCTGTCTGGCAATGTTGTTTAGGCTTACTTAGCACTTCATGCCTATATTCTAAGTTCTTTCAAGGCAAGGACCTCATTTGCCACACTAGTTAATTACTTTGTATCTCCCCAAGCAATGAGTCCAATCCCATGAACACAGCAGGACTTGCTAAATGCACCCACTGCTTCTGCATCTACTGTGTGCATGACAACTTTGGGGCTAAGAAGTGAGACAGCAGTTTGGCTCTGATCCCCAAGAAGTGATCCAGGAGAAGAGAATGAATTTCGATGGTTCAGAGAGGCAAGTCTCTTTGTAAGCCTCTGCACTCAAGCAGTTTACCATGAAAACATCTGCATTATGTAATTTCTAGGGCACCAGGAAAAATGGCTACTTACCCAGAAGACTAAGGATGATCTTAATTTTTCCTCCAGCTAATTATTTAAAGAGATGTAACATGAGGTTTTCTTAAAAACAAAACAAAACAAAATAACAGCTAGATATGGCTGGGCACAGTGGCTCACGCCTATAATCCCAGCACTTTGGGAGGCTGAGGTGGGTGGATCACAAGGTCAGGAGTTCCAGACTAGCCTGGCCAATATGGTGAAACCCCGTCTCTACTTAAAATACAAAAATTAGCTGGGCGTGGTGGCGCATGCCTGTAATCCCAGCTACTCGAGAGTCTGAGGCAGGAGAATCACTTGAACCCAGGAGGCAGAGGTTGCAGTGAGCCGAGATCACGCCGCTGCACTCCAGTCTGGGCGACAGAGCAAGACTCCATCTCAAGAAACAAACAAACAAAAAAACCTAGATTTGCAACTGGTGTGTTCAAGTTAACAATCCACTACTGTGTGTGTAACTTTAGGGTAACCACAAGTCTATACCCAGAACTTAGGCACTGGCTATTTTTGACTTCAATAACTTTCCTGAAATGACAAAGTAGGCATGTATTATATCTTTGCCTAAAGACAACTTTTATGAGATCATACATTCCCATTCTTGGGAGGGTTCTTTCTTTTTTCTTTTTGCTGAATTAACATTTGAAAGAAGAAGTCATTTGGTTTTATTAAGCATGATTCTTCTACTTTGGTAGACTAAGCAGTTCAAAACGTACTAGGAAGATGATGAAAGCCACTAAACAATTTGTCTGAAGAGAAAGATAAAATTACTAAGAGCCTGCAGATTAAAGAACACATTTTCTGTTTTAGATTGATATATAAACACAACACTTAAGGAGGAAACATGAGCCAAGGACGCATCTTAAATATATTCCCTCAAATTTTAACTTTAATTAATCCTCTGCATTTCATAACAATGTATTTTCTAATGACACAGAGACTCACTTCAGAATTCTAAGACTCTTACTGTTCCCAACTCATCCTTCTGTTCCTAATGACTAGGCTTTAAACTACTAATACATATCTTAGGTTAATTAAGTGGGCTAATTTTCCTTGCCTAATAATTGTTCACGATAATCTGACACTGTTTAAGCTCCAAAATAACCATCTTTGAAAAATATACATCCTTAAGTGTGTCTCCTCCTATTATCAGTGGGGAAAATGTGACAGTAAATTACTGAGTAGGAAGTACAGAATTCCCAAATACAAAGGGGCCCAGATTTTAAAGTACTTCCAATTTTATGGCACAATAATCTAATCTTATCCTCACAAAGCCTCCTCATCTCCTGGCTCCAAGAGCAGAGGAAATTCTTTAAGAGACAGGGACAAGGTAGAAGCTGTGTGTACGTGGTTTTGAGACCTTCCCTAAGCTAAGCCTATTCCTGCTGGCCTCTAGTTATGAGAAAGAACACTGAGGCCTCTCGCACATGGCTTTGCCACCACCAGATGTCACATCACCATGAAAGCAGGTTGCAGACAGAATTCCGCCACAGAAATCAATGTTTCTTGGCAAGCAGGCATGAATCAATCTGTTCCTAGAAACTGTGCAAGGTCCCAGGTCTTGGCCACTTAGAAACTCCTCAAGTCCCTTGCATGATCAGGATGCAGAATTCCCAATTAAGAGGCAGGAAGCAAAACAGCAGAGAGCCCTAGATCAAGGGCAATACTCTAAAGGAGAATGTGTAGCTGCTGGGCCCTCCAGATTCCTGCACCCCTGTCCACAGACAGGCAGAGGGGCCTGGACAGGGATTAACCAACCCACACTATTCCAACAATCATGTGCACCACCCATTTCTTTCAATAAAATTTATCTGCAATAATCCTCATGATAATTAACAATTATGTAGTGCAGACATTTACAGATGGAGGTCGTTGAAGACAGGAAGTGGACATGGAACTGCGAATTCTTCTTGGCTGTCTTTAATATGCTAACCGTGCCTACCAAAGGAATGTGTATTTCTCTTTTGGACACTATAAATGCCAACTAACCACCCCTAGGACATAGAGTGAAACTAGCCCACACATATAAATATTTTACACCATCTATACTAAAATATTTTAGAGGAAAATTATAGACAGACAACAGTATGAGCTTAAGGGTGGAGTCGGCACTCAGGGTGTATGACCAGCAGAAGAGTTCAGAGGGACAGGAGTGACCACTGTCTTCATTTCTCCATTCCGCTCCCTCTTATACAGCCCAAGTTTTCTGAAATAGGATACCAAGGGGAACTTCTTTCCCTCTCAATTTGAACACAAGACAGCAAAATAGCTAAAGGTGGCCGAGTGTGGTAGCTCATGCCTATAATCCCAGCACTTTGGGAAGCTGAGGTGAGCAGATCACCTGAGGTCAGGAGTTCAAGACCAGCCTGACCAATATGGTGAAACCCCGTCTCTACTAAAAATACAAAAACTAGCCAGGTGTGATGGCAGGTGCCTGTAATCCCAGCTACTCGGGAGGCTGAGGGAGAAGAATTGCTTAAACCCAGGAGGTGGAGGTTGCAGTGAGCCCAGATCACGCCACTGCACTCCAGCCTGGGCAACAGAGCAAGATTCTGTCTTAAAAAAAAAAAAAAAAAAAAAAAAAAGCTAAAGATGAAAATTTCAAATAAGCAGCCTTTCACAAGAAGACAAAAACTAGACTCTATGTAAATAGATATGAAAACAATGCCCTCTTTAAAGTGCTTTTTTTCCCCCAATTAATGGTCTAGAAAAGACACATAATTGCTTTATAATCTTACAGAACCTCTATTTGAGCAACAAAGTTGAGATGTCTCAATGGAGTCTAGTTGGTGATCACATCACTAGAAGGTGGTTCCCAGCCTGTGGTCCAGTCCCCAAATGAATCCATCGATTTGGTTGTTCCCAGTTTTTTCTATTACAAATAAAGCTGAATCATACAAGATTTGGAGTGAAGATAAGTTTCCATTTCTCTAAGATAAATGCCCAAAAGTGCATTCGCTTGGTCATATGGTAAGGAAATGTTTAGTTTTATAAGGGCAGTCATGCAAGACAGAAGTAGGCAGAATTCAGAGAGGCATAATTGTATACTGGGTACAGATATGTTCTCTCTCTCAAACTAAATGTCTTAGTTTCATACACAAGCTTCACAACTTAACCACCCATCAGATCCTCATTGATGAAATGGAGATTATAATGATAATGAGGCCATTTCAATAGCATCATGGTGATGATTTGATTAGTTAATTCAAGACATGTTCTTAGAACCACCTCTGACAAACACTATCCTTTCCACAGATGTTAGCTACTAAAATTTGCATGATTTCAGCCACCAGTAAGATTTAATATTTTACCCTATATTCATTAACTTACTGAATTTCTTCTCTTATGGATTAAATGTTCATGCTTGAAAATACAAGAAAAGATTTCATTTTGTTTCAGTATCAAATGCAGCACTGCATTCAAGAAAGCTTAAACACAGAAACATCCCGCCAGTGGGGCAGAGTACAGTCAATTTACACAAGCCAGAGTTATATGTTTCATTACGTATAGGATATCACGCTATAGTCTAAGATACACTTGCGCAAACAGTTTTTTTTTTTGGTTTGTTTTTTGTTTTTTTTTTTTTTTGAGACGGAGTCTCGCTCTGTCGCCCCGGCTGGAGTGCAGTGGCGTGATCTCGGCTCACTGCAAGCTCCGCCTCCCTGGTTCATGCCATTCTCCTGCCTCAGCCTCCCGAGCAGCTGGGACTACAGGCACCTGCCACCACGCCCGGCTGATTTTTTTTCTGTATTTTTAGTAGAGATGGGGTTTCATCATGTTAGCCAGGATGGTCTCCATCTCCTGACCTCGTGATCCACCCGCCTTGGCCTCCCGCTCAAACAAATTTAACTTGCATGGGGAAGAATAATGCTGGTTGCATTCAGCTGCAACAGAGCAGTCGATCAGGAACAGACCCTGTCTGAGAAGCGTGTCTCTGTTTGCACTAGTTGTCCTCAGAGGAAACAATACCTTGACTCAGATTCGCAGCTGCTTTGCTTTGTACCCTTCACTCACTCAGTAAATAGGTACTAGTGCCTCCCATAAGGGCCCTGGGTTGGACCCTGAGAAGACCACAGAGAAGGGTAGACAATGGTACCATCTCTCCAGGAGCTTTGATCCTGAACTTGACTTAAACACCAGAACAAATGGCTGTGAAAGGTGGCAAACAGCTCAATACAAATGAATGTCACAGTCTAGAGATGATGTAGCAGCAGAAAAAAGGAATTGCTAGAGATTGTGGGGGACAAAATAAAGATGAAATAAAACTTTTTATAGAAAGCGACTCTGGTGAGACTCTAAGCTACCAGAGAACCTGTTTGGGCTGAGAGAAAACCATCAGCCTAGAAAAGAGGGCATGGCCAAAGGTTTAGGTATGCACAGGGGCGTTCATTCTTCTGGAAAACAATGTGGCCAGAGGGGACAGTAGAAGCCAGGAAGCAATGAGAAAAAAATATTGAAAGAATTGTAGTCTGAATGTAGAAGCTCTAGAATACTGACTGAGTTTACACTTTGCTCTGGGTATAATAGGGGCCTTTGAAAGCTTTGTAAAAGGAAATGTACATCATAAGCAGGGTATTTTAGGGGATAAATCTTCCTGCAGTAAGAAGAATGAATTGGAAGGGGAAAAGACAGAAAGTAAGGCACTGTGGGAAAATAATTTCAACTGCGCAAGCATGAAGCGATGTGGATCCAGGCCGGAGACAGGCAAGAAGACTGGAAGTCAGATTGTTCTATTTATTTTCTGGAGAAAAGAAAGCACACCTATGCTAGAAAAATAGCTTCAGCAAATGCCCCATATAATAAATTGTCCTTCACTTATTCCACCCATGTGTTTTTGCTTTAACTGAACACGAATAGCTGCTTCAGCACCAGCCTGTTTATCATCCTCCCACGTCCAGCCCAGCAGGACTGAACTGAAAGGATCTCAGGGTAGTGGACTCACTGGACTGCAAGATGCTATTCCTGTTAATCTTCCATTACTCTTTGATGTTACCTCATCACGGGCAAAGCATGCCAAGATATTACAGTTGACACCTGGGGTAAGCCAGTCTTTTATCCCCTATTATAGCTGTATAGCTCTTAAACATAGTGTGTCATTGAATACCATGCTCTACTATTTAGCTGTATTAAAGACCTGTGAGGTTATAAAATCTTTATTACAAATTTCTTATTCATAAGTTATAATTTAACAGTATGCTATTGAGGCATACATGAACTGAGTGGGTCAACTACCACACTGTGGACATGTTCTAGAATGTTACTGCACTTTTAGTTCTTCCCAGAGGGCTGCTGTCTCCCCAGATCCTGGAAGCAGAATCCCTATAAAGCACATAACACCCCCAAATTTAACCCAGCTATGGCTGTCATTTGGCTGGCCAGCAACCCATGAGATAATTTCTTCTAAAACTTGCCTTTCAATTTCTGGTCCAGCATATAAGGAGCTTGGAAGTCACCACTCCACCTTAACAAGTAAAAAGCTCAACAAATGGAAACATCAAAAATTCTTCTTAGATCCATCAGAGAGGGGAGGTCACAGGGCAAACTTTTGCCCCACAAATTGGAAAGACAGGCAGATACTAAAAATCACAACTTATTGGAGCAGAAATCCATGAGCAGAAGCCTCTTTGGAAAGTCACGCTGGGGTAGGAAAATCTGAACCATAATAATTGACAGTTGCTATAAACTCAGCGTGGACAAGTCTGAAAGTTAAAAACTACAGATCAATACAGTGATCAGTCCCCACCTCCCCATAGCCCTCACCACCTTTGAAATTTTTAATCTCAAGGAGCTCAACCAGGTTCTCACAGTGGCTATCGGAGAAAAATTCACTCGTGTCTTCAGCAGGTAGAAGGGAAAAGTAACCATTTTGAAATATATCAGACAATTCTTTTAAAAAAAAATGTGTGAGTATGTAGTAAGTGTATATATTTATGGTGTACTTGAGATGTTTTGATACAGGCATGCAATGTGAAATAAGCACATCATGAATAATGGGTTATCCATCCCCTCAAGCATTTATCCTTTGAGTTACAAACAATCCAAGTACACTCAGGTTATTTTAAAATGTACAGTTGAGTTACTATTGACTATACTCACCCTGTTCTGCTATCAAACAGCAGGTATTATTCATTCATTTTTTTGTACACATTAACCATCCCCACCTCTACAAGTAAAGTGAAAAAGCCTACAAGTAAGTGAGAACATGTGATGTTTGTCTTTCTGTGCCTAGCTTATTTCATTTAACATAATGATCTCTAGTTTCATCCATGTTGTTCTTTTTTTTTCCAATAGGTTTTTGAGGAACAGGTGGTGCTTGGTTACATGGATAAGTTTTCAGTGGTGATTTCTGAGATTCTGGTGCAGCCACCACCTGAGCAGCATACACTGTACCCAACGTGTAGTCTTTTATCCCAATCCTCACCCACCCTTTCCCCCAAGTCCCCAAAGTCCATTATATCATTTTTATACCTTTGTGTTCTCATAGCTTAGCTCCTACTTATGAGTGAGAACATATGATGTTTGGTTTTCCATTTCTGAGTTACTTCACTTAGAATACTGGTCTAGCCACCCAACAGTGCTACCAGGCTCTGGGCTGGTACTGGGGAACGTCTGCAAGGAGTCCTGTGATGTGATCCATCTTCAGGTCTCTCAGCTGTAGATACCAGCACCTGCTCTGGTGGAGGGGAGTTAAGTGGACTCTGTGAGGGTCATTGGTTATACTTTTGTTAAGTGTGCTGGTTTTGTGTTGTTTGGCCTCCAGCCAGACTCTCCTTGGGTGAGGCTTGCTGCAGCTGCCATGACAGATGAGAGTATGGTTCCTAGGCCAATGAAGTTGTGTTCCCAAGGGGATTATAGCTGCCTCTGTTTTGTCACACAAGTTGCCAGGGAAGTGGGGGAAAGCCAGCAACCACAGGCCTCACTCAGCTCCTGTACAGCCCAGAGCCAGAAAGACCAGTCTCACTCTCACCATGCTCCATAAACAGCACTGAGTTTATTTCCAAGCAGCAAGTGAGCAGGCCTGAGAACCTGCCCCAGGCTACAAGCCTCCTAGCTGATAAAGCAAGCAGACTCACAGTTCCTCAGCTGTCCCACAGAACCTGCAGTGGCAATCCACCTCCTTCAAAGGGTCTGTGGATTCTCTTGGCTTTTCTGATACATTCTTGCAGTAGTTCCTGGGGCAAAAGGTCATTATGTGGGTCTCCACATCCTGCTCTACCCATCTGAGTGGGAACTGCAAGTTAGTCCTGCCTCCTAGCCACCATTTTCCCCCAGAAAATATCCCTGTTGCTCTTTTTAACAAGCTCTGACTGCAAGATAAAGTATTTTACCAAAGCCTGATCTTCTGGGGATGTATCAGAGCCTAAATGATCTGATGGAAGGAAAATACCCACAATCAAGCTAGCTCTAGCCTTCCGTATAGGAGAAAGGACACCCAAATCCAGCCCCCTACATCCATCCTGTCTCACCTAAGGCTTGAGACCTACCCATAAGACTACGAAACACTGTTCCTACATCTTACCACCCACCACACACAGGCCTATTTACAAGACTTCCTCTTGCCCAGTACATCACATCCACATTTCACCAAACGTGACAAGGCACATTAAAAGGCAAATAATACAGTCTGAAGAGATAATCATTGAAATCAGACCCAGATATGGCAGGGATGTTGAAACTCTTAAACCCTGAATTTAAAACAACTATGATTCACATGCTTAGAGCCCTAATAGAAAAAGTAGATAGCACGTAAGAATGGATAAATAATGTAAGCAGATATCTAGAAATTCTAAGAAAGAATAAAAAAGAACACTACAGAACAAAAACACTGTAACAGAAAGGGAAAATGCCTTTGATGGCTCATTAGTAGACTGGATAAAGCTGAGGAGAAAAATCACTGAGCTTGACTACATTAAAACAGAAACTTCGAAAACTGAAAAGCAAAGAGAAAAAAGACAGGAAAAGAAACAGAACATAATATCCAAGAACTGTGGAACAACTATGAAAGGTGTACATGTAATGGTAATAACAAAAGGAGAAGAAATAGAGAACACAAAAGAAAAAAGTATTTGAAACAATAATGGCTTAGAATTTCCCCCAAATTAATGTTAGACATCAAACTACAAATCTTGTAAGCTCAGGGAACACCAGACAGGAAAAATACCAAAAAATTCCTGCACCTAAGCATGTCATACGTAAACGGCAGAAAATCAAGATACAGAAATATCTCGAAAGAAGCCAGAGTTGCAGAAAAAACCTTACGTATAGAGAAGCAAATATGAAAAATTACATCCAATTTCTCTTCAGAAGCCATATAGGTAAGAAGAGGGTAAAATGAAATATTTAACATGTTGGGAGAAAAAAAAATGAACCTAGAACTCTGTACTCTGCAAAATTATTCTTCAAAAAATGAAAGAGAAATCAACACTTTCTCAGACAAACAAACATTGAGGGAATTTGCTACCAGTAGACATGCCTCAAAAGAAACGTTAAAAGTTCTTCAGAGAGAAAAAACTTAAGCTATGTCAGAAACTTTCATCTACATTAAGAAAGGAAGAGTATTAAAAAAGAAATAAAATAAAGCATGTGAAATGTATTCAGGAGCTTATAGAATTTACTGAACCTGGTCAGTTTTCCACAGGATGAGCAGTGAATTGTACTGTAGTCTCCATATCATGAGGAATTGCTGTAGCCTGCTACATGGCAGTCCTATGATCCTAAATTGGCCCAGATTCTTGTCTAGATTCAGGCATTAGGTCAAGAGCTTTCCAAAGTGCTGCACTTACTGTTCCACCGTCTGCTGAAAGACCAGCAATATAGCACAGGTTGACAGCCAAAACAGGGATTTAAAGAATGTGAGAAGGCCTGGAAGAACACTAATGAAGAGCAATGGGGAGGAGTTGGAGTTCCAAGGTACCAAACCACAGATTTATCCCCCAGACAGGAGAGACTTGTGGCCCCCATCTTGACTCTTTCTTCTTTCTTCATTTTGTATTTCAGAAATGTATCCTTTAGTTTTGATGATTTGGTTCAGACTGAGATTGCAATGTGATTTCTGTTCTCCCACATAATTCTGTTTCTTTATCTCAGCTGGAGAATCAAATAGCATATTAATATGATATATTACACTAGATTTCACCTAGAGTGGGTAATAAAAGCTATTTTCCAACCTTTTCAGTCTGAGCTCAAATAAAGTTAATCTAATTTAATATGTCATCAATAACAGTTGGTCTATGGGCCAACAGTTATTTAGGGAAGGGGGATGGGGAGAAGTTTGAAGGATAATTTAGAGGTTGGTTTGATTTAAGACAAGTTCAAGTTTAGCAATGCAATTTTGCTGCATTTACTATACATCTCTATGATGAATGCAAGGCAGAAAAACCAACTTTTACATTTTCTATCTATAATTAATGAGTGGCTTCTAGTAGGGTTGGGGAGAGGAGAGAAGAATTGTGATTACAGGAGACCAGCTCACTTGAGTGATGTCAAATCTTCTAGAAGCCAGTGTAAACCAGTCAGCATTCCCACTTGTATGTTCTGGGGTTTTGCATTTTTTTAACTCATTATAGGATGAAACCTGATTAGAAAGGAGGCAAAGAGACTAATGATAAGATGATGGTTTAAATTATTGAAGCCAGTTAATTACAATAAGTGCCACTAATAGTGGTAGTACGGGATTGCTAAGGAAGTGTTTACAGGATTGGGAGGGAGACTCAGCCCCAACATCTCCTTCTCTGTCTCTCCAGAGCAGGATCTCTCCCAGAGGTCTCTGCTCACAGACAGACTCTACCCCAGTGGGGCAGTCATAGTAAGAAATTCCAAGTATAGGAGCTTTAGCCCCACTAAAGCATTCAGAATTCCATCCTGCTTCCCGCTAGGTGAAGCCTAAGCTCTGAAGGCTGACTCAGCCCTCTTCTCTCCTTCCTTGCTGCTTCCTGGAGAGTGGCCTCCAGGAGAATGGACAGGGATTTGCAATCCCATCCAGGGTGGGAAGCAGGAAGTGAGAAGCGGTGGTAACCATACCGCATGTCTCCCATTCCTACAATACCTCCCTTCCTGAATCCAGCTCAGCTAGCTGGAGATCATACTTAGTCTCCTGGCAAAGTGAGCCTGCTTCTACATCCCATCCTCTGACAGGGGCATTGTTTGGAATGGGCAGACTGCCTGGGACTGCAACCCTACCGGACTTCGAGCATCACCTACTTTGCTAATTGCCCTACACTGCCTGTCAGAATGAACACCGTTTCTCCATTGACCCACATCCTAGGGCAAAGGTATGTCTTTCCCCATTCCTGATCTTTCCCTCAACTGGACATCACACAATCTGCTTGGCCCAGTCTTCTAATAAAAGAATCTAAACAAAACACAGTTATTTTGTTAGGGATATATTGTTTTCAACATCTTGGTCAGTGGTTGTCAACCCCAATTATATGCACCTAAAAATTTCAAAAGAAAAAAAAAAAGCCAAGATCAGGCCCTGTCTCATGGGGATTATGAACTAAGTGGTCTGGGTGGAGCCAATGCATTGGCATTTTTGCTGTGAAGTGCAGCCAGGGGTAAGAACAAGTGAGTTAACTAGTTAGACTCCAAACCCTCTGACCCCTACAGAGCTCCCATGTTGGGAGAGCCACCTTCCGTGCCCCTTCAGTCTGTGCCTGCTGGGTCTCTTGCTTCTAAATGATGAGCTTATGTGCCAATGGTGCATGCACCTGCTCCCCAAAGTGAGGCAATGTGATTGTGGGAAGGACAAACCACAAGGAATGAAGAAATGACAATGCTCCCTATTGAAATACCTGATGAGACTACTGAAGCAATCAGAATGAGCTATTTGAACATTTCAGGTCTTGACTTGTGCCAGAAAAACTGCAGTAGAAAATTCATAGAGCTTGAAAGGGGTCTCGTGAGGCCCTTTTGTTCATGGCCATTTTGCACAGATGAAGAGGAACCTAACTTTGCCAACTTCCAAAGGAAGGCACCACAAGAAATTTCATCTAGTGACTCCAGAGAGTAGCTCTATTGCTGCCTAGAAAATCCTCTACTGAAGTCCCTCTGCAGAGGCTGCTGTGCTAGTTTCCCGGGGGGCAAGAAAGAGAGGAGCTCCAAAGCCCAATCGCTTCATAGTAAATGACAGCATACTTTTAGTTAGAAGAAATCACATTTTGCTTCAGTTTCTTTATATTAATAAAATATTGCCATGTTAAAAAAAACTTCATCCCACTACAATGAAGCTTTTTCAAGATATTTTTCTTAGAAAATGGCATAAGCCAATATAGTACCTTATAAGTAACACCTGGAAACAACTGAAAAAGCAAAGAAATGATAGTTGAACACAAAGATTCCAGATCCCTAATGTATCAATCCCCTATTTTCCACTAGCAACATTCATTTCACCAAGATTTGCTCACAGGATGAGAGAAGAAAATGACAAAGACACAGGAAAGGTATCATCAATAACCAATATGCTGTGTATTTTCTGAGAGTCAGTCATGGAACTATCTAATGACCAACAAATTGTGCACCAGTTTCTTGTTCAAACGGTGTAAATATGTATATATATGTGTGTGTATATATATATATATATATGCATCCTATGGTGGAAATAAAAGTCATAAATCTTTAAAAATGCATCTATTCCTGCTTAAAATTAAAAAAAGAAAATTCCCATGTTGGTTTTCTGGTTTTGATATTACACGGGAGTCATATGGAACGTTACCATAATAGGAAATTGAGTGAAGGCTACACCAGGTCTCCCTGTACATTTTTTTTTTTTGGCAACTTCCTGTGAGTTTCTAATTATTCCAAAATAAAAAAAGTTTAAAAGACAAAACGAAAGAAAAGAAACTCTACCCATAAAAGAAATAAAGTGGGGCCTTAGAAGGAAAGAAGACTATGCAAGAACTGTACAGACCGTCAGTAGTAATAACAGAAATAATAGTCGCAACTGTAGCAGCATCAGTAGTAACAGTAGCAGTAGCAGTAGTAACAGACAGCAGTAGTAGCACTAGTAGCAGCAGTAGTGGGCAGTAATAGCAGTAGTAGTAACAATAGTGGCAGTCATAGCAGCAGTAGTAACCGTAGCAATAGTACTAGTTATAGCAGTAGCATAACGGTAGCAGCAGTAGTAATAATAGCAGTACTGTAACAGTAGCAGTGGTGGTGAATGGACAGTAGCAGTAGTTGATAGAAAATATTTATATTCTCAAGCCACTGTGGCAGAGTGAAGAAGGAGCTATGCTACATCGGAAGGGAAATGAGTATCTTACTTAAATTTAAATCTATGTAGGATTTATCTCTCGTTATATTTACTAAGAGGAAGCAAGAAGCTTTCCAAAATAATTCAGTCCTAAGCTATACATTTCTTACCTACTTTCCCCAGCACGCAATCTTCAATTTGACAGCACGTGAAAATCTCAAAGCATGTGAAACCGTACATTATTCATTAAATCTATAGAATATGTGTGTTATCAGATATGGGGTTTATTTAATTTACGAATGAGTTCTACCACCTGGTATCAACTGCCCCACACTATATTAGGCATGTGAGATCTACTATTCAGAAAGCTCTAGCCTCTCTGGGCCTTAGCTTTCTCCCTACAGGCCGGCTTGAGAATAACTACTCTAGCAGACTACACTCAAACACAATTTAAATTTCCTTCCTTTTGAAGCATCTCCCACCATCAGTCACACAGAGAGAGGCAATGGAGCTGGAAATGGAAGCATCCCCAAGGTTCTGGAGATGCTTAGAACACAAAGTACCTGCCACATGTGCCAGATGCTGCTCTAGACACGAAGGGCTCAGCAAAGGGCACAACAGCCACGGTCTTTCTGTCCTCAAGAAAGAAAGTCAGCATTGAACAAGACGATCTCAGGTAGGGTTCAAAACTACAGAGAAAATAAACAAGGAACGTGATAGAGAATGGTGGCTTGCAGAGGCCCTGGGTCAGAGATCTCTCTGCAGGGAAACATTTGAGCAGAGACCCAAGAAACCACCAGGAGCAAGCCACAGGGAAGAATTTCCCAGAACAGGGACATCAAAGGCCCTGACGTGAAAATCAGTCTGGGCTTTGTGATAAACAGAAGTAGGAAGGACTAGAGTAGACAGAGGCAGAGAGGAAGGGAGGGGCCAGGTCATCAAGTCTCTGTGATGGGTCAGACATGGGGGTGTAAGGAGGAGGCTTCGGTGAGAAAAGTTTCCAGATTTCTGTTTTGAGGCACTAGCTGGAAGAGATACCACTTACTGGGCTTGAAGAAGAGAAGCCTAGGTCCAGTTTAGAACATGTCAAGTATGGAGTGCTGCTAAGACACCCTTCCTGCCCCGGGTCTCTGGCCTGTGGGCCAGGATAGCCCAGAGTTCCCCTTGCAGGGATCCACCACTGCAGCCACTCCCCTCTAGAGCCTGGGAAGCTGATGCGGACACCTAAGCTCTCAGGACCCACAAATCCCTCACCGGCCTCTGCCTTGCCCTTGTCCCCTGAGCCTGGGCGAACCACTAATCCCCATATGTGAGTCTCCTGTTCCTCTGTGGTGTCTGTATCAATTCCTATGGCTTCTGCCACAAATTGCCACAAACGTAGTGGCTTAAACCAACACAAATCTGTTATAATTCTGGAGAGCAGAAATCCCAAATGCACCACCCTGAGCTAAGATCCAATGTTCCTTCTGGAGACTCCGGAGGGAGTCGGTTCCCTGCCTTTTCCATCTTCTAGAGGCTGCCCACGTTCTTCGGGCCATGGCCCCTTGCTCCATCTTCAAGCCCACAGTCACACCCCTCCAACCTCTGCTTCTTTCATCCTATTTCCTCTGACTCTCCTCCTCCCTCATCTAAGAATGCCTGTGATTACCATGTTCCCACCCTGATAATCCAGGGTCATCTCCCCATCCAGATTGTCAATCCCATCTGCAAAGTCCCTTTTTCCCATGTAGGGCAACATATTCATAGATTCTAAAGACTAAGACATGGGCATCTTTGAAGGGGCTATTATTCTGTCCATGATAATATCCTAAATCCTCTTCCTCACACTGCAGATTATTTCTCATTCTCTATCCTGCCACAGGTGTTTTACTGGGAAAAAATCAGACAGAACCAGGTCTGGCAGGAATGGAAGGTACGAAAAGAAGAAATACAGGAAGAAATCACACGCTGAAATTAACAACCGAAAATACTACACAACCACAAAATTATAAAAAAATGTATATTTACAATCCAATCCAAAGTTTTGCAAACATGTGTTAAAAACTTTAGACCAGTTAAATTCAATTGAGTTTAATTGAGTAAAGAACAATTCATGACTCAGGCAGCTCTGGAACCAGAATATGTTCAGAGAGGCTGCAATGTGGCTGCGTGGTCAAAGACTGATGGACAGAAAACGGAAGTGGGTACAGAAACAGCCAACTGTTTACAGCTTGGTGTTTGCCTTATTTAAACATGGTTTCAATAGTTGGCTGCCTTTTGCCAAAACTTGGTGACTGGCCAGAACTAAGTGATTGGCACAAGAGTAGGTTATGGTCTGTTTCCACATCCAGTTAGGTTACAGCCTACTATGTACAGAGAGACCTTTAGGCTGAACCTAAAATATGTAAGGAACCAGCTTTAGACTAGACTTAATTTAACACATGTATTAGGGTATAGGCCCAGTGTGCACAATTCAAGATTAAGACATACATAAGATCGCTGATATCAAGTTCATAATCAATTTATTCACAGTTAAATAGATTCAGTGCCTTTTGGGATTGAAGAGGGAAGAGAGACACACACTGGGTGTTGGCTTCCATTCAGTGAAACACCAGAAGCTGGGTACCAAAGCAGCACCACTGTATACTGTACCTCCCTGGGATCTGGGCAGGGCCCCTGCACAGAAAGCACATCTGTGGCAGGGATGGGAGTCATTACTTAGGAATAAAAGTAGCCCAAGGACCTGCCTGGCCTCCCCCAGCCCAGCAGAACTGAGATGTGGTGACAGGCACACTCTCCTGGGAACTCTCAGATAGGTCATGACTGTTGTCCCCTACCTGGCAGACAAATGGGTCTCTCCTCCTCCACCTTGTGAGCTCTTGGACCCCATGGGTAGGAAGCAGCTCCTCTGGGAAAATGGTAGATGGATATTGCATTAAATACACAGCCAGCAGCCAATGCCATGTGGCATGCTGCCCACCTCGACTCCATCCTTCTCTCCACAACCACCACTTCTACTCTTCCATATTCTTCCCAACCCTCCTGCTCACAGCACCCTCACTTTCCACCTCCCTCCAGCACAAATGATTCTGAAATGGGAACTTGCCTCCTGCTAGGGTTATGATGAATAACATTTTCAATCACAACACATTTCAATCATAAGGAAAATAGCTTTAGGGGATCCCCAGGGAGTAAGAGTAGGTGAAGAAAAAGCATATTCATACAAGTTAGATTACCTATTTTTTTAAAAAAGAAAGTTGCCAGTGAGAAAATGGGACTCCTTTTGAGCCACTAAAATGTTAATGTCTGCGCATACCTAAAGAGCTATGGATTCCTAATCTTTCTTCCTCACAACAGTAACATGCTTTGGGGTTTAGAGAGCAGATTCTAAGTCTGAAGCCCACACCCATGGGGACAGCACCACAGCTTAACCCTAAGTGGTCCTATTGGCAGAAACTAAATTGGAAGATTCTGGATGCCTGCAGCCTAGTAGGATGGCAGGGTTCAGTCACTGGAAAACTGTCACATATGTGTCTTTGAGCCTTCCCCGCAAAGTGTGCAGAACTCATCTAGAAGGACGTAGAGCTGAGGTCTTATCAGGCTCAAGGTATCTTGCCTGCTTTCTATAGATAGCAAATTTCGTTCAAGACTTGCTTTCACTACAAACTAGTAGCAAGGTGTATTAGTCAGGTTTCTCTAGAGGAACAGAACTAACAGGAGATAGAAAGAGAGAGACAGAGAGAGAAGTTTATTAAGTAATATTAACTCACACCATCACAAGGTCCCACAATAGGCCATCCACAAGCTGAGGAGCAAGGAAGCCACTCCAGGTCCCAAGGCTGAAGAACCTGGAGTCCTATGTTGGAGGGCAGGAAGCATCCAGCACAGGAGGAAGATGTAGGCTGGGAGGCTAAGCCAGTCTAAGCTTTTCACGTTTTTCTGCCTGCTTTATATTCACTGGCAGTTAATTGATGCCCATCCAGATTAAGGGTGGGTCTGCCTTCCCCAGCCTACTGACTCAAATGTTAATCTCCTTTGGCAACACCCTCACAGGCACACCCAGGATCAATACTTTGCATCCTTCAATCCAATCAAGTTGACGCTCAGTATTAATCATCACACAAGGTTTGAGGGCATAACTAATCATCAACCACCTCTTACTGTTGACCAGACAATTACCAAGCAAGGAACACGTCAGAGCTGGGTATCGGGCACCAAGTTCACGGCAGTCCTCAGTGGTGATATTTAGTGAGTGTCTACTGTGTGCCAAGCCAGGGGTTACTGAAATGGATGACAGGACTGTCTTTCTCTTTCAAGGGGCTCCCTCTCCTGTAGCTCAGTGGTTATGTGGCCTTGCCAGGCTGACCACAACAAACACCAATGCTACCATTTCCTAGAAAGCCAGTGTGAGCACTGTCTGGACAGCACACACTATTGAAGGCCCAGGTGAGGGCCCAAAGAAGGCATTGCCCATAGGTGGTGCCCAGACAGACAATCCCTGATCTCCTGGCCCTGGGTGATCACACCTGGATGAAAGGTCTGGGGAACCACACCTGGATGAAAGGCCTGAAGAATCACCCCTGGATGAAAGCTCTGGGGAAATACCTTTTTTTTTTGAGATAGAGTCTTACTCCATCGCCCAGGCTGGAGTGCAGTGGCACGATCTCAGCTCACTGCAACCTCTGCTTCCCAGGTTCAAGCGATTCTCCTGCCTCAGCCTCCCAAGTATCTGGGACTACAGGCATATACCACCATTCCTGGCTAATTTTTTGTACTTTTAGTAGAGACAGGGTTTCACCGTGTTGGCCAGGATGGTCTCGCTCTCCTGACCTCGTGATCCGCCCACCTCAGCCTCCCAAAGTGCTGAGATTACAGGCATAAGCCACTGCACCCAGCCAGGAAAGACCATTTTTACAGGCAGTGCATACCCACCAGTGCCTGAAGGCCTTGGGTCCTCAACAATGCATTATTATAAACCTCTACGGCTCACGAGTTTTTAATACTGCACAAGCTTACCACAGGAGATTGCCACAAGTTCACAAGAGGAGAATAGATATGTGTGTACAGAGACTAAATGGAAGCTTACAAGATGAGAATTCACACAAGCTTATAGGAAAATATACACACAGGCTCACATGGAGAGATGCACATGGGGTCACATAAAGAGATGCACACGGGCTCACATGGAGAGATGCACACAGGCTCACAGGGAGAGATGCATGAGGCTCACACGGAGAGATGCATGAGGCTCACACGGAGAGATGCATGAGGCTCACATAGAGGGATTACACAGGCTCACATGGAGAGACTACACAGGCTCACATGGAGAGATGCATGAGGCTCACATGGAGAGATTACACAGACTCACATGGAGAGATTACACAGGCTCACATGGAGAGATTACACAGGCTCACATGAGGAGATGCATGAGGCTCACATGGAGAGATTACACAGGCTCACATGGAGAGATGTATGAGGTTTACATGGAGATTGTACATTGACTTACATGGAGACAGGTACGTGTGCTCACATGGAGAGATGCTCACAACTGTTGGAGCCCTTAGAGGCCATCTTACCCAACTCAGTTTACAGAAGGAAAATGGAGCCAGGAAGTTTAATGTCTTACTCCAGACAACCTGGTCATTTCAGGACAGTCCTAGAATTGGAGATCATGGTCATCTGACAAGATGCGTTGTTTTTTAATCTCCATTCACACTAAAAAATTACCAAGGCACAATTTCACCCAGGGATGCTTCCGGCTTTGTGTACAAGCAGGACAAGGAGCACTGGACTGAAATCTGCGGCTCTGGGGCAGTTCCCTCAGGGCTGCCTGTTGGCTGACAAAGGAGCATCAGGCAGTCCTTTTATAAGATAACTCTCTCAGCAGTCTCACATTGGCCCACTCCAGGCCACGGTACTCCTCCCTAAGTATCTGCTGTCCGGCTTCTCTCAGGATGTCCCAGTCCTGCTCACATCTCCCTGGTCAGAATGCCTGTCCTCACCCCCAACCACAGAAGGGTCCCTCTCGCCCTCAGCCCCCATGCCTCCTTTAGTTTTCCTTTTAGTGTTTTACACTACATGGTATTTTACCTTTTTTTTTTTTTTTTTAGATAGAGTCTCGCTCTATCACCCAAGGCTGGAGTGTAGTGGCACAATCTCAGCTCACTGCAATCTCCGCCTCCTGGGTTCAAGTGATTCTCCTGCCTCAGCCTCCAGTAGCTGAAATACAGGCACACACCACCATACCTGGCTAATTTTTTAAATATTTTTGGTAGAGATGGGGTTTCACCATGTTGGCCAGGCTGGTCTTGAACTCCTGACCTCAAGAGAACAGCCCACCTTGGCCTCCCAAAGTGCTGGGATTGGTATTTTACTTTTTGTGCTTTATCTTCTTTACTATCTAGAATGTTCTCTGGGAGAGGGTAGAAAGAGAGGCTAGTTTGCTTGCTGCTTTATTCTTAGTGCCTAGAATAGAGCGTGGCATGTAGTAGACACTCAATCAGCACAGCATGAATAAAATAATGAGTTAAACACATTTTATTCCTAAATGCAAATGTTGCTGTTTTGTTTGCAAAAGGCTATCTTGAAGGACATATGTTGTTACATTTTTAAAAAATTCTGGCGAGTTTCCAGAAAACAATCATCTCATATCTTTATAACTCACCATGGTTCCTGGAACTGTAATCATAGAATAAATGAATGACTACTAAATGGGTAAGAGGAAACACACATTAGTTTATCTGTGATCTTGCCACCAGCGAATTAGGCTTTCAAATGTCCCTCTGCCTGGCTGGGCTCAGTGGCTTATGCCTGTAATCCCAACACAGGCGATTACTATGAGATCAAGACAGGCAGATCACTTGAGATCAGGAGTTCGAAACCAGCCTGGCCAATATGGTGAAACCCCATTTCTACTAAAAATACAAACAAAGAAATAAATAAAATTAGCCAAGCATGGTGGGTGGTGGGCGCCTGTAATCCCAGCTACTTCGGAGGCTGAGGCAGGAGAATCACTTGAGCCTGGGAGGCAGAGGTTGCAGTGAGCCGAGATGGCGCCACTGTATTCTAGCCAGTGCAACAGAGCAAGACTCTGTCTTAAAAAAAAAAAAAAGTCCATCTGCTCTATTGTGAGATAAAGAGGGGAAAAGGGGACACACTCTACAAATGCCTCCACCTGAGGATGAGCTCCAGATGACAACTGTGTGGTGTCACTACGCCATTGGAAATTTTCATACAACTCTCTAGACTCCTTCCTAGGGCATATTTGTAAATTATTCAAAAGTGATGGAAAATAACATTGCACCATATTCTTTCATTTTCCTGACAAACTTTCTTAAAGCAAATGCAATTGGTAATGACGCTCTTTGAGATCACTCCATACTTGGATGACTAACCTGCGATATATAAATAATGTAGGTAATTCCAAGGAGCCTTTATCTTAAGTAACAGTTACACTCCGTAGCAGGTCCTCAGTAAATGTTCACTGGACTAGAAGCTTCCTCCCAGTGGTGCCCACATAGACAATAAATTCCCTGAGAAGGAAGTCACCACCGCTTCACTCTGCCCCACCCCCTTCCAGAGTTATCATGGTACAGCCAAGAGGGACCCCTGACAAGTACCTCATACAGGTCGCCACTGACTGAACGGTTTGAAATCAGTTATCTGGGCAGACAAGGTGAAATATGTCTAATGCAAACAATTTTGGCAAATTGGCCAGTGTGGCCACCAGAAACTGATAGCTGTGAGCAGCCAGTAAGCAGTACTATGTGATCATCTGCGTGAGTTTAAAATTATGTTGAAAGAGAAATAACAAAGCTAGTCCAAATATCCAACATTTATAAAAGCAGAATCTCAATTATATTATCATTAAACCTAGACGTTTGGTTTGTATCTGAGCTTGTTGTGTCCTTTTGAACCTCTTTTCCCCACTGCCGTGCACACACACACACACAGTCCACACTCTAAAAAGCCTCCACTGACAACAACCTCTTTAATAATGCAGCGTGGAGAAGAGAGCTAGAAAATTGTTATCATGTTATTCTGCCAGAACTCAAGTGACAGGAGAAAATATTTTCCAGCCCTCACATCCTTGAGATGCTAAAACCTGATTTGCAATTAGTTTGGTGCTGAATACGAGTGCCTGATGGAACGGCATTGTAGCAAGACCGATGATGCCACTGTGCAAAACCATAAATTGTGCACTTATTTAAGACGATTTGAATGCAGAACAAAAGGTACCTTGGAAATAACCATCCAGCAAATGAAACTGCATTCCTGAGTGGCTAGGCCTGAATTTAATGAAATGATGTGAAACATGTGCCTGTAGTATCTAAAGGATTTGAAATGTAGGCCCTTGTTCTCTTTGGAATAGTTTGGGTTTGCATTGGTAATTAAGTTCCCAGTGAAGGGGTGTGTGTGTGTGTGTGTGTGTGTGTGTGTGTGTGTGTGTGTGTGTGTGTGTGTGTGTGTGTGTGTGTGTGTGTGTGTGTGTGTGTGTGTGTGTGTGTTGAATGTGTGTACATGCGAACACAAGTACATGTGCATCTACTTGTGTGTATAAGCCAATAGCAAATAGCTACACAAAACACACAATGCTAGAAACAGCATTACTATACAAGAGAACACCCTTAAGTTTCAGCATCTAGCCTGCAGGATTTGAATGCAAGCACTGAATTAAGAGGTTGCCTTAGGGATCAGGATGGTCATGACTCCCTAGTAATCACTTCCCTTTGCCATTACCAGCCTCTGCATGCAAAGATATCTAATAGAGGTCTGCAGAGAATAATCTGAAAGCTAGGAGGCCACAGGGACCTTCGGGATGCAAACATTAAGACATAAAAAGAAACTCAGCCAATGCGAAAAGAAAAATTAAATTACCTTTAAAAGTGTTATGAAGCCACCTAGGAACACTAAGGAAATTTATACGAGCCTTTGCTAACGGTCTTTGCTGCTAGAATCTTAATACCAGAAGGCACTGATGTGCAGTCCCTTCAGATTCTCGAACACACACAGGGATAAGGGTTCCACACAGAGTCAATATGCAGTTCCCATGTGAGGTGGGCCAAAACTTCAGGGAAGACAACCGTTAACAAAATAAGAGAAATGACAGCTTAAATGTGAATTTGGAGAACACCTTTTAAATTGTTTGCATAGATGTGACATTATTTACATGACAATTTCATGCTCCTCAGCACAGAGAAAATAAAACGAGTTAGACGATGTTAATGCAACCATTAATTCTATTAATGAGTTAAGGATTGTTTCTAGAACTTTTCTGTTGCTTCATTATGTTGATACAATTAAAAATATTTATTATATCCACAATGTTGTTTCATCACCTACTGGGAAAAGCAAGTCAAAAAGAAAAAGAGTTTGCTAGTTTTCCTAGAAAAAGAATGTTTACTCCTGTCAAAAATGTTGAAGGCCTTTGGGTTCATTTATTTAGGCTGATCCCATTAGTCAAAATGTTGAAAAATGTTTTAGGACTAAATATTTTTCCACTCTGAAAAAACAGAATGAAGAGCGTTGACTACAACACTTATTTCAGAAAGCAACAAAGAAATAGGCATGTATCAACCAAAAAAAAAATCACTTAGCTTCTTTAACTTGATGTTGCTACCGTTTCCTCAAACTCAGCTGAATCAGCTCCGTTTAAGTGGCAATGCTTTGGAAGCAAAAAATGATAGATTACAGTGTGGCAAGCTCCATTTCGAAAACACAGGAGGAATTCTCTTCCCTTCTCACTCACATTTCATCACTTACTTGCAATTTCTGTAAAGTACTCTCCAAACTGGGAAAGATGAGGAGGCCGTGGGAAAGATTCTCATTCAAGAAATTCGAGACTCACCCTTTACCCTGTAAAATATTCCGTGTTGTCGATCTGTAAATAGAATTAGAGGTCCACCACCACCAAGCCATGATGCAAAAGTGCCTGGATGAACTAAAATTAAATGCCAATGAAAAATACCTCTCTGCACATCAGCATCTATCTGCTTGGGCCTTTTTTGGCTTCCTCATTTGTCTTTATTTTCATTTAGAGCCATGTGGTGTACTGCCTTTCGCTCAAGGCACTCTCCCTCACAGTCGTGGGTGGATGTGTGTTGTCCTTGTCACGCACAGAGCAACATGGGGGAAAGAAATTACTTATTGATTTTCCTTTCTGTGGAATGGTGCCTTTGGCTGGTTTCTTGAGACAGGGCAGTAATGCACAGAGCCCCAGCAGCGGGGATGCAGGCAGCATGCCACACTGGGCATGCTGGTGACACTCTCACCAGGGTCACCTGCGCTTAGCTCTTTCAACAAAATAAACAGCATACACTTCAAAAGTTGAAAGAATGAACAAAACAATGGTATGTTCCCATCTGAGTAGTGGAAACAGCATGATTTGAATTTTCTTTTACTCTTGTATTCTAAAAAAGGTTTGGTTGGGATGGCACACTATCTGGTTGGTTAAGGAAGTATATTTGACATTTTCGGGTTGGTCCTAAATTTAAAGTCAGAAAAAAAAAATCAGGAATGCTGTGAGTTGTGAATCAAGTCTTCATAATTTTGGGCCGATTACCAGAGATGCCATTTTTGGCTTCCTGAATTGTTACTAGAGATAGTGGTTTGGGCTGGGAGCAGTGGCTCATGCCTGTAATCCTAGCATTTTGGGAGGCTGAGGCAGGAGGATCGCTTGAGGCCAAGAGTTCAAGACCAGCTGGAGCAACATAGAGAGAGACCCCATCTCTAGAAAAAAAATTTAAAAATTAGCTGGGTGTGTTGGTACATACCTATAGTCTTAGAAGGCTGGTGTAGGAGGATTGCCAGGAGTTCTAGGCTGCAGTGAGCTATGATTGCACCACTGCTCTCTCTAGCCTGGGCAGCAGAGTGAGATCCCATCTCTACAAAAAAATAATAATAATAGTAAAGGAGAGAGATAGTGGTCTGACTTCCTACAAGTCTGACTTCCAGAGAGCAGGCTAGCTTTCTGAGCTGGTTACTGTAGATAACAAGTTGGTTTTCTGGACTGGTTGCTGCAGGCTGCTGGTCAGTTCTATTTTTATGCATAGTCTGACCATTGCCCGTTTGTATGTTTATATATCCAGTGTCTCACTCTTTCCTCAAAGAAGGTGGACCTGGCATTTTGCTGCTGAAGTCTGAAGGAGAATGCAGCATACTGTCCAGCCTAAAACACACACCCCACTAGGGGACAACTGGCCTTGGCACCCAGAGCTTCTCCGGTGGTTTGTGACACCCCATTCTGGGAGCCGTTTCTGAGAGCCACACACAGCATAAGTGTGAGTGCTGTTCTGTTCAGCTGTCAGAGATGCTGATTCCTGTGGATGCCACTGAAAATCTCAGCATAAGTGGATTGCTTTCCCCACTCCCCATAGAGGAGCTCTGTATTCGCAGACTTTAACCCTGCACCAAGAACTCTGCACTGGTCGCAAAGTCTTCCAGTTCTCCAAGGCTTATATGCAAAGACCCACCCCACCCCCATAGTACTTCCTCCCATGACGATCATGGTACCAGGCCCAACACCAAGGCCACAGGGGCAGGATCTAGAGGTGTCCCCTTCTGATGTATAGTCACCATCGGGCTGCTGGGCTTCCTGCAGCCAGCAAGTGCTCTCTGGTGTCCAGCTTGGCCTCAACATCTTCTGGGAGCTTCACTTATTGCTGGCAACTCACTGTTTGAGGCTGCGCAACAGGAGACCCAGCTCTGATGCCAATCAGCCCCCTTATTCCTTTTTAAAGCCTCTTGGGGAAACAACCCCAGGATCAAAGATTTAAGAAGGAAGAATAAGAAAAGTGATGTTGGCCTCTTCCCATAAACGTCCCAAGAGAACTCAGTGGTGTTTCCTGATGCCCAGAAGCCAGGTCAGAGCATGTGGCCTCCAGCCACTGCAGACTTGGAGGTCCTGGGCAGATATTCAAGAGCCTGTTTCCAAAGAGAATGGTCCTAATGAGTGACTGACCCACTGAACTTCAGAGTATTCCACCTCAGACCAAGGTGGTGCAGGTGGTGGCCCAGGTAGACCTGCCTCTATAGGGATGGAAGCTGTGTATCTGTGGGAGACTAAGTCAGACATCAGCTTGCACCCAATCAGCCTCAGAGACCACTGTGGGTACTTCGTGCCTTTGTTCCCCTTTGACCTCTGTCCCAGTGTTCCCGATAAGATCTCACAAGCCCAGCAGCTGAGTCTTGTTCTTCTTATCATCTGACAAACCCTCTTCTTGCCCCTAAGGCTCAGAGCACACTGAAGGCTGGGAGGGTCGGTTGGTGATACTTACTTTGATTTTTTAGTTTAAGTTCTGGGCTACATGTGCAGAATGTGCAGGTTTGTTACATAGGTATACATATGCCATGGTGGTTTGCTGCACCTATCAACTTGTCATCTAGGTTTTAAGACCTGCATGCATTGGGTATTTGGATAATGAATTTTTTTAATGATGATAACAAAAGCCAGTTTAAATCTCTTTTTCAAAACCATAATTTAATTTTATTCAAAATGGTTTGCTGTATATAAGAAATATAATAAACCTTGAAGAAAACAATTTTGAAAAGTCATCTTTCTTACTACTCTAAGCTTCTATATTAAGCTCTAGCCACCCTTTAGAGCTTGCTGGAGAAGTAAACAAGCATCCAATGCAAATTGGGTTATACTTAGTTCTAGTTAAAGAAGAGAAATAGCTAAAGGGGACATTGAGTCATGAGTTCTTCTAACAACAAAGAGGTAAACACAGAAAACTTGTAATTAGGAAATTATCTAGGGACTTTATATGCATACAGGCAAAATGCACTACTGATTAGATTAATTTTTTTCTACTGAGTTTTGCTATGTAGAAAAATTCAACCTGTTGAAGTGGATGAGCAGCTATGCCCTGAGCAACCACATCTATACCAGCCCTGGCCAGCCTGAGGCACCAACAGATTAAAATGCAGATCTGCTATGAGCTCTCACTGGGCTTTTGCTATAAAATATTCATGGGGAATTACAAAGGATCATTTGAATCACAATCTCTAGAAACAAGTTGGAAAGGAGAAAGGCATCAAATTGCATCTTAGGCTTTTATCTTTTTTTACAAGCCACTCTAAAGTAATTATAGATTATTCAGGCCAATGTTAAACTCAAATTTTTAAAAATCAACATTTATAATAAAATGACCTGCTGATTTCTTACCCTGCTCACCATATGGTGATTTATGAGGTGCAATGAGGGCCAGTGGATTAATCCCACTACTGCCTCCTGGTGGTAATGTATCTTAATTGCAGGAACCATTTTACAAAAAATAGTTATGCTTTGAAAGATGAAACATGAAGTTAAAAATACTGTGACATAAAAAATACAGACTTGACATCTGTAGTAGGAGAGATATGCCCAACCATCCATTCTTACCATTTGAGGGAACCTATTGTGAGCTGAGTGTTGAATTAGGGAACAAAATTTCTACCTTGAAAATTCAGTTTCATCAATAGAAAAATTCAGATTACTCAAGCCAAATGATCAAATGTCACTAGAAAAGGAAACACATAGTATAATCAGGTGCTGTTAACTCAATATACATAATTTTTTAACCCAGAAACACAATAACATTCTTTAGACAGCTTGACATCAATGTGGACGGGACACCTACTTGATTTCTCTAAAATCGGTTTAAGGAACTGATTGACCCATCCTTCATTAATCACCCCTGGGTTTTTCTCCCTAACAATTTTGGTCATGCAAAATCTCCAGAAGCCTTTGTGCCAAGTGTCTAACCCAACTCTATTTTGTATACCTCAAAATCCAATTCAAATTCAACTTTCTTCATATGATTTTTCTTTCCCACTCAGAATTAAAGTGATTTATCCTTCTAGCAGTTAGATTGGCAAAAATAAAAACTATGACCCTGTCTACAACAGTTACCTCCACCTCCTTATGTTTATACAATATTACACCATTGACATCCTTTGCCCCACCTGTCATGGTACTTTGCTGGGCTATGTGTTTGTTTGCTTCCTGTGTATTTCTGCCACTAGAATGGAAGTCTCATGATGGCAGGAACCTTGCCTGCTCTGATACTTTAAGGAGCACATCAAGCTCCTGAAATACATCCTTGCACGTAGATGCTCACTAAATATTTTCTGAATGAACTAACAGTCAGTGTTAGTGAAGGTATTATAGCCAAACTCTTAAACTTTCTGGTGAGAATGTAAAAATTATTCAGAGGACAGTTTGTTAATATGAATCAAATTTCATTATACAAATATAACAATTAAATATAAGAAATGTTTGTCAACAGAATAGAAATTATATCAATAGTATGCTATACAGCCATCAGAAATGATGATGTCCAATTATATTTACAGACACAAAAAAAGGTCCTTGACATATATTTAAAACTAAAAAGCAGAGTTTACAATATCATGTGTGATGGTTAATTTTAATATGTTAACTTGACTGGGCTACAAGGTGCCCAGATATTTGTTCAAACATAATTGTGGGTATTTCTGTAAGGATGTTTTTGGGTGTGACTGGCATTAAAGTTGGTAGACTGAGTAAAAGAGATTGCCCACCCTAATGTAGGTGGGTCTCAACCAATCATCCAAGAACTTGAACAAAAAGACTGCCCCTACCCCAAATAAAGAAGATTCTTCCAGATTGACTGCCTTTGAACTGGGACACTGACTTTTTCCTGCCTTTGATCTTGAACTGAAACATTGGCTCTTCCTTGAGCTTGCCAGCCTTCAGACTAAAACTATACTGTCAGCCCTATTGACTTTCAGGCCTTCAGACTCAAGCTGGAACTAAACCATCAGCTCTCTTGAATCTCTAGCTTGCCAACTCACTCTGGAGTGAGTGAGATATTGAAACTTGCCAAACTCTGTTATCATGTGAGCCCATTACTTATAATAAATATCTTTCTGTGTATACATATACCTCCTATTGGTTCCATTTCTCTGGAGAACCCTGACTAGAACAGTGTATAGTAGGATCTCATTGTGCTAAAATATTAGAACTATGTAGATCTAGTTTCTGTAGTGTGCCCAGTTTGTTCATGCCTCCCTGTATTCATGGCTTTCTATGGTTCCTTTCACAATGACTCTAGGCTTAGTCATGCAACTTCCTTTTCACCAGTGAGAGAATAGCAAATGTGACTTAAGCAATGACTTGAAAAGTGCTTGCATATTGGAGTTGCCTTTCTGCTGCTCTTGAAACCTGAGACAGCCTTGTGAACCAAACCAAGCAGCCTCCTGCAGCAAGAGAAGCCACTGAAGAAAGGATTTAGCTCTCCTACCCATGCTAGTCAAGGCCCATCACCAGCTCACTGCCCACACAGGACCAAGCTCAGCTGAGGTTGAGGGGAGCTGCCCCCTCCCACTTCCCTCTCACATTCTGAACAGGCGACACCACCTCTGGGTGCATCTGACCCCTAATTCTCACTACTGAGCACCCACGGACTGAAACATGGTGGCACATTACTGCAAATCACGGGCAACTTAACACAACCATTCAACAGCTGCAGTCACCTGAGACTGGCCTGGACCAGAACTGACCAGCTGAACCCAGCCCAAATTGCAACCTTAATAATTGCAGACTATGCTGAATTTTTTTTATCTTGCCCAAATTCCTATCTAAGGGGTTTGGGGAGTCATACCCTACAAACTATAAATTCTCATCAGATGGGTTTTATTTAACCCTATATATCGTGACTTACTTTCCAAATCCAATATGGCATATAACACTATGTGACAAAGAAGAAAGTCAACACATTTTATCCCCAAACATGTTTCTTTGCCATATTTTAAAATGGTCCTGCAAAGCTGTCCTTTCTGGGGGAAAATGTACATTTGTAAAGAATCTCTATTAACATAGCTAGATCTTTTTCTTCCAGGCCTCCCAATCCTGAAGAGATTAAGTAAGAGTCTAACACCTTTTACAGGAAACATTTGTCATCTATTGTCTCTAAGGGCAGCCACTGTGAGACTTCAAAAGAACCTAGGTCTCCACAACCTTTTATTTTAACCTGAAGGTTTTCTTTCTATTGATCCCAGGTCTTTAGACAAACTCAACCAAATTGTCAATAGGAAAAAGTTTAAATTTACCTATAGCCTGGAAGCCCCTCCCACTTTGAGTTGTCCTGCCTTTCTGAACCAATGTATTTCTTAAATGTAATTTGATTGATGTCTCATGACTCCCTAAAATGTATAAAACCAAGTTGCACCCCAACCACCTTGGGCATGTGTTCTCAGGACCTCCTGAGGGCTGTGTCACAGGCCATGGTCACTCATATTTGGTTCAGAATAAATCTTTTCAAATATTTTACAGAGTTTTGAGTCTTTTTGTTGACAGAATCATTTATTAAATAAATGGTTAGCATTTCAAGCTACTAAGTTTTGAGATGGTTTGTAATGAAGCAAAGACTAACTGGTATGTTACTATAGAACAACAACAACCAAAAAAAAGCCTAGAAGGCTATATCCTAAATTGTTAATAGTGGTTACCTCTATGTGGAAATTACAGATGACTTCTGGTTCATTCTTTTTAGCATCTCTGCATACTGTTTATAATAAGTGCATATTATGTCTGCAAGCATAAAAAACAATTAAAATCCATTTCATTTTGAAAAATAATTTTTAAGTTGATCTCTCCCTTCTCAGGTTTCCTGCAGTAATTACTGTTTGCATGACTAATTCACCAATTAACCATGAAATGTTTGATATCAAGAGCTGATATTTAAGGCTTTCATTGTTATTTGACTATGGCAATGGAACATGCAGTGATACTTTTTAAATATGCTGTGCATCATCCATAGTTATTAAGCCTATGACTGGCATACAGCATGGAGCCACCAATAATATTATTTACTTTGATTTGAAATCACTGTTTTGTATTAACAAATAAGGCGGAGTAAAGAGTAGAATAATCTGCAAGAAGAGGAGAGGTCCTGGCAATGGCAGCGTCCAAAATAAACCTGAGTTACCTGAAAACTCAACACCAAAGCATTTGGTGCCCACTTGCAACTGCCTATGCCCTGTGGTAAGAGTGGGGATTCCTGTGGCCATGCCACGATTCTGTGCTCAATGTCCAATTTCAAGCTTAATTCAGATTGATTTAAACATGCATATACATATCTACCAGAGAATTAAACAAACCATGGAAATTTAGAATACAAATTAAAATTTCTTCTAGAGACCTAATCTGGAAAAAGAATAGTATTTGAAAACTAGTAAAGCAAATAATGTGGAAAAAATGGCTTAAGCAAAAAGGGTTCAGATGTGAAAGAACTCATCGTTAACTAACTTCCCAGAATTTAATTTTTAAACAGTATGGCCAAGAAGTCAAAATTTATTCACCTCCATCCAAGTTGATGAAGAAACGTAAGAAAGCAGGTGTTATGTAGCTTTATTTGATTTTTCAAAAAGACTCCATGTAAAGCTTTAAGAGAGAGAACAAAATAGCAGATGACAAAAACGAAGCAAATACTAGATTAAGAAACTAAAGTGAGCCTCCCTTGCCTTCAACTTCGAGTTAGCAAGGAGGGTCACTGGCTCCTTCAAGGAGCACTGCCACGCATCGTAAAGCTAAGTGGCTCTGACAAGGATCTGAACATCAGGGCTCTAAAATCTGCTGACAACACTAAAATGGGAGTTGGAAAGAAGAATGAGGAGCTGTGTGACCAGGTTTAAAGGAATTTGAATCATTTAGGTAATTGGGCCAGCAGATGGCAAATGCAGTGCATTCTGGAAGACTGTGAAATAATTAGTCTGAAAAACAGAAGCTAATCTAGTAATAATGATCTTCCATTTATGTAGCATTATTTTTTACAAAGCACCTTTCACCAAGTGGTTCCCATAGTGCCTTCTGTAATGATCATGCATGGTATGTTAATGTGTTCACGGTGATAGAAGAGGCACTCTTGGTGGAACAGTGTAATCCGCATGACTGTCGCCCAGAAGAGAAGGCAATGCCCGAAGGAGAGGTGGGAAACCCCTAAGGTGATTCGCCAAATAGAAATATCTTTTGGACGCTAAGGTTAGAGAACTAAACCAGCAGGATGTTTGCTTGAATTTGAATGATGACTCATGAAGGATCAGAATGCTATTTCCTTGGGGTGAGATTAAAAAATATGTGTGTACCAGGATTTAGAGGTTTATCTCTAAATAAAGGCTGAAAGAATTTAGCTTTATCTTTCTAAAATGATAAAAGCACCACACGTCTTTTTTTTAAAACAACAACAACAACAACTTTCAGTTAGCCAAGTGCAACTTTTCAGTTTTGTAAATAATTCCCAAGGTTAAATAGGAAACATGCCGAGTAGTTCAAGGGAGAGTGGAGAGAACGTTGTTTCACAGGCTGCATTTGCTTCCCTCCCTCAGAAGCAAATCTCTTCTCTCCCCCTCTACTCCCCTTCTTCTAGAACTTAGTCAAAGCAGAGTTTGTAGGATCAATATGGCCAGGGGCTGCCATATTGATCAGAGCAGCTGTAGAGAGTGAATCAGGCTGTGGTGCCCTAGAAAGAAATATCAGAAGGTCTGTTTCCAATGTCCTGTGTGACCCGAAGCTCTTCCTTCTCTAAATCGTTATTAGCCATAAACGTTCACTGCAGATGATCATTTCTTAATCAGAAAAATACTTCTTTACTGCACTTGGCTCTTTTCAACTCATGCTAACAGACACCACATTTCCCCATGTCCCTTTCCCCCTGTCATAAACCACACCTTTCCTCTACCTGTGCAGAACAGCCCACGCTTCCTCCTCTGCCCTGCCCCTTCCCACTTCCCTCTCACATTCTGAACAGGCGACACCACCTCTGGGTGCATCCAACACCTCATTCTCACTACTGAGCACCCATGGATTGAAACATGGTGGCACATTACTGCAAATCACAAGCAACTTAACACCACCATTCAACAGCTGCAAGCAAGCCATTCCAAGCAGAGCAATTCTCATAGTCACAGTGCTTCAATAACGCATTAGTGTTTTTTGAGTTTCTTGTCTGTCTTACAGTTGTTGTTATTTTTGCGTTAGCAAACATAGCTATATAAACTGTTATGAAAAGTATGCCCTCTAAGACCTGCCTAATTTTATCTAATTCCAGGATCCTAAAAAGTTTTCTGGGTGTGAATTTTGTTCCATTTTCTTCCAGGAAAGTCTAAGAGTGTGTTACCCAAATAGTGCTCCACCAGGAGAAATCCAAAGCTGGTAAGATGTGCCTGAGGATCTGGCAAAAATCAGCATCCATGGTCTTGGGGATTGCAAATATTCTGCTTGCAGCCTCTTCATAGATTCTTTTACAGATGGCAATTTTATATTGCTTTACACTATAACAAGAAGGAAATAAATGGGGCTCTTATACTTCTCCTCTTCACTGATGCCAGGAGAACATAGCCTCTGGTTCTCACCAGCAGGACCTTCTCACTGTTCTTGGCACAAGAAGATGCCAGCAAGTAAAAGTTGCTAAGCGTTGCTTTTAGATCAAAAATAAGATGCACATGGTAGGTTTCACTGCATGACTTAAGCAAAGTGCCAGGTTCTGTTTTCTTTTAAATATTCTCACTAGAGGGATGGGAGAGGGGAGAAAAAGTGTCAGAATAATCTGCAAATCAAAATGCTTTTTAATGGGGATGTGGACCACGGCTTTCCTTTGCTGGTTTCATGAAACCTCTGCACACTCAGGAGAAGAATGCATGTTAGCTGGTATGAGCGCTGCTGGCAGTCTCCGTGGAGTGGGGACGGAGGAGTGCAGATTCCTTTTAAAACATTATTTAAGGTTCTTCTCAGCCATCCACACCGCACATTGATCTTCTGTCACAGCTCTATGTCTGGAGGGCCGGTACTCTACTTTGATCCACAGAGAGCATTTTTAGTGCATCAAAGAGATACAGAAGGTGGGACTCAGAGGGAAAATCAGGAACCACACTTTTAGTACTGGACACAGCTCAGCAGTATAAAAGTCACATAAAATATTAAGCTGAACTTGAGATTTTTTTTTAATGTTGTGAAATCTGTTGACATATGAGACTCAATGGGACACAAAAAACGGAAGGGATTAATACCTCTTCTAATGGAAAAATCTCCCCTGACGGAATAGAAGCAAGCCCTAGGACCTGATAAACTGAATCCCGCATTCATCTTTCTGCGAAGGACCTTAGGTTGTAAATCACAAGTGTCTAGGCTGAAAAGTTCAATCAGTCAAGATGCGGTGGTAATGGGTCAAGTTCATGCATCAATCCAAAGACAGACTGGTTAGTTTTACTCCGCAGTCAAAGGTTATGCCACATCCCGATGATAAAATCTATGCTCTTTTCAGGAGCAAGGAGTTGGCTGGCTTGACAGAGCCTGTCACAGCAAGGGACAAAACTACTATAAAGACAGAGCTTCCCATCCAAGCCAGCATGCCAGCCACCCATGGAAGTCCTACCTGTGCCACAAGGTCAGACTCAGGGTCCCTGTCTCAGTCAGCTTAGGCTGCCATAACAGAATACCACAGACTGAGTGGCTTAAACAACAGAAATGTATTTTCCCATAATTCTGGAGTCTGAAGGTCCCAGATCAGGATGCCAGCGGGGTTGGGTTCTGGTAAAGGCCCTCTTCCTGGCTTGCCTTTCCTCAGTCCAAATGCATGGAGAGAGGGAGAAAGAGATGACTCTTTCTCTCCTTTTTTTTTTGAGACAGAGGCTCACTTTGTCGCCAGGCTGGAATGCTGTGGCATGATCTCGGCTCACTGCAACCTCTGACTCCCTGGTTCAAGGAATTCTCCTGACTCAGCCTCCTGAGTAGCTGAGATTACAGGCATGTGCCACCACACCCTGCCAATTTTTGTATTTTTGGTAGAGACGGAGTTTCATTATTTGGCCAGGATGGTCTCGATCTCCTGACCTCGTGATCCACCCGTCTCGGCCTCCCAAAGTGCTGGGATTATAAGGATGAGCCACCGTGCCCCGGCCAACTCTTCTTCTTCTTATAAGGCTACCAATCCTAGTGGACTAGGTCCCACTCTTATGAATTTGTTTAACCTGAATTGCCTCCAGAAAGTCCAGTCTCCAAATACAGTCACACTAGGTGTTAGGCCTTCGATATATGAATCCAGGAAAACACAGTTCAGTCCATCACACTCACCTTCCATACACAGCCTTCTTTTACCTCCCTAATCAGACATAATCTTCCCTAGCAAAAAAAAAAAAAAAAAAAAAAAAAAGATGAAAGAGGATATTTTTTCTTTGAGGAAGACATTTTAAACACTTTTACCTAAACCTTTTTCTAAACACTGAAAGAGTTGAACATGTAAATCAATAATGAAAAGATAACCTGCTCATATCCAAGTGGACAACTAACTCATGAAGGCTATGGGACAAAAAGCAAGGTCAAAAGAAGACAATTCTTATGAATTTGCAGATTTAAGCTTCCAAAATGGTGAATTGCACAATCTCTGGTAGAATAGATTCTCAATGTCTAGTGAACAAACAAATGAATACATGAATGATGGATATTTTCTGATAATGAGAAGAAACTAATATAAATTAAAATCAAAGCCAGAAATGGCCTCATCAATGCTTATTCAAGGCTAAAGTTGACTAAAATGACTACCCCTTTAAAATCAGGATTTCAAATTATAAAACTATAACATTTCAAACACAGATAATTACATTTCTTATCAAACGCATGGGTTCTTGTAAAATAATTCAGTTTAATATATACCCAATTTAATTAAAATTTATTAGTGGTTGTGGACTAAACCAAGTGTATCTTAATTAAATCAGAACATGGCTCACAGATGTTAAGGTCAACCCCAATTTTAATAAAGAAGATGCAAATACAATCATTAGGGACTTGGCTGAGTAATTGTGGTCGGGTGGAAAGTAAGATGAATGGAAGGCCAGGAAGACCCCTTCTACTCAAGGCTAAAAACTAAAACGACCTACGGAGTGCAAGTGCAGAAAGATGGGGTTGCCTGCTCAGTGAGCCGCTGAAATGGAGGCAGGAAATTCAGGTATGAAAACCCAAGTCAACAATCAATTAATAAACTTACATTGGATAAGGAAGGAGGAGGCACTTTCGCTGACAGTTTACACATCATGGAAGGTTGCAGTGGGTTCCGCTATCATCAAAACAATCAGAAATGAAAACAGGACATTCTTAGAGCCAACGCTAAAGCCTGAAGGGACTGCATGAATAAGGTTGACACAAAATACAAAGTTTTCAGTTAAATCAGAATTTCAGATAAACAACATTTTTTTTTTTTTGCTAAAAGTATGTCCTATGCAACATGCATCCTGTATCATCTTTTCTAAATTTGGCACCTACACGTGCAAAAGGCTTATCAAGGAGCTTTCTGTAATTCCAATATAAACCACAACATTTATTGAAGAATTATCATTAAGGGCTGACGGAAGTCTTAAAATAGAAAGTGTATACCTGAATTACACTGTAGGCTCATTGCCAGCCCTTGGAAGGGATGTGGAGAGACGATCTAAATTTTAACATTTGGGTCATTCCTATCCACCTGCCTAGGAGTCCTTCTTCTGAATGTATCTCCCTCAGAGCACAGCATACTCTGAGGAATGTGTCAGTCACAGGGAGCTATGCTGGTCAGAAAATCAATCCAGAAATGTTGATTTCAGGTCTATTCCGTAAACAGAACTGTGCTGTTAATCAAAGCCCAATGGCACCTCTGCACCCCTGGAGATTCTGTGGGCGGATGAAGAAACTGAGGCCCTAGACAGTGAAATGGCTTTTCCAAGGTTTAGCTGGGTCTCCCTGGCAGAGCTAAGACTAGCACCCTGCTATTGTAAATCACCTTTCCATGAGTCTTTCAGTACGGAATAAAGCTTATAAATGCTATTGAAGCTCAGAAATATATATATATATATATAAATTTTATATATTATATATAATTAATAATAAATATATATTAATTATATAATTAATATATAAATATATAATATATATTAATTTCTTGCTCTTTGGATGTTTAGGAAAAAATTTAGATAGGTGAAGATATCACTCATTTAACAGTGTCTATTCACTGTCAACTTCATGCCCAGAACTGTTGTAGATGCTGGGACCACAGACACAATGCTGCCCTATAAGGAGATTTAGCAGATGCTCACCACAACCTTCCCCACCTCCTGCCAGGCACAACCAGACTACATTTCCCAACCTGCCTTGCAGCTATGTGGCCATGTGACTGAGCACTAGCCAAGGGAATGTGGGTGGGAGTGATGTCAGATATTCCCAGGCCAGATCTATTGGAAACCTTCTGCATTAGTCAGAGCTCCCCAGAAAAACCGAACCAACAAGAGAAATGGAGATGGAGATAGAGAAACATGAAGAGATCTAGAGATAGAGATTGGGAGATGTAAAAAGATTATAAGGTATTGCCTCACATGATTATGAAGGCAGAGAAGTCTTTACCATCTGCTGTCTGCGAGCTGGACACCCAGGAAAGCCGGTGGTATAGTCTGAAGGCTGGAGAGCCAGAGAGCTGACAGTGTAGATTCCACTCTAAGCCTGAAGTCCTGAGAACAAGAAGCATGAGAGAAAAAGAAGATTGATGTCCCAGCTCAGACAGTTGGTTAGAATGGGAATTCAACCTTCCTCAGGCTTTGTGTTCTGTTCAGGCCCTCAGTGAATTGAATGATGTCCACCCACATGGGAGAGAGCAAACTACTTTACTCAGTCTATGGATTCAAATGCTCATCTCTTCCAGACTTCCCCTCTCAGACACACCAGAAATCACCCCATGGTCCAGTCAAGCAAACCCCTAAAACTAACCATCACACCCTCCATGTGAAAGGAGGCAGAAGATCCAGCAGAAAAGTCCCAGGCCTCAGAGGAAGGAGGACTCACAAAACGTGTCAGTGAATCACTACCTGGAAGGCTGGGCACCAGACACTCACATAGAGCTGTCACACGAAGAGAGAACTAATCCTCTATTGTGTGAAGTGGCTGAGGTGTAGGAGTCATTTGTTCCAGGAGAGAGACAACCATGATACACTGCCCTAGTGGAACTCAGAGAAAAGACATGTTCTGGGCAAATACACAAACAAAAACAGATATGACTGCAACTTGTTGTGAGTGTTTTGTAGAAACAACATGAGCACAATGATAAAGAAAAGCCGAGATGCAGGAGGCTGCTCTGATAGGTTTGGACATGGCTGGTAATGAGCCAATTACAATAAGAACGGTGAGAGTAATAGCAGATGCCACTACAGTGTCCTGTTTGTGGAAGGCCCTGGGATAAATATTTCATGCACTGTAACTCATTTACTCTCACAACAACCTATGAGGTAGGAATTATTATCATCTCCATTTTACAGATAAAAGTAAGGATCCTTGAAGCCACCTATACTATTTCATTCTCATGCTGCTATGAAGAGATACCTGAGACTGGGTAATTTATAAAGGAAAGAAGTTTAATTGACTCACAGTCCGGCAGTGCTGGTGAGGCCTCAGGAAACTTACAATCATGGCAGAAGAGGAAGTAAACATGTCCTTCTTCACATGGCAGCATGAGGGAGAAGTGCTGAAGAAAGAGGGAAAAGCCCAATAAAATCATCGGATCTCATGAGAACTTATTACTACAAGAACAGCATGGAGGGAACTGCCCCCATGATTCAATTATGTCCCACCAGGTCCCTCCCATGACATGTGGGGATTATGGGAACTACAATTCAAGATGACATTTGGATGGGGACTCAACCAAGCCATATCACCAGCATATTTCCTGATTGGTCAAAGCCTGTACTATACCAACTGTTAAGTCTTTATTATTATTATTATTACACTTTAAGTTCTGGAATACAAGTGCAGAATGTGCAGGTTTGTGACATAGGTATATATGTGTCATGATGGTTTGCTGCACCCATCAACCCATCATCTACATTAGGTATTTCTCCTAATGCTATCCCTCCCCTAGTCCCACACCCCCTGACAGACCCCGATGTGTGATGTTCCCCTCCCTGTGTTCATGTGTTCTCATTGTTCAACTCCCACTTATGAGTGAGAACATGCAGTGTTTGATTTTCTGTTCTTGTGTTAGTTTGCTGAGAATGATGATTTCCAACTTCCTCCATGTCCCTGCGAAGGACATGAACTCATCCTTTTTTATGGCTGCATAGTATTCCATGCTATATATGTGCCACATTTTCTTAATCCACTCTATCGTTGGTGGGCATTTGGGTTGGTTCCAAGTCTGCTGTTGTGAACAGTGCAGCAATAAACATATGTGTGCATGTGTCTTTATAATAGAATGATTTATAATCCTTTGGGTATATACCCAGTAATGAGATTGCTGGGAAAAATGGTATTTCTAGTTCTAGATCCTTGAGAAGTTGCCACACTGTTTTCCACAATGGTTGAACTAATTTACACTCCCACCAACAGTGTAAAAGCATTCCTATTTCTCCACATCCTCTCCAGCAACTGTTGTTTCCTGACTTTGATCACCATTCTAACTGGCGTGAGATGGTATCTCATTGTGGTTTTGATTTGCATTTCTCTAATGACAAGTGATGATGAGCTTTTTTCATATGTTTGTTGGTCACATAAATGTCGTCTTTTGAGAAATGTCTGTTCATATAGCCCACTTTTTGATGGGTTTTTTTTTTTCTTGTAAATCTGTTTAAGTTCCTTGTAGATTCTGGACATTAGCCCTTTGTCAGATGGATAGGTTGCAAAAATTTTCTCCCATTCTGTAGGTTGCCTGTTCACTGTGATGGTAGTTTCTTTTGCTGTGCAGAAGCTCTTTAGTTTAATTAGATCCCATTTGTTAATTTTGGATTTTGTTGCCATTGCTTTTGGTGTTACAGTCATGAAGTCTTTTCCCATGCCTATGTCCTGAATGGTATTGCCTAGGTTTTTTTCTAGGGTTTTTTTATGGTTTTAGGTCTTATGTTTAAGTCTTTAATCCATCTTGAGTTAATTTTTGTATAAGGTGTAAGGAAGGGGTCCAGTTTCAGTTTCCTGTATATGGCTAGCCAATTTTCCCAATGCAATTTATTAAATAGGGAATCCTTTCCCCATTGCTTTTTTTCAGGTTTGTCAAAGATCAGATGGTTGTAGATGTGTGGCATTACTTCTGAAGCCTCTGCTCTGTTCCATTGGTCTATGTATCTGTTTTGGTACCAGTACCACGCTGTTTTGGTTACTGTAGCCTTGTAGTATAGTTTGAAGTCAGGTAGCATGACGCCTCCAGCTTCGTTCTTTTTGCTTAGAATTGTATTGGCTATATGGGCTCTTTTGGTTCCATATGAAATTTAAAGTAGTTTTTTTCTAATTCTGTAAAGAAAGTCAATAGTAGCTTGATGGGGATAGCATTGAGTCTACATATTACTTTGGGTAGTATGGCCATTTTCACAATATTGATTCTTCCAATCCATGAGCATGGAATGTTTTTTCCATTTTTTTTTTTTTTTTTTTTTTTTTGTCCTCTCATTTCATTGAGCAGTGGTTTGTAGTTCTCCTTGAACAACTTTGTCAGTTGGATTCCTAGGTGTTTTGTTCTCCTTGCAGCAACTGTGAATGGGAGTTCACTCATGATTTGGCTTTCTGTTTATTATTGGTATACAGGAATGCTTGTGATTTTTGCACATTGACTTTGTATCCTGAGACTTTGCTGAAGTTGCTTGTCAGCTTAAGGAGATTTTGGGCTGAGACAATGGGGTTTTCTAAATATACAATCATGTCATCTGCAAACAGAGACAATTTGACTTCCTCTCTTCTTATTAGAATACCATTTATTTATTTCTCTTGCCTGACTGCCCTGGCCAGAACTTCCAATACTATGTTGAACAGGAGGGATGAGAGAGGGCATTCTTGTCTTGTGCCAGTTTTCAAAGGGAATGCTTCCAGCTTTTGTCCATTTAGTATGATATTTACTGTGGGTTTGTCATAAATAGCTCTTATTATTTTGAGATACAGTCCATCAATACCTAGTTTATTGTGAGTTTTTAGCATGAAGGGATGTTGAATTTTATCAAAGGCCTTTTCTGCATGAATTGAGATAATCACGTGTTTTTTGTCACTGGTTCTGTTTATGTGATGGATTACCTTTATTGATTTGTGTATGTGGAACCAGCCTTGCATCCCAGGGATGAAGCTGACTTGATTGTGGTGGATAAGCTTTTTGATGTGCTTCTGGATTCAGTTTGCCAGTATTTTATTGAGGATTTTCACATCGATGTTCATCAGGGATATTGACCTGAAATTTTCTTTTGTTGTGTCTCTGCCAGGTTTTGGTATCAGGATGATGCTGGCCTCATAAAATGAGTTAGGGAGGATTCCATCTTTTTCTATTATTTGGAATAGTTTCAGAAGGAATGGTACCTGCTCCTCTTCATACCTCTGGTAGAATTCAGCTGTGAATCCGTCTGGTCCTGGGCTTTTATTGGTGGGTAGGCTATTAATTACTGCCTCAATTTCAGAACTTGTTATTGATCTATTCAGGGATTCAACTTCTTCCTGGTTTAGTCTTAGGAGGGTGTATGTTTCCAGAAATGTATCCATTTCTTCTAGATTTTCTAGTTTATTTGCACAGAGGTGTTTATAGTATTCTCCGATAGTAGTTTGTATTTCTGTGGGATCACTGGTGATATCCCCTTTATCATTTTGTATTGTGTCTATTTGATCCTTCTCTCTTTTCTTCTTAGGGGCAGTTGTTGATGCAGCTTCAGCAGGCTTAAACTTTCCTGCCTGCCAGCTCTGATGAGAGCAGCAGATCTCCCAGCACAGCATTCAAGCTCTGCTGAGAGACAGACTGCCTCCTCAAGTGGGTCCCTGACACTCGTGCCTCCTGACTGGGAGACACTTCCCAGCAGGACTCAACAGACACTTCATACAGGAGAGTTCTAGCTGGCATCTGGCAGGCCCCCGTATGAAGCTTCCAGAGGAAGAAACAGGCAGCAATCTTTGTTGTTCTGCAGCCTCCGCTGGTGATATCCAGGGAAACAGAGTCTGGAGTGGTCCTCTAGCAAACTCCAGCAAACCTCCAACAGAAGGGCCTGATTGTTAGAAGGAAAACTAACAAACAGATAGGAATAGCACCAACATCAACAATAGAAAAGTCCACACAAAAACCCCATCCAAAGGTCACCAACATGAAAGACCAAAGTTAGATAAATCCATGAAGATGAGGAAAAACCAGCACAAAAAGGGTGAAAATTCCAAAAACCAGAACGCCTCTCCTCTTCCAAGGGATCACAACTCCTCGCCAGCAACTAGACAGAGAATGAGTTTGACGAATTGACAGAAGTAGGCTTTAGAAGGTGGGTAATAACAAGCTACTCCGAACTAAAGGAGCATGTTCTAACCCAATGCAAGGAAGCTTAGAACCTTGAAAAAGGTTAGAGGAATTGCTAACTAGAATAACCAGTTTAGAGGAGACCATAAATGACCTGATGGAGCTGAAAAACAGCATGAGAACTTTGTGAAGCATACACAAGTATCAATAGCTGAATCAGTCAAGTGGAAGAAAGGATACCAGAGATTGAAGATCAACTTAATGAAATAAAGCATGAAGACAAGATTAGAGAAAAAAATCAATGAAAAGGAACAAACAAAGCCTCCAAAAAATATGGGAGTATGTGAAAAGACGAAACCTGCATTTGACGGGTGTACCTGAAAGTGACAGAGAGAATGGAACCAAGTTGGAAAACAGTCTTCAGGATATTATCCAGGAGAACTTCCCCAACCTAGCAAGGCAGGCCAACACTCAAATTCAGGAAATACAGAGAACCACAAAGATACTCTTCAAGAAGAGCAACCCCAAGACACACAATCGTCAGATTCAACAAGGTTGAAATGAAGGAAAAAATGTTAAGGGCAGCCAGAGAGAAAGGTCAGGTTGGGTTGGGGGATGAGTGGTGGGGAGTATTTTAGGTAGAGCAGTGGTTCTCAATCGAGGGTGATTTTACCATGCAGGAGACATTTGGCAATGTTTTGCAACATTTTTGGTTGCCACTACTTGGGATGAGTGTATGCTACTGGCCTCTGGTTAGTAGAAGCCAGGGATGCTGCCACAAATTCTATAATGCATAGGACAGTGTCCCTCACAACAAAGAATTATCTAGCCCCATATGTCAATAGTGTTAAGGTGGAGAAACCCTAGGGGAGAGTAAAAAGTATATGCAATGCCCCTCTATTCATCAATTTTGTGTTGCTATAAAGGAATACCTGAGACTAAGTAATTTATAAAGAAAAGAGGTTTATTGGGCTCTCGGTTCTGCAGACTGTACAAGCATGGCATCTGCATCTGCTTGGCTTCTGGTGAAACATCAGGAAGCTTACAATCATAGCAGAGGATGAAGGTGGAGCAGGCATGTCACATGGCAAGAGAGGGAGCAAGAAAGAGAGGAGGTGGTGCCAGGCCCTTTTAAATAACCAGGTCTCACATGAACTAACAGAACAAGAACACACTCATTACTATGAGAAGGTCACCAAGCTGTCCATGAATGATCTACCCCCATGACCAAAACATCTCCCACTAGGCCCATCTCCAGCACTGGAGGTGATATTTCAATGTGAGATTTGGAGGGGACAAAATATCCAAACCATATCAGCTGCCCCTATAATGGCAAAGCCCCAGTGCAGCTGGCACTGGTATACATCAGATGGACCGTACATCAGATGGAGTGGCACCAAATGATGTTAGTAAGGTAGGCAGGGTTAAGAGCACACAGAGGAACCCTTGTAAGATACAGTAGGAGTTGGGATTTTACTTCAGATGTAGGGGGAAGCATAACGGACCACTGATGACTGCTATAGAAAATAGAATGGAGAAGGAGTCAAAAGATAAAAAGCTGCTCTGTGGACCAGTGAGATATGAAGAGGGTTAGAACAAAACGTGATGGCAGAGGTAGAGTAAAGTGCACAGACTGGAACTTCAACTTGGAGCTGGGAATGGCAGAATGTGTTGATGGCTTGCATGGGATGGCGGGCTGGGGAAGAGGGAGGAGGAAAGGATGATGCTCCAGGCTCCGGCTTCAACAACTGAGTGAGTGGGGTTGTCATTTACTGTGAGTGAAAAGAGGGAGAAAACTGGGAGGAGGTCATGACAATTCGGAAAGGCCTGTGAGCAAGCACACAAATATGTCAAGTGGCTAGTTGAATGCGCGGGTCTTGGGTTCACATAAAACATATGGGCTGAAGATTTATGTGGGAGGCATGAGGATATACCAGCTCTCCCAGGGATAGAGAAAGGTGACCCAAGATGAGCCCTATGGCCCTCAAATATTTACAGTTAGGGAGAACAGGAGGAGCCAGCAATGGAAAAAAGCAAAGGCCAGATCTGAAGACAATGTGGATTGTGATTATCTGGAAGAGAGAATGCCTCCCAGAAGAAGAGAGTCATCATCTACCCCAACCATAGTGAGAAGTGAAATAAAACACGATATGAAGGCCATTGGTGACCTTGAAGGGCACAGTCTAAAACAAAGGTGAGAGTAAAAGTCAGATTACCAGGGCCTGAGATAGTAAGCACAGACAATATGTGCATAGAATTCTTTTGAGAACTGAGAATTTTTTTTGCTGTGAAATGGAGCAAAATGATAGGGTAATTGCTGGAACCTGAAGGGGTCAAGGAAGATTTAAGAGGATGAGAAAAACCACTGCCTGTTTGTAAGCTATGAAAAATGATATAGCAGAGAAAAACTGATGATGCAGGAGGAAGGGGAAGGAACAAGAAGCAGTTAAATCCTTGAAAAGACGGTAGGAGTGGTGGCTTCCAGAGAACACAGACCTGGAGAGGGAGAAAGGAGAAGTATTGTACTTCCAGTGCAGACGGGTTCCTAGGTTTGATGCTGCTAAATGAAGATGTATCCATCTAACTCCTCCTATTTTCACAGCTAACTCACATTTAGCTGATGACCTGGTTGTGAGAAGGACAGAAAGGAATAGGGTGCTGGGAGGTTTGAGGAGAAAAATTGAAGTATGAAATGGTTATCCCAAAGAATGAAGAGCAAATATTCTGGGAGTTGTGAAGGGAATAGGTTTGATGGGCAATGTTGGAAACTCATGAGAAGTTTGAGACCATGAGTTTGAAGTGAAGAGCCAGCCAACTTGCCTGAAGTCCTACAGCAACATTTCATGTTTCAGATGCAGACCTAGACAAAGCAAGTGCTGCGGGTTCTCCAGTACACACCCAGCCCCCTTCAGCATATAGCACTCACTCTCCCACTGACCACAGCACTGCCTGTGGGAGGCTCATATCTGAGTCCCCACTATGGGAACTGCCCACGACTGAAGGGAGCTGTTCCCCCAGGTCATGGTTGCTCAGGGAAAAGAAAAAAAGGCCTTCTTACCTCCATGAAGAGACACTCAGGGCATGACAAGGGTCAGGCCGTATCCGTTAGTGTGAAGAGAGCCACACTTTCTCAAAGGAAGACAAAAGGGGCAAGTCATCCATTTTATTAGACTAATTTTTAGAGCGGCTTTGTGTTCACTGCAAAATTGAACAGAAAGTACAGAGAGTTCCCATATATCCCTGGTACCCCTCCACACACAGCCTCTCCCACTGTCAACATCAGGCACCAGAGCAGTACTTTTGTTACAAAAATAAACCTACACTTAACACATCATTATCACCCAAAGTCTACAGTTTACATTAGGATTCACTCTTGGTGTTGTACATTCTATGGGTTTTGTATAATGACATCTATCCACCATTAGAGTATCATATGCAGTAGTTTGTTACTGCATATGATACTCTTACTCTATTATGCAGTTTATTACTGCATATGATACTCTGTGACATACACCAATTTTCATGGGTTACTACATTCATTTGCTAGGTCACCCATAACAAATTACCACAAACCTTGTGGCTTAAAGCAGCAGAAGCTTATTCTCTCACAGACAGAATCCAAATTCACAGAGGCCATCCAAAATCAAGGTGTTGGGAAGGTCATTCTCCCTCCCAAAGCTCTGGGGAAGAATCTGCCCTTTGGGTCTTCCAGTGTCTGGTGGCCACTGGTGTCCTCCGTATTGTTTGGCTTGAAGACACAATCTCCGCCTCCATCTTCTCACCACCTTCTCCTCTGTGGCTGCTTCTCCTTGGTGTGTCTCTTATAAGCATCCACCCAGATATAAGGACCCACCAGATAGCCCAGATAAATCATGTCAAGATTCTTATTTGCACCTGCAAAGACCCTTTCTTTAAATAGGGTCACATTCACCAGGTTTCAAGGATTAAGACATGGACATGACTTCTTAGAGGCCTCTGTTCAACCCACTACAGTTACTCAGAGGTGGGGCAGAGCTGGACAGAAATATCTCTGGCCTTCTCCACAACTGGAGACAGATGAGGATACTAGATGCTGGGCATAGGTGGGAACAGAGGCCATGCTGGGCCCCATTAATAATGATAGGTGAGGCGGGGAAACTAGAGTGCATGATGAGAAATTACTTAATAGGTACAATGTACATTATTTGGGTGATGGATACCCTAAAACCCCTGACTTCACCACTATGTAATCTATGCATGCAGCAAAATTGTACTTGTACCCCATATGTACCCCTATACCCATTTTTTCAATAAATCAATTTTAAAAATAAAAATGTATTTTAAAATAATGATGATGAAGCCAGTGAGGAGTGCAGTGGCGGTTCAGAGGGGCCTTATTTTGATCAATACTTGAGAATTAAGATCAGCTCCCTCACACTCAGCCCCTCAATGCTGTTCTCAGTGACTTGTGTTAAACCTGATTGCCAGAGAATACATGAACCACAACCAAAACCAGAGTAGACCCAGCTGTTCCAGTAATTTTGTGCCAGCACCAGAACTGCAAAGCTAAGAGGAAGAGAAAAGGCTTCTTGCTTTCCTGTGACATTTTATTTATTATTATTATTATTATTATTATTATTATCATTATTATTGAGATGGAGTCTCATTCTGTCACCCAGGCTGAAGTGCAGTGGCACAATCTTGTCTCACTGCAACCTCCGCCTCCCGGGTTTAAGCGATTCTCCTGCCTCAGCCTCCCGAGTAGCTGGGATTACAGGCACCTGCCACCACACCCAGCTAATATATTTATTTTTAGTAGAGATGGGGTTTCACCATGTTGGCCAGGCTGGTCTTGAACTTCTGACCTCAAGTGATCCAACTGCCTCAGCCTCCCAAAGTGCTGAGATTACAGGCATGAGCCACTGCACCCAGCTCCTGTGACATTTAAACTGTCAGCGAGAAGGACCTCTGCTCTGCTGTGAAAGGTTCAACTATTTTAAAGCTACATGTCATTTTTTATTTTTTATTCATATATAATCAACATTCATGTTTTCAGGTATGTTTGATAATTTAATATATTCAAGTAATTTTTAAAGATCAAATCAGTGTCATTGGTATATCCATCACCTCAAATATTTGCCTTTTCCTTATGCTAGAAACATTCCAATTATTCTCTGCTTGTTATTTCGAAATGTACAATAAATAAAGAAATAAACTTGTCTACGTTGATATCTACTCCCATTCTGGGGACAGATATGCTTAGGGTATATTTTCTTTCACTAATAAAATGGTGGATTAATTTTTCTGTGAAAATTCTTCTTTAAAGTTTACTGCTTCTAAAAGCATGGAATTTTATTTCTCTGGCAATCAGTGATGTTGAGCTTTTTTTTGTATGTTTGTTGGCCGCATGTGTGTCTTCTTTTGGGAAGTGTCTCACGCCAGTCAGAATGGTGATTATTATAAAGTCAAGAAGAAACAGATGCTGGCAAGGTTGCAGAGAAATAGGAACACTTTTACACTGTTGGTGGGAATATAAATTAGTTCAACCATTGTGGAAGACAGTGTGGCGATTCCTCAAAGATTTAGGTCTGGAAATACCATTTGACACAGCAATCCCATTACTGGGTATATAGCCAGAGAAATATAAATCATTCTGTTATAAAGATACATCCACATGTATGTTTGTTGCAGTACTATTCACGATAGCAAAGACATGGAATCAGCCCAAATGCCCATCAACAAGAGACCGGATAAAGAAAATGTGATACATATACACCATGGAATACTACATAGCCATAAAAAGGAGTGAGATCATGTCCTTTGCAGGGACATGGATGAAGCTGGAAGTCATTATCCTCAGCAAACTAATGCAGGAACAGAAAACCAAACATTGCATGTTCTCACTTTTAAGCGGGAGCTGAACAATGAGAACACATGGACACAGGGAGGGGAAAAACACACATTGGGGCCTGTCAGGGGAGGGTGGTGTGAGAGGGGAGGGCATCAGGAAAAATAGCTAATGTATGCCAGGCTTAATATCTAGGTGATGGGTTGACAGATGCAGCAATCCACCATGCCACATGTATAGCTATGTAACAAACCTGCACATCCTGTACATGTACCCCAGAACTTAAAATTTAATTTAGTTTAAAAGCATGGAAGTACAGTTGGCCACCACCACCCACCCACCCAATTTTCAATCAGATTCATCTCCAAACCACCTGGGGTCTGTTGCTGGAATATGGGGTGCATTATCCCAGAGAGCAGAGCCACAGACAGCACTGGCTCCCCTAGTCAGCCCTCAAAGCCATTGTCTTAAAGTCTAATTGGAAATGTTTTTAGAAAAGAGAATTTTACAATAAAAAAAAAGTCATGAATACAGTTCCAGTAGTCATGACTAAAACATCAAAACAGTCATGTAGAAAAGAGCGTCTTGTTAAGTCTCCTGAATAGTGACTGAGGAGAGCCTGAGTGAAGGAACCTGAGAGGGGAGAGAGGCCCACGGGATCCCGCAGGTGATGTCCGGCTCTCCCGAGAGCCCACGGTGGACGGTGCTAGCTCACTTTGTCACATGTTTCACTTCAGGAAAGGGGTGGCAAGCAGGACCCATTGTCACCTGGTGTCTTGTCCTTGTTTGTTTTGTGGTTTGGGTTTTGGTTCACCAAGAGAATTATGAAAGGGAGAGAGAGGAAAATATCCTTGATGTGCCTGAGCAAAATTATAGAAACAAGAGCAGGGGAGGGTAAGGCAGGTCAGTGTAGAGCTGAAAGAGGTTGCAGCAGCTGGAAATCCCTGGGCTGCAGGGCAGAAAGAGGTGGGAGGGAGACGCTGCAGAATACCAGGCTCCTCACTGACCTCCCAACCCTGCGACCTGGGATGAGTGTCCACATCTGACAGCCACTGAGAAGGCGGGCCTGGCAAGGTGGCCCTTGTATGTATTAATACATGGAGTGGGCACCTCTAGAAGTGGCTGTGATATGTGGGAAGGGTCACGTGGCAGAGGTGAAGGTGTACTGAAAGGCAGCACAGGAGGCTGGCTCTGCACATTCCTACCTGAGGATGAATGTAAGGGATCTGCCCTCCCCAGAGCCAGCACCCTCCATGCTCCACCTTCTGCTTGGGGGAACGGGTGCCTGGACCATTGAAAAGGGAGGCTGAGCACAAAGAACAGCTCAGATGAGAAAAAGCAAATCACAGGGCTTAGACGGACCTCATCCTACAGTACAATTAAATGACATCCAAGAATGAGCAGAAGAAGGACAAGACACAGCCCTTGGCACTGCCTTCATGTGGGGCCCACTCCAAAGCTGACAGGAGAGTCTGCAAGGGCTCTCCAGTGAGGACTTCACTCCCAGATCTCTGGGCAGAGCTCACTGGACTGGACTGATTCCTGTCCTTGCCACCCACGGCTCCTCCCAACCTAGTACTCCACTCCTTGGACCACTGACCCTCTGTCTGTTCCCATTCCCTCCAATCCCCCTACCTTGTACCTTCTACTGAAATCACTGAATCTTTATCCAGTGGGATGACAAGGCATCTGGCTCTATTTTCCCCCAAATCCAATCTTCATAGCATAAATGTTATGAACTTCTTTAGCTTTTGATAGTCAAAGACAAGTTATTGAATCTCAAGCACCATTTTTTGCTTTCAAAAAGCCCAATTCTTGCAAGTCAATAGCTTGGATCTCAAGACTATGGTCTCTTCATAAACTCCAAAAACTATCCAAGAAACTCATGATGAGACATGACTTCATTATCTGTGCTGTTCACTGTTCATGGCTATTATGGGGGAAGGAGGTGGCCATTACCACCTCCATGGAGACCTAAGATCAAGGAAACGCGGGTGTGAGAAGCATCAAAGTGTATGTGTTTGCAGGTGTATTACCCTGGCTAATAAATCTAAATGTTTTCCCAATAAAGCAGTTGGGTAACAACTGCAAAATATTTTATATGCTTTCAGAATGTCCAAGATGTGTGTAGGTGTGAATGTGCGCATTTGCCTATAACACAGGGGTATCACCTTAGACTAGTAGATGACTGGGCCACAGGATTCTGACAAACTTATGGGTTTTTTAATTATCCAAATGTTCTGCCCTGACCATGTGTTGCAATAATTGTTAGAAATATATGATAAATATACATTTTAAAAGAGTGAACAACAGAAATAAAATAAAATCATCAGGTGTTTTTGAATTGCATTTTTGTGGCAGCCCAGGAAACTGACACTGACTGGCCAGCAGGTGTCCAGGGTGAAAGACAAGCTGGGCCATTGGCCCTCTGTCCTGGGTCATTTCCAAGGCTCAGGCCATGGCCTCACACAGAGAGCTCCCAGCACTCCCGCATCTTTCTGGCTCTTTCTAAAGAGCTGATTCCTCTGAAAATTCCCCATTCCAGGGCTTTTGTACCCTCCCTTCTCCAAGTTCCAGTTCTAGAGGATAAGAGGTTTCCAGAATCCAGACACTTTGAGAATCCTGCGGTGCTGTCAGAGGCCCAAAATGTCATCCTGTATCCAGCTGCGAACAGAAGATTCTCGAACACCTACTCGCCTTACCCACTCTCCCAGAGGAGATGGCGCCCCTTCCAGCCTCAGTTGAGTCTGGAGCCTGGATTCGCTCTGCACTCCACCCAGTCTAAGAATCTCCTGGTAAGGTAGGCTGGACAGTGGCCTCTCAAAAGGTCCGTGTCCTAGTCCGCTAGCCCTGTGAATACGTTCTGTCAATAGGACACTGCGGATGCAACTCAGCATCTTGAGATGGCGAGAGTATCCTGGATTCTCCAGGTGGGTTCAATTTCACAGCACAGGTGTCCTTATAAGAGAGGGCTGAGGAAGAAACAGTATCACAGAAGAGGAAAAGGCGAGGTGACCTTGAAAGTGATGGAAATGCTGTACCCAGCAGCCTTAAACGTGAGAAAGATGAGGAACAGATCCTCACTGGAGCCTCCACAAGGAGCCGGCCCCGTCGACACCCTGATTTTAGGTTAGTGAGACGCTGCTCAGAGTTCTTTAAACTACTATGTTTGTGGCAATTTGTTACAGCAGCCAGAGAGCAACCCCTCCCTCCCATCCACCCCTACCCTGTTCTAATTGGATGATAGCTGGAGTCTTTCAGGAGCCCTTGTGTTTTATAACCCAATGGCCACAGTGACCCTAGGCGAGTCCCTGGTCCTTCAAGCTGCATGGTCACTATATGTGCTGCAGGCCCAGGGTCCACAGAAGGCACTAAGTAGGGAGCAAGACCTTGTTTGTTTTTTATTTCACCTGCTTCCCAAGCAGGAATTTCAATGCTGAAATCCTGTCATCACTATAGAGAAGCTGAGTGTAAGTTCTGTTGGCAGCAAAAATTAGCAATCAGTGGCTACTCCCTACTCAGAGGCAACAGACAAGTTCAAAGTCAGCTGTGCAAAAAGAGGCCATGGATGGCTGGGGATGTTGGGCTTGGATGTGGCTGGCTCCAGTTCTGGTCATGGCTGTCCTCGTGACCCATTCAGTATCATGCAAGGTAACCTTTAAATAGTTTGCATTTCCAGCTTTTCAACTGTGTGATAGGAATCAATTATGCCTTCTCTCCAGGGGTGCTGCAAAATCAGTTACGTTAAGTCTGTGCTAATTTTCACACTGTTTGTAACTAGCCAGTGACTCAAGTACAGCCTGATAAGTGGGGGTTGCAAACACCCTGGAGCGAGGTGAGTGAGCAGGACCATTGTTGCGTATTTCCTGAAACATGCATATTTGACATGTAGCTTGGCAATGCAGCCAAAGACAGGAAAGCAAGACTGTTGGCTCATATCATACTGCCCAGCACACTCTGCTTCAGTGTTTTCAAAATGTTTAGCTAAAAGAAAATTTACTCAAGGTGAAGCATAGATAGAAGCCCAACATGAAAAACTGATGAATGTGGCGTCATTCACATCGACATGAGGAATGGGCCCCTTTTTGACATCACTGTGTCACCTGACCTCAGCCCTGTGCTATTTATATCAAATCACATGGCCTCTTCCAGCTTCCTGCACAATTTCTTGCTTTCCTCTCCCGCGTTCCAGATTTGCCCCTTTGGAGTTAACCCCTTCAGGCCTCTCCTTGCTGCTTCTTTCACAACCAGCTTCATACAGTCATCTGCCTAAAAAATCTGTTACTGCTAAAGGTACCTCCCTGTCAATGTTCCATAATTACAGGGCAATAGAAAATAAACACTACTATATCCCAAAGGCAACCTCATTCAGTGACCAAGAAAAGGCCAGAGAATTAAAGAAAAAAATGTAGAAAACAACACAATTTATAAAATGCCTGGATTGTACCCATGAAGAACTTTTAATACATGCAGATTCAACAGCGGGGCTTGAATCATTTCTGAGGTGCGTTCTGACACCTGCCCACAGGTCCTGTTACTGTCCATACTCTGCTGGTTCTGGAGCCACTGAGCCCTCTGCTCGTTACGTCCCCGTGCCTCCCCTCCACTGCCACCCAGTTCTAGCTGCATGGATAGTTTGAATTTGGCTCCTGTGTGGCAGCAGAGAGACATTGCAGGTGTGGAAAAGAGATATTCAAGGAGAACTCCTAGCTGAGGATGTTGGCTTGATGCAGCCAGAATAGCAAAGGCTGAAATAAATACCAGCAACAGAGAGCAGGCACAGGCTGTTTACTCTTTACTTGTTATAGCACGGGAGGCAGTTGCTGTCACTGGTGTTTGGCAGAGACTGAAGGGAGGCAGAGGATCAGGGAAGCTTCACAGTGGCGAAGTGGGACGCTGCAGGTGTGCCCTGAGTGGAGGCTGCTGGCCTGGGGAAGCTGCAGGTGGGGTTCACTAGAAGCCAGGAATCCCACGTGATTGGTTAGGGGAGCGAATGTGGCTTTCTCTGGCAGGTCCTGAGTTGGAAGTAGGGGAAAAAATTAGAGTTGTCAGTGATGAATCAAGTCCTGGCCACTTGGGGCTGGTTGCTACAGGTGCTATTGTTTGGCTCATTTGGTGGCTAGAGGCAGCAATCTGACTTCCTGGGCTGGTTGCTGTAGATCAGTGGTCCCCAACCTTTCTGGCACCAGGGACCAGTTTTGTGAAAGACAATTTTTCCACAAGACCTGGGCAAGAGTGGGGGGATAGGGTGGGAGGGGATGGTTTCAGGATGAAACTATTCCACTTCAGATAATCAGGCATTCAATTCTCATAAGGAGAGTACAACCTAGATCCGCTGCATGTGCAGTTCACAATAGGGTTCACGATCCTATGAGAATCTAATACCACTGCCGATCTGACAGGAGGCGGAGCTCAGGCAGTAATGCTCGCTCACCGCTCACCCACCACTCACCTCCTGCTGTACAGCCCAGGTCCTAACAGGCCACAGGCTGGTGTGGGTCTGCGGCCCAGGGGTTGGGGATCCCTGCTGTAGATAATGAGTTGGTTTCCTGGGCAGGTGATATGGTTTGGCTGTGTCCCCACACAAATCTCATCTTGAATTCCCACGTGTTGTGTTGTGGGAGGGACCCATTGGAAGGTGACTGAATCATGGGGGCAGGTCTTTCCCATCCTGTTCTCGTGATAGTGAGTAAGTCTCACAAGATCTGATGTTTTTAAAAAGAAGAGTTTCCCTGCACAACTTCTCTTTGCCTGCCACCATCCACTTAAGATGTGACTTGATTCTCCTTGCCTTCCACCGTGACTGTGAGGCCTCCTCAGCCATGCGGAATAGCAAGTCCAATTAAACCTCTTTCTTTTGTAAATTGCCCAGTCTCAGGTATGTTGTTATCAGCAGTATGAATACAGACTAATACAGATTGTGGGCTAGAGTTCTGTTTTCACATCTGGTGTGGCCTTATCCATTCATATATTCTGTCTCTCCAGCAGTAAACCAAGCAGTTTCAGCCTGTTCCAGCCACATCAGCCTGCAGTGGAGCAGTGATGGCAGGTGGGGGTTGGGGGGAGGGTAGTGGATTGAATGGTAGTCCCCCAAAAAGATACATTCATGTCCTAATCCTCAGAACCAGTGAATGTGACCTTATTTGGAAGAAGGGTCCTTATGATGTAATTAAGTTAAGGATCTCCAGATGCAGTTATCCTGATTCATCTGGATGGGCCCTTAATCCAACAACAGTGTCCTTAAAGGAGACAGAAGAGGAGACCAAGAGAGGAGGAGAAGGCTATATGAAGACGAAGGCAGAGATTGGAATAAGGCAGCTATGAGCCAAGGAACACCTGGAGCCACCAGAAGCTGGAGGAGGCAAGGAAGGATTCTTCCTAGACCCTTCAGCGGGCCTGGCCCTGCTGATGCCTTGATTTTTGACTTCCAGGCTCCAGAACTGTGAGGGCAACAAACGTCTGCTATGATCTACCAAGTGTGTGCTATTTGTTATGCAGCCCTAGGAGGCTAATATAGTGGCTCCTCTACACGTGCGCATTACAGCTTTGTTCCTCCAGTCTTGCCCTGCCTAAGGGGGAAGACTGGGGAAAGAGGATATTTCCTAGACTTGGTTCAAATAACCAAGATATTCGGAAGAAAATTGAAAAATTCAAACACTCAGATATTTTAGAGTGACTTTACGTTTTATACCGTGAAAATAGACGTCCAGATTTATTTTTATTTTCTCCTAGATGTTTGGCCTTTTGGAGATCTAGACTTCCTTTGGTACGTGGTCAACAGTCCCTTGAAGGTGTATCTGTGGCTATTTACCTAAATACACACATCAGATAGTGTCATTCATATGTTGGTAATTAATAATAAATATAGTAGAACTTGTTTATAGAACCAGTGTAATAGGCATGATGGGCAATACATATTACCTGAGGAACTGTAACCTATTTGGCATGCTTAGGATTTGTCCAGTTATCCTCTTAATACACTCCCGCATACTCTGGAGTTTCTCTTTACCCTCTTATCTCCTGCCCTCTTTTATGCATACATTCTGGTCACTTCTGAATTAGCCATAATATTTTAGAAGCAAAAAAACATGTCTATAGCCAAATAAGTACTGCATTGCTTTCCAAATTGAAACCCCAAATTGTTAAAACTCTGGACATTACCACTTTTCCCCATGCATTAATATGACGATTAACGTCATATTAATCGTTTAGACCCTGATTGACTCTAATAGACTCAAATAATGATAATTTATTATTTGAAAATAAATTTCCAATAATAGAGTGTGGACATGTAATTAATATGCATAACAAATGCTCTTGGAAATTCATGCAGAATATTCCCAACTGCAGTACCAGCTATCATTGCAGCATGCCCACAGAGGGTCAGCAGCATCCCAAAACATGTGCCCAGTCACAAATGGGCAAATTCACATCCACATGTGTAAACATATTGGAGAATAAGTTGGTATATTCAAGTGCAACTGATGCATGGATTCAACTTCTTTGACCCCAGCTTTGTTTCAAGATGTCAGTTTCTGCCGCTCAGCAGGAATTCCCCAGAAAAAACCTGCCGATTGGCATCTACAAAGCAGGCTCCATCTCTGCACTATTTTAGATCTTTCTTTTCTCATCTTTGTAGATAGAGAACAGCAGGAAGAATAAATGATTGGATTCAAATATGAAGGAATGTTCTCTTTTAGCAGACCTAATTTCATTATGTTTCACAGAGAAGGACTGATGAAGTCAACACATTTACACAGAAAATCTCTATGTCTCAAATGCAAATGTCAACGTATGGCACAAACCTTTATAATTTGCATTCCTTAGAACTACACTTCTAGAAATTGATCCTAGGGAAATACCAGAAAAGTGCAAAAAGACATATATCAAGGGTATTAATCACAGTAGTGTTTATACAGCAGGAAGAAAAAAAAAATCTGGAAGCAATCTAAAGTGAGGCAGGATAGGTCGTCAAGGAAGGTTCTTGGATGCAGCAACCATGGTGACCTGAGAGTCAACACAATCACATTGTAATTGAGCTCGTCCAAGCAAAGCTATCTTCAGTACAGACTTTCTCCTCTACAGAGCATGTGCACTTTGATTTTACCTGTCCTCAAACTGACCTTTTGCTCATTATAATAGTAAAAAAAACACCCCTGGGTGGAGATTTAAGGTGCTGATGAGATATGCGATGTATGAACAAGAATGTGCAGCTACTGCGCATGTGCACCCACATGACCACCCAGAACACGTTTAGAGCAACACCTCTTCCCACCTACTTATGAATAATTGTGTAAGACTCCCCTAAAGGGAGTCTCCCTAGAGCCAGTCTTTGCTGTCTCATCCTTACGAGCAGCCTGCCCTGATTCTCTTACGGTGTACTGTCTATTCTGCACCTAACTTTCAAAATATTCTTTTTCTTTTGCAATAAATTACTGTATGCTGCATCTCCTTTGCTGTGCATCTCTTAAATTCTTTCAAACTAAGAAGACAAGAACCAAGGTATCACAACAGTGCTCAACAAAGGAAATCAGTAGATAAATTATGGGATAGCTCCATAGTGGAAAACAATTAGAGTCATTAACATGAGGCTAAAAGAATGTATTTATGGGTCTGGAAAATGTTTATTACTTATTTTAAGTAGAAATTTGTTTTAGTTTCCTATGGCTGCTATAATAAATTACCACAAATTTAGTGGATTTTTAAAACCCACAAATGTATTATTTTGCAGTTCTGGAGGTCAAAATTTAAACGAGTCTCTCTCGGCTAAAATCAAGATGTCAGCAGGATGGTATTCCTTCTGGAGGTTCTCAGGGATAATACTTTCTCCTTGCCTTCCCAGCTTCTGGAGGCTGCCTGCAGGCCTTGACCCATGGTTGCTTTCTCCATCTTCAAAGCCAGGAGAGCAGCATCTTCCACTCTGTCTCTGACTCTGCCCTCTGCTTCCACTGGCACATCTGCTTCTTGACTCTGACCTTTCTGTCTATCTCTTATAAGGACCCTGTGATTACATGGGGGCCACATAGATAATCTAGGATACCCTCCCCATCTCAAGCTCCTTAACTTAATCACATCTGCAAAGTTGCTTTAGTCATTTAAGGTAACATAGTCACAAATTCCAGGGAATAGCATACGGACATCTTTGGAGGTCTATTATCCTGAGTGCCACAAAAGTTCAAATTGCAGAATAATATACCTAAGCATGGTTCCATTTTTCTATGTTTTGACAAAAATTATATAAATATCAGCCAACAGACACTCCTATCACTCAGGAAATGCCAAGGTTTTGAAGACCTGTGCCAGGAAGTGAGGATGAAGACTGGATGTATTCCTTGTTATACTACATTCAGCTTTTAAAATTCGCAAACCAGGAGGAGACCTGCCCTGCTTTTCTCAGCTCTTTGCTCTTAGCAGCCCTTTCCTTCAGTAATGATTGCAAAATGCACAGATGTACCAAAAGGGAGAAGGGGATAATGGAGGAGGAGAGACATATTTGGCTAATATTTACTCACATTATCTTCCACTCATGTGTGCATGCATATATATGTATATGCCATAAACCTTGAAGCTCATATGAGACCTCTCCCTGGCACAGCGACTCCATGCTCATATTTTCACTTATTTTTCTATTCAACAAATAAGTAGTGAGTCCCTACAATATAGTGAACTCCAGGAAAAGCTCTGGAATAGAGAAGGCACAGGGCTTGCCCCCACCGGGAGCTTACAATTTAGCAGGTGAGGGGGACACCAAACAGCTAGGGAAACAGATAATTACTTTATCACAATGGTGCAGTGAAGGAAAAGTACTGGGTGGTGTGAGCACATGCTGGGAGAGTAAAACTTGACAGCAGGATCAGAAAAGGCAGTCCCAGGCAGCTCCAGTCACTGTGAGGACTGAAGCATGCGTAGGTGTCAGCAAGATAAAGTTGGGAAGGTGGAGTGGAAAGAAGAGGGCCCCAGCATTAGAAACATGCATGCAAGCTCTGGATTGGGAAGCCTTTCTTCAAGGAACCAAATAAGGCATAGCATGGAGCACAGAGGATGAGAGAGAAGGAGGATGCAGCTGCAGGGGTAACCTGGGGCCGGGAATCGGGGTCCAGTGGGTGAAAGTAAAGGTTTTGGGCTTATCTAAAAAGCAATGGTGAGCCACTGAGAAGTTTAAGCAGAGGGTCAACATGATGAAATGTATGTTTTAAAAACCTGACTCCACTGCAGTGTCAAGAATAAACAGGAGGGAGCTAAGGAAATTTGGGGAAGAAAAATCAATTGCTATTTCCATGATATGATTGTGGATCTGACCCAGGTGATGGTATGGAGGCAGAGAGAAGTGGACAGGTATTTAGGAAGATGAACTCTGCCTCAGGGATGATGCCCAAGTGTCCAGCTTGAACAACCTGATGTTGCTTTAACTAATAAGGAATGGTGAAGGATCTAATTAGAGGACAAAGGATGGGAAGTGTCAGGGTATGGCATGAGTTTAGTTTCACTAATGTAGTCCCAATTTTGTCTCTTGTCTTTATAAACTCTCAACATCTCTCAGAAAATCTGCTATTTTGGTACCAAACCACATTTCCAGACTTCTTTCAGTATAAAAGTATTCCCAAGGTTCTTTTTTCTTTTTTAATCAGACCAAGAGCCTTTGGGTACAAAAATACAGCCACAAAATCTGTAAGATATCCCCTTAGGCTTAAGAAGTGATGTTAATTAACCACTCTTCTAAAGCTTATATCTATTGTAAATTTTAGCACAATGATTATAATAAACACAAGTAAGCTTGTTTTCTTTTAGGCAAAAAAACATTTGGAAACCTCAACCTGGAAACTTAACTCTACCCTGGCAAAGACCAGATCCCTCTGAGATGATTACTGCCATTACTACCCCACTCTCTTTTCTGTACTCAACCTTGATTAAATAATGGGAAACACATGGATAAAATGAGTCCCCTGCAAATGTCAAGGACAAAAGAACTGTTACCCCTAGGTTCCTCCTGCAACATGGCAGGTTTCCCTACTACACAGTGATTAATTCAGAGATATGGAGTTAATCTATAACAAAGTTCCAACAGACACATTTTAATACTGTTTACTGTGACCAGAAATGGATGGCACATACTGAAATGGTTACTAACCAATTTTCATAATCAAAAAGAATTATGCTTTATTGGCCAAAATATTAGTCATGGGATTAGAATCCATCCTCCCTTGAATAGCCTAATCCTCTTTAAAATGGCTCAGAGTATTACAGGTTAGCTTCACAGTAAATTTTAGTAAACCCATCACTCTTATAAAATAATTTCAGAAAAGGAAAAATCAAAGTTTTTTAAATCCTTGATGCTGATGAAACATTGAGCAAAATAAATGTCTTGCAAAGCACTTATATAATTGATTTATGCTAACTATCCTAATAGAGATACATTTGCCATTACAAATGGATTTGTATTATAAAGTGGAAACTAGCACTAGCACTGTGGAAACAAGTTCTCAGTGCCAGTTTTCTGAAAAATGTGATAGTAACAAGAAAAGGCATAGGGAAATGTCTCACCAAGCACCCTGCCTTCCAGCCACTTTTAAATGAAAGCCCTTTTTGTCAATGCTATTTTGAGTAAACGATGACCAGATAGGGTGGCTGATTGCTTTGTGACCTCTGTTTAACACAGCACCCTCTCCTAGTCAACACCATGTTGGCAAGCAAAAACAGCCCGAGCTTTTCAAAGCATCCAGTTTGCTCTGGGGGAACAGTCACCTTAAGACTTCTAAGAATTTCTTATGCATGCTATATTACTTGGCCACAATCTTGTCTTCCTATAGACTGCAAAAGTGCTTGAGAAACCAACAATGTGATCGCAAATGTGCTCCTGTAAGTTTCCACAGAGATTCAATTCCTTATTGGATCTTTTCATGTCATCTTGGATTCTTATTTTATTCTAATTTATTCACTGTCAATCCAGACTTATCAAAAAATCACAGTGATCACATCTATATATCTTTAGTCAAGTTACTGATAAAAACATTAAAGGTTACAGATCCTAGAACAATGACCTTTGACCAATTCCAAGTCAGCATAGAATGGCCTCATCACCTGACTTGTTCTTCCCAATAAGTGTCCTTGCATCCAACCCAAAGTTTTCTAAAGGCTTATCTGAAACTGAACATACACAAAATTAACAATGTGGGTCTCATGAATGCATGCCCTCAAACAGGTTCTAAGATTCAAAACCTTCCATTGACTAATGAAGAAAATCTCCCCTGGTTGCACCCCACCTAAACATGGGTTCCCATTACTGTCTCTCCTTTGCCATCTGCCCACAAGTCAGCCACCTTGTTGAAAGTGAAAAAGCTACTGCCAACATAATTTCAATCAAAATGCTTTTATACTTTTGGAGAGTATTAGTGTGATGGTTAATTTTATGTGGAAACTTGACTGGGCCATGGTGCCTACATATCGTTCAAACATTATTCTGGATGTTTCTGGGGACATGGTTTTTCAATGAGATTTACACTTAAATTAAGACTTTGAGTAAAACAGAATGTTCTCCATAGTGTGGTTGTCTTATCCACATTATGGATGAGATTAGACGAGATTGTCTCTCATCCAATCATTTGAAGGTCTGAATAGAACAAAAGACTGACTTCCCCCAAGCAAGAGGTATATATGCATATCCTATGGGCTCTGTTCATCTGGACAAGCCTCACTAATACAAAAATATATAATACTTTTTATTACAAAAAGTGCAAAAATTTGCTAATACATTGCACAAAAACAATCTTGTACCCATACTTCTTCAATTAGTCATTTTATCATAATAGCCTCTTTATTCTCTTTAAGTGGTTCACACCCAGAGTTCTTTAGAACTCTTTCAGGATGCTTCCAACTTCTTGTTTGTCTTTGAAGTCTTGAGTAAAGGAAATATAAATATTTCACCACTGCAATTCCTGTTTTCAACTCTTCGGAAGATCTCTCCTGAATCATGGGTCAAAATACAGCTACTCTTTGGTATAGAAGTCATAAGAATATTAATAAATCATAGTGGACTTATCAGTCATGCTTATTAATAAAAACATTACATTCAGGACACAAGAGCCCCTTAGAGGCAAATGAGAAAGGGAAGCCTAGCTGAGACTGACAGGAACTGGAGTGGCTAAGGGCAAGAGGACCCTGTGCACAAACACTTCTATGGAACATGAGGAAAGGCCTCACCTGTTCTAGGCACTGCCAGAGACATCCGCTTTTTTGTGGCTATAACAATGATATTTTCTATGACAAATGATTTCTCAGGAGAGGTCTTGGTCTAATGAGATGCTACCATAAAGTAATAAAACCACAAAAGACTGTAGAAAAACAGAATGATAGATAAGCTATGGAACACTGCCAAGTTGTCTTTGCATTTCAATTACTTGTGGCAATAAGAGACAGACATAATATGGGTAATAAAAAGCCAACCATAATCCAAAAACTTAATTTTAGCAAATGGTTCAAAGTCTTCCCACAAGATCCTTTACTAAAGCAATTGACAAATGTTGCATTTGCAGGAGAGAGCTACAGAAGCCTGCCTGAGAAGACCACTTAAAAGCCAGAGTCTCCCAGAGGAGCAGTGCTGGGTGAAGTATCCAGAGGTCTCAAAGAGACTGGCTCCATCCGTCCTCAACAGACAGCTGTATAAATAAGAATGCCGGTTCTAAATTCCAACAAAAGAATTCTTGACTCAGCAGGACACTTACTTCTTCTGATCAGCACATTCTCTCCCTTCTGAAAACTCCAACATTGACAGTTATAAACAAAAGGTTGTTTGATGAGCATGAAAGCATGAAGTGAGGACAAGGGAAGCTTGTAGAATAATTTGAAGGATAGTGATATCAAGTCTTGGGGAAACAAACCTTTCAGAGAGACCAAAACCTGTGCCTACTACTAGACATCCTCTCCATGAGCAGTGAAGTTCCTGCACCAGAAATATTCTGCTCGCCAAGTCTCGATCTCTGAGCCCCTGGTTTATAATCTGATCTCTAACAACAAGGTCTTTTCTCAGATGAGGTGGTTTAGAATAGATTAAGTACAGCTTTAGACATGCTAATACACCATAATTTCCTGAGAGCCACTGACTCTCCTTCCTCATCACTGACATCATGACTATATTCTAAAACTCCCCTAATACCCATTTATAGATCAATGCATAGGGTGAGTGTTGTGGGCTGAATTGTGTCTCCCAAAATGCATATGTTGAAGTCCTCTCCCCTCAGTTCCTCAGTGTACGACTGTATTTGAAGATAGGGTCTTTAACGAGGTGAATAAGTTAAAATGAGATCATTTTAAATGAGGTCCTCATCCATTACAAATGGTGTCCTTATAAAAGGGAAATTTGGACACAGAGGCAGGTACAAATAGAGGGAAGACCATGAGAAGGCACAGGGAGGAGATGGCCATGGACAAGCCACGGACAGAGGCCTGGAACAGAGTCTTCCTTCACAGCCTCAGAAGGAGCCAACCCTGCTGACACCTCTGTTACCGGTGGAAGAGATCCGAGTTACCCCGAGTTACTGGTAGTGAATCTATAAGGAACCACAGCAACTTCAGTCCTTGCCTCCTCAGAAGAAAGAATTCAACTGAGGGGCATAAAGCAGAAAAAGAGACCGAGGCAAGTTTCAGAGCAGGAGTGCTAGTTTATTTAAAAGGCTTTAGAACAGGAAAGAAAGGAAAATTCGTTTGAAAGAGACCCAAGCGGGCACCTGAAGATCCAAGAGAGAAAAGAGAGCAAAAGAAGACTGCAAAAAGGGAGCCTTTCACTTTGATCCCAAGACTTTTTGGGCTCACCTCTTTCCCATGATTCTTCCTTTTAGGGTGGGCTTTCCATGTGCCCACTGTTTGTTTTTTTTTTTTTTTTTTTTTTTTACCCTTTGGCATTGAGCACAGCGCAGTGTGTTTAAGGAGTTATATGCATGCCCATCTGAGCCTTTCTTCCCTTTTCTGTTGGAGTTGCCCCCAGAAGATCATACTTCACCACTTTTGTCTCTTAACACGTATGCCCAGGAAGTTGCTTCTCCCTGGGGTTTGCATTCAATTAACATTTTGATGTTAATGGGTGTGGACCATTAGCAAGTGGTCTCTCCCTGGTGCTGCCAAACTGTCATTTGTAGAAAGGCAATGCAATAACCACCAAACCATCACCAGACATTCTAGTGGGTGGAGGAACAGCCCTCTCCTGCCCTGCTCATGTCTAACTACCTGTAACTCCTCCATATCAGACTTCCAGCCTCCAGAACTGTGAGACAATGCATTTCTGTTGGTTAACTCACCCAATCTGTGTTACTTCGTTAGGGCAACCCTAGAAAGCTAATACAGTGGGTGGCTTCAGAACTTATGCGTGGATTTTTTCCTCTCAGAGTTTTTCATAATTTTAAGAGGTTTGCGTTAGTTTGTTTGTCCCTACCTACCACCACCACCAAACAATAAAAGTTACTACCCACAGCATAGCTAATCAGCAGGGAGCTCCCTATTGCCAAAGATGGAGGGAGGGAAGCTCTGTTAAAGGAGGGAGCAGGGATGCTTGTAGACCCCAAATTACATAATTAGCTCAGAGTAACTGGTAAAACATAGGTTGATAAAGAATCATGCATATATATTCATTCACACTATTGAATATCCATGAAACCATTGTCTTCACTTGGACCCTCAATATTCACCTACCCCTTTATTCCCAATCCCCTGCAATCTCTTCTTTTTCTCTTTTTTTAGTGATAAATGCTACATATTTATGGGGGAAGGCTAGAGTATTGTGGTGGTGACGGGTGATAACACTTTTTTTTATTATTATACTTTAAGTTCTGGGATACATGTGCAGAACGTGCAGCTTTGTTACACAGGTATACACGTGCCCTGGTGGTTTGCTGCCCCCATCAACCCATCATCTACATTAGGTATTTCTCCTAATGCTATCCCTCCCCTAGTCCCACACCCCCTGACTGGCCCCGATGTGTGATGTTCCCCTCCCTGTGTTCATGTGTTCTCATTGTTCAACTCCCACTTATGAGTGAGAATATGCAGTGTTTGATTTTGTGTTCTTATGTTAGTTTGCTGAGAATGATGGTTTCCAATTTCATCCATGTCCCTGCAAAGGACATGAACTCATCCTCTTTTATGGCTGCATGGTATTCCATGCTATATATCTGCCACATTTTCTTAATCCAGTCTATTGTTGGTGGGCATTTGGGTTGGTTTCAGGTCTGTGCTATTGTGAACAGTGCAGCAATAAACATACGTGTGCATGTGTCTTTATAGCAGAATGATTTATAATCCTTTGGGTATATACCCAGTAATAGGATTGCTGGGAAAAATGGTATTTCCAGTTCTAGATCCTTGAGAAATTGCCACACTGTCTTCCACAATGGTTGAACTAATTTACACTCCCACCAACAGTGTAGAAGCGTTCCTATTTCTCCACATCCTCTCCAGCATCTGTTGTTTCCTGACTTTTTAATGATCACCATTCTAACTGGTGTGAGATGGTATCTCATTGTGGTTTCGATTTGCATTTCTCTAATGACCAGTGATGATGAGCTTTTTTTCATATGTTTGTTGGCTGCATAAATGTCTCTTTTGAGAAGTGTCTATTCATATTCTTTGCCCACTTTTTGATGGAGTTGTTTTTTTTTTCTTGTAAATTTGTTTGAGTTCATTGTAGATTCTGGATATTAGCCCTTTGTCAGATGGGTAGATTGCAAAAATTTTATCCCACTATGTAGGCTGCCTGTTCACTCTTATGATAGTTTCTTTTGCTGTGCAGAAGCTCTTTAGTTTAATTAGATCCCATCTGTCAATTTTGGCTGTTGCCATTGCTTTTGGTGTTTTAGTCATGAAGTCTTTGCCCATGCCTATGTCCTGAATGGTATTGCCTAGGTTTTCTTCTAAGGTTTTTATGGTTTTAGGTCTTATGTTTAAGTCTTTAATCCATCTTGAGTTAATTTTTGTACAAGGTGTAAGGGAAAGATCCAGTTTCAGCTTTCTGCATATGGCTAGCCAGTTTTCCCAACACCATTTATTAAATACGGAATCCTTTCCCCATTGCTTGTTTTTGCCAGGTTTGTCAAAGTTCAAGGGATGCTTTTTGTGGCTCTTTAACTGCCAAATCCAGTGGATGATTTTTTGCTATCTTTCTGGACCTCTTCTACATGGGATCCCTTCCTCCCTGTTGAAATGCTCCATCTTTATTCGTTCACATCACAGTGATCAAGTCTCTTCCGTGACCTCTGCCACTGATATCATTCCTCCAGTTGCCTTGGTAAATATCACTGTCTCTTGAATTTGTGCTAGCCCACTTCTATCAATACATAAATGTATTTGCCACTTACACACTGATGGCCCTCATACCAACACCAAGAACCTGAAACTGACTTTGCAAAAATTATAACCATGAGAAAAATTATGGCAGTGGGGGAGATCTGATCTAGCTAACACTCATCTTGCCTTTAACCTTCAAGATGCCCTTAATAATTCCAAGGCTTAAACCAAACTAACTTGGGAGACTTTTAGTTTATAGTTTAAATGATAATAGCCCTTCCCCAAAACTTAACCACCTTTGTAAAGTTAATGAGAGACCACTGGGCTAGGAGGATAGACGGGCCTGAATTCTGCCAAGGCATAGACATAAATGATTGCTAGCCATTATTCTAGAGGCCAGAAGATAGGAAACTTCCCCAATTACTCTTGCATATAACATCACTGTTGTAGAACCTAAGGTTGGCCTTTTGAGATATCTTTTCAGGTTTTTTGCATGTCTGATGACCAATGGCTCCACCTAGGCATGCCAACTGCTCCTTTGGCCCCACCCAGAAGCAACTCAGGGCACAAGAGGACCATTGGCCACACCCCTATGATTGTACCCCAACCAATCAGTAGCAAGCACCCATCACGTAGGCACTCCAACCCCTTCCCCAAAGGGGACCTTTTTAAAACCCTAGTCCACAAATTCTCAATGAGACTGATTTAAGTAACAACTCTGTCTCCCATTTGGCATGGTTGGCCTCGCATCAATGAAACTCTTTCTTTACCACAATGTCATGGTCTCATGTGTATTACTCCATTTTCACACCACTGTAAAGAACTGCCTGAGACTGGGTCATTTATAAAGGAAAGAGGTTTAATTGACTCACAGTTGTGCATGGCTGTGGAGACCTCACAAAACTTACAATCATGGTGGAAGGCACAGGGGAAGTAGGTACCTTCTTTACAAGGTGGCAGGATAGAGAAGAGAGTGAGCAAGAGCAGGGAAAACTGGCTTATAAAATCATCAGCTTTCATGAGAACTCACTCACTATCACAAGAACAGCATGAGGGACAATGCCCCCATAATCCAATTACCTCCTTTTCTCCCTCAACACATGGGGATTACAATTCAAGATGAGATTTGGGTGGGGGCAGAGAACCAAATCATATCACTGTGAATTGATCCTGTTTGTGCAGTAGGCAGGAAGAACACAATGGGTGGTTACAAAGCAGCCATTTCCCATTGCACTCAGCCTAGTACAGCTCGTCCAGCTTTCTAATAAGGAAACTCAATGCCAATTCCACTCATATTTCTTTAGAACCATGTCCACAGCTCTTCCTGCAACCCCTCCTCAGTGGCATCCTCATGCTCTGGAAGAGGACACACATATTTTATTGGCCCTCTCTGCTTTCCCTGCTTATAAGTACCTGAGGATTTGCACTGCCTGTAGAATAGGTGGAAAACATTTTAACATGCCATGCCAGACCCTCCACAAACTGGTTCAGTTTATCTTTCAGCCTCCACTCCATTCTCTCTCCAATCTTCCAAGCTATTCACAGCAGACAACTTGTTTCTTCTCAGACATTTCCAGGCCTCTGTTCATATTCTTCATGTCTGGAGAATCTTTCTCTCCTAATCTGACCTAAAAAGAGCTACTTGTCTTTCTGAGATTGAAAAAGCACTCCTTCTCTTTAGCTTTCAATGAATCATACTCAGGCAGAATTCTATCATATTCTGTGTTCCCTCTGTACGTTACAAATGCCACTATTGCAGTGTTTATATACTGTGTCATGGTCATTTGCTTGTGAATCTGCCTTCTCCATCACTGCGTGAGCCACTGCAGGAAGGGGCCACTGCTCTCTCAACTCCAAAGTCTCTTAAGCCCCCTACCATCATCAGCATGGTGACTCAGTGCTCCTCAAGGGAGTTCAACTCTTCAGAGGAGGGAGTATGCATGACCCACATAAGACTAGGAGAAAGAAATGGCTTTGCAAAGAAATAAAAAATGATATTCACCAGAGAATCAGCACACCACTTACCCTTTTCAGGATTTATGACTTTCTGAATATAAAAACGTCTAGGATATATCATGGAGAATGGCACCATCCAAGGCTGGGACCTGGTCCCTGAAATTCCTGACAGGCAGTTCTGCTAACTACAACTTCAAATGACCCCTTCTTCAATTTAGCTACGTGGAAGTAAAAATTGACCTTTCATCTGCCTGACAAGGTTGATGTCAAGATCAACACAGCTCGTGAAATTTAGCTCTTGATATTAGGGTGAGAAGTCGCCCTAAGATTTCTGGAGCAGCAGAATGGTCTCAAGAAGGGGAGTCTTGGGGATGGCTCATCTGTTTGAGGAAAAGTCTCTGAACACACCCTTTTGGTTCCTAAGATGTAAACTAATGCCTGCGCATTGTTCTAAAGGAAAACTATGAGACTCCCTGATGCAAATTCAGGTTATATGATTAGTCTGAACTGTCTTTGTTGACTATAGGAGGGTGTGGAAGAGGAGGAGCGGGAATAAATGACTCCTGATTTAGTGTGATTTTAGAAAGAATTATTGCTTATTGAAGATAAATGTCAATGTTTCACAGTAACTCACTAGATCCCCCAATTTGAGACCTGGAATATCAAGAAAGATGCCAAGACATGGATCATCCTCTAACACTGGAGTTTGGGCTACAAAAGGAAATAAGCTCGGCCTGGGAAAACAAAAACTGCACTGGGTGGTTCACATGTGCACTGGTGTGATGGGTGCGGACTAGTCCTGGCCCTTAGAGCGCATCCTAATGTTGAACTAGCCTCTTCTGATGTGGTCACCCTGAGAGCCCCTGGGGTGAGAGGTGAGCACGTTCCCCTGAAATGAGTGTGTCTTTATGAAATCCACACCCCTGGGAAGAGGGAGATAGGGGAACATGGAATGCAGAATCCAGAGGTAAACCCTGAAATTGGATAGTGGGGAGCCACTGTCTTCTCTCTGATCTTGTAGTGGTTGGATTTCAAATGGTGAGGGAGTGACTGCCAGATCTCATAACTGACCTCACAACAGTTGAAAACTAATCTAGGAGTTGTACTTCCCTTTTGTTATCCACAGACCTTTGGTAGAAATTTTACCAATGCTGACCCTGACTTTAGTCATGCAATGAGCTCTCGGTGGAAAGGCCTGTGTGATTTTGGGGATAGAGCGGCAAAGGGGGTCAGTAATGTTCCTCCCATGTGGCCCAAATAGTGGCCCTTCAGCTTTCCCCAAAAGAGAGAGACTGGGTCCACCATAGAAGATGCCGCATGAGGAGAGCAGGGGATGTGGGGAGTGCCAGGAGGATGATGCTGGATCCAGAGATGTGAGGGAGTGAAGCACACAGAGCTCAAATCCCCAGAAATCCCTCAAATACCCAAGGATCCACTGGAGGGGAACAGGCACTTGCAGGGAGACATTTGAAGTCATGTCACTTTGCAAATTAAAGAAAATATAACTTCTATTTGTACCTGCAAGCTGATGAGGGCTGGACACCCCAGTTACCATTTCAAACCAGTTATTTTCCATGCAGATGCTTGATTGCACTTTTCCACTCACTTAAGGTGCACTCCAGCAACCAGGCCATAGAGGAACATACTCATCCCATCTGAGCCCCACATCTCCTGGCTGTGAAATCCATGGCTTATTCTCAGGAGAATCTGGGGAGCGTGGCACATTGCTAACAAGTGCCCATTGTAGGAACAGTAATTTTTCTGTCGGCTCTCCCTCACCTTGCCCATTTATGAATCTAAAGTAAGAAACGTGTGGGTGTGTGGGTGTTTGCAGTTTATATTGGAAGGTATTGTAGGATAAAATGTTCTGTTAGAGAGCTATAACCTTTTTCGGCAGTTTCATATAACCAATGAAAAGTTACTCACATAACATTTTAAAGCTTTCAATTTAATTGACAAAAATTAATGAACAAGTAGAAGAGCAGCATAAACACTTGGAATTATTAGCGAGAACATACCATCCTTATGAATTTGTGCAGGAAGACCAGCTCCCATAGGATAACTCCTTAAAGTTGAAGACCGGACTTTTAGCCCAGAATTACTTCTGGAAGGCCAATCCCAAAAGTCACTGACTAATTGGGCTAATTGGAAGAGAAAAATTGCACAAAATGTCCCTTCACTATATACATTAATTTGCTTTTATTTTATTTTCAGCTAAGGCTTTTGTACCTAATTGTATTGATTTGTACTTCCAACAAATGAAAAATCCTGAGGAAGAAAACATTTATAGAGGGCAATTCTAAATGAAAATAGAGACAAAGAAGAAGGAAAAGAAGGTCACATGTGCTATAAAATCTAAAATATTATTCTTTGACAACCTGTTTTAAGATACTACAATCACTTAAAACTCAGTAAAAAATACCATCTTGAACACTCTCAGGAACTGAGAACTGAATGTCCCAAATAATTGTCAACATGACATAGAGCTTTTGTCTTACAGGAAGGCAGTTCCCAACTGACAAATGGGTTGTGTTCAAAAAGTTCTCTTGAAGTTAATTGTTCAGAACTTGGACCAGCTCACAAAAGAAAGTTAACCCTAAGTGCTCCTTGTCTTAGTTTGCTAGGGCTGTCCTCACAAAATACCACAGACTAGGGCTGCAACAACAGAAATGTACTGTCTCACAGCTCTGGAGGCCAGAAGTTTGAGATCAAGGTCTCAGTGGAACTGGTTCCTATTGAGGGCTGTGAGGAAAAATTCCGCCCTATGCCTCTCTCCCTTCTTCTGGTGGTTTTCTGGTCATCTTTGACATTTGATCTCTGTCTTCATCTTTACCTGGTGTTCTCCCTGGGCTTATGTCTGTCTCTGTGTTCAAATTTCCATTTTTTCAGAGGGACACAGTCACACTACACTAGGAGCTCACCCTACTCCAGTATTACCTAATTTAAACTTAACTAATTACATCTGCAACAATCTTGTCTTCAAATAAAGTCACGGCTTGAGACACTGGGAGTAAGGATTTCAATATGTGATCTCTGGGGAGGGGGAACACAAATCAACTACTAGCGTACCTAAACATTTTGCTAATATACTCCTTCAGTAGCATCACTGAGAACTTTTCTCAGACAGCCATTCTGAGCCGGGTGGCTCTCAGAGCTCATAGGGCTTCTGCACTTGGAATGGGGGTAAGAGGAGGGCGAGACTGAGTCTTTGGAGCCCGTGAATTGTGAACTCCGTATCTGCATAAACCAAGGCAGAGCACTGAACCATAGTACTGTAGACCAGAGTTCAAGTCCCCCGGCAAAAACATCTGCCTCCTACAGCAGAGGTTCCAAGATTTGGGACGCATCAGGGTCACCTGGAGGGTACGCTGAAATGCAGGTGACAGGTCCACAGCCCCTGTTCCTGACTTGGTACATCTGGAATGGGGCCCAGGAATTTGCATTTTTAGTAAGTTCCCAGGTGAGGCTGACGCAGCTGGTGCTGGAGCACACTTCAAGAACCATGTCCTAAAGGATGCATGAATGAAAAGATTTGGTTTCTGATTAAAAGAAAATACTTACAAAGGAGATAAAAATCTGTCTTCCCAGGAAACACGTTTGAAGGAAGAGGAGGCATGATAGGTTGAATAGTGGTTTCCCCAAAACACAAAATAGGAACCTGTAAATCCGACTTTATTTGGAAAAAGGTTTTGCAGATGTATTTAAGTTAAGGATGTTGAGGTGAGATCATCCTGGATTAACCATACGGGCCCTAAACCCTATACCACATGTCCTCCTTGTCAAAGCCAGAAGAGGAGAATACACTGACCCTGAGAAGGCCAAGTGAAGGCAGAGATTGGAGAGATGCAGCCACAGGCCAAGGAATGCCAGGAGTCACCAGAAGCTGGAAGTGGAAAGAAGGATCACCCCATAATTGCCCTACAGGGACTGTGGCTCAGCCAGCACGTTAATTTTTGACTCTGGCCTCTCAGACAACAGGAAAATTAATTTCTATTGTTTTAAGCCACCCAGGTTGTGGTGCTTTGCCACAGCAGCCCTAAGAAATTAATGCAAGGGAAAAACTATTCAAGGAGACAAAGGAGGTCACCACATAATGATAAAAGGGTCAATTCAGCAAAAAAAAAGAACAATTTTAAATATATATGCATCTAACATGGGCGTACCCAGATATATAAAGAAAATATTATTAGAGCTAAAGAGAGAGACAGACCCAAATACAAAAACAGCTGAATTCAACACCCCACTTTCAGCATTGGACAGCTCTTCCAGACAGACAGAAAACCAACAAAGAATCATCAGACTTAATCTGCAAATGGATCTATAACATAGATCCATTATTACCCTGATCCCAAAACCAGACAAAGACACATCAAAAAAAAAAAAGAAAAAGAAAAAAAACTACAGGCCAATATCTCTGATGAAATACTGATGCAAACATCCTCAACAGAATGCTAGCAAATAGATTACAGACGAAATGAATCTATTAATAATAGATATTTACAGAATATTTCATCTGAGAATTGAGGAATACACATTATTTTTCTCAGCACATGGATCATTCTCAAGGATAGATCATTTGGTCACAAAATAAGTCTTAAAACATTAAAACAAATTGAAATAATATCAAGCATCTCCTCTGACCACAATGACATAAAACTAGAAATTAACAAAAAGAGTTTTGGGAAGTATATAAACACATGGAAATTAAACAATTTGCTCCCCAATGACCAGTGGGTCAATGAAGAAATTAAAAGGGAAATTGAAGATGAAATGAATGAAATGAAGCGAGAAGGGAAGGTTAGAGAAAAAAGAATAAAAAGAAACGAGCAAAGCCTCCAAGAAATGTGGGACTATGTGAAAAGACCAAATCTACGTCTGATTGGCGTACCTGAAAGTGATGCGGAGAATGGAAACAAGTTGGAAAACACTCTGCAGGATATTATCCAGGAGAACGTCCCCAATCTAGCAAGGCAGGCCAACATTCAGATTCAGGAAATACAGAGAACGCCACAAAGATACTCCTCGAGAAGAGCAACTCCAAGACACATAATTGTCAGATTCACCAAAGTTGAAATGAAGGAAAAAATGTTAAGGGCAGCCAGAGAGAAAGGACGGGTTACCATAAAAGGGAAGCCCATCAGACTAACAGCGGATCTCTCGGCAGAAACCCTACAAGCCAGAAGAGAGTGGGGGCCAATATTCCACATTCTTAAAGAAAAGAATTTTCAACCCAGAATTTCATATCCTGCCAAACTAAGCTTCATAAGTGAAGGAGAAATAAAATACTTTACAGACAAGCAAATGCTGAGAGATTTTGTCACCACCAGGCCTGCCCTAAAAGAGCTCTTGAAGGAAGCACTAAACATGGAAAGGCACAACCGGTACCAGCCACTGCAAAATCATACCGAAATGTAAAGACCATTGAGACTAGGAAGAGACTGCATCAACTAACGAGCAAAATATCCAGCTAACATCATAATGACAGGATCAAATTCACACATAACAATATTAACTTTAAATGTAAATGGACTAAATGCTCCAATTAAAAGACACAGACTGGCAAATTGGATAAAGACTCAAGACCCATCAGTGTGCTGTATTCAGGAAACCCATCTCACGTGCAGAGACACACATAGGCTCAAAATAAAAGGATGGAGGAAGATCTACCAAGCAAATGGAAAACAAAAAAAGGCAGGGGTTGCAATCCTAGTCTCTGATAAAACAGACTTTAAACCAACAAAGATCAAAAGAGACAAAGAAGGCCATTACATAATGGTAAAGGGATTAATTCAACAAGAAGAGCTAACTATCCTAAATATATATGCACCCAATACAGGAGCACCCAGATTCATAAAGCAAGTCCTGAGTGACCTACAAAGAGACTTAGACTCCCACACATTAATAATGGGAGACTTTAACACCCCACTGTCAACATTAGACAGATCAACGAGACAGAAAGTCAACAAGGATACCCAGGAATTGAACTCAGCTCTCCACCAAGCGGACCTAATAGACATCTACAGAACTCTCCACCCCAAATCAACAGAATATACATTTTTTTCAGCACCACACCACACCTATTCCAAAATTGACCATATACTTGGAAGTAAAGCTCTCCTCAATAAATGTAAAAGAACAGAAATTATAACAAACTATCTCTCAGATCACAGTGCAATCAAGCTAGAACTCAGGATTAAGAATCTCACTCAAAACCGCTCAACTACGTGGAAACTGAACAACCTGCTCCTGAATGACTACTGGGTACATAACGAAATGAAGGCAGAAATAAAGATGTTCTTTGAAACCAACGAGAACCAAGACACAACACACCAGAATCTCTGGGATGCATTCAAAGCAGTGTGTAGAGGGAAATTTATAGCACTAAATGCCCACAAGAGAAAGCAGGAAAGATCCAAAATTGACACCCTAACATCACAATTAAAAGAACTAGAAAAGCAAGAGCAAATACATTCAAAAGCTAGCAGAAGGCAAGAAATAATTAAAATCAGAGCAGAACTGAAGGAAATAGAGACACAAACAACCCTTCAAAAAATAAATGAATCCAGGAGCTGGTTTTTTGAAAGGATCAACAAAATTGATAGACCGCTAGCAAGATTAATAAAGAAAAAAAGAGAGAAGAATCAAATAGATGCAATAAAAAATGATAAAGGGGATATCACCACCGATCCCACAGAAATACAAACTACCATCAGAGAATATTACAAACACCTCTATGCAAATAAACTAGAAAATCTAGAAGAAATGGATAAATTCCTCAACACATACACCCTCCCAAGACTAAACCAAGAAGAAGTTGAATCTCTGAATAGACCAATAACAGGAGCTGAAATTGTGGCAATAATCAATAGCTTACCAACCAAAAAAAGTCCAGGACCAGATGGGTTCACAGCCGAATTCTACCAGAGGTACAAGGAGGAGCTGGTACCATTCCTTCTGAAACTATTCCAATCAATAGAAAAAGAGGGAATCCTCCCTAACTCATTTTATGAGGCCCGCATCATCCTGATACCAAAGCCTGGCAGAGACACAACAAAAAAAGAGAATTTTAGACCAATATCCTTGATGAACATTGATGCAAAAATCCTCAATAAAATACTGGCAAACAGAATCCAGCAGCACATCAAAAAGCTTATCCACCATGATCAAGTGGGCTTCATCCCTGGGATGCAAGGCTGGTTCAATATACGCAAATCAATAAATGTAATCCAGCATATAAACAGAACCAAAGACAAAAACCACACGATTATCTCAATAGATGCAGAAAAGGCCTTTGACAAAATTCAACAAACCTTCACGCTAAAAACTCTCAATAAATTAGGAATTGATGGGACGTATCTCAAAATAATAAGAGCTATTTATGACAAACCCACAGCCAATATCATACCGAACAGACAAAAACTGGAAGCATTCCCTTTGAAAACTGGCACAAGACAGGGATGCCCTCTCTCACCACTTCTATTCAACATAGTGTTGGAAGTTCTGGCCAGGGCAATTAGGCAGGAGAAGGAAATCAAGGGTATTCAATTAGGAAAAGAGGAAGTCAAATTGTCCCTGTTTGCAGATGACATGATAGTATATCTAGAAAACCCCATTGTCTCAGCCCAAAATCTCCTTAAGCTGATAAGCAAATTCAGCAAAGTCTCAGGATACAAAATCAATGTGCAAAAATCACAAGCATTCTTATACATCAATAACAGACAAACAGAGAGCCAAATCATGAGTGAACTCCCATTCACAATTGCTTCAAAGAGAATAAAATACCTAGGAATCCAACTTACAAGGGATGTGAAAGACCTCTTCAAGGAGAACTACAAACCACTGCTCAAGGAAATAAAAGAGGATACAAACAAATGGAAGAACATTCCATGCTCATGGGTAGGAAGAATCAATATCATGAAAATGGCCATCCTTCCCAAGGTAATTTACAGATTCAATGCCATCCCCATCAAGCTACCAATGACTTTCTTCACAGAATTGGAAAAAACTACTTTAAAGTTCATATGGAACCAAAAAAGAGCCCGCATCGCCAAGTCAATCCTAAGCCAAAAGAACAAAGCTGGAGGCATCACGCTACCTGACTTCAAACTATACTACAAGGCTACAGTAACCAAAACAGCATGGTACTGGTACCAAAACAGAGATATAGATCAATGGAACAGAACAGAGCCCTCAGAAATAATGCCACATATCTACAACCATCTGATCTTTGACAAACCTGAGAAAAACAAGAAATGGGGAAAGGATTCCCTATTTAATAAATGGTGCTGGGAAAACTGGCTAGCCATATGTAGAAAGCTGAAACTGGATCCCTTCCTTACACCTTATACAAAAATCAATTCAAGATGGATTAAAGACTTAAATGTTAGACCTAAAACCATAAAAACCCTAGAAGAAAACCTAGGCATTACCATTCAGGACATAGGCATGGGCAAGGACTTCATGTCTAAAACACCAAAAGCAATGGCAACAAAAGCCAAAATTGACAAATGGGATCTAATTAAACTAAAGAGCTTCTGCACAGCAAAGGAAACTACCATCAGAGTGAACAGGCAACCTACAAAATGGGAGAAAATTTTCGCAACCTACTCGCCTGACAAAGGGCTAATATCCAGAATCTACAATGAACTCCAACAAATTTACAAGAAAAAAACAAACAACCCCATCAAAAAGTGGGCGAAGGACATGAACAGACACTTCTCAAAAGAAGACATTTATGCAGCCAAAAAAACACATGAAAAAATGCTCACCATCACTGGCCATCAGAGAAATGCAAATCAAAACCACAATGAGATACCATCTCACACCAGTTAGAATGGCAATCATTAAAAAGTCAGGAAACAACAGGTGCTGGAGAGGATGTGGAGAAATAGGAACACTTTTACACTGTTGGTGGGATTGTAAACTAGTTCAACCCTTGTGGAAGTCAGTGTGGCGATTCCTCAGGGATCTAGAACTAGAAATTCCATTTGACCCAGCCATCCCATTACTGTGTATATACCCAAAGGACTATAAATCATGCTGCTATAAAGACACATGCACACGTATGTTTATTGCAGCATTATTCACAATAGCAAAGACTTGGAACCAACCCAAATGTCCAACAATGATAGACTGGATTAAGAAAATGTGGCACATATACACCATGGAATACTATGCAGCCATAAAAAATGATGAGTTCATGTCCTTTGTAGGGACATGGATGAAATTGGAAATCATCATTCTCAGTAAACTATCGCAAGAACAAAAAACCAAACACCGCATATTCTCACTCATAGGTGGGAATTGAACAATGAGAACACATGGACACAGGAAGGGGAACATTACACTTCGGGGACTGTTGTGGGTTGGGGGGAGGGGGGAGGGATAGCATTGGGAGATATACCTAATGCTAGATGACGAGTTGGTGGGTGCAGCGCACCAGCATGGCACATGTATACATATGTAACTTACCTGCACATTGGGCACATGTACCATAAAACCTAAAGTATAATAATAATAATAATAATAATAATAATAATAATAATAATAAAAGAAAAAAAAAAAGAAAAATTTCCTTTTTTCGAAAAATTTCTTAAAATAAATTATAATGGAAAAATAACAAACAAGAACCTATGGGATACAGCAAAAGCAGTACTCAGAGGGAAATGTATAGGTATAAGCACCTACATCAAAAAAGAGAAAAAACTTCAAATAACCTAATGACACATTTTAAAAACTAGAAAAACAAGAGCAAACCAAACCCAAAATTAGTAGAAGAAAAGAAATCACAAAGATCAGAGCAGAAATAAATGAAATTGAAATTTAAAAAATACAAAAGATAAATTTTTAAAAAGTTGTTTTTTTTCTTGAAAAGTTAAACAAAATTGACCAGACTAAGAAAAAAAGAGAGAAGATAAAATTAAATAAAGTCAGAAATGAAAAAGGAGACATTACAACAGATATTACAGAGTGGCTACTATGAGCAACTATATGCCAATAATTTGGAAAATCTAGAAGAAATGGACAAATTCCTAGTTATATACAATCTATTAAGATTAAACCAGGAAGAAATCAGAAACCTGAACAGACCAATAACAAGTGAGGAGATCAAGTCATAGTAAAAAGTCTTCCAGTAAAGAAAAGCCCAGAACCTGATGGCTTCACTGATGAATTCTATAAAACATTAAAAAGAACTAATACTAATCTTACTCAAACTATTCCAAAAAATAGAGGAGAAACTCATTTCTCCTCATTCTATGAGGCCAGTACTATTACCCTGATACCAAAACCAAAGACACATCAAAAAAAAAAGAAAACTGCAGGCCAATATCTCTGATGAATATTGATGGAAACATCCTCAACAGAATGCTAGCAAACCAAATTCAACAATGCATTAGAAATATCATTCATCATGACCAAGTGGAATTTATCCCTGGGATACAAGTATGGTTCAACATATGCAAATCAATCAACATGATACATCATACGAAAAAAATTAAGGATAAAAACCATATGACCATTTCAATTGATACTGAAAAAGCATTTGATAAAATTTAGTGTCTGTTATGATTAAAAAAACCCTCAAAAAACTGGAAAAAGACAGAACATACCTCAACATAATAAAAGGCATATACAACAGACCCACAGCTAATATCATACTGAATGGGAAAAAACTGAAAGCCTTTCCTCTAAGATCTGGAATGCAGTAAGAAAGCCCATTTACACCACTGTTATTCAACATAGTACTGCATGTCCTAGCTAGAACACTCAGACAAGAGAAAGATATAGGGCATCCAAAGAAAAATATAAAGGGCATCCAAATTGGAAAGGAGGAAGTCAAATTACCCTTGTTTGCTGATGATATGATCCTATATTTGAAATAACCTAAAGACTCCACGTGAAAACTAGAACTGATAACAAATTCAATAAAGTTGCAGGATACAAAATCAGCAGCATTTCTATCTGCCAACAGTGAACAATCTGACAAAGAAATCAAACAAAGAATCCCATTTACAGTAGCCACACATAAAATTAAATATCCAGCAATTAACCAAAGAAGTGAAAGATATCTACAATGAAAAGCATGAAACACTTCTGAAGGAAACTGAAGAGGACACCAAAATATAGGAAAATATTCTGTGTACATGAATTAAAAGAACAATATTGTTAAAATGCCCATACTACCCAAAGCTACCTAAAGATTCAACGCAATCCCTATCAAAATACCAAGGGCATTCTAGACAGAAATAGAAAACACAATCCCAAAATTTATGGAACCACAAAAGACCCAGAATGGCCAAAGCTATTCTAAGCAAAAAAGAATAAAACTGGAAGAATCACATTACCTAGCTTCAAATTATGCTACAGAGCTATAGTAATCAAAGCAGCATGGTACTGGTATAAAAATATATATATAAATCAATGGAACCAAATAGAAACGCAGAAACAAATCCACACACCTACAATGAGTTCATTTTTTACAAAAGTAACAAGAACATCCACTGGGAAAATGTCTTTTCAATAAATGGTGCTTGGAAAACTGGATATCCATAAACAAAAGAAGGAAACTAGACCCCTATCTTTCACCATATACAAAAAAATCAAATCAAAATGGATTGAAGACTTAAATCTAAGATCTCAACTATGAAACTATTACAAGAAAACATTGAGGAAAATCTCCCCGACATTCGTCTGGGCAAAAATATCTTAAGCAATACCCTCCAAGTACAGGCAGCCAAAGCAGACATGGACAAATGGTATCACATCAATTAAAGGATACAATCAACAAAGTGAAGGGACAATGCACAGAATGGGAGAAAATATTTGCCAACTACCCCTCTGACAAGGGTAATAACCAAAATATATAAAGAGCTCAAACAACTCTATAGGAAAAAATTTAATAGTCTGATCAAAAGATGAGTGAAAAATTTGAATAGACATTTTTCAAAAGAAGACATGCAAATGGCAAACAGGCATATGAAAAGATGCTCAATATCATTGATCAGAGAAATGCAAATCAAAACTACAACGAGATATCATTTCACCCCAGTTAAAATGGCTTATATCCAAAAGACATGCAATAACAAATGCTGGCAAGGATGTAGGGAAAAGGGAACTCTCATATTCTGTTGATGGGAATGCAAATTAGTACAACCACTATGGAGAACAGTATGGAGGTTCTTCCAAAAACTAAAAATTGAGCTACCATATGATCCAGCAATCTCACCGCTGGGTATGTACCCAAAAGAAAGGAAATCAGTACATCAAAGAGATATCTACACTCCTATGTTTATTGCAGCACTGTTCACAACAGCTAAGATTTGGAAGCAACATAAGTGTCCATCAGCAGGTGAATAAAGAAAATTTGTTACATATACACAATAGAGTACTATTCAGCCCTGAAAAAGGATGAGATCCAGTCATTTGCAACAACGTGGATGGAACTGGAGATCCTTATGTTAAGTGAAATAAGCCAGGCACAGAAAGACAAACATTCCATGTTCTCACTTACTTGTGGGATCTAAAAATTAAAGCATGAACTCATGGACACAGACTAGAAGGATGGTTACCAGAGGCAAACTCCTTGAACACCAAGAGCAAGGGGGTTGCAGCAGCTGCAGTAAACAGGTGGGCTTGAGAGCCCTCGCTCCTGCCTCTGGGTGGTTGTGCCCGATCCCACAGCTCGCTCCCAGCAGAGGATGACTGCAGGAACCCACAGACGAGAGAAGAAAAGAGCCAAGGGAATAAAACCTTCACCCTGAACCAGGGCCACGTTTGCCCTTGTAATAGAATATTCAGAGGCAATCCATGCCCAAACCCTTTATGGCTATTTTTTAGAAAGTCAGGGATATAGACATCTCAAACTTTATCAAAAATAAGACATACACCTCAGGGTAGGTCCTATGTTAATCACATGACTCATTCTGGAAAAGTGAGCTTGTCTCCAGGGGATATTTGAGGGTAGTCCCAAATTCAACACAGAAGATGAAGCACTGTAATCCCAGCACTTTGGGAGGCTGAGGCAGGCGGATCACCTGAGGTCAGGAGTTCAAGACCAGCCTGGCCAACATGGCAAAACCCCGTCTCTAATAAAAAATACAAAAATTAGCCAGGCACGGTGGCAAGCGCCTGTAATCCCAGCTACTCAGGAGGCTGAGGCAGGGAGAACTGCGCGAACTTGGGAGGCAAAGGTTGCAGTGAGCCGAGATCAGGCCACTGCACTCCAGCCTGGGCAACAGAGCAAGACTCCATCTCAAAAAAAAAAAAAAGGATGAAGCAGAGGTGAGTTTAAGTTAACAAGCACAAGCATAAGAGGCCAGCATCTCCGAGTCCAGCATCCTTGGGGCTAGTTCCAACTATTCTAGGTACTTTGCAGGCACAGGGAAGAATAGCAAAAAAGGAAAGCAGAGTTTCTGGAGAAAATCTAATACTAAAGACTATTCTTAATGATGAATCACATAAGCAGAGACTGTAAAGCTCTGCAGTTAGTCAAGAAGGCCTTAAAAACAGAGGGAGCAGATCTCAGCCCAGAGGATGTGGAACACAGAGGAGGGTGAGCAGAACCTGGGCCAAGTGCAATCCAGTGTGGGTCACACCCACAGCCAGGCCTGAGGAGGAACAGAACCAGACAGCACAACCCCTTGCATTGTGTATCTCAATAAATAAGTGCATGCAATCCTATACATCATATGCAACATAGGTGTATCAATATAGAGACGTATATGATACAGATGTATAGATGTATATGATATAGATGTATTAATATTACATTGTACTATATATTGTGTGTATTAATGCAATGTATAACATCAATCTGTATGCATAATACATATTACATATATACATAACTATATATTATCTGTATACATATTCATATATTACACATCATATTATTACATTAGACTGCCTCATGAATTATTTATGTTTGGATCTAAATATCTATAGATCTCATTCCAGAATTCAGATCTAGTTGACTTCAACACACCCTTTGGGCACCTTCCAAAAGTGTTGGATGGAGACCCTGTTTGACTAGTGTAGAATGAAATCATGAGTGAGCCTGGCATAGGCCACTTGGCAAGGCTTCTGTCGGCCTGTGTCTGTGGGGTGACCCCCTGCTCTGTAGGTGGAAACAGGGGAAAGCCTTCATGGCTTCACTGGCCATTTGAGTTAGAAGCACTTAGTTTCCCTTCAGCGGCATCCACAACAGTCAGTTTGCCGTCTGTTGTGTCCTGCCCACTTTGTGCATTTTCCAGGTGGGTTTCTCCAACCCTTCATCACACCAGACGTTTTTTTCTCGTTCCATTGAAGCCAAGCCCCAGGAGTCGGATGAGATAGTGATGCCCTGACAAGACTTTGTCTTCCTGATGCTTCTGCTTACAGACGGCATGGTGCACACAGGATAAAGCCACACCGAGGTGGAGACGGTCAGAGCAAATAAACTGCTGCCTGCTTTCACCCCAGGGAACATCTGACTTCCTACTGCTGACCCCCAGCTCACACCAACCAGACCTTGTAAGCTCCCTTGCAGCTACTGGGTTGAAACCAATCTCCAATGAATCTAAACCCCCATCCAATGACATGGGGAGAACAAGATGAAAGATCACTGTAGCAATACAAACTATATCTAGTTCAAAACTCTAAGTGAAGAATTAAAAATATAGAAATTTCAAGAGAATGATTTTCCCCCATATCTTTACAATTTTCTACTAGTTGTTTTCCTGGAGCATAATTTTTCCACATAATTAAAAATGATGGCACAGCATATAGCCTGTAATCTCAGTAATGGAAAGGGTGTTGCGTGTCTCTTGTTTAATAAATGCTATCAGACTTTTCCAGCACTGAAGAAACTCATTTTACTAAAACCGGCAGAAACCGCTTATATGATAAAGCTACTGGAACAGTTTCCCTTGGAAACATTTGTAATCTGCTGTATCAGGGATGGAGAGTTCCTATTAAAAATATATCAACACCCTCATAAAGACCATTTTCCCTGTGCAATTTATTCTGAGAAATAACATCCAAAATACAAATTTGTTGACAATCAATTTTTGCTTCTCCATGCAATACAGTAGAAGAGTATCTGTTTCTTAATAGAATGGTTCACATACAAAATAACATTCAATTACCAGGTGCCATGACACTGCAAACTCTCCAGTGTTTCCTCTTGTGTGGTAACATATCTATATATCAGTCATTAGCCCTAAACCCTGGCCACAACAAGGACAGATTGTCCTGTGTGCATTAGAATTCCTCAATAGATTTCATTGACTTCAGGCATGGATACTATAAATATTGAACCTCAACTCCATTGTGAAAAATGTCTCCTGTGTCTAGATGTGTAAAAAAGTCCCTTAGATGCTAATGAGGATCACCCTTTTGATGTTTTTCATCAGAGAAGATATTGAAAGGTGAGTCTAGCAACTTGCATAAACAAACTCAATGATTCAGATACCTGAGGCTATCCTGCTTTTAGTTCTGTAAGACTGCTGAGGTGGACAATTGTAATTATAGTTTTTTTTAATCTTCCCACACTTTCCCTTTCCCCCATTACTTCCTGTAACAGAATCCCTTATAGGAAACGTCTTCCAATGAATGTGTTTAAGGCTGACCTCTTCCCCAGCCCTAGGAGAGGGGACATGACTCAGGTTTGATCAATCTGAGAAACACATACGCATGGTCAGAGTGATTACTACAGGGACAGACACCCACCTGAGCCAGGGAAAGAACTTCCCTTCCCCCTACCCATAGGGACTTAGCTGAAGTCATCAGAAAGGAGACAGTGTTCGATGGAGTTAGCAATCCCTTGGGAAGCTTCATCACTGGGAAGATGAGAGCCCAGGTGAGCTGGCAGCCACCTTTGCCACCCTGTGGAGTGCCCACCTGCAAAGGAGGCAACTCCGCATGCACCCCCAGGACCCAGGCTCACCTCAGGCACCCCGGGCTTTGCTGAAACAGGAGGCATATATTAAATAAATTTGAGTTGAGTTTCTGTCACTTGTAGCCAAAAATATCCTAATACAGACACTGAGAGGGAAGGAAAGAGCATAACCTATGTGGAGGCACACTTTATGTTTTATTTTTAAAAAATAAAGGATGATGCCCTTTAGTGCTTGGGTTCGCAGCTAACTTTGAATGTGTGTGATAAGACATTTTTTTTCTTGTGTGTGTGTGTGTGTTTGTGTGTGTGTGTGTGGTTTTGGTTTACTTCACAGTATTCTAGGCATGTTGAGATACACTAGGACAAAAAACAATGGGCACAAATTCTCTTAAAAGGCATTTCTTTAACCGAAGCGTAAGAAGGTAGAAGTTCCCAACCATGGCATTGGTTTAGTTTCCTGCCTAGACGTTTCTGTCCACACAATGGCCCTCATCACCTGAAGGCCTGAAATCCGTGGAGTCATGCAGCTGTTAGGCCACCAGCAGAATGTGACCTGCTCAGGACGGCCTTGCAGCAGAAAAGCCAGTCCTGACACATGAACCGTGGCTCCCGGGTTATCTGGGGGCTGGTATCTCACAACGCTGCTATTAATCAGATCATTGCCACATTTTTCTCTGGAGCAGACATAATTTATATATGGCAACTCTTCCTGGAATTTCATTTTAAAAACAGAACAACTCATTCCCTTTCGTTTTAAGAAAGTTTTTGGTTTATGTTCTTAGAAGCAGCCTGAAATAAACGAAGGGGACTCAAATGTGAGAGGTCAATTCAACAAATGTGCATTCGGTGTCTCTTTCAAGAAAAATGTTACGCTGGGGTAGTGTGGAAGGGTGGAGGGGTGGAGGGGACAGAGAAAACTGTACCCTTCCCCAAAGAGCTTATAGTCTAGCTGGACAGAGAGGACAAAGATTAAGCCAGGGGAATATGACAAACACACACATCTCAAAAAAGTTCAGCAAAAAAAGACAAAAATTTTCATGAACCTTTAGAAAAGGGGTATATTCAGGTTCTTCAGAGAAACAGAACCAATATAATAGATATATAGAGAAAGAAATGTCTTATGGGAATCAGCTCACGTGATTCTGGAGGCTGAGGAGCCCCACAATCTGCCATCTGCAAGCTGGAGGCCCCAGAAAGCTAGTGGAGTAATTCAGTCCAAAGCCTGAAGGCCTAAAAACCAGGAGAGGCCACGGCATAAGTTCCAGCTTGAGTCAGAAGGCCCGAGAACCAGCAGCACTGATGTATGAGAGCGGGAGATGCACCGCCCAGGCCAAACAGAGCAAATGTGCCCTTCTTTCTTTTTGCTCTATTCAGTCCCTCAATGGTAACAGCAGATCTTCTGTGCTCAGTCTACCTATTTAAATGCTAAGCTCTTCTGGAAACACCTCACAGACACACCCAGAAATAATGCATCCATTAGGTCAAATTGACACATAAAATTAACCATCATAAGGGATTACACATTCAACTAAAATTCCAGATGTATTTAAAATTTGACATGGGCCATAAATAGTGGAGGGTGGATATCTTCAAATTTCCATCTTAAAAAAGGATTATACTACTCAGTCATAAAAAGGGATGAATTAATGGCATTTGCAGCGACCTAGATGAGATTGGAGACTATTATTCTAAGTGAAGTAACTCAGGAATGAAAAACTAAACATCACATGTTCTCACTCATAAGTGGGAGCTAAGCTATAAGGATGCAAAGGCATAAGAATAACACAGTGGACTTTGGGGACTCAGGGGGAAAGGGTGGGAAGGGGGTGAGGGATAAAAGACTACAAATAGGGTGCAGTGTATACCACCCAGGTGATGGGTGCACCAAAATCTCACAAATCACCACAAAAGAAGTTACTCATGTAACCAAACACCACCTGTTCCCCAACTATGGAAATACAATTTTTTTAAAGGATTGTCTATATCCTTTATATGCTCACAATGATCATTAATACACACTTTCAGACTCATGTGGTTTTTGAAAAGTTATTGTCAAGATAACCCATTCTAATTGTGAATGATCAAGCTTCCACTACAAACAGAAGAGAAAAGTGGGTAAAATGGAAAGGAGAAACTGGAAAGGATCAAATGGGAGAGGACAAAATTATTAGCTCCCTGGACTGGGTAGATTGAGAACTGGAGGAAGACCAACATCAGCATGATCCATGAGGTTTTTGGCAGTGTGATGACCTCAGTAGCATCTCCACCCATGGATACGCCTGAAACCCAGTCTGTGTCCTTGGGCCACACCCAATGCTCACAGGCAGCCTCCAGGAAGCATCATAGCTCTACTTAAATGGAAAAGTAACAATTAAACTATCATCTCCATATGAATGCATGGAGGTCTACTTCTCAGGAGTTACGATTTCCCAGGCCTGGCACAAAATTTCAGCTCAGGTAAACATTAAGAAGATGAAGTTTTACCATGAGCACTTGTAGCACAGGGTCTCTCCCCAGCTTTCATAACACGCAGCAGTGTTTGCATATTGCATTTAATAATAGCTGTTATTATAAGAATCAAGATTTTAACAGAGTCTCTATAATTTTCAATAGAGTCTCTGTAATTAAATAATCTGACGTTTTGCCCAATCCTCCTCACTTTTATGCCATTTAAAGTGGGCATACGCTCTTTTTTCCACATGCTTCTTTTTTCTGTTCTCAATCTCTCATCTTTCTGGATGGCTTCCGATCCATGTTTGAGCCTCATTCTTCTCTCCAATTAAACTTCATCCTGGGCTCTTTATGGAATTCATAGAGAATAACTAAAACATCTGACAGATGCAAGTTAACGTTTTCTGGGCAATTTTAATTGACAATCAGATGGAACTAATACCTGATCAATCAATTGACGTGATAAACAGGAAAAAAGCAAGAACACAGACTGAAGGCCATGCCAGGAAGAAACCCAAAACTACTGACAAAACAGATAACAAATTTTTAAACATTTTAATCATTATCAACTTTGGCATATGAATAAATGTTTGACATCTTATCAGTTGTAATCCTACCTTGAACTGCCATAAGATGTTATCAGAAACTTATGAGAGGAAATTAGGAGGAAAAGCCTAAATCAAAAAATATCATCATTTTTATGGCATTTGTGCTGGAATTATTTCTAGAATAATGCAGTTTCACAGCTATAATTCAAACTAGGTTTTAGTCTATTGGTTTAACTGCAGCATATCTGAGGTTAAGAAGTTTTTATAGTGCTCAATCCCACAGAATGATGGTTAAAAACCTTAGAGAAAATGCAATTATAATAGACGCCAGTTTTGTCCTTTCCTTTTTCTTAAAAATGGACTTCATTTGGAGACCTGCTAAATAAATAGCTGCTTTCTAACTCCCAACTGTGTTAGTCTGTTCTCATGTTGCTATGAAGAAATACCCAAGACTGAGTAATTTATAATGGAAAGAGGTTTAATTGATTCACAGTTCCACATGTGAATCTGTGGAGCCTCCCCCTGAGGCTGGGGAGGCCTCAGGAAACTTACAATCATGGCAGAAGACACCTCTTCGCGGGGCGGCAGGAGAGAGAATGAGTGCCCAACAGAGGAGGAAACTCCTTAAAACATCGTAAGATCTTGCGAGACTAATTCACTATCATGAGAACTAATTCACTATCACCAGAACAGGATAGGAGAAACCACCCCCATGATTCAATTATCTCCACCTGGTCCCTCCCTCGACACCATGGGGATGGGAACTATAATTCAAGATGAGATTTGGGTGAGGGAACAGCCAAGCCATATCACCAATCCAGTGTCTATAACAATGGATTGGATTACTAATCCAGAAATGCTAGAGCGGGACACATAGGTTATTAAATATAGTAAGAGAATGTTTTTAAAAAATAATTCTTTAATACTCTTATTCAGGTAAAATAGATCCTGATCCTAATACAGTTTTAAATATATCACATGATAAAATAATTACACAGATTTCTACAAATACATGTGGCATCAGTAAGAATCCAGAAAAGGCCCAATCACGCTGAGGACTGGAAGTCTCATCTTTTATCTTAAGGCAACAAAGAAACAGAACTGAAAGATTCCCTAGGCTTCTGGGATGCTGGTGTTCTGGCTGCCAAGGACAGCTCCATGCCCAGCAGCTGTGCTGATGGCCCCTGTTGTCCTATAGGAGGTGATGAGAGCAACTGGCTGCAGAGGTGGCTTGGCATCTCTTGTATTCCTTTCCACATTCCCCTCTTTATTAGGGCCATTTTTAAAAGCTATTTGGAAATGGGCCGAGCAGGAAGTGAATATCAGGTAGAGTTTTGAGGAAAGGATTTCAGAATTATTTAGAGTTCATTCTTAGAGATTATTTAATCCAAATAGCTCTGTTTGATCCAAGGACATGAAGTCCAAGAAATTAAGTAGCTCATCCAAAACCAAGTAGCTAACTCATGGCAGAGCCATTAGAACACAGCCTCTAGATCACTGTCTCCAGCAGCTTCCCCTACATCAGGGCTCAGACACACTCTTCTCTCCTAAGATAAACATCCTCTGATCAGAACCTTCTCTCCTCCAGGCTGTGGAGGTCTTGGGCTGGCTGAAGCACCAGGCCAGCATACCTGAAGGGTGACAATGGGCTCTCAGGCTGAGTTTGTACTCAAATGAAGAGTAGATCTTTATTGGTAGGACTCAGCTGAGAAGTAAGTTCAAGTGAGTCACATTTATTAATGTCTATCTTAGAGCCTCCATGTGCAGTGCTTTATTAGTATACATGCATTATGCATCATGAGTTGTTTGCCATCTGGGGCACAGAGAAGAACCAATGGCTCCAGCAGCCTGGCAGTAGTTTCAGTCTTTGTGAGCTCCCACACTCTGCAGCAAAGACCTGCAGCCTTTACCTATGGTCTAGTCCTTCCTACAGTGAGATAGTATTAAGTAGATTATTTCAAAATCAAATATTTAAGAAAGGATACAGCAAATATGAAATATACAATAGATTTGTTTATCTCATTAACAAAGCCAACTTTCTCCCTTGGAGTTACGACTGTCAGGGGCGGGATTTGTGCATTTAAGCAAAGTAGCATCATGCCAAGAGCTGTAATTTATTTCAAAACTATGAAGACTCCATTACTCTTGGTGAATTTTAGAAATTTCCTTTAAGGGGATCATTTGTTTGCTATTATACTGCATGATGCCTTGTGTGTGTGTGTGTGTGTGTGTGTGCGTGTGTGTATTTAGTCTTATAGTTTCTCATCTTATTTTTTTAGTATATTTTCATATGTATTAAAAGAGATTTGCAAAGTGAGTCAAATCCATTTTTTATTTTTTAGGATGTTTTTCAGAATTAAATTTGTATTCTTAACGAATTTTTTAAACATACATATACACGTAACTAGATATTGTATTAACAATTTAAAGGGAAGAGTAATTATAAGAGAAGTTTATTTGGATTCCATTAAAATCACGTGTGTGAGATGTGCTATATCCCACCAACTCTTCATACAAGAATGCTATGGAATAAAGTAGTAGGGAAAGCCTACCTGTGGTCCAGTGAGATTCCTACCAGATTTCTTACAATCTTAGAATAGTGCTAGCATTCTTGCAAATTTTGAGAGTGGCCAGGTGTATCAAGGATGGTCCTGGCTGCCACCAGAAGCAGGTCCAGTTGATATTCCCGTTGCTGTCACTCACAGCTACAGAACTTGTACCATGCTTTCTTTAATTCCAGACAGCATTCTTTCTCCTTGGTCAGGCAGTTTTGCCTGTGTTGGGTCAGTGAACTAGTGAACCATGAGTCACATGGTTCTGATGAGGGTAGATGAGCTTTCTAGTCCCTTGGTTCTGCATGTCAGCCCTCCTCTTTTTATATCCATGGTTAGCATTGACTCCCAGTTACTGGGATCAGGAAGCAGAGAAGTTTATCAAATTGCTGATGCTACAAAATGTATGGGAATCTGGCAATTGTAGATACCCAATAACTAGCCCATTAGGCTAGTCATCCTAGGAATACAGAGTTCCATAAAGATGGTATTAGGCACTAGACTTTGTCTTTTGTTTTTGACTCCTAATCAGGGAAGGCTAAAACTTTGCTGCTGGACGCAGTACACAATGAACTGGTTAATGACTTAAGCTACTCAGCTTTATTAAGAATCTGCTAGGTGCCTTTACCTTTTCTGGAAGTCTGACATAAAATGGTTAAGAACAGTACACACCATTGGGAAAACAGCACTGATGTCTGCTAAATATTTAATTTATGACTGGGATATTCTGGATAAAATCCATACCCTTCATGATGAAAGCCCATCTGTGCCTTCAGGAGCATTTTCTAGTAAAAACACTTTCTTATTCTTAAGTGCCTGCAGCCTGCCCATCCCCCTCTTTCATCTTCCCTGCCAGAGGTTTTAGGAGAAGAGGACCACTTCTACATCCTTGATAAAAACAGTTCTGAGAATTAGTTAACTGAGACAGGTTGTAATTTCATACCATGGCTAAGTTGCTAAGTAAATATTGCAAAGCAAACAGAAAAGATAGAAGCATTCATTTCTCTTCCAACAAAGAAAAACAAAAAGGTAGTTTCTTGGATATGAGAAACAAAGGGAAAAGGGGAAATCATTCTATGTTTGCTTTTTTAAAATAGGCTTTGAGTCTCATATGCCTTTTTTTATTATTTTGTTCCAGTTTTATTTTGGTTTTGCTTCAGGTAAAAAAAAAAAAATTGGAGGCCCGATATTACGCTAAGTGAAGTATTACACAATCTCACTTTTATGTGGAATACTTTTTTAAAAGGTCAAATATAGACAGAATGGTACCAGTAGTTACCAGAATTGGGGCTAGCTGGGGTGGGTGGCATGAGAAATGGGGAAATATAGGTCAAAGGATACAAAGTGGCAAATATGTACCATAAACAAGTCCAAAGATCTAACTACAACATGAGGACCATAGTTAATAATAGTATATTGTATTCAGAATGTTTGCTAAATGTGTATATTACAGCTGCTCTTACAGTGGGGTAAGGGTAACTATTTGGGATGAGGGATTTGTTAATCCACTATAGTAACATTTTACCGTCTCTATGTATTTCATAATATCATATTGTATACCTTAAATATATACAATAAAATTTATTTATAAAGAAAAAGAAAAGTTACAGAGCACACTAAGTCCCTGTTTTTCCCTGATAGCTCTTGAGGGAAGAGGTGGAGGTTCGCATTGAAGTGGGAAGGAAGCCAGGATGACTTGATCCTAATGCAAAGTTAGAGTGAAAAACTCACCCAGGCTTCACACAAAAGCAGCACAAAGAAGTAGTCAGGTTTCTCTCCAAATGGAAGTAAAATGTAAAAGAGCTCCCACATGTTATTGAGCTTATACATGTGCTATGAAAGATACAGAGAAGTGAGAAATCTGAACCTACCTTCAAGTCACTTATAGTCTACTGTGGTACATACATAAGTCATTCCCTACAGGAAAGCTAGGTAATGGCAAAGGTGGAACACACAAAGTATGCAATGAGTGGTTCTTAAAGCAAGTAGCATGGGATGATTTTCCTCTCTCATGTCCTTGGCTCCAAGCATCATCATCAAGATGAGCTTTCCTATATTGGTACACCTGTTTTTGACCTCTCCATTGAACTCCTTATCTATGTATTCAACTTCTTGATTGACATCTCCACTTGGGTAGCGACAGGATTCTCAAATGTTTTCCCTAGATTTACCTCTCCACTAGTCTTCTCCATCTCAGCAATGATTCTTCCCCTGACTCAGCTTCTCAAGTCAAAAGCCTGGCAATCATCTTTAATGTCTTGGTTTCCCTGACATGACACATCCAATTAATCCTTAAGTCTTACTGGCTCTACCTCCCCAGCTTAACCTGAATTCACCCATGTCCTGCCATGGCCACCACCACTGCCATCTCTGGCCTCCACTACTGCAATGACCTCCTTCCTTCACTCCTCTCCCTCTATGGTCTGTTCTCCATAATTTAGGCAGCGGTCATTTCCCCAACCACCACAGGGCCTTTGCAGGAGTGCTTCCCAGCCAAGAATGTACTTCTCCAAGAGCCATTCTCATCCTTCTGCTATCAGCTCAGTTGCTCTCTACTCCCCGCCCATCCAGATCAGCTAATCGGAAGGAGCAGTGGGTCACTCTCTGTCGCTCCATCCAATCTTACCTCAGAACTTTATTACAACCTGCTATGTTATTATTTAATAATTTACACATTGACTGCCTGGCTTCCCATTTAGGATGTATGTTCCAGAGAGCAGAGACCGAATCCTACTGGCTTGTCACTATGGATTGAGTACCTGGAGTAAAGCCTGGAATATAGCAGGCACTTAATAAATGTTGGTTAAATAAGTAACTAGATGAATGATTGTTCCTCTCTACACTGAAATCAACCAACACATCAACATAAAAAAAAAAATGGAAGCACCCACAGATTTTTGTAGGAAGGCCCTCCTTGCCTTTACACATTCACGTCCAACTCATTGCTCCCTGGTCCCAGGCTCCCTCTCTCAGTATGATCCTGCTCCTGCCCTTGGATCCTGCTTAGACCCCACCACCTCCTGCCTCTACGCTTATTCTCAAGTTCCTGGGGAGCACTCCCACAGGGAAGCTCAAGAGGTATCCTGCAGCAGGTGAGCTGCTCTGGAGCCCAAAACCACCCACAGGCCTGGTGCATCACCTGGATGGCTCCCCTGACCTCCATTCAAGGGTTTCAGACAGGGTCAGAAGACACCACCACATATTAAGAAGAAAGAAGACTTCCTAGAGAAACCTAATGGTAACTGGGCCTTGCAGGCTGGTGAATACAATGACCTCCCTTAATGTATATTAATGTTTCTCAACCTTGTTTTCATCATCACCCCTCCCCAGCACGGAGCCTTTTCAGTCTTTTCACCCCCTTCCCACAAAATCTGAACGGCACAGATACGCTATATATCTGTTTACATACTACAGCCTTTCAGAGAGCCACAATCCATTATAATATCTAATATTTTTTCCACCCCTTTCCCCCAAAAATCATTTTTCCCTTTTAGGGGTAAATATCGCCTCTGTTGAAAATGCAGGCCATATGTGTGTTTCTCTTGTGTGAACAGTGATGTCCTTCTGTTATCCTATGGATGGTAGGCAAATTTCCCCTTTAAGAAAAATATTTTCCAGTATTGGTTATTTGAGAATGTTTGGATCCCTTTAAGGGAAAAAAATTTGAACCCCTAAAAGAGGGGCAACCAGTTGGCAGAAGAAAAGAAACTTCATCCCTCCCATGACTTTGCTCTTTATCTCCAGACTTTAAGGAGTCCAGATGTCTTTGAAGGGTGACAGGAGGCCCCTGAATCACAGGGAAAGCTGAGCATTGGGAATGCTGACTTTCCCAGAGCAGACATTACCTAGAGAAACCATGTTTGGTGAGCTAGACATTATTTCATATTACTCTGTTTATATATTTTCACTACCTCTATGAATTCATGAGTCAGCAAGGGTAGGAAAGAGAGGTGAGGAAGACAGAAGAGCAAGCATGCAGTGTGCCCTCAGCGGGATCACTGAGGACAGCCGACTCCTTCTTCTGAGGGAAGGGCAGCATCACAAAGGTGATAGAAATGGAATTCAGGCTGTGTCTCAATTTTGTATAGGTCTGGCACATGCTTACAACCTTGATTTTAACTGAACCAATCTAGCTGTCCTTCCTTCACTCACTCCTTTCAATAAATATTGAGGGTCAAGTATTTGTGAGTACTAGGAAATGCAAGGTCAAGAATATGAACTTTGTTTCCTAAAGAGCCTGCTGCAAACAGGGAAAGCACATAGGTGATTATATTAGGAGAACTTGTGAGTAGAAGCACAAAGTTCCCCCAGAGCATTTGCACCAGCCCTCCATATAGTCACTCACCAAGAGACAGGCAGTGTTTCTTACTCTTCAAGAATGAACGCATCCTTTTGGAACTTTTTTGTACTTCCAAGTCTGTACTTCCAAATTCATTGTTTTTGAGGAACATAATCAAGTAGCATAATGTCAAGCTGCTACCTAAATTAAGATCTCTTCCTTCATTTTACTCTCACCACAAAATCAGTGATTACAATCAAAGAAACAATTACCTTTGTCTGGTAAAATCTGCTTTTAATTAAGCTATGTTTGTTCCTCACTGAAAATGCTTCCATGAAGAGTGCACCTAGTGAGTCCTTCTGCTCCAGTAACTTGAAGAACAGACAGGCAACAAGCAAATGGCCTAATGGCCCCATAGCTCCTCCATTCTCAAGACCATAAATCTCAAAAACATCAGGTCTGCACATGCAGAACCAGAAACCAGAGCTTGCCACAGGCCGCTTTTGAGGACACAGAGTTGTCTGGAGAATAGAAGAAAGGGAAGATTGGCTGTGAAGGATGGAAGAGGATCTGTGAGAAGAATCAAGACTTTTACCTGCCTGGTTATAAAGGTATTATGTCAGCTTCATAAGGTGTTATAATGACATTTTTCCTAATCTCTTGACATTTTCACATCATTAAAAACAATAAATCTCTTCCTGATGAGTCACACATTGTCCAAAAGCCATGGTCACTTTGAAGTTTCAACCAAAAGAGGAAATTTTATCGACAATACAAACAGCCCAGACTTGAGCAGACATTTATCCAAAGAAAATATACAAATGGCCAAAAGCACATGAAAAGATTTTCAGCATCAATAATCATTACAAAGAGCAAATCAAAACCACAATGAAATAACACCTCACCGCCCATCAGGATGGTTGTAATCAAAAATACAGAAAATAACAAATGTTGGTGAGGACATGGAGAAATCAGAGCCCTCGTGTGCTGTTGGTAGGAATCTAAAATGATTTGGCCACTATGGAAAATAGTATGATGGTTTTTCAAAATGCTAAAAATAGAACTACTACATGATCCCACAGTTTCACTTCTAAGTATTTAACCAAAACAACTGAAAGCAGAGTCTCGAAAAGAGATTCACACATCCATGTTCGTAGCAGCACTATTCACAACAGTCAAAAGGGAGAAGCAACCCAAGTGTCCATTGACAGATGAATAAACAAAATGTGTCATAAACATACAATGGAATATTATTCAGACTTAAAAAAGACGAGGCCAGGCACAGTGGCTCATGCCTGTAATCCCAGCACTTTGGGAGGCCAAGGCGGGTGGATCACCTGAGGTCAGGAGTTCAAGACCAGCCTGGTCAACATGGTGAAACTCTACTAAAAATACAAAAATTAGCTGGGCATGGTGGTGGGCACCTGTAATCCCAGCTACTTGAGAGGCTGAGGCAGGATAATCACTGGAACCCAGGAGGTGGAGGTTGCAGTGAGCTGAGATTGTGCCATTGCACTCCAGCAAGAGTGAAACTCCATCAGAAGGAGGAGGAGGAGGAGAAGAAGGAGAAGGAGAAGAAGGAGAAAATTTGGACATGTACTACAATATGGATGAACTTGGAAGACATTATGGCCAAGTGAAATAAGCTAGTCACAAAAAGGCAAGCACTGTGAGATTCCACTTCTGTGAGGTACTACAGAACTGGACACTTAAAAATGATTAAGATGTTAAATTTTATGTTATGTGTATTTTACCACAATTTTTTTAAATCAACAAACAAAAGAATAAAAATATAAAAAGAGAAAATATGCTGGCATTAACTATTAAATACCACATGTTCAGCTACCAAGGATTCTTTTGCTCCATGCATCTCCAACCCAGCCTCTCCTCCCCTTCATGCCATCATGACCTGGCTGTTATGTGGGGCAATAAGAAGATATGGAGATGGAGATAGAGATGGAGAGAGACAGTGAGACAGAGACACACAGAGAGAGAAATATCTGTATCCCTCTCTTCTATGTGAATAATAGAACTTGAACAGGATTAAATACTTATCCAAAGGAGACTTTTACCAACCAGATTAATATGAAAATCACTAGACTTGGTTAACTTACCATAAGTGACTGATATTTTATGAGCTGGCAACATCATGATTCCCCTCACCCCATGTCTGGAGAAAAAGATTCAAAGAAGCAAGTTGATGGCAACAAAGCACTCCCATATTTGTATTTTACTGAAGACTACTCAACTATGAGTCTAGGTTTATGCCCCAGCATACGAATGGTCTTTGGGATTTAGTCTGCAATTAGGAAAAGCTGCTGGCACTTGGTGGTAATAGTTGGTCACATTCATGTGGGCTAAAGAGATGGCAGACTCTATATAGCAGGAGTTTTCAACCAGGAATGACTTTACCCCCTAAGAGATGACTGACAGTATACAGAGACATTTCTAGTTGTCACAGGTTGGAGGTTGCTACTGGCATCTGGTGAGTGAGCCAGTGATACTGCTAAACCTCCTACAACACATAGGACAGCTGCCCACAACAAAAAATGATCTGACCCAAAATGTCAGTAGTGCTGGGGTAGAGAAACTCTGCTGTAGATGAGATTCACCAGAAACGGGGACAACTGCAGTTTCCTGCTTTGGTTTCTGTATTAAAATAGCTAAGTGAATATGAAAAATAAAATGGTCACACAAATCAGCCACATAGAGAAGTATGGTCCTCTGCTAAGGAGGTTGAGGGGCAGCAGCTTCTCTATAAAGTCCACCCCTACTGCCGCCAGCTTTCCCAGCCAGACTCAGCCAAGCATCTGCCATGCAGCAGCAGGCTAACCTTGCTTGTTCTATTTAGGAGTTGCAGAGGCCAACAGGGCAGCTAGCCTGCTGAATGATTCCTCAAGGAACCTGATTCTGAAAGCCCTTTCCTCACCCTACCTGAGCTTCCCTGCTGGGCACTCCTACACAGTCAACTCCTCCCTCCAAGAGGCAAGATCCTCCCTGAGTTCAACAGCTTGTCCTAAAGCTCACATTTATGGCTGCCTCTTGCAACCCTAGGGCTGAATCTAAATGGCCATTAAGAAGACATAATCCTCTCCTGCAGAATTCCTATAAGAATTATCAGCAGAATAGCAGAAGTGTGTAGGGCAGGGACACATTTAGCTGCAAGCATATTTCAATATTATGGTCTCAGGTTTGAGAGCTCTGTTTATACTGTGTAAACAATTTTCTGGGTACAAATTAGTATTTTGAAGATTAACAATTAACTGTCCTTTATCCTGAATTGATCTAATACTGGAGAGATCAAATTGATCACCAAGTTTGAAGAGAACATGACTTTCGAACATTCTGAATTCTTGCTTGCACCTACCAATTGTTTCTGTAATAATTTTACGTCTATCACAACATAGGATCGGCAAAAGCCAGTAAGTAGGACCCAGATTCCTGAGAGGCTGGGGATTAATGCAAAGACCCGTGAGCTTGTATCTGCATATATTCTGTATTTTTTTTTCAATTTTGTGGGAATTTTCACTAAATTTCTTGGTATTCAAAAAGGATCCTTGAAGATATTAGGAATCATTGCTTTAGAGTATACGCAATTACTTCAGTGGAAATGTGATTTCAAATTTATTCTCAGCAAATTTGAAGAAACAACAGCCCACTCAGCTCCTCTGTACCCAGACTCTAGAAACTGATCTACAGCAGGGTTTCCCTACCCCAGCACCACTGACACTTTGGGTCAGATCAGCTTCCAAGTTTTAGAAGAAGTTGGGAACGTGGGAACTACTCTATGTCTTCGAAGTGTTTCTGGCAATCTGCTCTCCATCTTCTGGCCACTCTATGCTTTCTCCACTGTAATCACAAGCCAGCCCTTCCCATGGTAAACAAGACCACTCATTAAAATAATATTCTTTACTCGCCCCTTTAGCACAGCACTAGAATTCCATCAGACCTCTAAATTCCACCAGTTCAAAGAAGAAAAAATACGTATCTCTATGTAAATGCATCACCCCACAAAAAAAAGTAAGATTTAGGTTGACTATTTCTCTCCAACAAATTCCCTCATCATTTTCTATCTTCTGAAGATGGGCAAAAAGTTGTCATTGAATTTCTTCCCTTGTTTTATTTAATTTGAACTCGATTTTAAATGCAGTGGTTCCCCCAAGAAACTGTTGCAGCCTGAGGTTTTCGTAGCCAGTTTTGAGCTACAAACTCAAGTTTATCTACAAATGTACATTTTTAAATAATACTGAAATAGAACTTACAAACTGAGATTCTAGTTTTTTCACAAAGACGATTTATTAGTAAACAAATAAAAAAGTTGAGAAAGTAAAGTTTTGTGTATGAAAGTAAGTACACTGTTCCGGAAACACCATCCCTCTGAATGTGTTAGGTAAGGAGCTGAGTGGACTGATGTTTCATCAGATTTGCTGAGAATAAATTTGGAATCACATTTCCACCGAAGTAATTGCATATCCTCTAGAGCAATTGTTCCTAATTTTTTCAAAGATCCTTTTTGAATACCAAGAAATTTAGTGAAAACTCCCACAAAATTGAAAAAAATGCAGAATATATGCAAATAGATGCTCACAGGTCTTCACATTGATCCCCAGCCTCTCAAGAGTCTGGGTCCTACTTACTGGCTTCTGCTGATCCTATGTTGTGACAGATGTAAAATTATTACAGAAATCATTGTCCCATGCAAACATCCTAGAATGTGCTCACTGCTCCCATCAAAACTTCACAGATAACTGTGCCTACATCATATCTGCCTACGTTAGAAAATAAACGTCCTCTTCTTTTTCTTCAGTCTTCATACATAGTCTGCTATTGATGTTTTATGCCCTAAAAATTTACCTTTCTAATACTCTCTAATTAAATCTAAAAACTGTTTGCCTTCTTCTTAAGCATACGGTTGAGTTGTGAGAACCCACAGACTTCATGAAGGGCCTTTCTATATGCAAATAATAAATATGATAACTGATCATTCCCACCATTGGGATGATTATCTACATAAATCTTAAGTGCACCATTGAAAGCCACATTAAATCATCCTGCTGGTCCATTGCATTGTGGGAGATAAGCCAGCACTTTTACATCTTTAACCCCACTGCAGTATCCCAGGAAATTCACACCCTCGTCTGCAAGAATCTCCGAAAGAAATCCAGGCCAAAATTGAACCATGCCAATTCTCACCGATCTCGTAGGTGTAAGAATGCAATGTCCTGCTGCTTCCCTAGTCCCTTATATCATGAAAGGTGCTTCCACAATAAACGTTTTGTACTTTTAAGAGGCATTTTCTAATTCCTATGCTCTCTAAAAAAAAAAAACTTCCTACTGACAAATCAAGAAGACTGTGGGCGGTTTGGTCATTCTTCTTTTCCTGCCTCTGGCACACCTCACCACCTACATATTTTCATGCATCTGGCTTTGGATCATAGAATCCTAGATATTATTTGGGTGGCATGGATTCATGAAGACCCATAAACTTGGATAGGGGGAAAAAATGACATCTTTATTTTCACTAACCTCTAACTTAAATTTAGTATTTCCTTCAAATATGAATGCAGGCAGCAAACCTAGTCTCAGAGACTTTATGGCCAAGAGAAATCACAGATATTTTCATATCACATTAAGCTTGTGCAGGTATCTCAAAATATTTACTCTCATCACTATTTCAAAATTTCGGTCGCTGTTAGAGCTGCCATGAGAGCTTGCTGTTTAATGTGGTAATAAAGCCCATATATCACAACCACTAAATCCCCAATTTGAGGTATATATATATTTGATTATTATATTTTAACCATTATATTATAATCGGTTTCCTTAGCAATTCTATGTATTTTATTTTATGCATTTAAAAACATTATTTGGAGAAAGAGTCCGTGGCCCTTATCTGATAGCCAGAGGTCCAGGGCACAAAGGTTTGCTTTCTTGCCTAAATCATCATGGCCACATCCTCCAGCACCCTGCATTGTTTTCAATATACTACTTTAAGGAGCCCTGGATACCTCCTGTGTGCCCTGTGTTGTAGGGGGCTATTCCTGTTTGGCCTCTACAGATGAGATACTCTGAGCAGAAGGTGACCTTATTTTTTTTTTAACTTTTGCAAATCTTGTTTATTATAGAAAGATTATAGTGGTTAAAAAGCTTCCAGTTTTATAAGTTGACCTCAAAACAGTGTAATTGTGTGTGTGTGTGTTTTCTTTTCTTTAAATTTTTTTGATAATTACAATTTTTATTTTTAATTCAGGGGATATATGTACAGGTTTGTTACAGAAGTATATGGCTTGATGCTGAGGCTTGTGCTGCCACTGATGCTGAGCATAGTACCCACTAGATTTTTAAACCTTGACCTCCTCCTCCCCTACCCCTCTAGTAGTTCCCAGTGGCTATTGTTCCCATCTTTATGTCCATTAGTCAGGTGAGCTCATTTTGATAGTCACCCCTTGTGACTTTTTTTCCACACCTTACAGGGGAAATGGCATGGTTCTCCAAGGGCCTCCCAGTCGTTAGCAGGAATGAATGACGGCCCTTGGAGAACATTTCATTTGCCTCCTAGTTACAGTCAAGTCAATAGAATTCCAGAGAGCAACACAATGGCCTACCTCAAATTCCCACAGATAGTGAATTGCCCTGACTAGTGAATCAGAAAGTTCTTTTCTATATATTACACATGGACAAATACAATGAAAAGCATTTTGGTGTATTTTTTATTTTTTTAATGGACACATAATAGTTGTATTGTGTATTATGGGATACAGTGTGTGATGTTTCAATGCATATATACAATGTGTATTTGGCATATATACAAGGTATTTAGCATATCCATCACCTCAGACATCCATCACTTCTTTGTGGTGAGACCATTCGGAATCCTCTCTTCTGGCTTCTTTGAAATATATACCATAGCATTGTTTACTATCTTCACCCTACTATGCCATAGAACACCAAAACGCATTCCTCCTATCTAACTGCAACCTTGCACCATTGACCAATCTCACTCCATCATCCCTCCTCCCTCACCCCCAAGCCTCACATGACTAGTGTTTTTTCATGCTCATTTTTTACCAGGTACTGTTCTAAGTGCTTGACATGTTAACTCCTTTAATTATCACAATGGCCCCATTAGGTAAGTTCTATAATTATTCACATTTTAAAGATGAGGAGATAGAGGAAGAGAGTGGTTAAGAGACTTCCTAGTCTATATCAATCAATGATGAAGCCAGGATCCACATCAGGCTGTCACTTTTCCCCCATTTACTGTCCTGCCTCCCAACCCACTACCACCACAGAGCATGTGGGAGGTGATTAAAAAACAAACAAACAAAAAATAAAACCACCTTAGCATCAAACTGAGCAGAGGCAATCCCCCCAAGGTCTCTTTGGCTTGCAGAAGTCAAACAGTTTTCTCAACATCTTGTAAAATAGGGATACAAAAGCCTACCTTGCAGGGGTGGTCTGAAAATTAAATAAAACACATGTATCAAGTGCTAAGTGTGTTCAGTGCATAAGTTCCCCAAAACAGTGGTTATTACAATACTTGCTATTATTTTTGTCAAGATGTACACAAAAGATAGTGGACAAAGATGAGATGGATGATGAATAACAAACCTTCAGGAGTATGGGGATGAGCAGAAAATCATGGTCAAAGTATAAGAGAGGTCATGCAATCCAACACACATTTATGTCAGTCTACTGGGCCCCTCCAGGCTCCTGAGGTTTAAAATTGACCTATTGCCTCTGTCTTCCCCCAGATTTGTCCCTGCACGTGTTTCTCTTCCTTTGTGAAAGCTGCCATATTGGCCTTCTTTCACCTGCTTTCTTACCTCCCTCCTCCAAGTTCCATCCACAAATCCTGTCAACCTGCCCCAGAAATATCTCAGACAGTTCAAAATATAATTCAAGCACTGAATTTAATTCCCTTTCGAAATTAGCTCCAGGTGACCAAAGAAAATCCATATGGATGTTGGAAAATTGGAAAGGTTGAAAACGACATTTAAATGATATTCAAGGATTTCCCACATGGAAAGCAAGACCAGCCACAGAATAAGAGTCTCTGGCCCACAACCGCCAAATGCAAGGGGAAACCCACATGGGAACAAGTAGCAGGGAGCCTCAGCTAAGCCCCCCAGCACTTCCTGGCTTGGGAAGTGTGAGGGATGTCAGTCCGTTTTGACTATTTCACCTCTTCACCTCCTTCTTTGAGGGAACTGTGCCTATCCCACTGGTGTAATTGCACAATGGGTTCTTCTTGCCCTCTGCACAAATAAACCCATTCACTGAGACAGCATCATTGCAGCAAAGAAAGAGTTTAACACAAGCCTGGCCAAGCAGAAGGACAGGAGTTTTTTATTACTCAAATCAGCCTCCCTGAGAACTCACAGGCTATGGTTTTATGGATAATTTGTTGGGCAGGGGGCTAGGGAATGGGTGTTGCTGATTGGTTGGGGATGAAATCTTAGGGGTATGATAAATGGCCCTTGTGTGCTGAATCTGTCTCTGGGTGGGGGCCACAGGAATGGTTGAGTGATGAGCCACAGGTCTGGGTGGGGTCAGTTAGTTGCCAGAATGCAAGTCTAAAAAATATCTCAAAAGACCAATCTTAGGTTTCACAATAGTAATGTTATCTACAGGAACCATTGGAAATATCACAAATTTTGTGACCTCTGGCCATGTGATTCCTGAGCACCAAGGGATTATAGAAAGACAAGCAAGAGGACAACAGCTGGTTATTGTTTATCTACACCTACATCTTAGCAGAATCTAGTTCCCTCCCATAATCCTAATCGTGTGGCCTTTCATTTGTCTTACAAAGGTAGTTTCAGTCCTCAACCAAAGAGAGGATCAGTTTTAGGAAGGGACCATTATCATCCTTGCTTAAAAGTTAAATTATAAACTACATTTCTCCCATGGGAGCCAGCTGTGAGACTCCCAAGGCCAGCCAGCTGTGAGACTAGAAGCAAGAGGAGGGTCAGTCATGCTAGATATATCTTGCTGTCATAATCTTTGCACAGGTGGTTTCAGTTGGGCTCCCAACCACAGAATTTGCCATAACCTAACCACAGAGGTGGGTATGAGACTGAGGTAGGTCAAATAGACTTTCCCTCCTGAGAATTCAACCTTGGTTAAGACACAGAGGGATGAGAAAGGGTAGCTGAATCATTGTAATAACACCAAGATCTCCAGAACTGCACTATGTCTGGCTCTCCCATGGCCCATGGTCCATCTTCCTTTGATTTTATAAGATATCTCAGTGCTCCCAGTGTTTATCTCACCATTATGCTTCATAACACATGTGTACACTACATACATCCTTCTATAATACATAAATCAATATTTCATAATCAACATTAAGGAATAAAAGAGCCAAAACAAGAGAATTTTAAAATATTTGCTCTCAGATAGTGGGGACAGGACTTGCTACAGACTCGAATGAAAGGAAAGAATTATGTGCTAATTCTGCTAAGGAAAATGGAAACTATTAAAATGCCTTAAAAGAACTAAAGAAATGAAAAATCTAACCAGGTAAGAAAGGGAGTTAGTGGGATCTCAGTGAGGTTGAAGGCTCCACTCCACTCACAGTTAACTAAAACATTGAACTCTATGGACATGGACTACAAGATCATCTCATTGAAGGATATGGTCTAGGAGATCCAGTAGTTTCTTTATAGGCAACCATTAAAAAGACCAGCATGTGTATTTCATCCACAGGAAGACCCGAACATCCAAGGCATGAATCACACAACAAATTCTCTTCAAGAAAAGAAATGAGGTTCCAAGATGGCCGAATAGGAACAGCTCCAGTCTATAACTCCCAGTGTGAGCAATGCAGAAGACGGGCGATTTCTGCATTTCCAACTGAGGTACCAGGTTCATCTCATTGGGGTTTGTCAGACAGTGGGTGCAGTCCACAGAGTGTGAGCTGAAGCAGGGTGGGGCATCGCCTCACCTGGGAAGCACAAGGGGTCAGGGAATTCCCTCTTCTAGCCAAGGGAAGCCGTGACAGACGGTACCTGGAAAATCAGGACACTCCCACCCTAATACTGCGCTTTTCCAATGGTATTAGCAAACAGCACACCAGGAGATTATATCCCAGGAGATTATATCCCACACCTGCTCTGAGGGTCCCATGCCCACGAAGCCTCACTCAGGGCTAGCACAGCAGTCTGAGATCAAACTGCAAGGTGGCAGTGAGGCTGGGGGAGGGGCGTCCACCATTGCTGAGGCTTGAGTAAGTAAATGAAGTGGCTGGGAAGCTCGAACTGGGTGGAGCCCACCGCAGCTCAAGGAGGCCTGCCTGCCTCTGCAGACTCCACCTCTGGGGGCAGGGCATAGCCAAACAAAAGGCAGCAAAAACCTCTGCAGACTTAAATGTCCCTGTCTGACAGCTTTGAAGAGAGTAGTGGTTCTCCCAGCATGGAGTTTGAGATCTGAGAATGGACAGACTGCCTCCTCAAGTGGGTAACTGACCAACAAGCAGCCTAACTGGGAGGCACCTCATACGGCTGGGTGCCCCTCTGAGACGAACCTTCCAGAGGAAGGATCAGGCAGCAACATTTGCCATTCTGCAATATTTGTTATTTTGCAGCCTCCGCTGCTGATACCCAGGCAAACAGGGTCTGGAGTGGACCTCCAGCAAACTCCAAAAGACCTGCAGCTGAGGGGCCTGACTGTTAGAAGGAAAACTAACAAACAGAAAGGACATCCACACCAAAACCCTATCTATATGTCACCATCATCAAAGACCAAAGGTAGATAAAACCAAAAAGCTGGGGAGAAACTGGAGCAGAAAAGCTGAAAATTCTAAAAATCAGAGTGCCTCTTCTCCTAGAAAGGAACGCAACTCGCCAGCAATGGAACAAAGCTAGATGGAGAATGACTTTGACGAGTTGAGAGAAGAAGGATTCAGACGATTGGTAATAACAAACTTCTCTGAGCTACATGAGGAAGTTTGAACCCATCACAAAGAAGCTAAAAACCTTGAAAAAAGATTAGATGAATGGCTAACTAGAATAAACAGCATAGAGAAGACCTTAAATGACCTGATGGAGCTGAAAACCATGGCACAAGAACTACGTGATGAATGCACAAGCTTCAGCAGCCGATTCAATCAAGTGGAAGAAAGGATATCAGTGATGGAAGATCAAATGAATGAAATGAAGCAAGAAGAGAAGTTTAGAGAAAAAAGAATAAAAAGAAATGAACAAAGCCTCCAAGAAATATGGGACTATATGAAAAGACCAAATCTACATCTGATTGGTATACCTGAAAATGATGGCGAGAATGGAACCAACTTGGAAAACACTCTTTACGATATTATCCAGGAGAACTTCCCCAACCTAGCAAAGCAGGCCAACATTCAAATTCAGAAAATACAGAGAACGCCACAAAGATACTCCTCAAGAAGAGCAACTCCAAGACACATAATTGTTAGATTCACCAAAGTTGAAATGAAGGAAAAAATGTTAAGGGCAGCCAGAGAGAAAGGTCGGGTTACCCTCAAAGGGAAGCCCATCAGACTAACAGCGGATCTCTCGGCAGAAACCCTACAAGCCAGAAGAGAGTGGGGGCCAATATTCAACATTCTTAAAGAAAAGAATTTTCAACCCAGAATTTCATATCCAGCCAAACTAAGCTTCATAGTGAAGGAGAAATAAAATCCTTTACAGACAAGCAAATGCTGAGAGATTTTGTCACCACCAGGCCTGCCTTACAAGAGCTCCTGAAGGAAGCACTAAACATGGAAAGAAACAACTGGTACAAGCCACTGCAAACACATGCCATTGTAAAGACCATCGATGCTAGGAAAACACTGCATCAACTAACGAGCAAAATAACCAGCTAACATCATAATGACAGGATCAAATTCACACATAACAATATTAACCTTAAATGTAAATGGGTTAAATGCCCCCAATTAAAAGACACAGACTGGCAAATTGGAGAGAGTCAAGACCCATCAGTGTGCTGTATTCAGGAGACCCACCTCACGTGTAGAGACACACATAGGCTCAAAATAAAGGGATACAGAAAGATCTACCAAGCAAATGGAAAACAAAAAAAAGCCGGGGTTGCAATCCTACTCTCTGATAAAACAGACTTTAAACCAACAAAGATCAAAAGAGACAAAGAAGGCCATTACATTATGGTAAAGGGATCAATTCAACAACAAGAGCTAACTATCTTAAATATATATGTACCCAATACATGAGCACCCAGATTCATAAAGCAACTCCTTAGAGACCTACAAAGAGACTTAGACTCCTACACAATAATAATGGGAGACTTTAACACCCCACTGTCAACATTAGAAAGACCAACAAGACAGAGAGTTAACAAGGATATCCAGGACTTGAACTCAGCTCTGCACCAAGCAGACCTAATAGACATCTACAGAACTCCCCACCCCAAATCAACAGAATATACATTCTCAGCACCACATCATGCTTATTTCAAAATTGACCACATAGTTGGAAGTAAAGCACTCCTCAGCAAATGTAAAAGAACAAAAATTATAACAAACTGTCTCTCAGACCACAGTACAATCAAACTAGAACTCAGGATTAAGAAATTCACTAAAAACCACACAACTACATGGAAACTGAACAACCTACTCCTTAATCACTACTGGGTACACAACGAAAGGAAGGCAGAAATAAAGATGTTCTTTGAAACCCATGAGAACATAGACACAACGTACCAGAATCTCTGGGACACATTTAAAGCAGTATGTAGAGGGAAATTTATAGCACTAAATGCCCACAAGAGAAAGCAGAAAAGATCTAAAATTTGACACCCTAACATCACAATTAAAAGAACTAGAGAAGCAAGAGCAAATACATTCAAAAGCTAGCAGAAGGCAAGAAATAACTAAGATCAGAGCAGAACTGAAGGAGATAGAGACACAAAAAGCCCTTCAAAAAATCAATGAATCCAGGAGCTGGTTTTGTGAAAAGATCAACAAAATTGATAGACCGCTAGTGAGACTAATAAAGAAGGAAAGAGAGAAGAATCAAATAGATGCAATAACAAAAGATAAAGAGGATATTAAAACCAATCCCACAGAAATACAAACTACATCAGAGAATACTATAAACACCTCTACTCAAATAAACTAGAAAATCTAGAAGAAATGGATAAATTCCTCGACACATATACCCTCCAAAGACTAAACCAGGAAGAAGTTGAATATCTGAATAGACCAATAACAGGCTCTAAAATTGAGGCAATAATTAACAGCCTACCAATCAAAAAGAGTCCAGAACCGGACGGATTCACAGCCAAATTCTACCAGAGGTACAAAGAGGAGCTGGTACCATTCCTTCTGAAACTATTCCAATCAATAGAAAAAGAGGGAATCCTTCCTAATTCATTTTATGAGGCCAGCATCCTCCTGATACCAAAGGCTGGCAGGGACACAACAAAGAAAGAGATTTTAAACCAATATCCCTGATGAACATCAATGCAAAAATCCTCAATAAGCAAAACGAATCCAGCAGCACTTCAAAAAGCTTATCCACCACGATCAAGTTGGCTTCATCCCTGGGATGCAAGGCTGGTTCAACATATGCAAATCCATAAATGTAATCCATCATATAAACAGAACCAAAGACAAAAACCACATGATTATCTCAATAGATGCAGAAAAGGCCTTTGACAAAATTCAACAGCTCTTCATGCTAAAAAAACTCTCAATAAACTAGGTATTAATGGGACGTATCTCAAAATAATAAGAGCTATCTATGACAAACCCACAGCCAATATCATACTGAATGGGCAAAAACTGGAAGCATTCCCTTTGAAAACTGGCACAAGACAGGGATGTCCTCTCTCATCACTCCTATTCAACATAGTGTTGGAAGTTCTGGCCAGGGCAATCAGGCAGGAGAAAGAAATAAAGGGTATTCAATTAGGAAAAGAGGAAGTCAAATTGTCCCTGTTTGCAGATGACATGATTGTAAATTTAGAAAGCTCCATCACCTCAGCCCAAAATCTCCTTAAGCTGATAAACAACTTCAGCAAAGTCTCAAGATACAAAATCAATGGGCAAAAATCACAAGCATTCCTATACACCAATAGCAGACAAACAGAGAGTCAAATCGTGAGTGAACTCCCATTCACAATTGCTTCAAAGAGAATAAAATACCTAGGAATCTAACTTACAAGGGATGTGAAGGACCTCTTCAAGGAGAACTACAAACCACTACTCAATGAAATAAAAGACACAAACAAATGGAAGAACATTCCATGCTCATGGGTAGGAAGAATCAATATCGTGAAAATGGCCATACTGCCCAAGGTAACTTATAGATTCAATGCCATCCCCATCAAGCTACCAATGATTTTCTTCACAGAATTGGAAAAAACTACTTTAAAGTTCATATGGAACCAAAAAAGAACCTGCATTGCCAAGACAATCCTAAGCCAAAAGAACAAAGCTGGAGGCATCACACTACCTGACTTCAAACTATACTACAAGGCTACAGTAATGAGAACAGCATGGTACTGGTACCAAAACAGAGATATAGACCAATGGAACAGAATAGAGCCCTCAGAAATAATACCACACATCCACAATCATCTGATCTTTGACAAACCTGACAAAAACAGGAAATGGGGGAAGGATTTCCTACTTAATAAATGGTGCTGGGAAAACTGGCTGGCCATATGTAGAAAGCTGAAACTGGATCCCTTCCTTACACCTTATATGAAAATTAAGTCAAGATGGATTAAAGACTTAAATGTTAGACCTAAAACCATAAAAACCCTAGAAGAAAACCTAGACAATACCATTCAGGACATAGGCATGGGCAAGGACTTCATGTCTAAAACATGAAAAGCAATGGCAACGAAAGCCAAAATAGACAAATGGGATCTAATTAAACTAAAGAGCTTCTGCACAGCAAAAGAAACTACCATCACCGTGAACAGGCAACCTACAGAATGGGAGAAAATTTTTACAATCTACCCATCTGACAAAGGGCTAATATCCAGAATCTACAAAGAACTTAAACAAATTTACAAGAAAAAAATCAACCCCATCAAAAAGGGGACGAAGGATATGAACAGACACTTCTCAAAAGAAGACATCTATGTAGCCAGCAGACACATTAAAAAATGCCCATCATCACTGGCCATCAGAGAAATGCAAATCAAAACCACAGTGAGATACCATCTCACTGTTAGAATGGCGATCATTAAAGTCAGGAAACAACAGGTGCTGGAGAGGATGTGGAGAAACAGGAACACTTTTACACGGTTGGTGGGACTGTAAACTAGTTCAACCATTGTGGAAGACGTGTGGTGATTCCTCAAGGATCTAGAACTAGAAATACCATTAGAACTAGAAATGCCATCCCATTACTGAGTATATACCCAAAGGATTATAAATCATGCTGCTATAAAGACACATGCACACGTATGTTTACTGCGGCACTATTCACAATAGCAAACACTTGGAACCAACCCAAATGTCCATCAATGATAGACTGGATTAAGAAAATGTGGCACATATATACCATGGAATACTATGCAGCCATAAAAATTGATGAGTTCATGTCCTTTGTAGGGACATGGATGAAGCTGGAAACCATCATTCTGAGCAAACTATCACAAGGACAGAAAACCAAACACAGCATGTTCTCACTAATAGGTGGGAATTGAACAATGAGAACACTTGGACACAGGATGGGGAACGTCACACATCAGGGCCTGTTGTGGGGTGGGGGGAGGGGGAGGGATAGCATTAGGAGATATACCTAATGTAAGCGACAAGTTAATGGGTGCAGCACACCAACATGGCACATGTATACATACATAACAAACCTGCACGTTGTGCACATGTACACTAGAACTTAAGGTATAATTTTTTAAAAAAAGAAATGAAAAGCAACATCTTTCTGCTTAGGATGCGAGCCTAATGTACCTGGAATGATGAAACTTCTTTTTCAGTGAGTATCATTTTACCCTTGGAACCTTCCAAGGTTTCAAGGTATTTTAACACACAAGTATTTTAAGTATTTTAAGGTAGATTACACACATCTTAACACCTACCCTATAATACTTGAGCACACACAGTGTGATGCCATAATATGTTAGTTTAAGTTATAAACTAGGCACAGCCAGTGGCCTGATGGAGACTCCCTAGCCAGTCAGCAGGTCACCAGCAAATCCACACACCAGAGAGGGCTACAGTAAGAGCGTCAGTCAGGCAAATCTTCATCAACACCAAAGGCTTTTCTAACTGACCTAGTGAAGGTCAGTGATTTCTGTTGGTGGAATTTATGGTATTCAAGTTGTGCGATAGAGTAAAATATTTCATTAAATATCCCCACACTTCACGAATAGCACAAACATCCCAAGAAATGATACCACTCAACATTTAATGTCCCAAGAGTCCCAGGTGCCCCACCGAGTCAGGAGCAGTCTGGACTGCAGATACCATCATATCTACCTTAGATGAACCTGCCACGCAATCGGTCAGACTACCCACAAGACAGAGAACATACAAAAAATGACCAGTATCGGAGATAATGCATATGTTAATTAGCTCAATTCAGCCATTACACAATTTATACATATTTTAAAACATCATGTTATACATGACAAATATATACAACTTTGTGAATTTTTTAGTTACTTTTTTTAAGAAAACAGAATAGGGACTTCACTGAGCTCACAGGCTTGATAATAAGTGTTCTTTAAATGTCCAGATGGAGGGAAGAGTTTGGTCGGCCACCTGCTTTGCCTATAACCTGGTTGTGCCACTGTCTTCCACCTAAAAGAAGCTGAGAGTTTCTGATAATCAAACAGGAAAGCTCACCACAGAAGGTTAGAACAGCAATGCCTTTATGTTACATTAAAAAATAATCTGCATATGTTCAGTATTTATAGTGTTTAGGGATAATTTTGTCTATAAAAACAAACAGATTAGCTTTATGATTCCATTAAAATGTACCCTTTATTTTCTACTTGAGATTTTAAGCTGAAAGATTTAAGGCTCTTGTCTAGGTTTGTACACAGCATTGGATGCTTAAGATAACTTGAGATTTACTATATTCATAAGATTAATTTATTACATTACAGAGGGGAAATCAAATATATTTATAAATGCAATAAAAATGTTTAAAGGAATTTAATTAACCAAGTTGTAAACGGGCCTGATTATTTAAGGTAGTTTTGTCTGTTCAGCTGGAACACTAAGAAAAGCACCCTTGAACAGGATTGCTGAAATTCACTGGATTTATAAAAAGAACAATAAGATTTATAAGTAGGACTTATATGGGCTTAAGGAAAACAAGACGTTCTAATTTATTATTTGAATAAATTGTATACTAATTCATAATAAAAGTCCAAAATAAATGTAAATCTTTCCTTTTGGGAGGAAAATTACCTTAAAGACCAAAAAATTCACAGCAACAAATCAGAACTATGAATCATTATTAACTGAGATGTTGGCATTATTCTCCCACAGAAAGAATCACAGCATTCTACAACAGTGGTTGCCCAACTCTTTTGATTATGCACCCCTAATAGTAAAAGAAGTTTGAAAATGTATCTTTAATATATGTATATTTATTGACACCCTGTGATGGGCACTGCCACGCACTGCCCAGAGTCCCCAGCGAAGGACATGTTGCCCTGTGCTGTGGGCAGAGAGCCCCCAGTGATCAGTCCTTCAGGGATGCTGCAACTGCAGAGGGCCACCTGGATGAATACATGTCCCTCTCAAGACAGCCTATATGCAGTGACTCATCCGTGCAGGTATATAAAGTCCTGGCCACCTGGGCCCAGCTCTAGAGAGCTCTGAAGGGCCATTCTAGCTCCCATGCTCTGCATGGGGTTGACCCAGGCTGTCACAGAGCCTGTGTCACAGATGGACCTCTCCCTCTGCTCCACCCTGATTCCTTTTGTCCTTCCTACAGATGTAAATGCCCAGGACATGCCCTAGCAAACATCCCACATGCTCCACTCCTTCCCAGAGTCTGCTTCCCAGGAAACCCAACCTGTAACACAAACTACATATGCAAACCTCTCAATTACTTTGTTAAACATTAGCAAAGCTTAGTATCTTTATGATTTGAATACCGCAGCCTCGGAAATGGTAATGAGGAGACCAGAATGCTAATGAGCCATGAAGTATAGATAATTGAGAGATTACCCTTGTCATAGTCCATTATGGCTGCTATAAGAAAGTATCTCACGAGGTAATTTATAAAAACAAATTTATTTCTCACACTTCTGAAGACTGAGAAATCCAAGATGAAGGTCCACTACCAGATCCAGTGTCTAGTGAGGGCTCGCTTTTTGCTTCAAAGATGGCACATTCTAGGTTCCCTCACTTGGCAGGAAGGGGCCAAGAAACTCCCTCAAACACCCAGAGGGCAGGGCATGAGGCCCCACCAACCCCTACCACTGATAGTCAGGTGGGAATGCCAGAGCTTCGAGCCCAATGATCTTGCTTCTGTGTGAACTCAGCTAGAGGCCACAGCTTCCTGCTGTCCCAGGAAAACTCAATGGCAGAGCATGCTACCTCGCCCACTCCCTCCACGGGTAGCCAGATGGGCAACACCTGCTACAGCTTCTGGCCCAGTGGTCCCACTTCTGTGTGAACTCAGCCAGTAGATACAGCCTCCTATTGTACCATGAAGCACCCAGACAGCAGGGCAGGTACCTCCGTCCACCTCTACCACAGGTAGTCAGGTGAGCCATGCCTGCTAGAGCTTCCAGCCCAACAGTCCTACTTCTGCCTGAATTTGCCAAGAGGCACACCCTCCTGTTGCCCTGGGAACACCAGGATGGCAGGGTAGGCAACTCCCCCCACCCCTGCTTCCTATAGCCAGAAGGGCCACACCCACCAGAGCTTCCAACCCAGTGGCCCTACTTCTGCCTGAGCTCTGCCGGAAGGTACAAACCTGTGTTTCCCCAGGAAGCAAACAAACATCAGACTAGGGCCAATCTAGGAAGGATAAGGCTTATCTGCCAACTGTGGCCCCTGCTTAAGGGAGTCTCATGGACCAAAACACCCAACAAAAGAAACATGGGCATGGAGACAGTAATTGGAGGGGGCTCCTCCAAAGAGCCTGTAGCAGACTAGAATTGAAACCAGTCAACCAAACTCAACTTACAGCATCATCAAATCCCCAAAGGCATCAAAGAAGAAAAAAGCAAAAAAAAAAAAAAAATACTATCCAATCTATCTTTGAAGAATAGCAGCTTCAAAGATTGAAGGAACATCTGGTCACACAAATCAGAAAGAACCAGAGCAAGAACTCTGGCAACTCAAAAAGCCAGAGTGGCTTCTTTCCTCCAATGACCACACTAGTTCCCCAGTGTATTAGTCCATTTACACACTGCAATAAAGAACTACCTGAGACTGGGTAATTTATGAAGAAAAGAGGTTTAATTGAATCACAGTCCTGCAGGCTTAGCAGGGAGCATGGCTGGAAGGCCTCAGGAAACTTATAATCATGGCAGAAGGGGAATGGGAAGCAAGTACACCTTTACTGTTGCAGAGCAGGAGAGGGAGAGAGAGAGAGGAGGGGGAAGTGACAAACACTTTTAAACAATCAGCTCTGATGGGAACTCACTCACTATCACTAAAACACCTCCCACCAGGCCCCTCCTCCAATTCGACATGAGATTTGGGTGGGGACACAAATCCAAACCGTATCACCCAGCAAGGGTTCTTAACCCAGCTGAAGTGGCTGAAATGACAGAAATAGAATTCAGAATATGGATAAGAATGAAGATCTTTGAGATTCAGGAGAATGTCAAGACTCAATCCAAGGAAGCTAAGAATCACAATAAAATAATACAGGAGCTCATAGACAAAATAACCATTATAAAAAAGAAGCAAACTAATCTAACAGAGCTGAAAAATATACTGTAAGAATTGCATAATGCAATCACAAGCATTAACAACAGAACAGACTAAGCTGGGGAAAGAATCTAAGAGTTTGAAGACTGGCTGTCTCAACTCAATGAGACAAAAATAAAGAAAAAAGAATGAACAACACCTCTGAGAAATACAGAATTATGTAAAGAAACCAAATCGATGATTCACTGGCATCCTCAAAAGAGATGGGGAGAAGGCAGGCAATTTGGAAAACATATTTCAGGATAGCATTTATTAAAACTTCACTAGAGAGGCCAACATTCAAATTCAGGAAATGCAGAGAACCCCTGTGAGGTTACACAAGAAGAGCATCCAGAAGACACATAATCAGATTCTGCAAGGCTGAAATGAAAGAAGAATCATTAAGGGTAACTAGAGAGAAGAGGCAGGTAACCTACAAAGGGAATCCCATCAAGCTAACAGTGGACCTTTCAGCAGAAATGCTGCAAGCCAGAAGAGACTGGGGGTCTATACTCAGTATTCTGAAAAAAAAAAAATGTTTAACCAAGAATTTCATTTCCAGTCAAACTAAGCTCCATAATTGAAGGAGAAATAAGATTCTTTTCACACGAGAAAATGCTGAAGGAATTTGTTACCACCAGACCTGCCTTACAAGAAATCCTGAAAGGAGCAATAAATGTGTAAAGGAAAGACCATTACCAGCCCCTATAAAAACACACTTAAGTACATAGACAAGTGACACTAAAAAGCCACCACACAAATAAGTCTGCATAATAACCAGCCAACAACACAAAGACATGATCAAATCCACACAAATCAACATTAATCTTGAATGTAAATGGGCTAAATGCCCCAATTAAAAGGCAGAGTGGCAAGCTAGATAAAAAAGCAGGGCCTAATGGTATACTGTCTTCAAGAGACTCATCTCACATGCAATGACATCCATAGCCTCAAAATAAAGGGATGGAGAAAACATATCAAGAAAATGGAAAACAGAAGAAAGCAGGGGTTGCAATCCTAATTTCAGAGAAAACAGACTTTAAACCAACAAAGATCAAAAAAGATAAAAAGGGGATTGTATAGTGGTAATGGGTTCAATTCAACAAGAAGATCTAACTGTTTTAAATATACACACAACCAACACAGGAACACCCAGATTCATAACGATAGTTTTTAGAAATCTATAACGAGACTTATATTACCACGCAATAATAGCAGGCGACTTCAACACCTCACTGACAGTATAAGACAGATCACTGAGACAGAAAGTTAACAACAAGTTATTTGGGACCTGAACTCAACACTTGACCAAATGGACCTAACAGACATCTAAAGAACTCTCCACCAAAACACAACAGAATATACATTCTTCTCAACACCACATGGCACACACTCCAAACTCGACCACACCACCAGACATAAAACAATACTCAGTAAATTTTTAAAAAATGAAATCATACCCAACCACACTCTCAGACCACAGCACAATAAAAATAGAAATCAATAGTAAGAAAATTACTCAAAAGCATACAATGTGGGGGTGGTTCCAAGATGGCTGAATAGGAACAGCTCCAGTCTACAGCTTCCAGTGTGAGCGACGCAGAAGACAAATGATTTCTGCATTTCCAACTGAGATACCGGGTTCATCTCACTCGGGATTGTCGGACAGTGGGGGCAGAACAGTGGGTGCAGCACACCGAGCGTGAGCCGAAGCAGGGCGAGGCATTGCCTCACCCAGGAAGCTCAAGGGGTCAGGGAATTCCCTTTCCTAGCCAAGGAAAGGGGTGAAAGATAGCACCTGGAAAATTGGGTCACTCCCACCCTCATACTGTGCTTTTCCAACGGTCAGCAAACAGCACACCAGGAGATTATATCCCATGCCTGGCTCAGAGGGTCCTACGCCCATGGAGCCTCGCTCATTGCTAGCACAGCAGTCTGAGATCAAACTGCAAGGTGGCAGCGAGGCTGGGAGAGGGGCGCCCGCCACTGCTGAGGCTTGAGTAGGTAAACAAAGCGGCCAAGAGGATCAAACTGGGTGGAGCCCACCACAGCTCAAGGAGGCCTGCCTGCCTCTGTAGACTCCATCTCTGGGGGCAGGGCATAGCCAAACAAAAGGCAGCAGAAACCTATGCAGACTTAAATGTCCCTGTCTGACAGCTTTGAAGACAGTAGTGGTTCTCCCAGCACGCAGCTTGAGATCTGAGAACAGACAGACTGCCTCCTCAAGTGGGTCCCTGACCCCCAAGTAGCCTAACTGGGAGGCATACCCCAGTAGGAGCAGACTGACACCACACACGGCAGGGTACCCCTCTGAGACAAAACTTCCAGAGGAACGATCAGGCAGCAACATTTGCCGTTCCGCAATATTTGTTATTTTGCAGCCTCCGCTGCTGATACCCAGGCAAGCAGCGTCTGGAGTGGACCTCCTGCAAACTCCAACAGACCTGCAGCTGAGGGTCCTGACTGTTAGAAGGAAAACTAACAAACAGAAAGGACATCCACACAAAACCCCATCTGTACGTCACCAACATCAAACACCAAATGTAGATAAAACCACAAAGATGGGGAAAAAACAGAGTAGAAAAACTGAAAATACTAAAAATCAGAGCACCTCTCCTCCTCCAAAGGAATGCAGCTCCTCACCAGCAACAGAACAAAGCTGGACGGAGAATGACTTCGACGAGTTGGGAGAAGAAGGCTACTGACAATCAAACTTCTCCGAGCTAAAGGAGGAAGTTCGAACCCATGGAAAAGAAGTTAAAAACCTTGAAAAAAGATTAGACGAATGGCTAACTAGAATAACCAATGCAGAGAAGTCCTTAAAGGACCTGATGGAGCAGAAAACCATGGCACAAGAACTACATGATGAATGCACAAGCTTCAGTAGTCGATTCAATCAACTGGAAGAAAGGCTATCAGTGATGGAAGATCAAATGAATGAAATGAAGCAAGAAGAGAAGTTTAGAGAAAAAAGAATAAAAAGAAATGAACAAAGCCTCCAAGAAATATGGGACTATATGAAAAGACCAAATCTACATCTGATTGGTATACCTGAAAATGATGGCGAGAATGGAACCAACTTGGAAAACACTCTTTACGATATTATCCAGGAGAACTTCCCCAACCTAGCAAAGCAGGCCAACATTCAAATTCAGAAAATACAGAGAACGCCACAAAGATACTCCTCGAGAAGAGCAACTCCAAGACACATAATTGTCAGATTCACCAAAGTTGAAATGAAGGAAAAAATGTTAAGGGCAGCCAGAGAGAAAGGTCGGGTTACCCTCAAAGGGAAGCCCATCAGACTAACGACTGATCTCTCTGAAGAAACTCTAAGGCCAGAAGAGAGTGGGGGCCAATATTCAACATTCTTAAAGAAAAGAATTTTCAACCCAGAATTTCATATCCAGCCAAACTAAGCTTCATAGTGAAGGAGAAATAAAATCCTTTACAGACAAGCAAATGCTGAGAGATTTTGTCACCACCAGGCCTGCCTTACAAGAGCTCCTGAAGGAAGCACTAAACATGGAAAGAAACAACTGGTACAAGCCACTGCAAACACATGCCATTGTAAAGACCATCGATGCTAGGAAAACACTGCATCAACTAACGAGCAAAATAACCAGCTAACATCATAATGACAGGATCAAATTCACACATAACAATATTAACCTTAAATGTAAATGGGTTAAATGCCCCCAATTAAAAGACACAGACTGGCAAATTGGAGAGAGTCAAGACCCATCAGTGTGCTGTATTCAGGAGACCCACCTCACGTGCAGAGACACACATAGGCTCAAAATAAAGGGATACAGAAAGATCTACCAAGCAAATGGAAAACAAAAAAAAAAGCCGGGGTTGCAATCCTACTCTCTGATAAAACAGACTTTAAACCAACAAAGATCAAAAGAGACAAAGAAGGCCATTACATTATGGTAAAGGGATCAATTCAACAACAAGAGCTAACTATCTTAAATATATATGCACCCATTACAGGAGCACCCAGATTCATAAAGCAACTCCTTAGAGACCTACAAAGTGACTTAGACTCCCACATTATAATAATGGGAGACATTAATACCCCACTGTCAACATTAGACAGATCAACAAGACAGAAAGTTAACAAGGATATCCAGGAATTGAACTCAGCTCTGTACCAGGCAGACCTAATAGACATCTACAGAACTCTCCACCCCAAATCAACAGAATATACATTCTTCTCAGCACCATACCACATTTTCCCAAAATTGACCACATAGTTGGAAGTAAAGCACTCCTCAGCAAGTGTAAAAGAACTGAAATTATAACAAACTGTCTCTCAGACCACAGTGCAATCAAACTAGAACTCAGGATTAAGAAACTCACTCAAAACCACACAACTACACGAAAATGGAACAACCTGCTCCTGAATGACTACTGGGTACATAATGAAATGAAGGCGGAAATAAAGATGTTCTTTGAAACCAATGAGAACAAAGACACAACATACCAGAATCTCTGGGGCACATTCAAAGCAGTGTGTAGAGGGTAATTTATCACACCAAATGCCCACAAGAGAAAGCAGGAAAGATCTAAAATTGACACTCTAACATCACAATTAAAAGAACTAGAGAAGCAAGAGCAAACACATTCAAAAGCTAGCAGAAGGCGAAAAATAACTAAGATCAGAGCAGAACTGAAGGAGATAGAGACACAAAAAACCCTTCAAAAAATTCAATGAATCCAGGAGCTGGTTTTTTGAAAAGATCAACAAAATTGATAGACCTCTAGCAAGACTAATAAAGAAGAAAAGAGAGAAGAATCAAATAGATGCAATAAAAAATGATAAAGCGGATATCACCACCAATCCCACAGAAATACAAACTACCATCAGAGAATACTATAAACACCTCTACTCAAATAAACTTGAAAATCTGGAAGAAATGGATAAATTCCTGGACACATATACCCTCCCAAGACTAAACCAGGAAGAAGTTGAATCTCTGAATAGACCAATAACAGGCTCTGAAATTGAGGCAATAATTAATAGCCTACCCACCAAAAAAAGTCCAGGACCAGATGGGTTCATAGCCAAATTCTACCAGAGGTACAAGGAGGAGCTGGTACCATTCCTTCTGAAACTATTCCAATCAATAGAAAAAGAGGGAATCCTCCCTAACTCATTTTATGAGGCCAGCATCATCCTGATACCAAAACTTGGCAGAGAAACAACAAAAAAGGAGAATTTTAGACCAATATCCTTGATGAATATCGATGCAAAAATCCTCAATAAAATACTGGCAAAACGAATCCAGCAGCACATCAAAAAACTTATCCACCATGATCAAGTGGGCTTCATCCTTGGGATGCAAGGCTGGTTCAACATACACAAATCCATAAACATAATCCTGCATATAAACAGAACCAAGGAAAAAAACCACATGATTATCTCAATAGATACAGAAAAGGCCTTTGACAAAATTCAACAGTCCTTCATGCTAAAAACTCTCAATAAATTAGGTATTGATGGGATATATCTCAAAATAATAAGAGCTATCTATGACAAACCCACAGCCAATATCATACCAAATAGGCAAAAACTGGAAGCATTCCCTTTGAAAACTGGCACAAGACAGGGATGCCTTCTCTCACCACTCCTATTCAATATAGTGTTAGAAGTTCTGGCCAGGGCAATCAGGCAGGAGAAGGAAATAAAGGGTATTCAATTAGGAAAAGAGGAAGTCAAATTGTCCCTGTATGCAGATGACATGATTGTATATCTAGAAAACCCCATCGTCTCAGCCCAAAATCTCCTTAAGCTGATAAACAACTTCAGCAAAGTCTCAGGATACAAAATCAATGTGCAAAAATCACCAGCATTCTTATACACCAATAACAGACAAACAGAGAGTCAAATCATGAGTGAACTCCCATTCATAATTGCTTCAAAGAGAATAAAATACCTAGGAATCCAACTTACAAGGGATGTGAAGGACCTCTTCAAGGAGAACTACAAACCACTACTCAACGAAATAAAAGACACAAACAAATGGAAGAACATTCCATGCTCATGGGTAGGAAGAATCAGTATTGTGAAAATGGCCATACTGCCCAAGGTAACTTATAGATTCAGTGCCAACCCTATCAAGCTACGAACGACTTTCTTCACAGAATTGGAAAAAACTACTTTAAAGTTCATATGGAACCAAAAAAGAGCCCACATTGCCAAGTCAATCCTAAGCCAAAAGAACAAAGCTGGAGGCATCACACTACCTGACTTCAAACTATACTACGAGGCTACAGTAACCAAAACAGCATGGTACTGGTACCAAAACAGAGATATAAACCAATGGAACAGAATAGAGGCCTCAGAAATAATACCACACATCTACAATCATCTGATCTTTGACAAACCTGACAAAAACAAGAAATGGGGGAAGGATTTCCTACTTAATAAATGGTGCTGGGAAAACTGGCTGGCCATATGTAGAAAGCTAAAACTGGATCCCTTCCTTACAGCTTATACGAAAATTAATTAAAGATGGATTAAAGACTTAAATGTTAGACCTAAAACCATAAAAACTCTAGAAGAAAACCTAGGCAATACCATTCAGGACATAGGCATGGGCAAGGACTTCATGTCTAAAACATGAAAAGCAATGGCAACGAAAGCCAAAATTGACAAATGGGATCTAATTAAACTAAAGAGCTTCTGCACAGCAAAAGAAACTACCATCACAGTGAACAGGCAACCTACAGAATGGGAGAAAATTTTTGCAATCTACTCATCTGACAAAGGGCTAATATCCAGAATCTACAAAGAACTTAAACAAATTTACAAGAAAAAAACAACCCCATCAACAAGTGGGCGAAGGACATGAACAGACACTTCTCAAAAGAAGACGTTTATGCAGCCAACAGATACATGAAAAAATGCTCATCATCACTGGCCATCAGAGAAATGCAAACAAAACCACAGTGAGATACCATCTCACACCAGTTAGAATGGTGATCATTAAAAAGTCAGGGAACAATAGGTGCTGGAGAGGATGTGGAGAAATAGGAACACTTTTACAGTGTTGGTGGGACTGTAAACTAGTTCAACCCTTGTGGAAGTCAGTGTGGCGATTCCTCAGGGATCTAGAACTAGAAATTCCATTTGACCCAGCCATCCCATTACTGGGTATATACCCAAAGGATTATAAATCATGCTGCTATAAAGACACATGCACATGTATGTTTATTGCGGCACTATTCACAATAGCAAAGACTTGGAACCAACCCAAATGCCCAACAATGATAGACTGGATTAAGAAAATATGGCACATATACACCATGGAATACTATGCAGCCATAAAAAAGGATGAGTTCATGTCCTTTGTAGGGACATGGATGAAGCTGGAAACCATCATTCTCAGCAAACTATCGCAAGGTCAAAAATACAAACACCACATGTTCTCACTCATAGGTGGGAATTGAACAATGAGAACACATGGACACAGGAAGGGGAACATCACACACTGGGGCCTGTTGTGGGGTGGGGGGAGTGGGGAGGGATAGCATTAGGAGACATACCTAATGTAAATGACAAGTTAATGGGTACAGCACACCAATATGGCACATGTATACATATGTAACAAACCTGCACGTTGTGCACATGTATTCTAAAACTTAAAGTATAATAAAAAATAAAAATAAAAAAATAAAAAATAAAAAAAAGCATACAATGACATGGAAATTAAGCAACCTGCCCCGGAATGACTTTTAAGTAAATAATAAAATTAAAGAAGAAATCAAGAAATTCTTTGAAACTAATGAGGACAAAGATAAAACATACTAGAATCTCTGGGACATAACTAAAGCAGTGTCAAGAGGAAAGTTTAGAGCTCTAAATGCCCACATCAAAAAGTTAGAAAGATCTCAAATTAACAATCTAACATCAGAACTAGAAGAACTAGAGAAGCAAGAGGAAGCTCACCCCAAAACTAACAGAAAACAGGAAACAACCAAAATCAGAGCTGAACTGAAGAAGATTGAGAAGCAAAAAAAAAAGTATTAAAAAAAGAGATTAATGAATTTAAGAGTTGGTTCTTTGAAAAAATAAGACAAAGAGACCACGAGCTAGACTAAAAAATAAAAAAAAAAAAGATTCAAATAAACACAATCAGAAATGACAAAAGGGACATTACCACTGACCTCACAGAAATAACAAAAAAAAAAAATTAGAGACTACTATGAATATATGCAGACAAACTAGAAAATCTAGAAGAAACAGATAAATTCCTGGACACATATAACTTCCCAAAGCTGAACCAGGAAGAAATTGAATCCCTGAACAGACCAATAACAAGTTTTGAAATTGAATCAGTAATAAAAGCCTACTAACCAAGAAAAGCCCAGAACCAGTTGGAGTCACAGTAGATTTCTACTAGATGTATAAGGAAGAGCTAGTACCATTCCTACTGAAACTATTCCAAAAGAAATTGAGGAGGGGGAACTCCTCCCTAACTCACTCTATGAGGCCAGAATGGCAGAAACACACAAAAAAAGAAAGCTTCAGGCCAATTTCCCTGATGAACATAGATGCAAAAATCTTCAACAAAATACTAGCAAACCAAATCCAGTAGCACATCAAAAAGGTAATCAACAACGATCAAGTAGCCTTTTTCCCTGGGATACATGGTTGATTCAACATATGCAAATCAATAAATGTGATTCATCACATAACAGAACTAAAAATAAAAACTGTGATTATCTCAGAAAAGACTTTCAGTAAAATTTAACATCCATTCATGTTATAAGCCCTTAATAAACTAGGCATCAAAGGAACACACTTCAATATAATAAGAGTCATCTATGAGTAAGCCACAGCCAACATACTGAATGGGCAGGAAACATTCTCCTTGAGAACCAGAACAAGACAAGGATACCCTCTCTTACCACTCCTATTCAATATAGTATTGGAAGTGCTGGCCAGGGCAATCAGGCAAGAGAAAGAAAAGGCATCCAGAGAGAAACAGAGTATGTCAAAGTATCCCTGTTTACAGAAAACATGATTCTATCTCTAGAAAACCCCATAGTTTCTGCCCATAATCTCCTTGATCTGATAAACAACTTCAGCAAAGTTTCAGGATACGAACTTCATGTACAAAAATCAGTAGCATTCCTATACATCAAGATCCAAACAAAGAGCCAAATCACAAATGCAACTGCATTCACAGTTGCCACAAAAAATAAAATACCTAGGAATACACCTAACCAGGCAGGTGAAAGGCCTCTACAACAAGGATTACAAAACACTGCTCAAAGAAAACAGCAATAACACAAGCAAATGGAAAAACATTACATACTTATGGACAGGAAGAATCAATATCACTAAAATGGCCATTCTGCCCAAGACAATTTACAGATTCAATGCTATTTCTATCAAATGACCGATGACATTCCTCACAGAACTAGAAAAACTATTAATATTTTAAAATTAATATAGAACAAAAAAAGCCCAAATAGCAAAGGCAATCTTAAGCAAAAATAAGAAAGCTGGAGGCATCATGTTACCCAACTTCAAAGTATACTACAGGGTACTGGTAACCAAACAGCATGGTACTTGTGCAAAAACAGACACATAGACCAAAGGAAGGGAACAGAGAACCCAGAAATAATGCTGCACACCTATGACCATCTGATCTTCGACAAACCTTACAAAAATAAGCAATAGAGAAAGCATTTCCCATTTAATAAATGGTACTGGGATAAATGGCTAGGTATATGCAGAGATTGAAACTGGACCTCTTTCTTTCTTTTGCATCCAAAAAATAACAAATGTATACTTTAATTTCTAAAATAGGTATGTATCTTGACATGTGCACAACTGTGTTTTCCTAGTGCAAACTTTCCCATAGATTAATAATTTTTTAAAATTATACTTTAAGTTCTAGGGTACACGTGCACAATGTGCAGGTTACATAGGTATATGTGTCATGTTGGTTTGCTGCACCCATCAACTCGTCATTTACATTAGGTATTTCTCCTAATGCTATCCCTCCCCCAGCCACACACCCCACAACAGGCCCCAGTGTGTGATGTTCCCCGCCCTGTGTCCATGTGTTCTCACTGTTCAACTCCCACTCATGAGTGAGAATATGTGGTGTTTGGTTTTCTGTCCTTGTGATAGTTTGCTGAGAATGATGGTTTGCAGCTTCATCCATGTCCCTACAAAGGACATGAACTCATCCTTTTTTATGGCTGCATAGTATTCCATGGTGTATATGTGCCACATTTTCTTTATCCAGTCTATCATTGATCAGCATTTCGGTTGGTTCCAAGTCTTTGCTACTGTGAATAGTGCTGCAATAAACATACATGTCTTTATAATAGCATGATTTATAATCCATCGGGTATATACCCAGTAATGGAATGGCCGGGTCAAATGGTATTTCTAGTTCTAGATCCTTGAGGAATCACCACACTGTCTTCCACATCGGTTGAACTAATTTACACTCCCACCAACAGTGTAAAACCATTCCTATTTCTCCACATCCTCTCCAGCATCTGCTGTTTCCTGACTTTTTAATGATCGCCAATCTAACTGGTGTGAGATGGTATCTCATTGTGGTTTTGATTTGCATTTCTCTGATGACCAGTGATGATGAGCATTTTTTCATATGTCTGTTGGCTGCATAAACGTCTTCTTTTGAGAAGTGTCTTCATATCCTTTGCCCATTTTTTGATGGGGTTGTTTTTCTCTTGTAAATTTGTTTGAGTTCTTTGTAAATTCTGGATATTAGCCCTTTGTCAGATGGATAGGTTGCAAAAATTTTCTCCCATTCTGTAGGTTGCCTGTTCACTGTGATGGTAGTTTCTTTTGCTGTGCAGAAGCTCTTTAGTTTAATTAGATCCCATTTGTCCATTTTGGCTTTTGTTGCCATTGCTTTTGGTGTTTTAGTCGTGAAGTCTTTGCCCATGCCTATGTCCTGAATGGTATTGCCTAGGTTTGCTTCTAGGGTTTTTATGGTTTTAAGTCTTATATTTAAGTCTTTAACCTATCTTGACTTAATTTTCGTATAAGCGTAAGGAAGGGATCCAGTTTCAGCTTTCTACATATGGCTAGCCAGTTTTCCCAGCACCATTTATTAAATAGGGAATCCTTTCCCCATTGCTTGTTTTTGTCAGGTTTGTCAAAGATCAGATGGCTGTAGATGTGTGGTGGTATTTCTGAGGCCTCTATTCTGTTCCATTGGTCTATATCTCTGTTTTGGTACCAGTACCATGCTGTTTTGGTTACTGTAGCCTTGCAGTATAGTTTGATGTCAGATAGTGTGATGCCCCGGCTTTGTTCTTTTTGGATAGGATTGTCTTGGCTATGTGGGCTCTTTTTTGGTTCCATATGAACTTTTAAATAGTTTTTTCCAATTCTGTGAAGAAAGTCATTGGTAGCTTGATAGGGATGGCATTGAATCTATAAATTATCTTGGACAGTATGGCCATTTTCATGGTACTGATTCTTCCTATCCAGGAGCATGGAATGTTCTTCAATTTGTTTATGTCCCCTTTTATTTCATTGAGCAGTGGTTTGTAGTTCTCCTTCAAAAGGTCCTTCACATCCCTTATAAAATGGATTCCTAGGTATTTTATTCTTTTTGTAGTAATTGTGAATGGGAGTTCACTCATTATTTGGCTCTCTGGTTGTCTGTTATTGGTGTATAGGAATGCTTGTGATTTTTGCACATTGATTTTGTATCCTGAGACTTTGCTCAAGTTGCTTATTAGCTTAAGGAGATTTGGGGCTGAGACGATGGGGTTTTCTAAATATACAATCATGTTATCTGCAAACAGAGACAATTTGATTTCCTTTTTTCCTAACTGAACATCGTTTATTTCTTTCTCTTGCCTGATTGCCCTGGCCAGAACTTCCAACACTATGTTGAATAGGAGTGGTGAGAGAGGGCATCCTTGTCTTGTGTCGGTTTTCAAAGGGAATGCTTCCAGTTTTTGCCCATTCAGTATGGTACTGGCTGTGGGTTTGTCATAAATAGCTCTTATTATTTTGAGATATGTTCCATCAATACCTAGTTTATTGGCAGTTTTTAGTATGAAGGGCTGTTGAATTTTGTAGAAGGCCTTTTCTGCATCTATTGAGATAATCATGTGGTTTTTTAAATTGGTTCTGCCTATGTGATGGATTACATTTATTGATTTGTGTATGTTGAACCAGCCTTGCATCCCAGGGATGAAGCCAACCTGATCATGGTGGATAAGCTTTTTGATGTGCTGCTGGATTCCGTCTGCCAGTATTTTATTGAGGATTTTTGCATTGATGTTCATCAGGGATAATGGCCTAAAATTCTCTTTTTTGTTGTGTTTCTGCCAGGCTTTGGTATCAGGATGATGCTGGCCTCATAAAATGAGTTAGGAAGGATTCCCTCTTTTTCTGTTGTTTGGAATAGTTTCAGAAAGAATGGCACCAGCTTCTCTTTGTACCTCTGGTAGATTTTGGCTGTGAATCCGTCTGGTCCTGGACTTTTTTTATTTGGTAGGCTATTAATTATTGCCTCAATTTCAGAACCTGTTATTAGTCTATTCAGAGATTCAACTTCTTCCTGGTTTAGTCTTGGGAGGGAGTATATGTCCAGGAATTTATCCATTTCTTCTAGATTTTCTAGTTTATTTGCAAAGAGATGTTTATAGTATTCTCTGATGGCAGTTTGTATTTCTGTGGGGTCAGTGGTGATATCCCCTTTATCATTTTTTATTGCATCTATTTGATTCTTCTCTCATTTCTTCTTTGTTAGTCTTGGTAGCAGTTTATCTATTTTGTCGATCTTTTCAAAAAACCAGATTCATTGATTTTTTTGAAGGGTTTTTCATGTCTGTTCAGTTATGCTCTGATCTTAGTTATTTCTTGCCTTCTGCTAGCTTTTGAATTTGTTTGCTCTTGCTTCTCTAGTTCCTTTAATTGTGATGTTAGGGTGTCAGTTTTAGATATTTCCTGCTTTCTCTTGTGGGCATTTAGTGCTATAAATATCCCTCTACACACTGCTTTAAATGTGTCCCAGAGATTCTGGTATGTTGTGCCTTTGTTCTCATTGGTTTCAAAGAACATCTTTATTTCTGCCTTCATTTCATCATTTACCCAGTAGTCATTAAGGAGCAGGTTGTTCTGTTTCCATGTAGTTGAACGTTTTTGAGTGAGTCTCTTAATCCTGGGTTCTAATTTGATTGCACTGTGGTCTGAGAGACAGTTTGTTGTGATTTCTGTTCTTTTGCATTTGCTGATGAGTGTTTTACTTCCAACTATGTGGTCAATTTTAGAATAAGTGCAATGTGGTACTAAGAAGAATGTATATTCTGTTGATTTGGGGTGGAGAGTTCTGTAGATGTCTATTAGGTCTGCTTGGTGCAGAGCTGAGTTCAAGTCCTGGATATCCTTGTTAACTTTCGTCTTGTTGATCTGTCTAATATTGACAGTGGGGTGTTAAAGTCTCCCATTATTATTGTGTGGGAGTCTAAGTCTCTTTGTAGGTCTCTAAGGAGTTGCTTTATGAATCTGGGTGCTCCTGTATTGGGTGCATATGTATTTAGGATAGTTAGCTCTTCTTGTTGAATTGATCCCTTTACCATAATCTAATGGCCTTCTTTGTCTCTTTTGATCTTTGTTGGTTTAAAGTCTGTATTATCAGAGACTAGGATTGCAACCCCTGCTTTATTTGCTTTCCATTTGCTTGGTAGATCTTCCTCATTCCCTTTATTTTGAGCCTATGTGTGTCTCTGCACGTGAGATGGGTCTCCTGAATACAGCACACTGATGGGTCTTACTCTTTATCCAATTTGCCAGTCTGCGTCTTTTAATTGGGGGCATTTAGCCCATTTACATTTAAGGTTAATATTGTTATGTGTGAATTTGATCCTGTCATTATGATGTTAGCTGGTTATTTTGCTCATTAATTGATCCAGTTCCTTCATAGTGTCAATGGTCTTTACAATTGGGTATGTTTTTGCAGTGTCTGGTACTGGTTGTTCGTTTCCATGTTTAGTGCTTCCTTCAGGAGCTCTTGTAAGGCAGGCCTGGTGCTGACAAAATCTCTCAGCATTTGCTTGTCTGTAAAGGATTTTATTTCTCCTTCACTTATGAAGCTTAGTTTGGCTGGATATGAAATTCTGGGTTGAAAATTCTTTTCTTTAAGAATGTTGAATATTGGCCCCCACTCTCTTCTGGCTTGTAGGGTTTCTTCAGAGAGATCAGCTGTTAGTCTGATGGGCTTCCCTTTGAGGGTAACCTGACCTTTCTCTCTGGCTGCACTTAATATTTTTTCCTTCATTTCAACCTTGGTGAATCTGACAATTGTGTGCCTTCAGGTTGCTCTACTCAAGGAGTATCTTTATGGTGTTCTCTGTATTTCCTAAATTTGAATGTTGGCCTGTCCTGCTAGGTTGCGGAATTTCTCCTGGATAATACCCTGAAGAGTGTTTTCTAATTTGGATCCATTCTCCCCATCACTTTCAGGAAGACCAATCAAACATAGATTTGGTCTTTTCACATAGTCCCATATTTCTTGGAGGCTTTGTTCATTTCTTTTCACTCTTTTTTCTCTAATCTTGTCACTTTATTTCATTAATTTGATCTTCAATTACTGATATCCTCTCTTCTACTTGATCGAGTCAGCTACTGAAGCTTGTGCATGCGTCACAAAGTTCTTGTGCTGTGGTTTTCAGCTCCATCAAGTCATTTAAGGTCTTCTCTACATTGTTTATTCTAGTTAGCCATTTGTCTAACCTTTTTTCAAGGTTTTTAAACTTCCTTGTGATAGGCTGGAACATGCTCCTTTAGCTTGGAGAAGTTTGTTATTATCAATCTTCTGAAGCCTACTTCTGTCAACTCATCAATCTCATTCTCTATCCAGTTTTGTTCCTTTGCTGACCAGTAGCTCTGTTCCTTTGGAGGAGAAGAGGCACTCTGGTTTTTGGAATTTTCAGCTTTTCTGCTCTGGTTTCTCCCCATCTTTGTGGTTTCATCTACCTTTGGTCTTTGATGATGGTGACCTACAGATGGGGTTTTGGTGTAGATGTGCTTTTTGTTGATGTTGATGCTATTCCTTTCTGTTTGTTAGTTTTCCTTCTAACAGTTGAGCCCCTCAGCTGCAGGTCTGTTGGAGTTAGCTGGAGGTCCACTCCAGACCCTGTTTGCCTGGGTATCACCAGCAGAGGATGCAGAACAGCAAATATTTCTGCCTGGTCCTTCCTCTGGAAGCTTCATCCCAGAGAGGCACCTGCCTCTATGAGGTGTCTGTCAGCCCCTACTGGGAGGTGTCTCCCAGTCAGGCTACATGGGGGTCAGGGACCGACTTGAGGAGGCAGTCTGTCCATTCTCAGAGCTCAAATGCCATGCTGGGAGAACCACTGCTCTCTTCAGAGCTGTCAGACAGGGACGTTTACGTCTGCCGAAGCTGTCTGCTGCCTTTTGTTCTGATATGCCCTGCCCAGAGAGATGGAGTCTACAGCAAGGCAGTAGGTCTTGCTGAGCTGTGGTGGGCTCCACCCAGTTTGAGCTTACTGGACTCTTTGTTTACACTGTGAGCACAAAACCGCCTACTTAAGCCTCAGCAATGGTGGATGTCCCTCCCCCCGCCAAGTGGCAGCATCGCAGGTTGATGTCAGACTGCTGCACTAGCAGTGAGCAAGGCTCCGTGGGGCTGGGACCCACCGAGCCAGGCACGGGAGGGAATATCCTGGTCTGCCGGTTGTGAAGACTGTGGGAAAAGCATAGTATTTGGGCAGGAGTGTACCGTTCCTCCAGGTACAGACTGTCACAGCTTCCCTTGGCTAGGAAAGGGTAATATCCCGACCCCTTGCACTTCCTGGGTGAGGCGACACCCTGCCCTGCTTCAGCTCGCCCTCCATGGGCTGCACCCACTGTCCAACCAGTCCCAATGAGATGAACCGCGTACCTCAGTTGGAAATGCAGAAATCACCCTTCTTCTGTGTTGATCTCGCTGGGAGCTGCAGACCAGAGCTGTTGCTATATGGTCATCTTGGAACTCTGAAATGGACCTCTTTCTTACACCACATACAAAAATAAACTCAAGATGGATTAAAGACTTAAATGTAAAACCTAAAACTATAAAAACCCAGGAAGATAACTTAGGAAATACCATTCTGAATACAGGACTTGGCAAAGATTTCATGACAAAGATGCTGAAAAAAATTATAACAAAAACAAAAATTGACAAATGGGTTCTAATTAACCAAAAGAGCTTCTGCACTGCAAAAGAAACTATGAATTGAGTAAAGAAACAACCTATAGAATGGGAGAAAATGTTTGCAAACTATGCAAACAGGTGATGGCATCTCAGACTCAACAAAATACACAAGCATGTGTAAATCCATTTTAATCCACAACCTGGGAGTAGGGAGTTAATATTGTACATGCCTCAATCAAGAATCTACCCTCTTGGAGCAATTCCTTGGTATTTGAAAGATCCTTTTAGAAGTCAACAACCTAGAACTATTCAACCAAGAGCTATTCAACTATTACACTCTGAATCAGAGAGTTTGTTTTGCTAGAAATAATTTTTTGTTAGTAAAATGAATGGTTTCGAGGTATTTGAATTGGCTAGAAATATTTTCCAGGCACCTGTGCTCAGGCATGGCCAGGGCACAAAAGTCTCACCAGCAGTCTAACACCAGGCCTATGATGACATTAAGTCTTTGGATTCCACAAAATTGCTAAGAATTCTGCTGTGTGTTCTAACTTTCAAAGAGGCTAAGGACAGAGCGGAAACTTCCCTGGGCTCCCAAGACAGGTTTTTTGCTTTCTTGTTAAACAAAGCTTTTTGGCAATGAGGTGGGCAGAATTCATTCTAAGACTTGCTTTCATTGTCAACGCTTGGTAATAAGGTGATGGAGGATGAGAAGGAAAGCCCTCACCTACCTCTGCTCTTGGGAGGCAATCTATATCTCCCAAAATCACTGGACAAGTGTGAAGGCCAAAGTGACCCATCTGCAGCTGGAAGCCTGCCCAGTTCCTGACCTCCGGTCACCACTGTCACCAAAGTCACTTCTATTAGCCACCCAGGGTACAACTGATTCAAGAACTGTAACTCAAGTCATGAACCTTAGCAATCATGAAAACCTCTCTTCTTGGCACAAATATATGAATAAAATGACATTGGCACAGGTTCAGCTTGTAGAAATTCATTTAATGTTGCCTCAGGTAATTAGTTTATTTGTTCTGTCAAAGTGACCCAAAACTTATCCATTTGGAGTCTCTGTTATAAACAGACATATAGTAGTTGCTAAGCAACATCATGCATTGTTGTTTCCTCATCCAATTTAAAATTTTCAATTCACAGTAAAGGTCTTCAGAGAAAAGTTATTGTGCAGGGTGGGCCAAATACCATTTTTCACTGTAGCCCATTCGATTTAGAAAAGAAATTACAGCGTACCATTTAATCAACATAAAATGATTTGTACAGAACATTTAACATCTTCTTGAAATGCAGCTGTCTTCTTTGACTAATCAGATCTACTTAATTTATTTTAAACTTTCCCAAGGAGATTTTTTCTCCTTCAATCCTTGACCCTTCTTCCATTCCCTCAACTTTCAAGCCAATTTGCAGATACCCGTTAGCATGGGAACTGGGAGACGTGGGAAGGAAGATTTGGAAATATAAGATATACTCTTCTTATCTTGTAATTTAGTCATGGGAAAGGAGTCTCAAGTAGTTGAGTCATTCTAATGAGTCACTTACATGAAATTCCAACTTTATTATAAAGAAGACTTATTTAACATAGTAGTTTTCTGGCCAGGCATGATGGCTCCTGCCTGTAATCTTAGCACTTTGGGAGGTCAACTGGAGGACTGCTTGAGCCCGGGAGTTCAAGACCAGCCTGGGCAACATAGGGAGACCATGTCTCTTCAAATATATTTTTTTAATTAGCTGGGCATGGTGGCAGGCTCTAGTGGTCCCAGCTACTTGGGAGGCTGAGGTGGGAGGATTGCCTTAGTCCAGGAGTTCGAAGCTGCAGTGACCTATGATTGCACCATGGCACTCCAGCTTGGGTGACAGAGTGAGATTCCATCTCAAAAAAACAAACAAAAATAGTAGTTTTGTGATATGAATGCTGCAAAATTAATCAATTGTTTGCTCTAATAATACCTGGTATTACTTCAAGTATCTTGAAAAAGTCTCTCTGAGGTTCCCTCCCAAAGGACAGAATGTCACATTTTTTCATTTCCCCAATAATATTTCTTGGCATTAAGATTAACTTTTTGGCAAAACTCATTGGCAAGGAAATACGTTTTCACAAAATACACAAAGACATTTCTGCATATTGACCCTCTCATTGCATGTTGAGTGTATTGAAACATCAAGTGAATCAAAATGGATTAAAATACACTCTTGATTATCACAATTTCTTGGAATGTGAAACAATCTAGAATTGAAACCTTGCAAATTTAGGCTAATGGAAGAAAAGAACTATGAACATGAATAAATGGACAAAATAAGTGGAATATTTTAAAGGAAATATAATTTTGTTACCATAACAATACGGAGAAAATCTGATTATCTCAGCAGTAAAATAGTTCCTAGGACAAGATTGATTTTTATTGGCTTAAAACATTATTAAGTTTCTTGGTTCGTGTGTATATGGTGGGAGGATATTCCCCAGGTAATATGTTTAAATTACAATAGAAGAGGGAACCAATAAGTTACTGGGGGTTGGGGGGAGGTCAGTTTATTCTTGACTTTAGGATTTGTTTTCATTATAGAGGCTTTCGTTTTAGGGGACAGAGTGTGGGAACAGGTAGACACATCAGAAAAGAAACTTTAGAGAAACAGTCCAGGGATTTAAGTGAGGGGGTTTACTAAAGTTTGCTGTAGGTATGGCCCCACACTCTCCTCCCTAGTGAGGCAGCTGAGCATGCTGTTTAAGGAACCAAAAATACCTGGGTTCAAATCTCAGCTGTGCTGTCGTAAACCTATGATCTTGGACTAATCACCTATACCTTTCTGTACCTCAACATTCCCATTTGTAAAATAGGAATGAGGATGGTAATACCTCAAAATGTAGTTATGCAGATTAATGGGTTAATCCACAACAGAGCCAGCTTCCTGGGCTTATGATCTCTGCAGTCCCACAGGACCTCATGCTTAGTATGGTCTCCTGCTTGGTTTAATGCTCTGCTGTTATCTTGAAATTCCTAATCAGTTTAGAACAAGATAGAAATTCCACAAATTCTGTAGCATGCCCCTAGATACATAAAATATTTAGAACAAAGCCCGGCTCATCATCAGTGCCAGATGTTGTCTTTATTCTCCTTCTCCCACCACAATTTTTGTTTTACTTCCCAGTACTCAGATCTGATAGTGATGCTAAAATTCAGGGGGTAAAAGGAGAGCAAGAGGTTGATAGAGGAGCCAGTCTGCTGCACAAAGTACTCACTTCTGCAGTATCCCACCAATGAGGCAGGATAAAAACAGGGGCTACCCAAGGGGATCCAGAAAATCTGGGTTATTTTACTTGCAAGTTTGGATAGAAACTACATAGGCTGGTAAAACATGCATTGATGGAGAAGTCTTCAAGAATCAAATTTAGTGAGCAGCTAATAGTATGTCAGCTATTATTTAAATCAATTATTTACATGTAAACAGGTACTTTAAAAGTACAAGACAACTTCTGGTTCCAAAATGGCAGCATAGAAACAAGCTGGCTTCACTTCTCCACACCCCCTGACAGAAAACCAAAAACCAAATGTATAGCACCAAGATTATCACCAACAATATTCCAGAACTCAAATGCAAGGAGACAGTTCCTGGGGTCACAGAGAAGTGAATAAACTCCAAGAAGACAGTAAGAGAATCAGACTTTCATGTCCAAGATGCCTCTTGCCGCAGTTTATCCAGCACCAAATGTGTGGAATAATTCCCCACAACTCACAGTTTCTACACTGGAAAAAGTGAAATCAAGGTAGAAAACCACCTTCCCCACCATCTTGGGTTCCCTGAGAGGAGACTTGTCCCTGTCCCAACCCACAGAAGCACTGGGAGTATCCGAAAGGAGAAATGTCCCTGAGGACAGCCAGAGACAAAGGGGGGAGCCCTGAAAACTCTGCTCTGTAGATAGGCCAAATCAGAATGGCTGTTGAGCAGCACCACAATGTAGGGGATTTGTTCTATGAGTCCCTCAGGCATCAACCCCTACCCAACCTTCCCATGCTGCAGAATATCTGAGACCTCCCCCACTTAATATGGGTGGAACTCTGATTCTTTTCTAGGACTGAGGCAAACCTGGGCTTAACCACCATCTAGTGTTGAAAATGAGGTAGTAACATAGTGGGGGTGGTGGGAGAGAGAAAATCTGCAGGAAAATTAAGAAGAAACTCTAAACACATCCAACAAAAAACAGTACAACCCAGATAAAGAAGATTAGAATGAATAACTATTCAATGCAAAGGCACAGATGTACATCCAAAAGGAGCAAGAGCAGACAGAGAACCATGACTTCCCCAAAAGGACAAAGCAAAGTACAAGCGACTGACCCTAACAAGACAATGAAACATAAGCTTTCTGACCAAAAATTCAAAATAGCACTTTTAAAGAAATTTGGTGATCTCTAAGATAACACAGAAAGGCAATTCAGAAGTTTATCAAAGAAATTTAACAATGAGATTAAAATAATTTTTTTAAAAATCAAACAAATCTTGAAACTGAGAGATACATTGGCTGAAATGAACAATTCATTAAAGTCTCTCAACAGCAGAATTCGTCAAGGAAAAGAAAGAATCAGTGAACTTAAAGACAGCCTATTTGAAAATATATAGAGAAGAAAATTTTAAAAAAAAGAATGAAAAGAAACAAAGATCACCTAAAAATATAGAACATTACCTCAAAAGACCAAATCTAAAAATTATTGGTATTCAAGAGCAAGTTGAGTAGGAGCCAAAGGTAGAAAGTTTACTCAAAGAAATAATAACAAGAAACTTTCCAAAACTTGAAAAAGAGATAAATATGAGGAACAGAAAGGTCAGAGAACATCAAACAGATTTGACCCAAGTGAAACTACCCTAAGGCATATAATAAACAAAATCTCAAAGGTCAAGGGCAGATAGAAGATCTCAAAAGCAGCAAGATAAAAAGCAAATAACATAAAGAAACTCCAATGCATCTAGCAACAGACTTCACAACAGAAACTAAACAGGCCACGAGGGACTCGGATGCCATTTTCAAAGTGATATTAAAAAAAAAAAAAGAACACTATCATCAGAGAATACCATATCCAGCAAAGCTATGCTTCAAATATGAAGAAGATGGAAAGTCTTTTCCAGACAAACAAAAGCTGAGAGAATTCACTACCACCAGACCCATTTTACAAGAAACACTAAAGGGATTTCTGCAATTGGAGAGAAAAAACAAAACCCACTAACATGTAAAAATAAAACATTTGAAGGTATAAAACCCACTGGTATTAAGTACATGGACAAACCCAGACTAACGCAATACTGTAATTATGGTGTGTAACCCACTCATATTCTAGTATGAAGACAAAAAGACAAACCTATCAAAAATAGTGATAGCAACAGCAATGTGTTAAGAGATAGGTAATATAAAAATATGTAAACTAAGTCAAAACATAGGGGTGGGATGGAGTTAAAGTGTAGAGTTTATTTTTCTCATTGTTTATTTCTATTATTTTCTTTCTGATCTAAGTAAAGTTATCATCTTTTTAAAATAACGTGTTTTATCTATGAGATGTTTTTGTAAGCCTCATGGTAATCACAAAGCAAAAACCTATGGTAGATTCACTAAAAATGAAGAGCGATGAATTAAAACATACTTTCAGAGAAAAATCACATAACCACAAATGAAGACAGTAAGAAAGGAAGAGAGGAGTTACAAAACAACCAGAAAACAAGCAACAAAATTGCACTACTGAGTCTTCACTTATCAATAATAACACTAAATATTAATGGACTCAATTCTCCAATTAAAAGAAACAAAGTGGCAGAATGGATAAAGAAACAAGACCCAACTATAAGTTACCTACAATAAACACATTTTACCTATTAAGACACACAAATACTGAAAGGGAAAGGATGGAAAACATATTCCATGTAAGTGGAAACCAAAAAATAGCAGGAGTAGCTACACTTAGATAAAATAGACTACAAATCAAATGTAAAGAGACAAGGTCACTATATAATGAAAGACGTCAGTTCAGTAAGAGGATATAACAAACTTTAAATATTTCTGCATCCAACACCAAAGCACTCAAATATATAAAGCACATATTAATATCTAAAGGGAGAGAGAAAGTGCAATACAATAATAGTAGGGGACGTTAACATCCCACTCTCAGTAATGGGCAGATCATCCACACATAGAAAGTGAACAAAGAAATACTGGAGTTAAACCACACACTAAACCAAATAGGCCTAACTGACATTTACAGAACATTTTACCCACCTACAGCAGAATACACATACTTTTCATTAGCACATGAAACATTCTTCAAAATAGACCATATCTTAGGCCATAAAACAAGTCTCAACAAATTCAAGCATGGGAAGATGGGCGGGGGGTGAGGGATAAGAAATTACTTAAAGGATACAATGTGTAATATTTGGGCAATGACTATTCTAAACGCCCAGACTTCATCACTATGCAATATACCCATGTCACAAAATGATCCTTGTACCCCCTAAATCTATACAAAGAAAATTTTTTGAAAAAAAATCAAGAAAGTAGAAATCACACTAAGTATCTTTTCTGGGAACAATGGAATAAAACTAGAAATCAATAACAAGAGGAACACTGGAAACTACACAAATGCATAGAAACACATAGAAATTCAACAACGTGATCATGAACAACAAATAGGTAAATGAAGAAATTAAGAAGGAAATTTTAAAATTTGTATGAAACAAATGCAAATACATTTGTGTTGAAACATATGCAAGTGGAAATACAACATACCAAATTCTACAGGATACAAAAAAAGTGGTACTAAGAGGGAAGTTTAGAGCAGTAAACACCTATATCAAAAGGCAGACAGACTTCAAATGGATAACTTAATAAGATACCTCAAGGAACTCGAAAAACAAAAAGCAAACTAAATCCAAAATTAGAAAAAAAATGAAATAACAAGAATCAGAGCAAAAATAAATGAAATTAAGACTAAAAAAATACAGATCAACAAAATGAAAAGTCGATTTTTTAAAAGATAAATGAAATTAACAAAGCTTTTGCTAGACTAAAAAAAGAGAGAAAACCCAAATAAATAAAATCAGAAAAAGGCATAACAAATGAGACCACAGAAATACAAAGAATCATTAGAAACTATTATGAAAAACTATACACCAAAAAAATTGAAAAACCTAGAAGAAATGGACAAATTTTTGAACACATATAAGCAACAAGATAGAACCATGAAGAAACAGAAAACAATTAGACTATCATTTACTATAGTCACCCTGTTGTGCCATCAAATAGTAGGTCTTATTCATTCTTTCCAAATTTTTTTTACACATCCCACCTCACCTCACCCCCATTCCCCAATTAACCTTCCCAGCCTCTGGCAAACATCCTTCTACTCTCTATGTCCATGAGTTTAATTGCTTTGATTTTTAGGTCCCATAAATAATTGAGAACATGTGATGTTTGTCTATCTATGCCTGGCTTATTTCACTTAACATAACAATCTCTGGCTCCATCCATATTGTTGCAAATGACTGAATCTCATTCTTTTTTATGGCTGAATAGTACTCCATTGTGTATATGTAACAAATTTTCTTTATTCATTCATCTGTTGATGGACACTTCTGCTGCTTCCAAATCTTAGCTATTGTGAACAGTGCTGCAATAAACATAGGAGTGCAGATGTATCTTTGATATACTGATTTCCTCTCCTTTGGATATAAACCCAGCAGTGGGATTCCCGGGGCCATATGGTAGCTTTATTTTAGTTTTTTTGAGGAACCTCCAAACTGTTCTTCATAATAGTTGTACTAATTAATATTCCCACCAACAGTGTACAAGGATTCCCTTTTTCCACATCCTTATCAATATTTGTTGTCTTTTGAACATGAGCCATTTTAACTAGGGTGAGATGATACCTCATTGTAACTTTGGTTTGCATTTCTCTGATGATCAATGATGTTGAGCACCTTTTCATATGCCCGTTTTCCATTTGTATGTCTTATTTTGAAAAATGTCTATTCAAATCTTTTGCCCATTTTTTTGATCAGATTGTTAGATTTTTTTTCTTACAGAGTTGTTTGAGTGCCATATATATTCTGGTTATTAATACCTTGTCAGAAGTGGGGGTAGTTTGCAAATATATTCTCCCATTCTCTGGGTTTTCTCTTCACTTTGTTGATTGTTTATTTTGCTGTGCAGAAGCTTTTTAACTTAATGTGATCCCATTTGTCCATGTTTGCTTTAGTTGCCTGTGCTTGTACGGTATTACTCGAGAAATTTTTACCCAGAGTGGTGTCCTGGAGATTTTTCTCAAGTGTTTTCTTGTAGTAGTTTTATAGGTTGATGTCTTGGATTTAAGTTTTTAATCCACTTTGATTTTTGTATATGGCAAGAGATGGAGTCTAGTTTCATTCTTCTGTATGTGGATATCTAGTTTTCCCAGGATCATTTATTAAAGAGACTGTCTTTCTCCAGTGTATGTTCCTATAACGGTTGTCGACAATGAGTTCACTGCACATGTGTGAATTTATTTCTGGGTTCTCTACTCTGTTCCATTGGTCTATGTGTCTGTGTTTATGCCAATGCCATGCTGTTTTGGCTACTATAGCTCTGTAGTATAATGTGAGGTCAGATAATGTGATTCTTCCAGTTTTGTTCTTTTTGCTTAGGATAGTTTTGGTGATTCTGGGTCTTTTATGGTTCCATATAAATTTTAAAATTTTTATTTGTGTGAATAATGTCATTGATATTTTGATAGGGATTGCATTAAATCTGTAAATTGCTTTGGGGAATATGGACACTTTAACAATACTGATTTTTCCAATCCATGAACATGTAATATTTTTCCATTTTTGGGTATCCTCTTCAATTTCTTTCAACAGTATTATACAGTTTTTATTACAGAGTTCTTTTTACTTCTGTGGTTAATTCCCAGGTATTTAATTATGTTTTTGGCTATTGTAAATGAGATTACTTTTTTGTTTCTTTTTCAGATTATTCACTATTGGCATATAGAAATGCTACCGACTTTTTTTCGTATGTTGATTTTGTATCCTGCAACTTTGCTGAATTTGTTTATCAGTTCTAATAGTTTTTTGGTGGAGTCTTTAGTTTTTTCCAAATATAAGATTATATCACCTGCAAACAAGGATAATTTGACTTCTTCCTTTCCAATTTAGATGCCCTCTATTTCTTTCTCCTGTCTGATTGCTCTAGCTAGGACTTCTAGTACTATGTTGAATAACACTGGTGGAAATGGGCTTCCTTGTTGTGTACTAGATCTTAGAGGAAAGCCTTTCAGTTTTTCCTCATTCAGTATGATACTAGCTGTCAGGCTGTTGTATATGGCCTTTCGTTATGTTGAGGTATGTTCCTTCTATACCCAGGTTTCTGAGTGTTTTTTACATGAAGAGATATTGAATTTTATCAAATGCTTTTTCAGCATTAATTAAAATGATCATTTGTTTTTTGTCCTACATTCTACTGATAGAATGTATCATGTTGATTTATTTCCATATGTTGAACCATCCTTGCATCCCAGGAACAAATCCTACTTGGTCATGATGAATGATCTTTTTAATGTGTTGTTGAATTTGATTTGCTAGCATTTTGTTGAGGATTTCTGCTTCAAAATTTATTAGAGATATTGACCTGTACTTTTCTTTTCTTGATTTGTCTTGTTTGAGCATCAGGGTAATACTGGCCTTGTAGAATTCGTTTGAAAGTATTCTCTCCTCTTCTATTTTTTGGAATACTTTGAGCAGGATTGGTATTAGTTCTTTAAATGTTTGGTAGAATCAAGCAGGGAAGCCCTGGGGTCCTGGGCTTTTCTTTCCTGGGAGACATTTTATTCTGACTGCAGTCTCATGACTTGTTATTGATCTGTTCAGGTATTGGATTTCTTCCTGGTTCAATCTTGGTAGATTGTATATATCTAGGAATTTGTCTGTTTCTTCTAGATTTTCAAAGTTATTGGCATATACCTGCTCATAGTAGCCACTCATGACCCTTGAATTTCTGTGGGTATCAGTCATAATGTCTCCTTTTTCATCTCTGATTTATTTCCTTTTTTTTTTTTTTTTTTTTTTTTTTTGAGACGGAGTCTCGCTCTGCCACCCAGGCTGGAGTGCAGTAGCACGATCTCGGCTCACTGCAAGCTCTGCCTCCTGGGTTCATGCCATTCTCCTGCCTCAGCTCCCGAGTAGCTGGGACTACAGGCGCCCGCCACCATGCCCAGCTAATTTTTTTGTATTTTTAGTAGAGACGAGGTTTCACCATGTTAGCCAGGATGGTCTCGATCTACTGACCTCGTGATCTGCCCCCCTCGGCCTCCCAAAGTGCTGGGATTACAGGCGTAAGCCACCGCAGCTGGCCTATTTCAATCTTTTTTCTTAGTCCAGCTAAAAGTTTGTCAATTTTGTTTAACTTTTCAAAAATCCAACTTTTTGTTTCATTGTATTGTTTTCTTCATTTTAAATTAATTTATTTCTGTTCTGATCTTTATTATTTCTTCTATTAATTTTCAGTTTGTTTCCTCTTGCTTTTCTAGTTCTTCCAGATGCCTCCTTAGGTTATTTATCTGAAGTTTTTCTTCTTTTTTGATGTAGGCACTTATACTATGAACTTTCCTCTTAGTACCACTTTTGCCATATCCACATGTTCTGTTAGTCATTGGATGTTCTGTAAATATTAATTAGATCCATTTGATCTATAATGCAGAGTAAGTCTGATGTTTCCTTATTGATTTTCTGTCTGGAAGATTTGTCAAATGCTGAAACTGGGGTGTTATAGTCTCTAGCTATTATTATATTGGGGCTCATCTCTTTCTTTAGCTCTAATAATATTTTCTTTAAATATCTGGGTTCTCCCATGTTAGGTGCATATATGTTTAAAATTGTTATATCCTCTTGCTGAGTTGACCCCTTTATCACCCTATAGTGACCCTCTTTGTCTCTTCTTACGGTTTTTGTCTTGAAACTTATTTTTCTGACATAAGTATCCTGCTTTTTGACTTCCATTGACATTGAATATCTTTCTATCCCTTTATTTTTAGTCTGTCTTTATACATGAAGTGCATTTCTTGTAGGCAACAAACCAAACGGGCTTGTTTTATCGATTTGGCCTCTGTATGTCTTTTTGGTTGGAGAGATTAGTTCATTTACATTCAGTGTTATTACTGATAAGTAAGGAGTTACTCTTGTCATTTTGTTATTTGTTTTCTAGTTGTTTTGTGGTCTTCTCTTCCTTTTTTTCTTTCCATCTTCCTTTTAGTGAAGGTGATTTTCTCTGATGATATGATTTAGTTTCTTTTTATTTTTTGTGTATCCATTGTATTTTTTTTGTTTGTTTTTTTGTGGTTTTTTTTGGCTTGTGATTACCAGGAGGCTTGCAAATTCTATCTAAAAACCCATTGTTTTAAGCTGGTAACAACACTGTTGGCATAAACAAACAAAAAGAAAACCAATAAAGGCTCTACACCTTAATTTTCTCCCCCTGCTTTTTAATTTTCTGTTGTTTCTATTTATATCTTATTGTACTGTCTATGTCTTGAAAAGTTGTTGTAGTTATTTTCGGTTGGTTCATCATTTAGTCTTTCTACTTGGGATAAGAGTAGTTTGCACATCACAGTTACAGTGTTATAATATTCTGTGTCTTTCTGCGTATTTACTATTACCAGTGAGTTGTGTGCCTTTATTCAGGTGATTACTTACTGCTCATTAACACCCTTTTCTTGCTGACTGAAGTACTCCCTTTAGCACTTCTTGTAGGACAGATGAAATCCCTCAGCTTTTGCATGGAAAAGTATTTCTTTCTCCTTCATGTTTGAAGGATATTTTCACTGGACATACTATTCTAGGGTAAAAGGTTTTTTCCTTCTTCAGCACTTTAAATATTTCATGTCACTCTCTCCTGGCCTGTAAAAAGTCAGATGCTGGATGTATTGGACCTCCATTGTATGTTATTTCTTTCTTTTTTTAATGCTGCTTTTAGGACCGTTTCTTTATCCTTGACCTTTGAGAATTTGATTATTAAATGCCTTGGGGTAGTCTTCTTTGGGTTAAGTCTGCTTAGTGTTCTATGACACCAAACCTTAGGTATCTAGGTTTGGGAAGTTCTCTGTTATTATTATTTTTAATACACTTTCTACCCCTATCTCTTTCTCTACTCCCTCTTTAGGACAAATAACTCTTAGATTTGCCCTTTTGAGGCTATTTTCTAGATCCTGTAGGTGTGCTTTATATTTTTTTCCTTTTGTCTCCTCTGTGTATTTTCAAATAGCTCATTATTTGCAAATAATAGAATTAGTCTTCAAGCTCACTGATTCTTTCTTCTGCTTGATCAATTCTGCTATTAAAGGACTCTGATATATTCTTCAATATGCCAACTGCATTTTTCAGCTCCAGAATTTCTGCTTGATTCTTTTTAATTATTTCAATCTCTTTGGTAAATGTATCTGATAATTTCTAAATTTCTTCTGTTATCTTGAATTTGAGTTTCCTCAAAACAGCTATTTTGAATTCTCTGTCTGAAAGGTCACATATCTTTGGTTCTCCAGGATTGTTCCCTGGTGATTTATTTAGTTTATTTGGTAAGGTCATGTTTTTCTGGGTTGCCTTGATACTTGTAGATGTTCATCTGTGTCTGGGCATTGAAGAGTTAGGTATTAATTGTAATCGTCACAGTCTGGGCTTGTTTTCACCTGTCCTTCTTGGGAAGACTTTTCAGATATTCTAAAGGACTTGGGTGTTATGATCTAAGCTATATCTGCTTTAGGGGGCACCTCAAGCCCAGTAACACTGTAGTTCTTGCAGACCCATTGAGATATCACCTTGATGGTCTTGAACAAGATCCAGTAGAATTCTCTGGATTACCAGGCAAAGACTTGTTCTTTTCTCTTAGTTTCTCCCAAACAAACAGAGGCTTTCTCTCTGTCTTGAGCCACATGAAGCTTGGGATAGAGTGACACTAGCACCCCTGTGGCCACCACCATTAGGACTGCACTGAGTTTTGCCCAAGACCTATAACCACTCCCTGGCTACTGCCTAGGTTCTGTCAAGGCCCTGGGGCTCTACAATCAGCAGGTGCCAAAGTCACCCAGGCCTGTGTCCTTCCCTTCAGGATGGCAAGTTCCCCCCAAGCTCCAGACAGGTCCAAAGGGGCTATCCAGGAGCCAGGGACCAGAATCAAAAACCTTAGAAATCTATAAAGCGTTCCATTGTGCTGCAGCTGAGCTGGCACTCAAACCACAAGATGCAGTCCTTCCTACTCTTTCCTCCTCTCTCCAAAAGCAGAGGAGCCTTGCCCCACTGTGGTGGCCATTGCCACCCCCGGCAACAAGGAGTACTGCCAGACTACTGCCAATGTTCCCATAAGGCCCCAAGGCTCTTTAGTCAGCTCGTGGTGAATGCTGCCTAGCCTGGGACTCACCTTTCAGGGCACTGGGCTTCCCTCTGACCCAGAGCAGGTCCAGAAATGCCATCCAATAGTCAAGGCCTAGAATCAGGGAGTCCAAGAGTCTGCTTGCTGCTCTACGCACCTGTGGCTGAGCTGGTACCTAAGGTGCAAGACAAAGTCTCCTTTACTTTTCCCTCTGCTTTTCTCAAGCAGAAGGAGTCTTGCCCTATAGCTCCCCCAACTGGTAATGTACTGAGTCTCACCTGAAGCCAGCAAGTCTAAGGCTCACCCAAGGCCCTCACCATAGTACCTGGGTATGGCTGTTGGTTATCCAGGGCTCAAAGGCTCTTCAGTTAGCAGGTGATGAATACTCCAAGGACTGAGTTCTTCTCTTCTAGGCAATGGGTTCCCTCCTGGCCCAGATCGTGTCTAGAAATGTTGTCCAGCAGCTAGGGCCTGGAAAAGGGGCCTCATGACTCTGACTGGTACCCTATTCTGCACTAGCTGAGCTGGTATCCAACATGCAAGACAAAGTCCTCCCCACTCCTCCCTGTCCTCCCCTCAAGCAAAATGAAGGGGTCTCTTTTGGAGTGGGTGAGCTGTGCAGCCAGCAGTTAGGGGAGGGGTGATGCCAGCACTTCCTTAGCCACCCCAGCTGTTGTCTCAGTAGCTTACGTGTCCCCCCAGGCCACTGGCTCTGGGCCCAGGACTCACCTAGAAGTTGAAGTCCCTGTGGCCTACACCGCCTTTCAAGCTTATCTGGGGCCCCAGAGTATTTTAGCTCATGGTGGTAAGGCTTGCAAGAACCCAAGTTCTGACTGCTGGGATCAGTGATTCCTCTGTGGCTAGGGCTGGTTTAAATGTTCCATCAGTGGGCAGATGTTAGCTGAGTTTGCTCCGGTTTTCCTCTTTGCTGTAACAGGACAGCACTAAGTCCAATGCCTCACAATTGCTGCACCCTCCTTCCCCCAGTGCACAGAAATGCTCTCCACACTTCACCTCACTGCTAGAGGGTGGGGGACGGGGGATGTCAGCAATTCAAGACTGTTTTTTCTGTCTCTTCAGTGCCTCTTTCAGCAATATGAAGTTAAAACGAGGTATTGTGAGTGCTTACCTGATTTTTGGTTCTTATGAGGTTTTTTTTGTGTGTGCGTAGATAGTTGTTAAATTGTTGTCCTTGTGGGAGGAAATGATCCATGGAGTCTTCTATTCTGCTATATTATTCCACCCCTCTCCCCATTAAGTATTTTGAATATCAGGTGTATCCTATCATTCACAGGGCAAGAGAACCATGGAGGCCCACATGCTTTTATGTCTAAATAGGTACACGTTATTCATGAATCAGGAAAACTCCTAAATAATCTTTTCTTATACTACTTTGGTAAATATAGCTTCAAATGACTTAGAAGGCCAAACTTCAAGTTTAAAAATTCTTTAAGCTCTCAAAATTGCTCATGTGCCAGCCTATGTATGAACACTCCTGCCCTCTCATCCAAGCTTCGATCACTGCTTATATCTAAAAACAGCCAAACTTCAGCCACCCTTAGGGCTGGGGGACACATACACCAGAGGTATAGGTACCCTCTATAGGACAAATCTGAGAAAGACATCTATACAGGGCTTGGAAGAAAGTCTGTGTGGACAGGGAATACCAGGGCCTTGGATACCTAGAATGAGATCAAGAAAGTGAGGTAGGGGGTAAAGGTGAGAACTACCTTTTTGTTCACAGACTGCTCATCTGGTGCAGAGGAGCATGGTTGGAATGGGGTTACAGCAGGGGTTCTCTAAGTACAGGATGAACATCATCCCTGAAATCTTGGTTACCCTTTGAGTCTGTATTCTGAAGGTCAACTTAAATTAAATTTAGCTTCATCTACATATTACTCTACAGTTATAAATTCCAAATTATAGTTGGCTTTGTGTATCCAGGCATCTAAATTTTCTAGACTCAAATTTATACCCCCAACTGTGCTCCCAATTACCCCCTCCAACTCCTACCCAGCCATCCTCCAATTCTTTCCAAATATTCCCAGCCAGCAATCTCCAATGCCACTCCTAGCATGCTCGACAGCACTGTCTCCCTCAAACCCCTCAGTAAACATTTCAGATGAGCTGTTCATTTACTCTCTTCTCAGTGATGAGATCATGGCACATTTTCCAGGAACAAATGGGTTAATTCATATTGCTGTACCACTACCTAAAATGAAAATATTAGAAACCTATCTATTATAAATATGAAGGTCACGACAAAAAAGAGAGAGGGATGTCATCATAGCAAATGGAGCTCATGAGTATTCTAAATATAGCCTTAGTCAGGACTTGTACTAAGAGTCTAGGGACCTTTTAGAAAATCATTTTTCTCACGTTGCTGCCCTTTGTATCTGACAAATATTGATTTCAGTTATGTTTTGAATAACAATGAAAACAGTGCCTTAGATAGAACTTTAGTCATAAACAAACTAACACCTTAGAAAGTTGAAAGAACTCTGGACTTACAGTTCGGAGGCTGGGTAGTATCTTTTTAGCAGCTGGATGTACCTCAGGCAAGCTCCTCAATCTCTTTCTTACATTGTAAAGACTCATAGAATTTTGGAGTGGAAGACACCTTTCAGATAATCGAGTCTAATAAGCCAATTTTACACTTGAGAAAACTGAGGCTTGAAGTTATTACATAACAGTCTAACGTCACACAGGTCATTGGAGAAAGGTTGCAAGTTTCCACTAAAAATGGTTTCGATGCAGTCACTGATGGGGCTCTTTTAGTCTAAAAGTCATTGCTTTTTAATATCAAAACATTTCAGTAACATTTCTCAATTAGCACAAGCATAGTTCTCACTAAATAGACTCTTTCTGTTAAAAAAATTGTTTTGTAAAAAAAATCAGTTTTTTCATTAATTAGGAAATCAAGAGAATAATAGAAAGAACTAAGAGATAAACCAAGGAGGGAGCCTAAAGAATTGAGTTCTGGGTCCTGTTCTAGAACATTCCATCATGGATTTTGGATAGGTATTGTCGACTGACCTCAGTAATTTGTCATTGTACTTGAATGGGACCAGCAATGACAAAAGTCCTTGAGAGGCTGAGAGGAAGACAATAAAAATCTTCCCTTGGAAAGAATCCTAGCATTTTTGTCAGAAGGAACAGAATAGAATGAGGTGGGTGTATATTTTGATGAAAAATAATCTGATCAATCATACACACAAGGACCATAAACATGTGACACTATCTTAGTACACATTTCCAGGACACACACACCGAAGGAGAATGCCCATAACCGGTGTGCTGACATTTTAAAATAGGAAAACAGCTTTAATTAACACTCTTTGCTAAGCCCTTCTAAAAAGCCAACCTTTCCAAAATAAATCTTTAGTAATATACCGTTAATACTTTTTAGAATTTCTGAGTGTTAAAATTTCAAAAGTGTTTATAAGGAGAGGTATGGCCATCAGGTACTATCTGGAGAATATATTTAATTAACAATGTTTAATAATATTAAGGCCATGACTGAGCTGTCTGTAATACCAGGTATCAGGGTGAAAACTGATCCTTGTTATGTTAGCATGAAATGTAGGTAATAGAGCAAGAAATGTCTGTAATCGGGACTGTTAGCCACAGAGCCCAAAATGGTCATGGTTAACTGGCCTGTCTCGAGCGCTGTCTTTCTGGCGGAAGCACTCAGCATCCTGCCTTTAGCCCGGCCCTGGCTGACACACTCCTACTCATCCCCGTGGGCCCACTGAAAGCCTGCCCTTGCTGGGCAACCTGCCAAGACTGCATCCTTCTATTGACTCCTTCTAACACTGGCCTGTAGTGGCCCGTTTGCTTGTGTGCATTTCCCACTTGACTGAGGCAGGCCCTCCCACGGCAAGGGCTGTGTCTTGTTTACCATTTTAACCCCAGGGTGTAGCAGAGGACTCCATATAGCAAGAGGTCAAGAAACATTTGTTGGATGAGTACATGGTATGATGACCATTCTGGTTGTAAGAATGAGGATGCATTCCCCTCTTTTTTCCTATGAAAGGAGTAGACCCTCACTTTAGCTAGCTTATTCAAGAGTTTTTATAAGGAGAAGGTTCCACAGGATTCTGCAGAAATGACAGCTTATAATTAGAAAATGACCAAGAACTGGGAGAGCTTTGTCTTCCTCTCTTCTTTATCCCCCTTTCTCCCCTCGCATGCTCCATTCTCTTGCTCCTCACCACAGAGCAGCTTTCTTATTCTGTCATCACAGTACACCTGGCTGCCTCAAGCTCAATTCCACATGACCTTCAGTTCTGTTGCTTAAAAGCACTGATGTAAAGCACGAAGATGTCCCAAGTCCACCAGGCTTAAAATCCAATGTACTCACTGCAGAAGGTAGGTAAAAGCCTACCACAGTGAAACATTTCTTTGTGTCTTCTCATCAAGGGGGAACCAGCCAAAACCCTTTGCCTCACATTTGCCTCCAGTCGCCTTCTAGACCAAGATGGCAGGCACCAAGACTCGGTTCCTTCTCTCACCTCAGCCCTGACCCCACCTGCAAAGAGCCACAGCCATATCTGTGCCTCTGTTCCATGCATCCTCCCTGCACCCTCACGGGAGAAGGATACAACACTATGGCATTATTTGGATGTTGCCTGATAGGGCAAAAAGAAGCCATCAAGCGTGAGGAATATTTAGTGGTCAGGCCACTAGTCTCTGATGCTGTGACATGTGTCCAGAAAGTGGTACTAATAGAAGACTCAGTCTCCTTATTCAAGCTTTCTGATTTGTGGTGTTAAGAACCAGAATCTTGGAACCAGCCACTAGCTTCCCTCTGCAAATGGCCACCACGGTCCAGGAATAAGTCAAACCTGGAAGGATTGTGAGTCTCATTTCTTGCATTTTGAGGCTACAATGTCTGAAAGGTCCTCAGGCTTAGGGACCATGACTACTCACCACTGCAAGGAGCTATTATGATGGCCACTCTACAACACCTAGAGACTCCTTCTAGCAGGTTTTGAAACCCGTAGTCCAATGACAGCCTCTGTGTCATTCAATTACATTTATGAGAGAAAAAAAAAAGCTACCTAGGTACAACTTCTGTGGAGGGAAACTTCCAGAGAAGGTAGCATGGGCTTATTGATACTCTAAACATGTCTGTCAAACATGTACTTACATATCTAAAAGTAGATAGTTCCCTGGGCAAGAAGATCCTCTGGCAGACCACTGACATTGTGAAAGGTAGTACTTAGGGAAAGTTACCCTAAACACAGGCACCCAGGGAGAGTTCACCAAACACTAACTAGCACTGAAATGTTCAGTTCACTGATGTTCTCTACACTAGTTCCTGGTAGAAGTAACTAACCATTACCAATATCTCATTCATCTCTCATTCTGGCTAATGGAAGACTGCATAACTCAGCCCCTTGCATTTGGGGGCTGGAGGGCCATCAGACTAGTTTCTGGCCAATGGATTGATCTGAGGTAGCAAACAGCTCCAGTCTCTCTTCCCCTGCTGTGGCCACCTAGAAGTCCATGTGTTCCAGGTGGTGCAATCAAACGATGGTGAAGACACCATCAACCTGGGCCACAGATGACTGTCTAGGCACTATCATTCACCCGTCCCATTGAATATGCAGTATATTGAGAATAAACTCTTATGTTAAGCCACTGACATGTTGGGGTTATTTTTTAGTGCATAAAACCAAGCCTATTCCCATTAAAACACTCAATCGTCTCAATTAAGTTCCAGGTGAATCAAGCCCAGTCCTTAAGCCAACAACAAAGGTTTGCAGGTCTTTGACCTTTGAGGCACCTTTCAGAATTAATAGGACTTCTGGTTCTTCCAGAATTGGGAAAGAGAGAGTACCATGAACCATAAGATTATGAAACATAATTCTAAAGGAGCTGAATATACAACAGCACTTGAGACTCTGCCAATTAATTTAGGACTGGAGAAACCAACCATGACTAATCAACCCAGAGCATGCCAGACCACAGCCACGAATGCTCATAAGAACGATCTTCACATTCAGATCAGTGGGCCATGCAACTCAATAATTTCTTTCAGACAATGACACAAAATTGCCTCCCCACTTTTCTGCCTTAAACTGAACACTGCTCTGACCTAATTTCCTACAATTTTGTTTCCAGTCACTTTTTTACCCTCAAACAACCTTATAATTGCGATAATGAGGCACATTAGAGCCTACAGAAGTTTTTAAGGGGAAATTAGATCAGTTCAGGGTATTGCCCTACCAAATTAAGGTAATTCTCTTGAAATTCAAATGCCACAACCAGAACTCAGAGCACCCTACTCACACCCATGTCACTCCTCATCATATCCACTGTGTCGTCATTAATAATTGTCATTCCAGAAACAAGTATGCCATTAGCTAAGGCAGGGGAAATCACAGAGTTCTCTTTAATTCAAGTCCACACAAACATGGCAGCCCAGACACCTTAGGATCCAGCAACCATCTTGGTCTCACTTGACCCTAGGGACTGCACTAAACACTCTCCGTGAAACACTCTACTGCCTTTTCCTAGCAATAGGACTGACTCGTGGTCCTCCTACCACTGTGAGCACTCCTTCTTGGTCTCCTTAACAGAGACCTCCCCTTAGTTATTGACATTCCCCAAGGGCCCATTCTCAGTCCATTGTTTTTCCTGTGCTCTCCTTGAATAATCATACCTACTCTCATCTACCAAATACAATGATACCCAAACTCCCCTCCTGAGATCTCAACTCATATACCTTCTGCACCTCTCCACCCAGATACTCCACAGACACTTCAGAGCTACATGCTTGAAATAAACTCATCACTCTCTCCCAATGTCTTTCCTCATTGGTGTTCTCTATTCTGTTCAGATGATGTACTGGTGGAATGTGTACCTCCAAAAGACACATCCACATGGAAACTCAGAATGTAAACTTATTTGAAATAAGCGTCTTTACAGATGTAATTAAGTTGAGGATCTCAAGATTATCCTAAAGTTGGGGTGGGCCCTAATCCAATGACTGATGCCCTTAGAAGACGAAGACAGAGGAAAATTTGAGACAAACAAAGGAGATGGTCACATGAAAACAGAGGCAGAAATTGGAGGGGTGCATCTACAAACGAAGCACACCAAGGATTTCTGGAGCCACCAGAAGTGGAGCAAGAAAGAGGCATTGGTTCATGAACACAAAAATACAGTTAGATAGAAGGAATAAAGTAAGATCTAGTGTTCTGTAGCACAACAGAGTGACTAGAGTTAACAATAATTTATTGTATATTTCAAAATAACTAGAAGGATGTAATTGGAATGTTCCTAACATGAATAAATGATAAATGCTTGAGATGACAAATATCCCAATTAGCCTGGTTTTATCATTACACATTTTATGCTTCTATCAAAATTTCACATGTACCCCATAAATATGTATAACTTATATATCCATAAAAATTAAAAATATAGAAAAAAGTTTTTTAAAGAAGGGGAACAGGACAGAGATATGGAGTGGATTCTCCCTCAGAGCCACCACGAGGAACCAGTCCTGAGGATAATTTTATTTTTTGGACTTCTAGCCTCTGGAACTGTGAGACAATAAATTTCTGTTGTGTTATGCCCCCAGGTCATGGTAATTAGTTACCGTAGCACAGGGACCCTAACACAGATGCCTGCCTCCAGCCATCTAAAACCTGGCAGACACCTTCCTCTCACTCCCTTCCCATTCCCAAGCAATCACCAAACCTTGCTGGCTCTTCCTCCAACACATTGCCCACACCTGCCCTCCCACCCCACCAGTCTCCACCATCCTATTGAAATCCTCACCATCCTTGCCTGGAGTCCCATCAGAGCCTCCGCCCTGATCTCCTAGGCCTCGATCTCTCTCTCTCAAGTCCAGCCTTTACACAGACATCAGAAATACCTTCTTAAACACAAAGAAGAGAGCCCTAAAGTAGTGCTTACAGCCCTTCCTTGCCTGGCCCCATGCACTCCTCCAGCCTCATCCCATTCCACTACTCGCTTCCCATGATCCCCTAGACAGCACCTCAAACTCCTCCAGTATCTGAATTCCTAAGGTTGTTTCTCATCTCCTTGCATTTGCTCAGGCTTTCCCTTGGATCGGGATCACCTGTCTTTACCCCAAACCCTCTACATCCTTTTTACCTAAATAGCTCCTCAGAACTCATTTTTAATAGTCCAGCAGGTATCACCTCCCCTAACAATCATCCTCCCCTGACTAGGACCCAAACATGTCCAAGAGTGTTGGCCATAATACTTACCATTTAGGCACCAATCAAGCACTGCTAATGCTGGCCACAGCACTGGGCCAGGGTCCTGAGGCAACCTTATCCCCTGCAGCCTCACCAGGTTTAACCCTATCATTACTGATTCTGGTGGTGGAGCAACTGAAGCAGCCATACCAATGCATGCTCTCCAAATATCAGCTGTCTCCATTTATAATGTTATATCTACCAAATTGCATTATAATTACTTCTGTATCTATCACCCCAGTAGGCTAGAAACTCCTCTAGGGCAAGTGCGGAGGTCTTAATTCATCTTTGTATCCCTAACAGCCAGTAAGCACAATATCTGTCAAAAGTAGATGTTCTATGAGGCTTAGCTAGGTGCACAAATCTGAGTGAATTGATGAGTGAATGAACACATGAATGCACTGACTATAACAAGAAACTATTAGCTCCCATTAAATTAGAATAGAGGAGTGTGAGTTGTAACAGAAAGATTTTGTGTTGATTCGAGGAAACGTTCTGGCAACATAGGACATGCCCTGAAACTCACGCAACTGAGTGCTCCCAAATGGAGGGTTCGTTCCTGAGGTCCTAACCGGGTTGCTGACCTCTGCCCAGCTGGTTCTGAGGAGCATAGGGGCAGTGCACTCCCCAAGAAGGAAGCGTCAGGTGACCTATTAGCGGGAGCAGAAGTACAGCACTCATAGCCTTGCATCTTGGATTGGGCAGTGATCCAGGCATGAGGGCAGGAGGAGGATGGTTAACACAATAGGGGTTTTGCCAAGCTTGGCTGCTTGGCAGTGGAGGCTCATTTTTTACCTTCATGGGTAGCACATTAACTATGACCCATGTTTGGATGCTTATAACTTGGCCTCCTCCCCTAATATGTCATAAGAAGAAACTCTTGGGGAATTTTAAGGAGTGAGAAAATGCTGAGGTCCCATCTAGAGGCACTAGATGATCCCCTGAGACTGTCATGAGGCCTAAATTGTCCATGAAAGTTTAGCCACAATTACAGGATTTAGCAAATTTCATCTACACATATTTGCATAATAATACTTGCAATTACCTAGCAAAAGAGATACACTAAATGCCTCAGAATGGAAGCTTGGAGCTCAGTGAACAGTAGAACAAGGCATACCTGACCAGGTGGCAACATGGAGATAAGGTTATCTGTGAGACTGAGGAGGAGGCACTGGGGCCAGCTGACCACCTAGCACGTCAGAGGGTGACATGGCCTACATGAAAACCTACTTTAAAACAACCTTGATATAAACTATGTGATGTGGTTGTACAAAGCTATAATCTCAACACGGCTGCACAAACTTATATTCTAACCTGTACTCCAGTGGTGCTTAATTAGCATTTAAATGCTCTTATCAAAAACAACACTGGAGAGGTTAGTGACCAGAATGAGAAGCTGTTAAGAATTTTTTTATTGTGTAATATACATAACACAAAATTTACCACGTTAACTAGTAAATGTACAGTTCAGTGGCATTAAATACACTCATATTGTTAGGAAACCATCACCATCATCCATTATCCAGAACATTTTTCTTCTTGCAAAACTGAAACTTTTGTATCCATTAAACAATAACTTCCCATCACCCTCTCTCCCCAGCCCCTAGCAGCCACCATTCTACTCTCTGCTTCTATGAATCTGATGACTCTACGTACCTCATGTAAGTGGAGTCATACAGCATTTGACCTTTGTGACTGGCTTATTTCACTTAACACGTTTTCAAGGTTCATCCATGTTGTAGCATGTGTCAGGATCTCCTTTCTTTTTCAAGGCTGAATAATATTCCATTGTATAGACAGACCCAATTTTGTTTATCCATTCATCCATCAATGGACATTTGTGTCACGTCTGCCTTTTGGCCATTGTGAATAATGTTGCTATGGACATGGGTGTGCAAATATCTGTTCAAGTTCCAGATTTTGAGTCTTTTGTATTTTGTTTCTGTTTGTTGGTTGGTAAAATTAATGACATTTAAGACTGATGGTTGGTGGGGCACATGCACAGGGCTCCCTGCCTGTGGAGAAGTGGTCCATAGAAACCAGGCAGGGCCAGCAGCCTGTGCCAGAAGAGCAGAGCCCTGGCCTGGAGGTCCATAGACCCAGGTCCCTGAGCTGAGCTGGCCATAGGACACCACAGGCCCCCAGCCAGAGCTTTGCTTGCAAGTCAAGGCCTGCAGCCTGAGGACAGGAAGAGGGCGACACCCATCTCCCTTCTTGGTGACCTACCGCAAACCACAGGGGCCTACCTCTATTTACCCAGATTGGCTCAGGCTAGCCCATGACACCGAGGGAGCACCATATCAGTACACCATGGGTTAAATGAGATGGTGAATGAAGTGAGTACATACACAGCCCCTAGAACATTCCAGGAACTTAGTTAAATGCTCACCAAATCCAAGCTATGATGTGCCAGCATAGTGGTAAGGCAAAGGTGTGATCCAGGCAGGGATCAACGTCACAGTTGGGTATCGGAGTCAGAAGATGCCAGGTCAGGGGCAGGAGGACAGACAGGACAAGTGTACAGGTTTCCTATGGCTGCTGTAACAAATGACCATGAACTTACTGGCTTAAAACAAATTTATTCTCTTACAATTCTGAAGATCATGATTCTGTAATGGGTCTCACTTGGCTAAAATCAAGGTGTCCACTGGGCTGCATTCCTTCCTGGAGGCTCTGAGAGAAGAACTTGTTCTTCCCCTTTTCCAGGGGCTGCCAGCATTCCTTGGCTCATGGCTCCTCCTCCACCTTCAAAGCCAGCAACCAACCAGGTCTTTCTCACATTGTGTCACTCTGGTTTCCTCTTATACCTTTCTCTTCTACTTGTTATCACACAGTCCTGCCTCAAGATGGGTTTCGGCAAGAACATAATTGCCCCAAGTCCCTGACATAAAATGGTGTAGTATGCGCATATAACCTGCATCCTCCACATTGTCATCAATAGTGACATAACCCTTGGGATAACACTGGGCCCACCCAGATAATCCAGGCTAATCTCCCCATCTACTGATATGAAACCTTAATTCCATCTGCAACCTCCATTCCCCTTTTTCATGTAACCTATTAATATGTACAGGTTCCAGGGATTAGGATGTGTACATCTGGGGTGGGGGTCTTATTCTGCCTTCACAAGTGATCTGGCAAAGGCAACACTGGGAGATCCCAGGGAGAGAGTCTGAATCAGGCAGCAGAACTCCAAGTACCAGGGAGAAGTATAAGAATCTAGCCCGGCCTTCCAAGAGCAAAGCAGAGTGTGAGGTCTGAGTTAATGGGGCATCATCATAGCAAAAACAGTGGCCTAGGAAGCCAAACAGGGGCCCAGCTGGTGAGACTGGGGTACAAGTGGGAACTTAGTCTTGAGAACAAGGTAGAAGGACATTTACAGTACCAGGGGCAGGATAAAAGCAGCATTTCCAGCAAGGCTGATGGAATGTGTGGTTGTCTAAGAATATAATCAATTCTTAGAGCAGCCTCAAACTGTCCTAACTTTGAAGCAAGGCCGATCACATCTTAAAGTTAGAAGGCAAGAGTTTGTGGGTAACAGCACATTCTGGTTATGAGCCCCATGTTCAAGGGCAGAAGGCTGTTGGGGTATGAAACCCAACCAACAGGACAAGGGGAGGAGAAGTACGATGCAGGACACAAACTCAGTGAAACAAGGAGATGAACCAATACACACAGGGCATGCTGAGGGGTGAGGAGCCAACGGCAGCCCCTCAGCTACCCAGCTCCAGCTTTGCTGCAGAAGCATGCGAGCTGCCAGTCAAAACCCACTCAGAAAGCAGAGGAGGACTGTAGAGGGTTCCTGGGAGAGAAAGGCGAAGAACAACGTGGACAAGAGTTATCCAATGTGAATTCAATTCCATTTCTGCTGTGCAGCCAGTAATGTGAATTTCTTTGCCATCTCTTCAGAAAATCTAGGGCCAAGTATCCCCTTCTCATTAATGCAAGGTCACATCAGATCTGCTTGGCGGATGCTTGGAAACACCCAGTCCTGCTTCAAGATGGGCTGGGACTCAAGGACATAATTGTCCCACAGTCTCTTATGTCACCAAAGGGAGACAACTTACAGACACAACTTGCAGTTGTTCCTCAGTATCTGCAGGGGAGTGGTTCCAGGACCCCCAGAGATACCAAAATCTGCAGATGCTCAAGTCCTTGACATAAAATGGGGTAGTATTTGCATATAACCTGCATCCACCTATGTACTTTAAACCATCTCTAGATTGCTTATAATACCCAATTTTATGGTAGATGCACCTGACAGCAATAACTTGACTTGAGCATATCCTGAGAATGACTGTGTATGGCAGATGCACCTGAGCATGTGTTCAGCATTCTGAGCTAAGGATTCCGGGAGTGGACAACCCCGAGATGAATTCCTTATCTATGAGGAACATCTGAGCCCCTGACCCAACCCATAGTATTATATATAAACTGCATGTGTTCTGTAAGTGGTTGTGGTTCTCCTGCCCAGCCCGCCACCACTGAACTCTCTCCCTGTGTATAAGCCCCCCGATAAAAACCCATGACTCATTTGCTGCCTCTGAGTCTCTTCTTCAGACTACTGAACCTAGTGCTATCCTCACTGCAGTCAATAAAGGTTCAGTACAACACCAATGTGATGTAAATGCTATGTAAATCGTTGTTATACTGTATTGTTTGTGTTAGGTTCAAGTTCAGTTCCAGCCCATGTTGAGGTCTGAAGGGAGTGGGTGGATGAGTGGCAAACAGTTGAAAGAACACTGGGTTGGGGGCGTAGGTAGGTGAAATACGGCTTTATTCAGCAGCTTTCTCATCAGCAGCTCTTACACTGTCCACTCTGTATCAGCTACTTGAGCTGGCTGCTCCCACACACAGCTGCACAGCCAGCTCTCCCTTGCCTTCAGGGTCAGCAGCTTAACTCTCTCTGGGCACAAGTGCACCTGTACAGTGTCAGCAGGGCAATTATACATTTACAGACAATAATGGCTTAGAGCCAAGCGATGGTCTTCCATCATTATGGCTACATGGCTGTGATAACAAGTGGAGTTATACGCCTGTGTTCTAAACTCGCTGAGTCATGCAGGATATTTACCTCAGCCCATGCCCACTTGGCCGCAGCACAGCCATGTTCCTTACAGCTTTTAATTTGTATTTTGTATTGCTGTATCGTTTATTTTAATATCTTCAATCCATGATTGGTTGAATTCATGGATGCAGAATCTGCAGATACAGAGGACCAACTATACAAGGAAGTCAAAATAAGCCTAGGGTATGAAAAGGGACCTCTCTCCCCTTTTTATTCTCTTTTGGGCTTAAATTCTGTTTATTTCCTAAGGGACCTTCAACACTGTTTTGTTTAAGCTGCCGAAAGCCCTGTGGTCCTGCGTTGTAATTAGTTTTAGCCATCAGCAGAAAGCACCTTTGTTTCATATCTCGGAAGTCAAAACTAATCAATACGCCCTACACTTTATTCCTCCCCTCGTCGATCAGAAGGTCAACTGGAAAGAAACTCTCCACCCTGGGGATGATGGACCCTAGGACCACAAAGAAAGCAAAACGCATGCTGCCTTCCTCCACTTTCCCCTGAGAAGCTGTCAGAGGTGAACCAAAGGGCACTGCCGAGGATGGCAATAACGAATGTTACAAGTGAACCTCAAAAAGCGGGTGCTAGGACCCAGATGAAGCTCCAACACGTTTCCGCATTGGTGCCTTTTCACAGCCTGGGGCCTCACTATTAAAAATGAATATATTAATTGGATCACAGCCAGCCCTTTTAACTAAAAGTTTCCGATTTGCAATTAAAAAACTGCTGCCACAGTGACTAGTAAATGAAAACTAGAGCATTAAGACCCCCCTCAAACACCTCCTTGCCAGGCTTATAGAGCTGGTTATCGACAGCACCCATTTTAAACACCAAGCCTCATTTCAGAAAGCCTCAAGATCACGTATGGTCTGCCATGCAAGAATTACTACTACAAAATGATTTTAAGTCTGCTTATAAGGCACAACGCTGCTTAAATCCAAAATGGAACACTGTTTTTAGATTACTCCTTCTGGAGAACAGTCACACCCCCCAGGTATTTACCATCAAATAAAATGATGGCCAAGCACACGGCGACCTGAGAGCAGAGACAGCCATTGAGTGGCTGTCAGGGAGCTTGGGAAGAAACTACTTCTGCCATTTTTGTGCAATCCCAAGGAAAGGAAAAGAACGTTCGGTAAGAGAAGCAGAAGGAGGTCGCGCCTTGGCATTAACTTCAGTGAATCAAGCATAGGCTGTAGTCTCAGTTCAGTTGCCACTCACCTCTAGGTTGGAGGAGAAAACATCAAGGTCCAAAATTAATGGAAGCCACAGGCCTTCCCAAGCAAGTCCTAAAGGTGTGGAGCTGATTAGTGGAAGACGAGTGCCTGTGGGGCCACTGTCCCATAGTACCTGGGTGGCACTGGATTCATCCTCAACTTCACCCCAGAGATGGGGCTAGACAAGCAAGGCAGATACAGCTCCCCAAAGAGTGAGCTCAGAACTCAATTAGATTTAGGTCTACAGACTCAGCCCGCAGGAATCTGTGCTAACACTTTTCAGGTGACTGACTAAGGTAAGGCTGATACCACTTAACAGTACTGATGAGTTATTGCCTTCCACTGTGTCAAAATATCCTCCACCTGACTTTCAAGGCTCTGCGTGATCTGGCCTAGGCCTACCTGGCCAGCTTTATTTCTCATAAGCACTGATCTTCCCACTGTCCTGCAGATTTCCTGTCTTTTTCCTGCTCTCTTTTTCCAGGGGCCTATCCCTCATGGTCCATGAGATAAAACCATCACATATTCTCTGAGCCTGAGGTTCTGAGTTGTCAGACTCCAGGGCGTCACAGGAATGCCAGCCTGAGGCCTGGGGAAGCTGCATTTTTACAAGACCTTCATCAGGAGACATAGCTCGAGGTCCAAATCCAGACCCCTCCTCTACGTAGCTCCCTCATTATCCACCCAGGGTTTCCCAAGCTGCAGGATATGACCACCTAGTGACATCAACTGGGGGACCTGAGAGGGAGATGAGCATCTCTAATGAATTGCAATCAAATTGGAAGTGTCAGGAATTAGTGCAGAATCCCTCAGAAATATATTTTCCTCAGAGTGATCTCCCTGTTGGTGCACAGTCACCTACTCACAAGATAACGGTGTGACAGGTAGGCCCCAAGGTGGGTTGTTGCTACAAGAAATTGGAAAATGATGATCTCAACCCACAGGCTCCAACTGTTTTTAGTCTCACACTCCATGTTTAAAATGTTTGAAAATAAACTCTCAATATATGTATCAACTATAGTATACCAATTATATTATTTATTAACTTTATATATGTGTACTACTCTATAAGATGTACCTTATAAACATACCCAGAAGTAGAAATTAAAGGTTACATAGAAAAATAAATAGAACATAACTTCCAATGTTTGCTGCTGTGTCCATGCCAGAACCTGCCCTTTGGAGATGATGACTCTGGCCCTCACCACTCCCTCACTTCTCTGAGTTCCTCCTTTTCTCCACCATCACAAAATTCAGCATTTAGAATATATGATCCCTGCCCATAAGTTTCTCAAAATCTGGTAAAGCGTCAGGTGCAGTGGCTCACACCTGTAATCCTAGCACTTTAAGAGGCTGAGGCGGCCAGATTGCTCGAGCCCAGGAATTCAGGACCAGCCTGGGAAACATGATGGAACCCCATCTCTACAAAAAATACAAAAATTAACCAGGCATGGTGGTATGCACCTGCGGTCCCAGCTACTCGGGAGGCTGAGGTGTGAGGATTGCTTGAGCCCAGGAGGTTTCAACTGAGACCGAGATCACGCCACTGCACTCCAGCCTGGGTGACAGTGTGAGACCCTGTCTCAAAAAAAAAAAAAAAATCTGGTGAGGAAACTGATATACAAACATGTCAATATAATACAAGAAAGAAAGTGCCAGGACGCAAATGTGAACAAAATGTTGTGGCATTACAGAAGAGGCAGTTCTCGGTCTTCCCGAGAGAGGCAAGGAAGACTTCATCGAGATGGTGATGAGTGAGCTGGATCTTGAAGGCTGGATGGGTGGTGCCAGGCTGCAGAGGAGGTGGGCTCTCCAGAGAAAGAGAGCCCGTCGTGTTCAGCTGTTCCTGCCCTTCAGAATCACGTAGACACTTAAAAAAAAATACTCTGAACTCCTCCTCTCAGAATCTGACTCAGGAGGTCTGCACAGGGAGGGCCCAGCATTTGCATAACACTCCCATCCCCTTCCTTCCTCACCCCTGCAGCAAGATGGCAAGAAGTCATGGAGGGGCTTCCAATGGGGCTGCAACAGTAGCTAAAACTTGATTTAAAAATCAAAGCTTCTCAGCGTGTGGGAGTAGCATAAACATAGAAGCAAGCAGGTCACTAATGCAGAGCAATTTTTTCTTGGATTGATACAGTTCAGCCTCGAACCATATATTAGTCAGCTCAGGGTACTATAAAAAAATACCACAACTCAGTGGCCTAAAGAATAGACATTTATTTTTCACAGCTCTAGAAGCAGGGAAGTTCAGAATCAAGGTTTAGTTCCTGGTGAGGGCGCTCTTCCTGGCTCACAGGTAGCCGTCTTCTTACTACGACCTCACATGGCAGAGAGAGAGTGCTCATGACTTCATCTAAGCCTAATTACCTCTCAAAGGTCTCCATCACATTGGGAGTTAGAGTTTTACAGTATAAATTTACAGGGGTAGGGAGAAGGCACATTCAGTCCATAACACGCCACTTACACTGAAGTGGCAAAAGGCTTAATACCCCCAAATGCTGTTTGCCTATACATCATTTGTAGAAAACGTTGTTAATCATTTCTCCAGCTACCAGCCATTCCACTTCATTCCTTTTTTTGGTAAACTTCTTCTCATACTTTCTGGAGTTCTCACCTTGGCTCCAAAAGTAATCACTGTAGCTCCTAAGTGATTAATTTGGGGATAGAAATCCACTTAGGAAATCCAAACCAAGGAGGGACAGAGACTCTGGAGACTTTGGCTGGGACTGCTAATGGAGAGACTAGTATCTTGTGTTATATTGACATATTTCCCTTCCCACTCCTACCTGAATGATGAGCTGGATAATGGTAGACAGCCTGTGGCAGTCATCTTGCTGTTGTGGGGTGGGGAAGGGGCCTTTCTGAGAAATAATTCATATAGGAAATAGAGCTAATAACTGAAAAAGACGCAACCAGGGCATGGTAACAATGCCAGAGTCCTGGAGTCTGGTTCACCTTTTCCATTATGTAAACAAACATTTTTCTACTTTTCTTTAGGCCAGTTGGAGTAGCATTTTCTACTACTTACAAATGCAAGGATACTAATGATACATCTTTCATGCCCCAGACACACCGTGAGCTAACTGGAAACTCCTAACTCCTCTAACTTCTATGAGCATGGTAGGAAATTGGCAATTTTTTTTTTTTTTTTTTTTTTTGAGACGGAGTCTTGCTCTGTCACCCAGGCTGGAGTGCAGTGGCGCGATCCCGGCTCACTGCAAGCTCCGCCTCCTGGGTTCACGCCATTCTCCTGCCTCAGCCTCCCGAGTAGCCAGGACTACAGGCGCCCGCCACCACACCCAGCTAATTTTTTGTATTTTTAGTAGAGACGGGGTTTCACCGTGTTAGCCAGGATGGTCTCGATCTCCTGACCTCGTGATCCGCCCGCCTTGGCCTCCCAAAGTGCTGAGATTACAGGCGTGAGCTACCGTGCCCAGCCAGAAATTGGTAATTTTTACTGATTAGGTGAACAAACAATTCTTTTCCAAAGCAGAAACATACAAGTTACAGTGGAAACTTTTATCTTTCCAAAGAACAATTTTAGACACAACTATCACTGTTTACATGATCATATGTTTAAATAAAGCCACTTTCTTTAGCATTTAAAAAAGAAACCATAAAATGTAAATGGCCAAAACGTATTTGATCTGTATACACAGTATATGTAATAAACTGCAGTTACAAGAGTTTCCTCTGATCTTCACTAATCTGATTCTATAATTTTCTAAGATTCCCTTCCAAAACTCAAATGTAAAATTAAGATTAAGGGGTCATTATGATTAAGTTCAGTTAAACATGCATCCATTCAACAGTAAGTCAACCAATAGGGACAGTGTGCTTTTAAGTACCAAACCCCATACTAAGCATTAGATTCATGGACCAGATATAGATGTCTTATAAACTATGATGAAACTGGACTTGATAAGCAAAGGAGAAGAATGAATTATACCACATTGTTCCAGGCATTTTGTAGAAAGGAATTCCATCCTATCTGCAAAATTAGCCTTCAAGCCCTCTAAAATCCCTTCCAACCTAAATTTTAATTACTATTTTCAATGTTTCTACTTCCTATTTTGTAAGTTCTATAAAACTGGGAAAAAATATAATAAAAAAGATTAAAAGATAGTAATTCCTGGGTTGTCTAGGGGCAAACATACTGTATTAGGATTCTTTGGTTGTAATTGACAGAAACTCAATTAGAATAGTTTGGGCAAAAGAAGGAAAGCCCATTGGCTCACATTAAACACATTGTCCTTGCTAAAGGTGGGGAGAAACTAGAGACTCAAATGTTTTGGGAACTCTGTTTCCACCTTGTTCTCAGCAAGTACACTCTATTATTTCAGAGTAGCTGAGTCCTGAGGTCAGACGCAGAGCTGCCAGCTTCCCTAAACTTAATTTTTCACAGTTTTTTGACCAGAAGAAGAAAGACTCCATTTCCAGTCTCAATCTCCCAGGAAGAACTCTGATTGGCCAGTTTAGGTTCAATGGAGGGCGACCAAACATCCCACTTTGCCTGGGACTGAGGAGGTTCCTGAGACATGGGACTTTCAATTTTGGAACTGGAAAAGTCCAAGCAAACCAGAACAAGTTTAACCCTAGTTAAAAGCCACCTCCTAACCAATTACTGTGGCTAGCTGTTGCCAGGGAGTTGGAATTTACAGGGCCCATTCAGACCTCACAGTGGGACGAGGGAAAAGAACGACTTCCATCATAAAGGAATGGGTTATGCATGATCACTAAAATGTGATTACTCTCAGTCAGGCAGCTGCTCCAATTTGTTTCTATCATATATACCTAATAATTTGGCAAGTGATTCCTGAAACCATTCCAATCAAATAAACTTGTCATGGAATTTTAATTTCTTAAAATCACCACAATGAATCATTTCCATTACTGCTTCAATGTAATAAACACTACCCTAATGAACCGAAAGAGTTAATACACAGCTTAAATCACCTCCATATCTAAGAAGCCCAACTCATTTCTTAGAAACTATCCCACTAACTACTACATTAATCATTTGTCATGTCTTCAAAACTACTATACTCTGTCAAAACACATCTTATAGTTTGATGTTAACAGTCTGAAGCATTTGTAACAATATAACACATGCATACTGTCAAACTGCATATTTCACCTTCTGGCAATTTTCTTCTTTTGAGAACTTAGTTTCTCCTCCATGTGCTTTAGAATTGCTTGAATTCTTCAGCTCATTTTTTCAGGTAATAGAATTAATATTTAAAGGCAGTAACAGTGTAATTTCAAGAATGTCTTAGTAATAAGCAGAGTTCTCATAACATAAATTACCCTATCCTTTTAGTAGTCTTATTCCCTTTTCCAAGTCACACAATCAAGATAAGCTGGGAAAGGGGAATTTCAATTATATTAAATCTCCCAGGAACACTTAGGTTTGCTGAACCAAAATGCAAAGTCAACAAATGCAGAGACACACGGACATATCTCAGTTGCAGTAGGTTTCCTGTGCTTTTAAGAAAATAGATTCAGTACCACATGAGCAAAGTAGTATAGTGTAAGAAAATATCCTGGATCATGAAGGCACAAAAAGTCATAACTGGTTACAGCTCTCCCATTCTCAGAATTTCTGCTAACCCCTTTTGTTCCAGTTGTACAAACTGTTAGTCACTCTGGGGACCACTTATTGTCTCCAGGAACACACTGATGTCTCTAGCATGAAGGATCTTTTTCTCCTTTGATTCAACAGATTCAGGTTTGATATTTCTCCAAAGAATATTTACTAGAAAAATAAAGGCAAATAAGCAGTAGAATATACAAAAGGACAGATATGGATATATTTACAGAGTAAAGGTACTTTGTTCCGAGGTTGCTGAAATAAGACGGGTCTTGGCTGGGCATGGTTGCTCATGCCATTAATCCCAGCACTTTGGAAAACTGAGGCAGAAGGATCACTTGAGGCCAGGAATTTGAGATCAGCCTGAGCAACATAGAGAGACTCCATCTCTACACAAATTTTTTTAAAAAAATTAGCCAGGCATGGTGGTGCACACCTATAGTTCCAGCTACCTGTAGGCTGAGGCAGAAGATTGCTTGAGCCCAGGAGTTCAAGGCTGCAGTAAGCCATGATCATGCTACTTCACTCTAGCTTGGGTGACAGAGTGAGACCCTGTCTTTTTAAACAAAAAGAAAGAAAGAAGAAAGAAAGAAAAGAAAAGAAAGAAGGAAAGGAGAAAGAACAGAAAAGAATGGAAAGAAAAGAAAAAAGGAAAAGAAAAGGTCTTATCTCCTTCTGGGAAAAATCAGGACCCCCTTGTCCTCAGCTCTAGAGGACTTAGATGACACACTACTCACAACCCTAGTAGGAGACACAAGGCTCACATGTTCCCTAACCCATTTCATCTCAGACCCAGCCTTTTCACAAAAATCAAACAAGATTAGGTATACTAGAAGCTGGAAAAGAGAATGGGGGAAGTACATCCTTGAGAATGGACAGAAAGACCTAAAAAGAAACAGAAAGTCCTAGAAAAGAAGGAAAGAGGAGATAACAGGTTATGCATCAGCATTAAAAAAAAAAAAAGTAGCACCAGCCTCAAGTCTAGAGATCAATCAAGACATCCTGATGAGCACAGTGAGCCTGGGGGATGGAAGGAGCCCCAATCGTTGGGCATAGGCAGAGCCCCCACTGAGTCTGAGGAGGGTCAGTGGTCCTACCATTCTAGGGTCTGGAGGATGGTGACCCTCTTCTCACAGCTCCACTAGGCAGTGTCCCAGTGGGGACTCTGTGTGGGGGCTCCAACCCCACATTTCCCCCATGCATTGCCCTAATAGAGGTTCTCTGTGAGGGCTCCACCTCTGCAACAGGCTTCTGTCTGGGCATCCCAACTTTTCCATACATCCTCTGAAATTTAGGTGGTGGCTCCCAAGCCTCAGCTCTTGCACTCTGTAAACCCACAGGCTTACCATCATGTGGAAGCCACAAGCCACCAAGGCTTAGGGCTTTCACCCTCTGAAGTAGCAGCCTGAGCTGTACCTGGGCCTCTTTTAGCCAGGACTGGAGCTGGAGTGGTTGGGAAGCAGGGAGTAGTGTCCCAAGGCTGCAAGGTCAGTGGGGGCCTGGGCCTGGCTCATGAAACCATTCTGTCCTCCTAGGCCTTTGGGGTTGTGATGAAAGGGGATGCTGCAAAGGTCTCTGAAATGCCTTGGAGGCCTTTTTCCCATTGTCTTGGCTATCAGCACTTGGCTCCTTTTTACTTATACAAAATTTTGCAACCTGCTTGAAACCTCCCCCAGAAAATGGGCTTTTCTTTTCTACCACATGGCCGGGCTGCAATTTTCTAAATTTTTATGCTCTTCTTCCCCTTTAAATATAAGTTCCACCTCCCAAGTTCAAGCAATTCTCCTGCCTCAGCCTCCTGAGTAGCTGGAACTACAGGCATGCACCACCATACCCGGCCAATTTTTTTTTGTATTTTTAGTAGAGATGGGGTTTCACCATGTTGGTCAGGCTGGTCTTGAACTCCAGACCTCAAATGATCTGCCCACCTCCACCTCCCGGGTCATTTCTTTGCTCATGCGCATGAGCATAGGTTATTAGAAGCAGCCAGGCCACATCTTGAACACTTTGCTGCTTAGAAATTTAATCCCCCAGATACCCTAAATCATCTTTCTCAAGTTCAAAGTTCCACAGATCCCTAGAGTAGGGGCACAATCCAACCAAGCTCTTTGCTAAAGCATACCAAGAGTGACCTTTACTCTAGTTTCCAATAAGTTCCTCATTTTCATCTGAGACCTCCTCAGCCTGGACTTCACTGTCTATATCACTATCAGCATTTTGGTCACAATAATTTAATGATCTTCTAGGAAGTTCCAAATTTTCCCTCATCTTCCTGTCTTCCTCTGATCCCTCTACACTCTTCCAACCTCTACTCATTCCCAGTTCCAAAGTCACTTCCATATTTTCAAGTATCTGAAATTGCTGTACCATTTCAGGAGTAGCAATGCCCCACTCTTCAGTACCAATTTTCTGTATTAGTTCATTCTCACATTACTATAAAGGAAGACCTGAGATTGAGTAGTTTATAATGAAAATAGGCTTAATTGGCTCACAGTTCTGCAGGCTGTACAGGAAGCATAGCAGCTTCTGTTTCTGGGGAGGCCTCAGGAAACTTAGAATCATGGCAGAAGATAAAGGGGAAGCAAGCACATCTTACATGGCCAGAGCAGGAGGAAGGAATGGAAGGGGACGGGCTACACACTTTTAAACAACCAGAGCTCATGAGAACTCACTCACCATCATGAGAACAGCACTGAGAAGATGGTGCTAAACCATTCATGAAGGATCCACCCCCATTAACCAATCACCTCTCACCGGGCCCCACCTCCAACACTGGAAATTACAATTCAGCATGAGAACTGGGTGGGGACACAGACCCAAACCATATCACAAGCCTATGTGTGTGTGTATGATATATATATATATATATATATATATCATACACACACACATATATATCATACACACACACACATATGCAATATGAAACAATATACTCTAATGTTTTAAAAGTGATCTTAGGGTATAAATAAGGTGGGGGGGGTTTTCTTATTCTTATTTATCTGTATATTCTAACTTTCCAGGATGTTCATTTGCTGCATTTACAATAATGAAAATTATATTTTAAATAAGAAATAAAATCCATTTAGTACTTTCATTTTGAGCAGTATAAAAGAATAGATACTCTAGCCAACAGTCCCATTGAAACAACTAAAAGTGCTAGATAAGACATAAAAACCCCTTTTAAACATTGTAGTCCATTTTCACACGGCTGTAAAGACCTGCCTGAGACTGGGTAATTTATAAAGAAAAGTGGTTTGATTCACAGCCCTGCATGGCTGGGGAGGCCTCAGGAAACTTATAATCATGGCAGAAGGTGAAAGGAAAGTAAAGCATGTCTTACATGGCGGCAGGAGGGAGAGAGTGATGGGGGAAACTGCCAATCACTTTCAAACCATCAGATCTCATAAGCACTCACTCACTATCATAAGAATAGCATGGTGGAAACCACCCCCATGATCCAATCACTTCCCGCCAGGTCCCTCTCTCCCTACAATTTGAGATGAGATTTGGTGGAGACACAGAGCCAAACCATATCAAACATATTAATGAAAGAGAAAAAAAAAGACTTCTCTAAAGTGAAAAAAAAGTAAAAAAGGAAGCCAGTAAATTTGCTTCAGTTGTGTGCATGTTAAAATTTCTAGAGTTGATGCTAAAAGAATAGAGTGTAGAACTTCTAAACTAGTAGAGATGAAAAATAGAATAGGGCAGGAGAATCAGAAAGAAAAAAGAAGAAACAAATAACAAAGAAAAAACTGTACGGTAAATATTTACCCAAATATATGCTATGATAATAATGTAAGTGAACTAAAGGATTCAGTAAAAAAATGAAGATGATCAAATTGGATTAAAACATCTAACTACATAGTTTACAAAAGGCACATATAAAAGGATCCAGAAAGTTTCAAAGAAAATGGATAGAAAAGTCAGAAAAATAGTAGCCAAAAGAAAGCTGCCATCACTCTCTTAGATATTTTATAAAATAGCTAGGTAGATAGATAATATATAAATATATAATAAAGATAAACACATATATATGAATTTACATATTAGATATATGAAAGAGGCTGGGCTTGGTGGCTCACACCTGTAATCCCAGCAATTTGGGAGGCAAAGGCGGGTGGATCACCTGAGGTCAGGAATTCGAGGCCAGCCTGGCCAACATGGCAAAACCCTATCTCTACTGAAAATATGAAAATTACCCAGGCATAGTGGTGCATGTCTGTAATCCCAGCTACTTGGGAGGCTGAGGCAGGAGAATCGCTTGAACCTGGAAGGCAGAGGTTGCAGTGAGCCGAAGTTGTGCCACTGCACTCCAGCCTGAACAATGGAGTGAGAATCCATCTCAAAAAAATAAATAAATAAATAAATAAAAGATACACGAAAGAAAGCAAAAAGCATTTCTAAATATAGGATTAAAACAAAATAACAGTTTTTAATTTACCAGGAAGACACAATAATTTGAAATTTGTAGGCAACTCTTAAAATAGACTCAAAAGACAAAGCAAAAATGACAGAACTATGGGAGAAAAATTCAAATCGACGATTATATGGGAATTTTCTCATACCTCTTTTAGCAATTGATAGATCAAATGGACAAATATATATATGTATATGTATTATTAAAGCTGGAACAGATTTGAACACCATAATCAATAAGATTTATTTAAGGGACCTGCAAAGAACATTACAGCCAGAAAATTGGGAGATACAAACTCTTCTCAAGTGTACATGAAATATTTATAAAAATCAACAACATATTGGGCCATAAAGCAAATATGAACATATTTTAAAGATGTGGGCTGTACAGACCAGAGTGCAATTGTTAGAAATCAAATAAAGAGATAAGAAGAAAAATATTTTATTTGTATAACCATAGAGTTCAGACTGCAATAAATTTAGTTATACTCTGGCAGGACAAGCTGGCCATAGAGAATCCTCTTTAGGGTTCTAATAGATGAGTATCAGTGAACGGCCACCAATCATCCAGGACAAAATTAACATTTGAGTTTGTGCATAAAGGGTTGATTTGGACTTCACAGGATTATTTCTTCTTCGAAATGTGGGAAATCATTTGTTCCTACGCAATTCACAAGGCTATCTGGTTCAACCCATGCTTTCCCAAGTCAAAATGTTCTTTCCCACAGCCCAGCAAGATAAAGTACTCAGCACAGCTGGATTTTAAGAACACCCTTGTGAGTTGGGTCTTTATTGGGATAATCAGAGAAAATCACTACATTTAGGTCTTCTTTCATATTTTATACTAGTACCAGAAAATACAAATTGGGTGCAGAAAACCTGGGTGCATGAACATTGCATGTTTAAACCAAGCTAAAAAGAGAATTTGTAGCCAAACTACAATGGAACTTATTGACAATGGCTAGAGAACTGCTATGTGGTAATTTTATGTTTGACATGATATGTAGTTCTCTTTACTTTTATTTGGAAAATATTCTGGACCTTGGAAAAGATGAGTGTGAATTTAACTATGTGAGGTTAGAAGCACCTCTGGGAGCCCTGTGGTCAGCAGACTCTTCAGGTTGTAACTAGAACCATGAATCACCATTCTGGACACATTTAGGGTTTTTAGGTCTGTTTCTATTGATTTACGCAACACTCTAGGAGAAATCACAGACTCAGAGATAACACCATTTACCTTGAACCGTTTCATCTCCAGGTGCAAACAGAACCCTGGGCAATTGTTAAAGGATGTTATTGCAGGATATTGAGAAAAAGGGTCATGTGCATCAAACAAGAGGTGACAAGATGACAGAAAAGGAATGGAAGAGGATAGTGAGTTTCAAAGTGACTTTGAGTGTAACTGCGTACATTTGGCTCTTGGCTAGAACCAGACTACAAGTTACTCAGTGGATAACTAAGACTGAAAGAATCTTTTTATTGCTTGCCCTATCTGAGCTACTTAGTTCAGCAGCAGGAGCAACGGTGGGGCTGGCCTTAACACAGTGCTTCCCAAGCTTCTTCGCGCCATGGATTCAGAGAAAGATGATTCCTTTTCAGTGCACTGTGGGAGGCTGCCAGCCACCTGAATCAGCCTAAGCCTACTCTCTAGCCCAGGTCCTGCCCTGCACACACCCCAGGCTGGAAGAGATCAATATTGAGTCCAATATTGAGAAGCTGATGTTAGGATCCCCAAATGAAGAGCTGTATTACAGGTATCTCAAACTTGACATCCAAAGCCCAACGCATGGGCTTCCCCCCATCATTTACTTCTCCCACAGAGTTCCCACTGCAGCAGGCGGCAACTCCATTCTCCCAGTTGGCCAGACAAGAGCTCTGAGGTTGAATCCTGACTCAGCTCCTCTCCTTACACCCTGTTATGGGCTGAATTTGGTTTCTCAAAAAAGATACGTTGAAGTTCTAGCCCCAAGTATCTCTAAATATGGTCTTATTTAGATCAGAGTCATTACAGAGGTCATTAGCGAAGTTTAGATAAGGCCATACAGAGAACGGTGGATTTCTCATCCAGTAGGACTGGTGTCCTTATAAATGGTGGAAATCTGAACACAGACAGGTACACAGGGGAATGCCACGTGAAGATGAGGCAGCGATCAGGGTGACGCTTGGAAAAAGCCAGCAAAAACTGCCCACAGCCCACCAGAAGCAGGACAGAGCCTGGAACAGATCTCACAGCCCTCAGAAAGAACTGGCCCTGCCAACACCTTGATTTTGGACTTCTGGCCTCCAGAACTGTGTGATGATCAATTTCTATTGTTTAAGCTACCCAATGTGTGGTATTCTGTTCCAGTTGTTCTAGCAAAGTAACAAACACTCCTTATTCAGTCCAACAGCAAATCCTCTGAGCACTGCCAGGCAGAGCCTGGTCATTCCATTCTGCTCCTGGCGAGGCTCCCATGATCTGGCCCCTCAGTACCACTCCCAGCTCACAGCCTCACTCCCCCCTCTTCCTTGATCATCCCTCGCATGCTCCCCACTCAGAGCTTTGGCACGATGCCTGCTGTTCCTCCACCTGGAACATTGTTTTTGCAGGGATCCACGGGCCTGGCTCCCTCATCTTCCCAGGGGGTGGATCTTCATCCACCCAGCTCTCATCTTCCTAGGGGGTCCTTCCTGGATCACTCCACACAAAGCCACAGTACCCCTCCCCAACCCTCAGCACTGACCCTCTACCCTCTTTTCACATACTATGCATTTTGATTCCTGTTCACTGTGCAGCTCACCACATCAAGTGGTGACATTTATGAAGCTGGGGAATCTTACCTGCTCTTTTCACTACTGTAGTCCTAGCACATAGACAGTCCCTTAATTTATAATTATGGAATGATTAAAGGAATGAATGCTTCTCAACATCCACGACCTCCTACTCAGACCCAAGGGAACAACTCTCTTCCTGTGCCATGGTGATTCTATAAAGCCTGGCCCTGATGGGTGGGGGCTGCAGATCTTGGCAGCAGAAGAGAAGGGTTGCCTGCACCATCCTAATCTGCTAAAAGGCCATGCAGGTGTGGTTTTAATAGGAAACATTTAAAGGTTCCTTAAGATGGCCAAATAAGAGGAAAAAGGAAATGGCTCATGAAACTACCTGCAACAAAGAAAGAGAAAAATAAGATCACAGAAGAAACCCCACATGCCAAATGGTAGGTTTGCATAGCATGGGGTTGACAGAGATACACCAGGCTCATGCAACATATTTCGGACCCAGTGTGAAAACAAAGAAAAGAAATATAGCAACATTGTTAAAGCTTCCAAAAGCAACTATGATTTCTTTATCATTCATATTATTATTTCATTATACTGAGGAAGCAAGGAAACTTGCAAAACACATTAAGAGGCAATTCAAAAAAGAAACCACCAAAAGGCAATAAACGTATGAAAAAAAGTGTTTAACCTCACAAGTAATCCAAGAAACACACATTACAACAAAAACAAAACATTTTCCTATACACTGGGAAAGATTAAATAATAATATCCAACGAATTCCAGAATAAGCTTAGCAATATAAAATTGGCATAATCTTTCTAAAGGAAAAGTTGGCATTATATATCAGAAGACTTTTAAAATTTATATTTCATTATTCAACAGTGCTTATAGTTTACTCCGACTTGCCCATAAAGTTTTTTGTGTGTAAAAGATAATGGCACCCTCCAGTCAGCCCATTGCCATGGATTTTACAAGCTGGAATTGGAACCAGTGTGTCAACTCCAAAAATCATGGACTTACCAAGCTCTCAGCATCCCACAAGAGGGAGAGTGGGCCTGCCCAACTTAAAAAAGACTTTAGATTCAGAACAACTTTCAATCTATTGGCAAACGGGATGTAAAACACTTTCTTTTTTTTTTTTTTTTTTTTGAGATGGAGTCTTGCTCTGTCACCCAGGCTGGAGTGCAGTGGCACAATCACGGCTCACTGCAAGCTCCACCTCCCAGGTTCACGCCATTCTCCTGCCTCAGCTTCCGGCGTAGCTGGGACTACAGGCGCCCGCCACCATGCTCGGCTAATTTTTTGTATTTTTTATAGAGATGGGGTTTCACCGTGTTAGCCAGGATGGTCTCGATCTCCTGATCTCGTGATCCGCCCCCCTCGGTCTCCCAAAGTGCTGGGATTACAGGCGTGAGCCACCGCACCCGGCCCGAAACACTTTCACCCTATCTAGTAAAAGCCATGATTTGACCTGCAGAATGCCTGAACCTAGATAATTCTGAGCCAAATGAGACAGCACATGCAGCATTTAAAAACCCAAGCACAGAGGACTTCTGACTATAGGAACACATTACCAATTCACATCACGATGATGTACTTAGAAAGGTTATCTTAACAAGAAATTTTCTGACATTCACATGAATAAATGCATGTACACATCTGAATAGATTTAAGATGCGTGCTTGCTAGAACTCTGCTAAAAAGAGCTTTAACTTGAGACACAAAACACCAATTACCTTGCAGTCTCAAGCTTAAGCAATTTAGCATTATTTTGAAAGCCTTTGTCATAAAAGCAAACAAAAGACAAGCAGGGCTTTGCAGTGTCTCAGCCTCCCCCTCCCATCAGCCCATTGCCACGGGATTTTACAAGGTTAGTTGCAAACGTGGACAAGACAACTCTGGTGGCGAGCTGTTCTCTCGGAATTAATACATTTCAAAGTCGAGAGCCAGGCAAGTGGCAATGCTAATCAAGCTAGTGACAGCATTAATCTCCTTTGGCTCAGCTCAAAATAGGATATGCCACAGGTGACCCCAAGTCCTTCCCTCCCCTTCTCAAGCCATTAGCTGAACATCATATTTCTTTCTGCTGCCAACGCTGGCGCCAGCAGCAGCACAATTCAAATGGGGGAAAGAGCACGTGTGACAAGAACAGCTTATTAACTCTGTCTGGGAATTTCTGTGCTCACCTATGGCTGGTTCTAAGGTATTCTCTCCATTTGCCAAAAGTAATGAGAGGACAGCCCTTCGCCAATTACCCTACACACCTCACAGAAAGACGAACAGCTAAAAGTATTAAGATTCAAATTTAAGTTGTGTGTTACAACAACCAACGAAAGGCTTTTGCCAAGGGAAATTTCAGGAAGTGATTTAAATAGAAATGAATTGTCAGAAAAACCTAGGTGTCGCTATTCTATTGCAGCATCTCAGCCATGACAAGGTGCCACAAATGATGTGAAATTAAGGTCTGACAAGGTATCAGATCTGTTTAAATCCAGCCAAGCTCTACTCTGAAGGAATGGCTTAAAGAACAAACCTGGTATGAATGTATAAATCATTCTCCATAAACAAGGGTTCTATGGAGAACCTAGAAAACCCAATCCTAAGATCTGGAATCATCTGCGTAAGCAGGGAAATGCCCCTTAATGCTAATTTCCATTCCTTAAAATTCTAAATGCCCCATAATTTAAAGGCTAACAGACTGGAAATCTCCCTTTTAAAAGTTCTTTACTGTTACATGCAGATGCCCATGTGCCCTTCTATCCAGCTTATAAGAGTCCAGGATTCTTTCCCAGGGTTCTCTGTTTTGATCACCTTGCAGAGACTAGGATGGTGCTGCAGAATTCGGATTTGCTTCTGTTGGCAGCTTCCCACTCTTGTCAAGCAGAGTCTAAGTCATTGCTGCTCATTTCCAGATCTGAAGCACATCTATATTTCTCTTCTCCCTCCCGCAACATGTGATCTTCGGGAGGTCACCATGTTCTCCCCTTCTGAATTACAAGTTCTAGCAAAAGTCTCTGAATCTATTCCTTTGGAGAAGAAAGTAAGGGAAGAAATTACCATGAAAGCACTTTCCCCAACTCCTCCACTGTGAACACCTTGGATCAGACTGCAACCAGGTTGACCCAACAGGGCCCCAGATTCTGCAGTGAAGAAGCCACGTTTAGAGACCCCTGAGCCCGCATTCAGCCACAGCTTGTTGGACCAACTGTGAACACCTGACCCAAGGGCCATCAAACAGTGGGCTGGCAAGTGACTTGAAGCAGAATCTCAGCAGCAGGTGACAGGGAATATGTATACCTCAGAAAAAGGGGAGTAAGATGCAATTTAGAGTTAGAAATGTATGGCTGGAGAAAAATCACACCTGCTGTTTTCACAATACACACTATAGAAAGGAGTGTTAGATGACCTTCTGGGCCTGTGGAGATGCACAGGAGATAGTGATGTGAGATTTCAAGGGTGGAACAACATCAAAAAGAGGGTGAGAACAAGATAATCGTGGCAGGGGTGTGGCCTTCCCCAGGCTTCTGTGTATGTGCATCCTACAGGAAAACCCTAAATACCTAAAGTAATACAAGTGAGTCACACCTCCTTAAAACCAAAGAGTCTATGGAGGACATTTTAAATCGCATCTAAATTAAATTAATAAAGGAGAGAAAGTGATATTAAAATTAATTTACCACTGAATTATCATTATAAAATCATTTGTATATAACTTAAAACTATTTTCCCTAAAAATACTGCATTTCTAAGAATAACAATTATTTTATATGTATTCATATATATATCTCTCTGATATGGTTTGGCTGTGTCCCCACCCAAATCTCACCTTGAATTGTAGCTCCCATAATCCCCACATGTCATGGGAGGGACCTGGTGGGAGGTAATTGAATCATGGGGGCAGTTTCCCCCATGCTATTCTTGTGATAGTGAGTAAGTTCTCAAGAGATCTGATGGTTTCATAGGGGCATCTGTTCATGCAGATGCCCATGTGCCCTTCTGTCCAGCTTATATGACTCCAGGATTCTTTCCCAGGGTTCTCTCTTTCCCCCTTCACTAGGTTCTCATTCTTCTCTTTCCTGATACCATGTGAAGAAGGACATGTTTGCTTCCTTTTCTGCCATGATTGTAAGTTTCCAGAGGCCTCCCCAGCCCGGTAGAACTGTGAGTCAATGAAACCTCTTCCCTTTATAAATTACCCAGTCTCAGTTATTTCTTCACAGCAGCATGAGAATGAACTAAAACAATATCCCTTGGACAATATGCAATCCCAGGGAATGGACTAATACCACTATTAAAAAGTAACAAGCGGCCTGACTTGGTGGCTCACGCCTGTAATCCCAGCATTTTGGGAGGCCAAGGAGGGCCGATCATGAGGTCAGGAGTTCGAGACCAGCCTGACCAACATGGTGAAACCTCGTCTCTACTGAAAATACAAAAATTAGCCAGGCATGGTGGCATGCGCCTGTAATCCCAGCTACTCAGGAAGCCGAGGCAGGAGAATTGCTTGAACCCAGGAGGCAGAGGTTGCAGTGAGCCAAGATGGCACCACTGCACCCCAGCCTGGATGACAGAGCAAGACTCCGTCTCAAAAAAAAAAAGGTAACCAGCTTATGTACCATATGTAAATTTCTGTGGATTGTATCTCACTCAAAAATGGTCTGGTGAAAAAAAAGGATAATAGAATTCAACATGTCATTAATAAAGTTACTTGAAACAACCAGTGCTAATGATTTCTTTTGAGAGACTGAATATATAAGCAGACAATTGCCAGAACATACATAAAAATAAAACTGTGCCCCATAACTGCAGCAACCAGCCCAGGTAACCAACTTATTATCCATAGCAACCAGCCCAGGAAGCCAGCCTGCTCTCTGTAAGTTAGACTTGTAGAAAGTCAGACCACTCTCCCTCCCTTGTAACAATTCAGGAAGCCAAAAAATAATACCTGTAATAATTGGCCCCAAATGGCTGGGACTTGATTCATAATCACAGTATTCCTAATTTTTACCCTACTTCCCATTTAGGACCAACCAGAGAAAGGCAAATATGCTCCCCCAACCAATCACACTGGATGCCCTGCTCCTGGTGAGCCGCCTCCAGCTTCCTCAGGCCAGCAGCCTCCAATCAGGGCACACCCAGAACCTCCCCTTCTTCCGTCACGATGCTTTCCCCCTCCTCTGTCTGCCTCTGAGTCTCTGAGAAACACAGTGATAGCGGCCAACTTCCTTGCTGTAGCAAGCTCAGAATAAACAGCCTTGGCTTGTCCTCATTTGCTTGGTCTTCATCTATTTCCACACATTAATGGACATTTCTAAAAAGAATCCTTATAAACACAAGCAAGGCAGTAAAGCAAGGACAGCAAAGGAGTGGGGATATGTCACTGGGGCACCTGGATGTGAGAATTTCAAGCCTTGTCTTTTATACCATCTTGCCTGAAAGAATGTTTTGAGTTCTTATTCATACGACACATGGAAAAATTTGTGAGCCCATTTCTGTAAAGCATGGTTTCCATAATGTATAGATTTCATAATCAAAACAGGAATACTTTTCCAACCTAATGCAATGACACTTCCAAATGAAACAATGAAAAGAAGATGAAAAAATAAAGCTGGGCCAGCTGGGTGCAGTGGCTCATGCCCATAATCCCAGCAGTTTGGGAGGCCGAGGTGCAAGGATTGCCTGAGCTCAGGAGTTCAAGATCAGCCTGGGCGACATGGTGAAACCCCGTCTCTACCAAAATCCAAAAAAAAATACAAAATAAAAGAAACCTAGACCAACGCAGAGTTCCCCAAGCCATCCCAAAAATTAGAAATGGAAGAGTAGGGAAGTCATTGTTACTCTATTGATCTTATCAATTTCCTTTAAAGAGCCTATTGAGAAAAAGGAAACTAATAATCTGGTGAAAGAGGTAAAAAGAAAAGCCAGACATCGGGTGTCCACAACTCACCCTTGCTCACTGAGCCTCAAGTCACAGGTCTTAAGGCCCCCACCGTGGAGGTTGAAAGTTCTCAGCCCAGTAGATGCCCTGAGCTGACAGCACCCCCAGGAATGGGAGAACAGGGAAGGATGTTCGAAAGTAACAGAAGTAAAATGACTTTCCTCCCTGCAACCATTTCCCATGGAACACTAGCCTTCCGGTACACAGACTTTCAGACTCAAAAATTAGCAAAACAAACAAAAATCCCCACAAAAAGGAAATTACAGAGAAGCAAGCACCCCGCAGATCCTTGTGCCACGATAAATTAGTTATCTAAGGAACACAAGCAGTTAAAAGTCAGGCACGCATCCTGTCAATATTCTGCAGGGATATAGTTCTGCTGAAAAACTTGCTTTTCACAATATACCTCAAACCTGTCGGCAATAATTACGTGAGAATCAGAAAGGTGACATTTTAAATTTCAGTGACACATTAATGAACAAGGTAATCCTCTTGACAGATACAGAGCAAGATTCGCCACAGGAAGCAAAGCAAGAGCTCCTCGGATCAAAACGTAAGCCATATAACTGGCCTTGGCAGGCCCGGTGCGCATCAAAGCCGCACTTCAGATCATCGCGGCCCCTTCAGACCCCTCGCAGCCACTGACGTGTTTACTTCTTTTATTTTCCCTGGCAGATATTTGGCAGACATCTCCTCTCAGAAGATTCGTGCCTTTGTCTCAGAGTCGAGGGTTAACAGGACCCTTAATTGCGGTCTCAGTTATAATAAAGTCCTCCCTTTTTAAAAAGAAATGCCTTTTACAAGCTTAGTAATTGGTCTTCCCATTTGAGATGATATAATCTCCAAGTCAAAGTACAAAGTTAGAACATGAAGGGAAATGGACAGGACCCTGTCCCCAGACACTGTCCGTGGCATCTGTGGCTGGTCCCCAGAGCCAGTGAAAGGGAGGTGGGTGCTTGGACCAGTGCTCCCAGGTGGCTGTCCCCAGACCCCTTCAGGGTCCTCCTGGTGGCCAGGGCCCCTGCAGACAGTTTGAGCAGTAACTAAGCTCAGGGGCGCTGGTAAGAGCTGAATTTTATCCCTGAAAAACTCATATGTTGAGGTTTTATCCCCTAGCACCTCAGAATGTGACCTCATTTGGAAATAGGGTGATTACAGATGTAATTAGTTGAGATGAGGTCATTAGGGTGGGCCCGAATCCAATACATCTGGTGTCCTTCCAAAAAGGGACGATTTGGACACAGAGACACAAGCAGCAGGGAGAATGCCGTGTGAAGGCAGCAGAGGTCAGGCTGCTGTTTCCACAAGCCACGGAATACCAAAAACAGCCAAGGAACCTCCAGAAGCTACGGAGGCCTGGGACAGTCTCCCCCCAGTCCTCAGAAGGAAGAAAACCTTCTGACACCCTGGCCTTGAACCTCCAGCCTCCAGAACCGTGAAACAATAATTTTCTGTTGCTTAAGCCTCCAATGTGTGTTACTTTGTAAACATTATGTGAATTCCCAATAACCAGCCAGGTTGTCATCAGTACTAACCTTTGGCCTCATGTGAACCAGACTCTTCTTAAACTTCTGAGAGGTGACAGCGTGCTGGCAGCCCCCACAGCCCTCGCTCGCTCTGGGCCCCTCCTTGGCCTCGGCGCTCACTCTGGCCGCGCTTGAGGAGCCCTTCAGCCCGCCGCTGCACTGTGGGAGCCCCTTTCTGGGCTGGCCGAGGCTGGAGCCGGCTCCCTCAGCTTGAGGGGAGGTGCGGAGGGAGAGGCGCGGGCGGGAACCGTGGCTGCGCAGGGCGCTTGTGGGCCAGCGTGAGTTCTGGGTGGGCATAGGCTCCGGGGGCCCCGCAGGCCCCCCACTCAGAGCCGCCCACTGGCCCCGCCAGCCCCGGGCAGTGAGGGGCTTAGCACCCGGGCCAGCAGCTGCAGAGGGTGCACTGGGTTCCCCAACAGTGCCGGCCCACCGGCACTGCGCTCGATTTCTCGCTGGGCATTAGCTGCCTCCTCTGGGGTCAGGGCTCCGGACCTGCAGCCCTCCATGCCTGAGCCTCCCCTCCCTGCCCCACCACAACGCGGTGGGCTCCTGCGCGGCCCCAGCCTCCCCTACGAGCACTGCCCCCTGCTGCACGGTGCCCGGTCCCATAGACCGTCCAACGGCTGAGGAGTGCAGGCACAAGGCCCAGGACTGGCAGGCAGCTCCACCTGCGACCCGGCTGTAACCCTGGTGCGGGACCCACTGGGTGATGCCAACTGGGCTCTGAGTCTGGTGGGGACTTGGAGAATCTTTATGTCTAGCTAAGGGATTGTAAATACACCAATCAGCACTCTGTATCTAGCTCAAGGTTTGTAAATGCACCAATCAGTGCTCTGTGTCTGGCTAATCTAGTGGGGACTTGGAGAACTTTTGTGTCTAGCTCGAGGATTGTAAATGCACCAATCAGCACCCTGTCAAAACAGACCAATCAGCTCTCTGTAAAACAGACCAATCAGCTCTCTGTAAAATGGACCAATCAGCAGGCTATGGGTGGGGCCAGTTAAGGGAATAAAAGCAGGCTGCCCAAGCCAGCAAGGGCAACCTGCTCAGATCCCCTTCCAGGGTATGGAAGCTTTGTTCTTTTGGTCCGCAATAAATCTTCCTGCTGCTCACTTTTTGGGTCCACACTGCCTTTATGAGCTGTAACACTCAGCCAGTGAAACCATGAACCCACTGGAAGGAACGAATAACTCCAGACGGCCTGCCTTAGGAGCTGTAACACTCACTGTGAAGGTCTGTAGCTTCACTCTTAAAGCCACCGAGACCACGAACCCACCAGAAGGAAGAAAGTCCAAACACATCCGAACATCAGAAAGAGCAAACTCTGGACACGCCGACTTTAAGAACTGTAACATCCACCCCGAGGGTCCACAGCTTCATTCTGGAAGTGAGACCAAGAACCCAGCAATTCCGGACACACTTCCAGCACATTCTTTTTCTTTAGTCTATTCTGTCAACCGACCTGCTCCTCTTATATTTTGCTTTTTCTTATTTCTTTTTCTACAACATTAATTTATATTTCAGCTAAGGTACTGTGGTGCCTGAATGCCAAATAAAAAGAAAAATGAGTGATCCTGAAATACAACACTTTGTTGACTTGAGGTCATAGGTGTACAAAGCATTCTGATTTAGAGAATCAAAGGGTAAAATTACAGAAAACAAGGAAGTGAGGGAAAATGTAAGGAAATTGTAAATGGATGGGTTTTTCACCCACTGATCCTCATTAAAAGGGAAAATTGAGCTGCCATCAATTGATGGTTCTGTTAAAATTCAAAACAGTGGTTCTCAAACTACAGCCCCCAGACCTATGTGGTCTGGGAGAGGTTCTCAGAGTGTGGTCCCCAAAGTCCTCTGGCTTCGTTATCTGCACCTGCACATCCATCTTTCCCCAACCATTCTCTCAAGAAAGCCATTTCTGTCAATAGCCACTTCTCAGGCTCCTCCCCAACCCAACTAAATCAGCACAGTGGGATCCTGTACCTGTGTTAGAACAAGTCTTCTGGGTGCTTCCACTAAATGAGAGAAACACTCCTCAAAGCCAGGAGGCAACTTGATTCCACCTGACGGCAAATTCAGCCAAGAGTCACTGCCCCAGGGTACTATGTTCAAAAGAATTCTGAAGCAGATTTTAAAATGAAGAATCTCTTAGGCAAGAAAGAGAAGGGAACCGTGGCTGGCAAACCACCTATCAGTGATCTGGGAGTCTCAAGCTCACAAACCAACACCAATTTTTTTTTGTTCGTATCAGTGGTTCCAAATAAATGAGTGCTTCCAAAGTGCTAAGTGCCATCTTAGCAAATAAAAATCTCCCAAATTTCTGAAGTGACTTGGACCCTAGGTATACTGACATAAAAGTGAAAAGAATACAAAAGTTTGCTTTCAGTTCTAAGACAAAACTTGAAATAAAATAAGAACATGGTGGCCGGGCACGGTGGCTCACGCCTGTAATCCCAGCACTTTGGGAGGCCGAGGGAGGCGGATCACGAGGTCAGGAGATCGAGACCATCCTGGCTAACACGGTGAAACCCCATCTCTACTAAAAAAAGTACAAAAAATTAGCTGGGCGTGGTGTCGGGCACCTGTAGTCCCGGCTACTCGGGAGGCTGAGGCAGGAGAATGGCGTGAACCCGGGAGGCGGAGTTTGCAGTGAGCCGAGATTGTGCCACTGCACTCCAGCCTGGGCGACAGAGCAAGACTCCGTTAAAAAAAAAAAAAAAAGGAACATGGTAGCACTGCTCTTTCTTCCACTAAACAGATATTGCTCCCTCTCCTCCCCATACCTTGCTCTCTTTCAGGATGGTGCTATTGTAGTGACGAGATACAGGAAATTGAGCTGGGCTTCGCCTAATTCAGGAAAACAAGCAACACACAAGACTTAAACTTAGAAGATAATTGAATTTTCAAGTTACTGTTTACATTACACTATATGATGAAGGTCTCTCTTCACTTTTAAAAGGATTTTAAGAGTTCTTTAAAAGACTATGTTCCCCTAAGACATTTCATACCTGACTTGATTTATTTAACTATCGCTTTCCACCTGAGCCTCTGGAAGCCAAGGGCTGAAGCTGAGTCTGCCCACCCTCCAGCCCCTTCTTCCTCCCAGCCCCCACCAGCTCTCCCTGCCGGATGATGTGGAACCTGTCAGCATATCTCTTTTTTTGTGATTTTTTTTTGGCTTAATTGAAGTATATCAAATAAAAACTATATACATTGAAAGAGTACAACTTGATGTTTTGATGCACATACACATTGTGAAATAATCACCACAATCAGGCTAACTAACATATCAATCGACTCACAGAGTTACCATTTTGAGGGGGGGGGTGTGTGTGTGAGTGTGTGTGTGAGAGTTGAGAATGCTTAAGAAGCTGTTCCGTGCTAAGCGCGTGCCTTCTTAGCAAATCTCAAGTATTTCAGCATTGTTAACTATAGTCACGCTGCTGTACCTTAGATCTCCAGAACTTATTCATCCTGAATTGAAACTTTGTACCCTTTGAGCAACATCTCCCCATTTCCCCTCCTCCCAGCCCCTGCAACCACCCTTCCACTCTCAGCTTCTATGAGTTTCACTATTTTAGCTCCCACATGTAAGTGAGATCATGCAGTATTTGTCTTTCTGTGCCTGCTTTATTGCACTTAACCTAATGCCCTTCAGATTCATCCATGTTGTCATGGCAGTGTTTCCCTTTTTTAAAAGACTGGATAATATTCTGTTGTGTATACATACTACATTTCTTTTTTTGAGACAAACTCTCACCCTGTCACCCAGGCTGGAGTGCAGTGGCGCGATCTCGGCTCCCTGCAGCCTCCGCCACCCAGATTCAAGCGATATTCCTGCCTCAGCTTCCCAAGTAGCTGGGATTACAGGCATGCACCACCACACCCAGCTAATTTTTGTATTTTTAGTAGAGACAGAGTTTCTCCATGTTGGCCAGGCTGGTCTCGAACTCCTGGCCTCAAGCGATCTGCCCACCTCTGCCTCCCAAAGTGCTGTGATTACAGGCCTGAGCCACCCCAGCCAGCCATACTACATTTTCTGTATCCATTCATCCATCGGTGGACATTTAGATTGTTTTGACATTTGAAAGTGCCTTCCTTTGTCCCTGCCTCTGCTTCTCCTGTTGCCACAGATATTCCCTTCCTCTGTGCCCTGCTGTGTCCCTTAACTTTTCCAAATCCTTTCCTGTTCAATCCAGACTTGGATGGAGGGGCTCCTTCTCTGCACTTCCAGTAACTTTCTAGGGTCTGATGTCATTTGCCCTGAAGTCATATACTTTGCCCTATGGCTTTGTTATTTGCACCTGCACATCCATCTTTCCCCAACCACGCTCTCCAGAAAGCCATTTCCATCATATGCCCCACAGCAGCAATGCAATGATTCAACAGATTCATTGCATGAATAGATTCATTCTCGGGGGATTGCAGTAAGTAAGTTCCTCTCATATTCCTTTTGGGAGCTTTGCATACATATATCAGTCTCCAATTGAAATAAGTGAATTTCTTACCTTTTAAGGGCCATTGCTGGCCTCAGGGAAGCACTCAGAGTGATCAGGCTACCAGATAATCGACATGATTATTTGGAGAGGTTATGTGACGTGCACAGACTAGAAAGCTAGAAAATCCAATTCTGTCACTCACCTTCACCTAATGAATTGTGAGGTCTGGGGTATTGTGGTTCTTCTCTGGCCTGTGCTTTGACCACAGTTTCTCTCGATTCTTAGTAGTAAATCACATGAGGATCAGCTAAAACAGCTTAAAGCAACAGCAACGTCAGCATATTCTGAACAGTATTATTAATCCTTTGCCCTGTCCTCCTAAAATATTCCTCTGATCCTTATATTTTCTAGTACAAATGACAGGAGGCATCTCTATCTTATTTATAGCTCTAAATAAATTGGTATGAGCATCAACCAAACATATTTATTTTATTTCCCAAGAAATATACCCCCAGAAAATGTCAAGGAAATGATCTTTGAAAAATGCACATCCGAATGCAATATGAAATATTTAAGGGAATCGCTGTGCTCTTGGCTTCCATTTTCTGTTAGATTATTCTACAGGCTCTTGTAAAAGTCAAGTCAGTGCTTTTAAAGGCAGAATGTGGCCGCAAGTTAAGAAAAGCCTTCAAAGCCCCTGGGTTCTTGATTTCCCTTTTACTTTCAGCATTTTGCCTTGAATGAATGACCTCAAATAACTTAGATATTCAAAAATTGATGAATGGTACTTAGCAAGGTAAAACTCAAATAAAGATGATGAGAACTAAGTCAGCCATCAGCAGCCTGAAAATTCATGGCAGCAGCATGCTTTCTGTGGAGGCATCTCTTCATGACACTTTCAATGGATTCTTCCCATCCATCCACCTTCCCAAAATCCTCTGCAATTTAAGGAGTATCTCCCACACTGGCCTGTGGTGTTAAACCAGCAAATCATGTTGGGTCAGCAAAAAGAACTCAAGAATAGAAGCTTACTCTTTAAATATCCCCCTAAATCCATTCAATTGAGTTGGCTGGGGAGCAAATACTCACACAGATTAATGCATTTAATCCTCCAACAACTCTGTAAGGCAACGACTATTTTACCCCCATTCCAAGATAAATAAATGGAAGCACAGAGAGTTGGAATAATTTGCTCAGCAGTCACACAGCCAGGAAGTGGCCAAGCCAGAGTGGGACTCAGCTGGCCCCAGGGCCTGGGGTGTCCAGGCCCCATGCTACACTGTCCCCACCAACATGTTCACTCCACATGTGCTGATATTGGTCTCGCACATGATGAGTTACATGAAAATTTTGGTGAACTGCAGGTTATCAAATTCACTAGTAAATTGCATTGGTACAAATGGCTATGGCCTAGAGAAGGAGGGTAAAGCCCATAAGAAATGAAGACTTGCTCAGGATCTATAAAAGTGACCCCCAGGAAAACATGGCAAGACCAAATCCTGTTGTCTAAGCAGGCAAGGGAGGCCTCTACAGACAAACATGAAGAAAGATCCACTGCTCAGGCAGCACCTTGTCACAGCTCTGGGATGGCCAGTCAGGGGCCGCTATGGAGGGCAAGCCTGGACAACAGTTTTGGACAGCTGTAGACAGTCTAAATCCAACATACATATAGCCACCTCGACAGACTGTCTCTGGTTAGCTGGGTAACTGAGGCTCCTATGCCAAGACCTTCCACACTGGCTTCTTATCATTGGACCACTGAAGTCAATATCTCTGCACTCACTAGCTATTGACCTTGAGAAAATTTAGAACTTTTTGGGGCCACAGTTTCCTTATCTGAAAGATGAGGCTAAGAAGACAGCTCCACTGGATTATTATGAGGAGTAGATGAGACAACCCAGAAAAGGCATCTTATTAGCATAAGGTACTTGGAACAGTGATGTGCCCCACATAACAGCTGCTGCTGTTAGCACTGAGGTCACCTACAGCAGCAAAGGGAGCTGCAATCATAGGCTCCACTCCCCCTTTGCCATCTTTTGTTAACTGCCTTGTCTAGACTTCACTTTTAAATACTCCAGATATACGGTGCCATATGCAGTGTGCTGCAGGTGTCCTCACTGAGAATTCAGAGCCCATAGTAGACCCTGAAGTTCTATTCAGGAGCCCAGATGTGGGGCAGCTACTGTGAGCACTCTTGTTATTAAAAAAGCTCTGTTGAATATCAAAAATGGTTTGATATCAGAAACATCAGAAATGAGCTATAATTGGTGACACTAAAAGTATTCAAACCATATGGTTTCTTAGTCCATTTCAGCTACTATAACAACCTACCTTAGACTGGGTAATTTATAAACAACAGAAATTTATTGCTCACAGTTCTAGAGGCTGGGAAGTTCAAGATCAAGATGCTGGCAGATTCAGTGTCTGGCGAGGGCCTGTCTGGCATAATCCATGCCTTGTTGCTGCAGAAAAGGTCAAATAGCTCCCTCAAGCCTCTTTATGAGAGCATCCATCCCATCCATGAGAGCTCCACCCTCAGGACCTCATCACCTCCCAATGGCCCCACCTGTTACTACTACTGCATTGGAGATCAGGTTTCAACATGTTAATTTTGGGGAGAGGACATCAACATTCAAACCATAGCATAACGATTGGTCAAAATATTCAAGAAATCTTCTCTACCCTTTGCAAGAAGAATCTAATAATGCCCAGACCCTTTTCCTTGGTGGAGATGTGTTATATAGCCTTATATAATAGCCTAACAGGCTATTATATAAGGACTTTAGGTCCTTAAACGCGGAGGATCTTGTATGCCTGATGCTAGCTCTAGGGGTGACAGGATCTGTTTCCACATCCTTGGCACTGCCTTCTGGCTCCCTCTGCTCAGCGGAACTCTGAGCACCTAAGAGACAGGGAGCTGGACTTCATTAAGCTTACAGCACAGGTTGATGAGCACTTTGGGGCCTGCCAGCAAATTAATGTTCCTTTAATAAATGTTTTGTGTGTGGCTGAAGCTGCTTTGAGAGTTGCTGTCACAAAAATTGAGGAGCAAAGAGTCAAGGGACCAGCCAGGCTTCACCTGCTTCAAACTTCCTTAGCTGCTTCTTGAACCTATCAAAAAGAAACCAAGAGGTGTATGTGACCAAATTGGCTTGGGTACGTGACCAGTTGACTTTTTCAGTGTGCCCGTGCCGTAAGCTTTAAAAAGGAAGATGCAAGGCAAGTTTCCTCCGCTTAGTAGCCTCTCAGGGTAAAGAGAGCTGTAGCAACCCCCATGGAGTAGCAGGCAAAAGCCACCAAGGTCAGGAGAACATAGTCAAGGTCATACCATAGGGAGGTGGACAGAATGAGAAAAGATTCAAGTAAGTAGTTGTTTCTCCCTGGTTGCCCTGAACATTAAGTGGCCATCTTGAAATAAGCTCTTTTTCTCTCCCCACAGCAAATATAAATCCCCATCAGAGGCAAGTAGGAGTATCTGAATTCAGATTTCCAGGTCCCTGGTTTGGAGAAGGGCAGCATGGGTCTTCATCAAAATCCAGCTTCGGGATTTCCTGGACTTCAAGGATGCTTGTTTCAACCAAATCCCCTGGGTGGCCCCTTCATATTGAAGAACCTGTCTTTGACTCCATCCTGACCTGCTCTCCTTATACTGGGAAGTGTGCGTATAAACGTACCATTTCATGAAAATAGTATGTGTCACCAAATGAGGGTTCCAGAGAGTCAGCAGCGTGCATTCATCCAAGAACACTGGCCTGAGAAACCCTGGCCACCGTCTGCCAGAAACCTGAGAACAAGAGCTCATGGAAAACAGAAACCGCTGCTCTGTTCAGCCTCTGTAAAGTGCTCAGTGGTGCCAACGGTTCAACAGGCTCAGAAGACTATGACATGGGGTGGGGACACAGGTGAGGACATCTCTGTCGTTTGAGCAAATTTCCAAATCCTAAATCCTGAGCAGAAGTGCAGAGCTGAATGTGCATAACGTGCATGTCAGTTGATCAGGGGGAAAATGCACTTCCTCTGTTTAGATTCTCTGAAAATGACCTCAAAAGACATGAGCTTAGTTAGAGCTCAGCGATGCTCGTTGCCACAATAAGAAAGCTCAGACTTAGCGCAGCAGCTTAACAGCAAAAAGGTCTCTTTGTTCATGAAGTCCGGTGGGCCAGCAGTGCTCCTACATCCTGCAGCCATATGTACCATCTGGGGCAAGTGTCTGGTGAGGTTGCCACAGCCAGAGAAGAGAGGACAAGAGGGTCACTCGGGATGGTTTTAAGAGCTGGGCTTAATCACTTTTGCCCACACCTCTGGCCAGCCCCATCGCTCATCCTGACTGTAAGGAAGCCTGGGAAATGTGGTGGATGCCACAGGTAAGAGGGGAACCCACAGGTAAGCGGGAAGATGTTATAGTCTCTACCCCAAGAGGTAAGCCACTCCGGATGTGATGTGTGTACAGGACCTATCACAAAGCCCTGAGCCCCAAATCCTCCCTGCTCACATCCTCACCTGCCAGAGATTCCTTCTCTGTGGGATAAGAGACATTTGGGAATTCATGATACTCCTTCTGGACTAGACATGCCACCTGGAATGGATGAAACCTGTTTTCATAATTAATACCATTTCAAGGTCCCGGCGTGTGAGCAGGAATGATAAAACTCTAGAAATTCTTCGTGACCAATGTCAGAGTCCAGGAGGTCCAGGTGAGTTACAAAAACCAAGAAGAGGTAGATTGAGAACAGAAAATGAGTATGAGCCCAAGTCAGGGTCAAGAAAAGGAATGAGCTGCTAAGCCCTCGGGGTGGCGGCAGGTGGTGGAGAGATGGCAAGAAGCTGTGGGAGGTGAGCACAGGGCCGGAAGCAGGGAAGAAGCAATTGAAGAGAGAAGAAGCACAAGGTGGCCAGAGGCACAGGAAGAAGGGGCTGCCTGCTGATCTGAGCAGAGGTCCTTGAGCATCATTACTGAGGACCCAATGGAGGACTCCAGAGGACCATGGGTGAATGGGAGGTGAGGGAGGCAGGGGAAGGGGCTACTTGTGCCTCCAACCAGAAATTGAGAGACCCCCAAGTATGTGGGCTCTACTCGAACTCCTCTGACCTCCCACAAGCTGAGCCCTGCCCCCCAAGGCCAATTCCTGAGCCTGTTCACACCCCACTGCCTTCGCTGGCCTCCATGAATTTGACCCTTTTTTGGCCCAAAAGAAAAATAATAATAATTTACCAGAATCCTCCTTCTTAGCTAGTTCCTGGGCTCATAGTTCTGGCCTGGTCCTCCCTGTGTTCTGGTATCATCCACAACCTGCCATAAGAGTGAGGTTTATTTTATTTATTTGTTTATTTATTTATATTTGACTGCCTAGGGTACGGGTCTTAAGCCTGACCTTTCCAAAAATGTTCCTTTCCTCAGTCCAGGATCTTAAATCTTTCTTAAACCATTTCAAGAAAGTGGTCTCTTTCCTGTTCTGCCTATATTACTATACATATTAAAGACAGTCCTGATTCTCAGCATGAGAACATTTATCTCTATAGGTCACTTTTTCAAAAAGGTTAAAGCAATTGAAAAAAGCCTTTTCCTTGACATCAAAGCCATAGACTTAGATGATTTTTTAAGCCTAAGAAAGCCCTGCTCTAAAAAAAAAAATTAAAAATACAAAAGAAGCATTTCCTAAAAAGAAAAATACCTGCTGATTTTTCTTAGCCCAGAAAATTATTAGTTCACAAGGTGAATTTCCCCATGAATAAACTCAAACATGGATGGGGAAATAAATCATTTGACTATCTACAATTTTTCTTTGTGACAGTCATCTTGTTGAAAAAGGCCATTTTTTTTTTTGCTAACGGAAGTGCCTTGCTAGGTAAAATGTATACACTATCTAAAATGTATAGAAAGATTCATCTTTCCAGTGCATTTACTTCTGTTAGCTAATAAATTCTGGCAGAAGTGCTACAAATTACATTACAGGTATAAATACCAGCATGTCAGTGGTGTGACTATTAAGACACCTGACTTGAGCTCACCCTTCAATGACCTTGACATTATCTTGGTCCCTCTTGCCTGCATATACTGCGCCAAATGAACCACCAGGGATGGGCTATTCCTTGATAAACACATGTCCCAGAGTTTCTATATTTTTTCCCCCTACACTACATGTTTTTAAAAATGTTTTTTTAAAGCTGTCCTCTTTTATTTTGGAAAATATGTCCATCAGAGCTATAGCCAGATCTGATATCAGCCCTCCCTGCCTGCAGCCATTCCACTGGGCACGTGCCCATTGCTATACCAGCTGTTAAGTGGCTTGAACAGACCTCTGGCTACAGCTGCTTTAGCACTCATTTCCACACACACCCTCTGCTCCCCTCTTCTCCTTGATCCCCTCCAGCCTGGCTTCCACATCCAATGTTCCATTTGGACTGCTCATTCAAGATCACCAGGGACCTTCATGTCCTCACAGGCATGGAAGGTTTGGAGTCATTATCCTGAACAACAGCCAGCAGTAGGACAGTGCATCTCACTCCCTCTTTCTCCAAGTTACTCTTATTTTCTCAGATGCCACCTTCCTCTGGTTTGGCTTCTGCCACTTCAGCCCTTCCTCTGGGAGCTCCTCCCGCAAACCTGTCCTTGAACGTTTTGTTTCTCAGAGCTCTTCTCTTCTGTCTCCCCTACACAGCCTTATCAACTGTGACTCTCAGAGGATCATCTCTTGGGGTCAGTCAACAAATCTGAGTGAATGTCCCTCAGGAAGCTCAAACTCTATGAGTCCAAAATGGAACTCGACATCATTCTGCAAAATTATTCATGTTATTCCAGCTGTTACTGAAGAAGAGAGCACCCTGTCTAGTACACCCTGGAAATGGTACCCAAAGTGTTTGGCTTGCTCAGGCAAAAATGTGAACATCTTCCTTGCCACCTCCCTCCTATTTCACTTCAAGTAAGTGCCCTGCATTCTGCTTCTTCAGCATATGGGTTTGCTTTGGCCACTCCCATCCTCAACACGCTGCTCCGAAGGCCTCTCTTGCCCCTCCCAGCCCATCAGCCTCGATGACCTCCGTGCCCTAGTTCGTTCTCCTCCAATCTCACCTCAACACTGCGGCTGGACTGAACTTCCCAGAACTTAAATCTGATCTGCCACTCCACTGCTTTAAGACTTTTAAAGTCTTCAATATTTTTTAGGGTCTTTAGGATGAAATCTGAACTCTTAACTAACTCAGGCACTCCCAGTGGAGGGGCCTGTCTACTTCTGTAGCCCCATCTCTCTGCTCTTCTCCTGGCATCTCTGATGGGCAGGACCATGCCCCACTACCCTCTCTCTCCAAATTTTACACAAGCTGCTCCATCTGCCTCAAACAATGCCGCTGTCTCTGCGCCCCCTCTCCTGACACCCACTCATTCAGGTGCACTCATGGGACCAGCTCCCGCTACCCCTCCAGTTGTGGTTGAAGAAATATTTCACTTTGGGAGAATTTTCCTGACCTCATGGCTGAGATGGGTCTTCCTGCGGTGGGTTCCCTTGGCACCTTTGCTCCCCCATCAACATAATCATCATACCTTAATTTTTTTCCTGAATTGTATTTTTTTTCCCGCTAAACCTTAAGAACTACTTTGGCCACAGAGCTACTTTGATTCATTCCCTACTATATTTCCAGGACAAAACAGACACTGGGTAAGAGTAGGTACTAAATAAATATTGAACAAATATAAGAAGGAATGAATGAAAAGGGAAATTAAACCTCACCTCCTCCATAAAGCCCGACCCATTACTTCAGCCCACATGAGGGTCTCTCCAGCCTAGCACTATCAGTATTTTGAGCAGGACAATTGTTTGTTTTGGAAGGCTGTCCTGTGCATTGCAGGATGTTTCACAGCATCCTTAAATACCAGCAGCACAAGCCTCCCTGCAAGTTGTGACAATCAGAAGTATTTCCAGATGGCGAGCCATGAGATGTGGGACCCATTGGCCCTCACTGGCCCCCCTCCCTTCTCTGACCCTCTTCACTGCCCCTCGCAGTCATCACCATCTGTTATCACATGGTTTTTCTTTGCCAGGGCCATGTACAAGTAGTCTTGTCACCCCAAAAGGAGGAAATCCTCCTTGAAAACAGGGCTCTGTCCTTTTGGTATCCCCTGTAACACCCCATGCAGGATTGATTGTAGCAAACAGGATTGGCACGTGTGGCCCTCTGTCGAAAGGAGGGGACACCAAGATGGCCACGTTGTAGGTGAAATTCTGACTCTCCAGCCTAAGTCTATCCTTTCTGTCCAAATATCCTTAACATCTCAACATTGGAAAACAGCCTTATCACAAGCTGCTACTGAATTCTTGATCGCATACAGTGCTGTTCTGTGTGCTTCGTAAAGAGGATTTAAAACATTGCAGAGTGAATAATCTCTTCATCTGGAATTCATCAAACTCTCATTTTCTAAAAATTCAACAAAGTCAGCTGAACCCATAGCAAGCTGCCCATGCCTCAGTGGTCACTCGCTTGGAATGCTGCTTCCTCCCGGTAACTCAGTTTCACCGCCCGGCACATTCAGGACATAACCAAAGGAACTGGAGCCAATTTGCCCTTGACCCTGTAGCATGACATTTGACTTCCCTTAAACTATCTTAGATGTCTCTTGTGCTCTTTAAATAAATTATGATGATAATTAATATCAGCCAAAAAAATCAATGGTTAAAAATTAATTATTTATATTAAATATTTAGCAAGTGTTCATATACTAAAGGTGATTTAGCATTGCAGTAGTCCTTAAAAACAATCCAAACATGCCATTTCCTATCATTAGAAAAATACATTTGTATTTAGAAAATCATCTTGATAAATAAATGTGCACACAGTAAAAACGGGAAAAAAAAAACACAGTTTACCTTCATCGTGTGCATATTCTCAAATCTACAATAAGTCAGTAAGTTCAACAAAGCCTTTTCTGTGAGTTCAGCCATGCAGAAAGAACACCTCCCAAAGTCGTGACTCTGCTCTGAGCCTGTTTCTGCCACAGTCACCCTGTGAGCTTGAGAACATTTTCCTATACATCTCCCTGGCCCTCAGTTTACTCATGTTTAAAATGGGGAAAAAGGGCTAGGCGCAATGGCTCATGCCTGTAATCCCAGCACTTTGGGAGGCCAAGGCAGGAGGATCACCTGAGCCCAGGAGTTCAAGACCAGCCTGGGCAACATAGGGAGACTGCATCTCTACAAAAAATAATTATTTTTAAAAAATTAGCTGGACATGGTGGTGCATGCCTGTGGTCCCAGCCACTCGGGAAGTTGAGGCAGGAGGATCACTTAAACCAAAGAGTTGAAGCTACAGTGATCCATGATGTGCCACTGCACTCCAGCCAGGTAACAGAGCAAGACCCTGTCTCTGAAAATAAATAAATAAAATAAAATAAAAAAATAAACTGAGGACAAAAATTCCACATGAAAACCCAAGGTCCCTTTTGGAACTAAAATTTCATAGTTTTGAGCAAATCCCATGACACTCTTATTTATCCTCAAATTGACTTTTCTGCTCCTTATTAATTGACAAGTGACAAAATTGGTAAAATCATACCTACACTGTCCTGGAATTAAATGGCACAAAAGAGAAATCCATCATTTTGGCATAGGGACAAGTTTCCTGGACTCAGAAATCAGCAATGAGGGGCTTACATAGAAATATTTACATAGCAGAAAGCTCCAGATCAGCAGACTTAAAAGAAAATATGCAGACATTCAGAAATAAAGGACGATAGAAAATAAGGTTTCAAGATGGAAGTAAGCAATAACCATGAAAGTCAGAGAACACATCCCCAAGAAAGGACCTGGCACCATCTTTGTCATTCTCTTTGATGTGGTTGTTCCAAATTCAGGAATTCACTTTGGTAAACTTTCTCTTGGAGGGTTTCCTCCCTTTCCCAGCTCTCTCCAATGAGCATGGAAAATGACCACGGACAAACCTGAGCCTATGTATTATAGAAGCAAGAAGTAGAAAATGCACTAATGAGCCAACCAGTGGATCAACTCCACATTTCTACAGTTATTAAGGCAGCGACATCAGTCAAGGCTCATTTACAGGAAGCAGAAACTACTCTAGCTATTTTAAGCAGAACAAGACAACGCAGGGAACTAAGTACCTATAAAATTGTCAGAACGGTTGGAAGAGTGAGCTGGGCCTCCAGGAATAACTCCCGGAACCAGGGGCCAAACTGACCCTCAGAGGCCAGTTAGAAATACAGGAGTTAAAAGTGCAGCCCTAGTACAACTTGCCACAGGGAATATTGGCTTCTCCTGCTCCAAGCTGGGGACAGAAATCACAATGCCGAGCTCCTCTGCCTTCAGATGAGCAATGCCCAAACACTGCACCGGCTGCCAACACTGCTGTGAAGTCTGCACCATCCAGCAGCTAAACCCTGTCATCTCCATGACCCTACTTGACAGCAGCAACAGCCAAAGCACAAGAATGAGTGTCCCTCTGAACCTGCACTTCCAAATCTCAGCAAGCCGCCTCTGAAGGCTGGAACCCAATTCACGTTCATAACCAGAGTTGCAAGGGAGACTGGCAATGTGACGGTTTGCCTCCAGACTCTGCGGTACAGGAAAGCTCATTCTGTAATGGAAAAAAGCTGGAATTCACATTGAGTTCCAGTCCACCATATCCAACAGAGTTGAGATGGAAGATGCAAGTAAAGTCCCCCATAAGATCCTAAAAACAGTCACAAAGCTACTGTCCAACAAATCTCAACTGAGTTATAAGACTTCTCCAGGTCGATTTTTATCACTTTACCTCAATGAAGACATAACATTTTGGGATCAATATTTTATAGATTTGCATATGCTATAAAAGTCTTAGCTCTTATATACTCCCTGTACAATGTTTAAGTTATTTTCCATAAGATGAAGTAATAAAATAGAAGGAAGTCTGTGACTTTATTCACTCACTTGTATATTTACCAGCCTGCTATTAATATTAGACCCAGGTGCTGGACCAGCCATGGAGATGCCAAGGAGGAGGAGTCATGGGTTAAGATCACTGGCTTTAGCAGGAATCATGTCCAGTATAAGTCCCATTTCTGCCACTTACCAGCTATGCGACCTTGGGCAAGTTCTTTACCTGTTCTATGACTCAGTTTATCCACTTATCAGGTGAGAATAATGATACACTCTTTAGGAGACTGTCACCCAAGGGTTAACTGAGATAATATGTATTGCTTTTAGTATAGTGATTTGACCATATATTAGTCAGGGTTTGCAGAGAAACAGAACCAATAGACTATGTGTATAAATATATATACAGAGAGAGATTTATTTTAAGGAACTGGATAATGCAATTGTGGGAGCTGGCTAGTCCAACATCTGCAGGATAGGGTGGGAGGCTGGAGACCCAGGAAAGAGCTGATCTTGCAGCTTGAGTCTGAAGGCAATCTGGTGACAGATTCCCTCTTCCTCTGGGAGGTCTGTCTTTTCTCAAGATCTTCAGCTGATTGGATGAAGCTCATCCACATTATGGAGGGCAATCTGCTTTAATCTAGGCCTGCTGATTTAAATGTTAATCGCATCCAAAAACAGCTTTACCGCAACATCCAGACTTATTTGATCATATGTCTGGGTACCATGGCCCAGTCAAGTTGACACACAAAATTAACCTTCAGAGTCCATTAAGAGCATTCAGAAATTGATGCTATTGTGATTAAGCTATAATCAAAGACTTGAAGGAGTTTGCATCTAGTGGTAAAGATAGATAATCACAATGCCATGTGATCAGTTCTATGAAACAGATGTTTGGGAGACCATGGGTATAGGCAACAGGGTGTATGTAGAAAACAAAAATGCCAGGGAGGGTTCTGAGAGGTAGGAAAGATGGCCTCTGCCAGTGCAGATGTCTCAAGAGTAAGAAGAAAACCCTATGTGGACACCAGAAAGACCAGAGATGTCCAGTTCCCCCTCACCAGGCCTGAGCACATTAGGGTTCAGTGAAAATATCTTCCTGAAATTGGAGGGTCCCCCACTGGTCTAGGTGGGGGTGAGTATTCAAGGTAGCCACAGGCAGCAGAGGTGGGGATGAAGAGTCCGAGTCATGGTCAGGAGGTGGTGAGGTCATGGTGGGGAAAAAAAGCAGAGCATTAAGCCCAAGGGAAAGAACAGACACCAGACCACAAGCTTCCAGTCAGGAGATGGGACAGTCAGCATGGAAAATAAGGAGTGAGGACAGGAGAAGGGAAATCTTAGAATTCAACTGCAAACGCAAGCTTGTGCAAAACACTGCCCCGCCCCCACTCCTCCGCATTTACAGCCATGGCGTTTACAGCCAGATAGCACTAGAGCAGCAGTGGACTATAAAGGACCATGTGGAAAGGGACAAGTGGAATCACAGGCCCCTGATGCCAGCAAATGATTGACCATTGTTGGTACTAGAGCTTTGACCACTGAAAGAATCCATTTGCCTGTGCACCATGGAGGCATAAAGTCCAGAAGCCAACAGCCTTGTCTTGACGCTTTGCCAAGGAGCCATCCTTTCCTAGCCGCCTCGACCCACAACACCCAAGGGCTACAGACGTCCTCATCTCCAGTCATTTCCCCCAGCCTGGTCCATTCCCAGTGAGGTTAAGGTTCACATTTAAGCCAAAATTTCCAGATGCATTTCTTATATCCTTGAGCCGTAAACATGGAATGCTTGGTCCAGGTTACATCCCGGGTGCTCAGAATGTTTTGCTGCCAACCATTTGGCCCAAGTCTCCAAAGGCGTTCCTCCAGAGTGGAGATGCTAATAGGTTTTGAGCGAGTGAAAAACATTTGACAACAAACTGAAACTCGAACATATTGATATCTCCATCACTGACAGCAAGAGCCAGAGAGAGACAAGCGGGATTCATCTTGATTGGCATATGGCAACAATAGCGCATAGCCTCCAAGTTCTCCCAGAGCCATGTGTGCTGCCAATTGTAAAAGGGAGAAGGATGACAAGCGGACGGAGTCCTTTGAGATTGTTTTCTAACATAAACTGATAAAAAGGCCCACTGGGCATTGACGTTAGAAAGACTCAAGATAGTTAAACCTAAAAAAAGAGTCTAATGCAAACTCTTTTACCTAACATCTCCTATATTTTTTATCCTTCTGCAAATTTTAGGTGGGTACATGAAACATTTAAAGCCATTTCTGTCTTTTCTAAACTTCCAATTATACCACCCACAGCACCAAATGGAAGGGGTAATCAATTTTTTAAGTAAATTCATGTAAAATAAAATTAGACCCAAAGGATCTGAATAAGAAAGCCATTTTATTCAACCAAGAAATCAGATTTTGACAGCCAAGGTTTTTTTTTTTAATCGAATCTATTTTCCAGAGAATTTATTCAAAATGCTCACCAGACACCACCAGGCACTGTAACAGAACTACAACTAACCCACTGTTCACATATGGATCATATTTGTAATGGGAAATAACACGTTAGATAGATGGTGACATGGGTTATTCTCCCAGCGTGGCCACCAAGGAGCTGTACATCCTGAGAAAGTCACTGCATTTCTAAGCTTTGTTTCTGTACTTGTGAAATAAGGTGCTAAAGTTGATGCAACGATGACCCAATTCTTTACCCCTCTTATATGCTCACCCTTTAACAAGTAACTTAGTAATGCCCCCGACTCTGACCCTAGGATCAGCCACGTGATTTCGGTCAATAGAATACAACAGAAACAATGCTCCAGTTCTCAGCCGAGGCTGAGTCCTTGCAGGTTTCTACTTACTTCCTTAAGCCTCTGCCATTGCCATGGGAAAGACAATCCTGGTCCAGCTCCCTGAGCCCTGAGAAGGAAGAGAGACAGGTAGAGCAAAGATGAGTCTCCCAGCTGAGACTCTCCAGCCAAATCCAGTCAACTCTCATTCCACATCAGCAAATGCAGCAGAGATCAGTAGAGCCACCCAGCTAAGCCATCCATGAAAATAAATAACTCAGGATGGATTGTTATACAACAAAACCTAAGTTGCACAGGACAATACCACCCACTCCAACTATCTTACTAGCGTGTTGGGAAGATCAACTGCAAATATATATATATATATATATATATATATATATATATATATATATATATATACACACACATATATATATACACACACACATATATATACATACATATATATATATATATATATATATATATATATATATATATACATACACTGGAAAGACTGCAAATCTGCCTCCCAGCCATAAGGAAGACCACATGCTCTGTAACCCATATGCCCTATTTCTGCATCTTGAGCGGTCTTTCCAGGTGGACCCTCCATTCTGAAATTAACTTCCTTGGAGGCTCAATTTCTATATGATGCCTTATAAATACATTCTGCCTTTCTGCTCAGTCCCTTTAGATTCTGGTAGACAGCATGCTTTACTCATTCTTCTAACCCACCCCATCTCTTTCCCAACAAAAAAAAAGAAATTTTTTAACATCTCCCTTGGCTTCATGTTCTGCAGAATCTAGGGCCAGACAGTCCTCCTCCTCCTGGATCCACCTGCTTCCTGTACCCTCATCGGATATTCTCCAGTCATGACTTAATCTGGGAGGGGACTCAAACATATGGCATATCATTATTACAAAAGGTCACAGCAAAATTAACTTTATGCCAGAGAAACTGTTTATTCTACTAATTGTCACTTAGATGGCTTATTGAATATTGGGTAGCTTAGTAAACAAACCCTTTCCCAAGGCTACTTAAATGTATGCTTCTTCTTGCTTTGTGCTGGGATAAATGTAACCATAGTTAGCAGAGTAAAGTTGCTTTCCTTCAGGGTGGGCTAAGAACATGCCCGGAATGCTACCTTCCCTGGCACCCAATTTGGAGACAGGTAAGGGAAAGCTAATGGCTGTCCTGGCGTAAATGGTGTGCCCTTCATTGGTAAATTGTAGGGGTCCATGCCCTGACTAGCGAGGGACACCTGAAGGAAAACTGGCACCCAAGGCACAGCCACCAGCATAGAAACCACCAAGGTTGTTGTGGGAAGGAGCAGCATATCCTACCACAGTTACTGACCACAGCCTGACCTGCTCCCAACTGAAGCATGGGAGAAACGGAATATCCAACCAGAACTGGCACAGCTTATTACCTCTTCTCCTAACTCGGCCTGTCTCCAGGATACAGGGGTGGAGCTGTGGTCAATAGACAGCTTGAAAAAGAGATGATCTCTGTCCTAGATCCTTGGCTATGGGGCCAAATACTTATTACCCCAAGAGGTAATATGCAAGCCCACCTAAAATAAGCCAAGCAATACCTGTGAAAGTCCATTGGTACCTGTGGGTGTCATTAGATAATATGGAGACTATGAACATGAACCCTGAAGTAGCAAAAAAGGAATCAAAAGGAACAGTTGACAAAGGAACAAAGACCCAGGACCCACAAGAAAGGCAGAATTTCTTCCAGTAAAGGAAAATACTCTAAGTGCTTTTAAGACTTTTTAATTATCAGTTCACAGGCATCTGCTGAGTACCTGTTACAGGCCCATCACAAAGGCTAGGAGGAATACAAAGAAAATCAAGATATACTATCTGCCTCAGAAGATTATAAAACTGGTGTAAAATTTATTACTAAAGCACAAGAAACAATAGCTAAGAATAACACAACGCAATATAATTATACCTCAGTTGTTCTCAATTTCCTGTGCAATTGAGAATCACTTAGGAGGCTTGTTAAATGTGTATTTTTTATACATATATATATATATGAGATATATATACATGAAATATATATATGTCATATATATGTGTGTGTGTGTGTGTATATACATATACTGAAGCCCAAGTGCACCAAACCTCATACATCAGGATCTGCAGGAGCTGGCTAGTGACCGTGATGCACACCTGGTTAGGGGACCCTGGGACGCACACAGTGCTCTGAGAATTCAGAGGAGATGGAATCAGTGGAACATCCCGGACTACTTGGAAACAGCAGCTACTCTAGACATCAGCGCTGCTCCCACAGGGAGAAGACTGACTCCCAAATCCAGCAAGCAAATGCTGGATCATGGGCCTGGCATACTTAGTGTTACATTTTAAGATAATGTTAAAATTACTTAACTCCTGTTTTCCAAGGCTGGCCTTGAGACTTTCAGAAGATGATGTTCACGCAATTTGCCCATGGCTCAAAGTAACAAGGTGTCAGATCACTAACAAGTAATCTGAAAGCTCCCTATCAGCTCAGAAAGAACAACATTCCTAAAAAGCATTCAACTATTTCAAACTATTGCTTAAGGCTACCTGGCGGACTTTGTGCTGTCAAAGATCCCTTCCACCTCAAATAGAAAGCTCCCCAAAATACATTTCTCTTCTGGTAAGTTATGATCAATAGGTGGGACCTGAGCAGTTTGATATCTTTCTGCCCTTGTATGAGTCACTGTGCAGAAGTACAGATTAAACTAAATGATGAAAGTTTTTATCAGATGATAAATGGGATCTCAAATAAGTACTCAGACAATACAACTGTACAATGGAAAATCCATACTTTAGTGTCCTAAAAGAGGCATGGCACTCTGCTTCAAATGTATTTTTAAAATATGCATTCACCAAACAAATGCTGAGTGTCCCCCTGTGCTTAGCACAGTATCAGGTGCAGAGGACACAGTGGAGAGCAACCAGACAAGGTCTTGCCCTGTGGTCCAGCGACCTAGTGAATGGAACTCCACCCAAGTTCTGAATGAGGAGGGAGGAGTGCCACTGGAAAGATGATGTGAAAATCATCCCAGAAAGCGAGATCTTTCAAATCCAGGACACCTCCGTCATTTCACTGTCTATGCTATCTTCCTTTTTCCTCCTAAATTACTTTCCAGAATAGTTGCCCTCACCCGCACCTCTCGACAGCAGGACACAAAGAGTTCCCCACATTCAAGTCAGTGCTGATGTTTTCCAACTTCAAAATGTCTGACAGTTTGTTGATTATCTTGACTTAATTGGCATGTCTCTGATTGCTAATGAAATTGAGCATCTTTCCATATCCTGACAACCATTTGGCTTTCCCCCCTGCAAATTGCCTACTCATGTCCTTTGCCTGTGTTTCTATTTGTTTCCTGCCTTTTTATATTATAGAAGTTAATCCTCCCTTGGTTGTGTGACTTACAAATACCTTCTCCCAGGGTATTAGTGCTGGCTGTGGTGTCCAGGGTAGGTACTCACTGCCCCTACCGGAAGGATTACACACACACCTGACCCATTGATGAGAAGCTTGACCACGTGACTTGATTTGGTCATTAAAATGCGAGCAGACGTGATGTGATTTTTTTTTTTAAGGAAAAATGTTAAGGGCCATTTTATAAAACCACCGTGTAATTTAACTCAGAGAGAGGCTGCTCTTTCAGCCTGAATCCTGGAATAGAGACCCATGGAGCCGACCTATGGCCAGGCCACAGCCACCTCAGCAGAACTCAGCCTTTATTACCATAAGCCATGGAAATTTTGGTCTTTCTTGTCACCACAGAGAAGCTGAACAATTGAAAGACATACTGGAAGTGAGGTGCCAACACTAATAAAACACAAAACACATGATAGGATATAGGGCAGAGTGGCAGGTGGCAAGAAAATTGATATTAAAGGCTTTTTATGTAGTGGTGAAGCATTTGAAAAAAAACCATTGCCTATGATAACTAGAAGGCAGAAAGTGTAACTAATAAACTTGTGGTTTCAGCAAAGAAATGGGAAAACAGACTGTGGATAACATTGGATATTTGCTAATGGCTGCATTTGACAAGACGCAGTAAGAAAGAAATAAGCTCATAAAAGAAATGGCCATTTTGCAAGAGGAATTCAAAGAGAGTTCAGAGAGGCCATAAATTTCAGGACTTGCAGGGTTAGAAAATGGAACTGTTTCTCATCTCCAATTGGCAAAAGATAAAACTGAGAAGGTCTTGAGCTATAAAGTCCAATTAAGATTCATCCTTGGGGCAAAGATAAAGTCAAGTAACCTTGTCAGCCCATTGTTAGAGCTCTAATTGGGCAGAAAGGGGGAGAGGAGATGAAGTATTGTAAGTGAACTAACTCTTCGCCCTTCAGAAACAGTGGAAATATGTGATGTCTTAAAATTAGTAATTCCATAAATAGCAACATAAGCATGGTATTCAGAAATATGGAGGTGTAATTGTTTCCCACTGCTGTGTAACAAATACCACAAACTTAGCTGCTTAAAGCAACATGTGCTTACTACCTCACAGTTTCCATGGTCAGGGACTTGGCATGGGTTAACTGGGTCTTTGACTCAGGTTCACATCAGGCTAAATCAAGGTGTCAGCCAGGCCTGTGATCCCATCTGACACTTGGGGTCTTCTTCCAAATTCACTTTTTGTTGGCAGAATTTAGTTCTTTTACAGTTGTAGAACTGAGGCCCTCAGCTCCCAAAAACTACCCACCGCTCCCTATCATGTGGCCCTCTCCACAAAATGGCATTTTGTTTTCTAAAGACTGGTAGAGAGGATCTCTGTTGCTTTGAATATTTCTGGCTTCCCCTGTCTCTTATTTCTAGACCTTCTTTTTTTTTTTTTTTGAGGCAGAGTCTTACTCTGTTGCCCAGGCTGGAGTGCAGTGGCATGATCGCGGCTCACTGCAACCTCTGCCCCCCAGGTTCAAGTGATTCTAATGCCTCAGCCCCCCCAAGTAGCTGGGATTACAGGCGCGTGCCACCACGCCCAGCTAATTTTTGTATTTTTAGTAGAGACAGAGTTTCACCATGTTGGCCAGGCTAGTCTTGAACTTCTGGCCTGAAGCAATCCACCCACCTTGGTCCCCCAAAGCTGGGATTAGAGGCATGAGCCACTACACCAAATCTAGAGCCTCTGGACCCTGTTCGAAAGGGCTCATCTGATTAGGTCAGGCCCACTCAGGATAACCTCTTTCAATTAACTTAAAGTCAACTAATTAGGAACCTTAATTACCTCTGCAAAATCCCTTTACCTTTTCTATATAATGTAACTTCGTCACAAAAGTGATATCCCAATCACATTGGCAAGTCCCACTCACACTCAAAGAGAGGGGATTAGACAGGCATGTCCACCATGCAGAGGAAATCCTGGGGCCATCTTAGAATTCTGTCTACCATGGAGGCAGTCACAGAATAAAAATTTTAAAGTGTTTTCCTCTGAGGAGTGAAACTGGTAAAGGGGAGAGGTAGAAGAAGAGCATCATCTGTACGATTTGGTTTTTAAAACCACCTACAAATATCATCTTGATAGAAATTTATCTTAATTTTAATAAGCTATTTTATATAGACCACAAAAAATAGCATGAGCAAAGAAATAAAAATGCAATCAACATTAGAAAGCAATCAAAACAAATTTTCCCCTACAAAACAGACTAGCTCCATGAGGCAAGTAAAAACTTTTTTAAATTTCTGATTCATATTTCAAAAACAAGAAAAGATACATTCTTTAATCAAATGAAATGATTCTACATCAGAAATATTGGTTTCAGATTTAAAATTACTTGCAATAAATTTAAAATGCAACACAGTTAAGAACAGACGATTAGACACTGTGATGAACCAAATAAGTCATTTAGAAGATTGGTGTGGGAAATTATAAAACTCAGGATATCAGATAAGGAGATAAGACTTACCTTAAATCTACATATAAAGGAATCTACTGAATGAAAGAACAAAACAAAGTGCGAAATATAATATGTTATATCGCATGGTAAAGGTGAATTGGCATTGCAGATGGAATTAAGGTTGCTACCCAGCTGACTTCAAAATAGAGAAATTAACCTGGATTATCCTGGTGGGCCAAATGTAATCGCAAAAGTCCGTGAAAGCAGAAGAGGGAGGCAGAAGAGGAAAATCCAGAGAGAAGCATCAGAGAAACGCAGAGAGCAAGAGGAACTCAGCCTGATTTTTCTGGCTTTGAAGATAGAGGAAGGGGCCATGAAGCAGGGAATGTGAGCAGCACCTAGAAGCTGGAAAAAGCAATGAGACAGCTCCTCTAGAGCCTCTGGAAAGGTATGCAGCCCTTCCAAGACCTTGACCTTAACCCACGAAGATCTGTGTTGAACTCTAATGGCCTGAATTGTAAAATAATTAAGCTTGCATTGTTTTAAGCCACTAAGCTTATGATAATTGATCACAGCAGCAATAGAAAATATAAGGGTTAAACATATTCAGGTGACTGACAGTTTTATAGTCAAAGGCAAAGACAAAGTCTTACACCCATTTACTTGGGGAAAAAAATGATGCCTACAAATGAAAAGTGAAATCAGGCTGGCATCAGATTTATCTCCCATAGCACTCATGGCAGAGGAAAATGAAATGTTATCCAGTTATGGGGAAGAAGGAGTGAATTATGATCCAAAAATATTAAGTCCAAACAATTTGAAGTTAGAAGCAACAAAAAGACACTCTCAGGCATGCGGGAAAAGTATAAAGATTACCTATATATTTTCTCAGATTTAAACAAATACACAGAGGGAATAATCCAGTCATCCAATAAGTAAATAAAAATGCATTCACTTATTCAGCAAATATTTATTGAGAACCTCTTTCTCAAAAAATAGTATTAAGGGATACAGCAGCAGAGATGTCAACTGTCTCAGTAAGATAACACAGGTAAAATCTCAGTTCTCATGGAATTTATATGCTAGGTGGGAGAGACAATCTATCAACAAGCAAACAAATAAACAAATAATACGATATCAGTTTGTGATAACTGCTAAAAAAAAAAAAAAAGTGAAACAAGATAAGAGTGACAAGCCTGGAGGAAAAATATTTTTGATGGAGTTTCTTAGAGTGTCTTTCAATGACATGATTCTTAAGCAGAGAACTTAAGCCACTGAGGAAATAAGCCATATGAAATGTACAATAAAAAAATTCCAGTGAAGCAACAAAATCTTTGAGGCTGAAAAAAGCTCAGTATGTTTAATGGAGAGCAAAATGTTCTATATGGCTGCTTGGGCTTCCTCGCTGTATGGACGCTAGGTTCTAAGACCAAGCATCCCAAGAAAACCATGTGGACACTACATTGCCTTTTATAGCCTAACCTTGAAATTACATAGTCTTACTTCTGCTGTTGTCATGAGTCCACCCATATTTAAGGGGGAGGGAACATACACCCACTTCTTCATAGGAGAAGTGTCAAGGACCTACTGTAAAAAAAAAAATCATGAAGAACAGGAGCTATTTTTTGGCCATTTGGGGAAAATACAGTTCGCCACAGCATACTGAAACAAAATGACATATCAAGGCCAAAAAATAAAGCAATAAGCAAAGACATCACAGAAAACTATAATTTAAAAAATAGCAAAAGAGATGATATGGTTGAAATAGAATACATGGAAAAATTTATAATTGGACAAGGAGAATCCATTTATATCAATGAAAGGCAAACCTTGCAATAAAATTGTTGGTTTTTGCTCTATAACAAACCATGCCAAAATTTATTAGTTTAAACAATAGCCATTTATTTAGCTCAGTATTCTATAGGTTGGCAATTGGAGTTGAGCTCAACTGGGCAGTCATCATCACCTCAGCTGGGCTCGTTCTTCATGTGTGATCAGCTGCCATGACTCTGCAACTGTAGTTGGATGACTAGGCCAACAGGGGCAGTAGTGGAAATGTGGCCACATGGATCTCATCATCCAGCCCGCTGGCCAGTGCTTGCCTACCCAGCCGCTGCAGTAGGAGTCCCAAGAGCAATGAAAGAGCAAGCCTCATGAGCAGGTGCTTTTCAAGCCTATGCTTCTATCGTGTCTGCACCCAAGAATGTTTACAAGTTAAGTAACTTAGCATCAAAATAAACCACTAAAGCTAACAAAAGCACAAGAAAAAACGGATAAAAATCACAATGATAGCTTCATCTTGAGTTCTTAATCTTTAGACAATAAGCAAATAAAGAATTATGGTTCAAACAAATAATTAAGTCAACAAATATCCATTTTTTTCCATTAAGAATATGCATCATTTTTCAACATCTTTGGAACATTTACAAAAGGTGATCATACTTTTAGGCCTTAAAAGAAAATTTTTAAAGGATGTTAGGGGGTTTAGAAAAAAAGAAAATCTTAATAAATCTAAAAAAATTGAAGTTACATAGGCTATATTCTGTCTAAATGCAATAAAACTAGAAATTAACAAAATTATAAGCAAGAAAATTCAAATCATTAGGAAATTAAAATGCCTTCCTAGATATCTTTTGAGTCCTAATTATGGATGATTTAGAAAATAAAATAATCACAAAATTATATGTCAAAAACTATGAAATGCTTTATGTTAGGGGTCAGCAAACTTTTCCAGTAAAGGAAGTACATACTTTAGACTTTGTGGACCATAAGAACTGTCACACTACCCAATTCATACTGTGGTTATGTAGAAGTACACATACGCAATACACAACACATAAAAGAATGGGTGTAGATGTGTTCCAATAAAACTTTATTTATCAAAACAGGCAGCAGGCTGGATTTGACCCATAGCCTTGGTTTTCCAACCTCTACTTATATAATATTAATCAAGTGTTAAGCACTTACAAATTTCTAACTTTACATGTGTTTATTACTAAAAAAGGAATAAAAATCAATGAAATATTAATGGACTCTAGAAGCTAGAAAAAAATCATCAGTAGCAAAATAGAGAAAGCAAGAATTAAAAAATAATGAAGTAAAACATAAATTAATAAAATAAAAGATAGAAAAATAATGGCATTAATAAATAACTCCGATATTTGAAAATGCCAATAAAATAAACAAACTCAAAACAAAGCAAATCAAGAAAAATGAGGGGAAAAGCACAAGTACATATAATTCAGTATTGGAAAGGAATAGCAATGACAGATGCAGAGAATTTTTAAAATCATAAGCTATCAACTAACACTAAAAACAACTGTACTGTAATAAATGTTTAACTCTCAGTGAAGTAGTTAATTTTCTAGACATGTCCTATTGACTAAAATTGCCTCCTAAAAAGGGAGCAAATCTGAACAGATCAAGCAAGCATAAGAAAATGGCTAGGGGGAGAACTCAGCACAAGATGGCCAAATAGGAACAGCTCTGGTCTGCAGCTCCCAGCGAGACCAATGCAGAAGGTGGGTGATTTCTGCATTTCCAACTGAGGTACCCAGTTCATCTCATTGGGACTGGTTAGACAGTGGGTGCAGCCCATGGAGGGTGAGCAGACGCAGGGCAGGGTGTCGCCTCACCCAGGAAGTGCAAGGGGTCGGGGAACTCCCTACCCTAGCCAAGGGAAGCCATGAAGGACTGTGCAGTGAGGGACGGTGCTATCCAGCCCAGATACTACGCTTTTCCCACAGTTTTTGCAACCAGCAGACCAGAAGACTCCTTCAGGTGCCTACACCACCAGGGCCCTGGGTTTCAAGCACAAAACTGGGCGGTCATTTGGGCAGACACCAAGCTAGCTGCAGGAGTTCCTTTTCACACCCCAGTGGCACCTGGAACCCCAGCGAGACAGAACTGTTCACTCCTGTGGAAAGGAAGCTGAAGCCAGGGAGCCAAGTGGTCTTGCTCAGCAGGTCCCACCCCAACAGAGACCAGCGAGCTAAGATCCACTGGAATGTAACTCTCGCTGCCAGCACAGCAGTCTAAAGTTGACCTGGGACCACCATTACTGAGGCTTGAGTAGGCGGTTTTCCCCTCACAGTGTAAACAAAGCCACCCACCCAGAAGGACTAGAACTCAGCTCTGGACCCAGAGGACCTAATAGACATCTACAGAACTCTCCAACCCAAATCAACAGAATATACATTCTTCTCAGCACCACATAGCATTTATTCTAAAATTGACCACATAATTGGAAGTAAAACACTCCTCAGCAAATGTAAAAGAACAGAAATCATAACAATCAGTGTAACCAAATTAGAATGCAGGATTAAGAAACTCACTCAAAACCACACAACTACATGGAAACTGAACAACCTGCTTCTGAATGACTACTGGGTAAATAATAAAATTAAGGCAGAAATAAATAAGTTCTTTGAAACCAATGAGAACAAAGACACAATGTACCAGAGTCTCTGGGACACAGCTAAAGCAGTGTTTAGAGGGAAAATTATAGCACTAAATGCCCACATGAGAAAGCAGGAAAGATCTAAAATTGACACCCAAACATCACAATTAAAAGAACTAGAGAAGCGAGAGCAAACAAATTCAAAAGCTAGCAGAAGGCAAGAAATAACTAAGATCAGAGCAGAACTGAAGAGACACGAAAAACCCTTCAAAAAAATCAATGAATCCGGTTTTTTGAAACGATTAACAAAATAGATAGACCACTAGCCAGAATGATAAAGAAGAAAAGAGAGAAGAATCAAATAGACACAATAAAAAATTGATAAAGAGGATATCATCACTACACCGGAGTAATACAAACTACCATCAGAGAATACTATAAATACCTCTATGCAAATAAACTAGAAAATCTAGAAGAAATGGATAAATTCCTGGACACATACACCCTCCCAAGACTAAACCAGGAAGAAATCAAATCCCTGAATAGACCAATAACAAGTTCTGAAATTGAGGCAGTAACTCATAGCCTACCAACCAATAAAAGCCCAGGACTAGAGGGATTCACAGCCAAATTCTACCAGAGGTACAAAGAGGAACTGGTACCATTCCTTCTGAAACTATTCCAAACAATAGAAAAAGAGGGACTCCTCCCTAACTCACTTTATGAGGCCAGCATCATCCTGATACCAAAACCTGGCAGAGACACAACAAAAAAGGAAAATTTCAGGCCAATATCCCTGATGAACATCAATGTGAAAATCCTCAATAAAATACTGGCAAACTGAATCCCCAGCACATCAGAAATCTTATCCACCACAATCAAGTTGGCTTCATCCCTGGGATACAAGGCTGGTTCAACATATGCACATCAATAAACATAATCCATCACATAAACAGAACCAACTACAAAAACCACATGATTACCTCAGTAGATGCAGAAAAGGCCTTCAATAAAATTCAACACCTCTTCATGCTAAAAAACACTCAATAAACTAGGTATTGATGCAACGTATCTCAAAATAATAAGAGCTACTTATGACAAACCCACAGCCGATATCATACTGAATGGGCAAAAGCTGGAAGCATTCCCTGTGAAAACCAGCACAAGACACGGATGCCCTCTCTCACCATTCCTATTCAACATAGTATTGGAAGTTCTGGCCAGGGCAATCAGGCAAGAGAAAGAAATAAAGGGCATTCGAATAGGAAGAGAGGAAGTCAAATTATTTCTGTTTGCAGATGACATGATTGTATATTTAGAAAACCCCATCGTCTCACCCCAAAAACTCCTTAAGCTGATAAGCAACTTCAGCCAAGTCTCAGCATACAAAATCAATGTGCAAAAATCACGAGCGTTCCTATACACCAATAATAGATAAAGAGAGAGCCAAATTGTGAGTGAACTCCCATTCATAATTGTTACAAAGAGGATAAAATACCTAGGAATACAACTTACAAGGGATGTGAAGGAACTCTTCAAGGAGAACTACAAACCACTACTCAGGGAAATAAGAGAGGACACAAACAAATGGAAAAACATTCCATGCTCATGGACAGGAAGAATTAATATCATGAAAATGGCCATATTGCCCAAAGTAATATATAGATTCAATGCTATCCCTATCAAGCTACCATTGACTTTCTTCACAGAATTAGAAAAAAACTACTTTAAATTTCATATGGAACCAAAAAAGAGCCCATATAGCCAAGAAAACCCTAAGCAAAAAGAACAAAGCTGGAGGCATCACACTACCTGACTTCAAACTATACTACAAGGCTACAGTAACAAAAACAGCATGGTACTGGCACCAAAACAGAGATATCGACCAATGGAACAGAACCAACGCCTCAGAAATAACACCACACATCTACAACCATCTGATCTTTGACAAACCTGACAAAAACAAGCAATGGGGAAAGGATTCCCTATTTAATAAATGGTGTTGGGAAAACTGGCTAGCCATATGCAGAAAACTGAAACTGGACCCCTTCCTTACACCTTACCCAAAAATTAACTCAAGATGGAGTAAAGACTTAAACATAAGACCTAAAACCATAAAAACCCTAGAAGAAAATCTAGGCAATAACGTTCAGGACATAGGCATGGGCAAAGACTTCATGACTAAAACACCAAAAGCAATGGCAACAAAAGTCAAAACTGACAAATGGGATCTATTTAAACTAAACAGTTTTTGCACAGCAAAAGAAACTATCATCAAAGTGAATAGGCAACCTACAGAACGGGAGAAAAATTTTGCAATCTACTCATCTGACAAAGGGCTAATATCCAGAATTTACAAGGAACTTACAGAAATTTACAAGAAAAAAACAACCCCATCAAAAAGTGGGCAAAGGATATGAACAGACACTTCTCTAAAGAAGATATTTATGCAGCCAACAAACATATAAATATGTAACTAACCTGCACATTGCGCACATGTACCATAAAACCTAAAGTATAATAATAAAAAAAAAAATTAAAAAAAAAACAAACTCATCATCACTGGTCATTTGAGAAATGCAAATCAAAACCACAATGAGATACCATCTCATGCCAGTTAAAATGGCAATCATGAAAAAGTCAGGAACCAACAGATGATGTGAAGAAAGAGGAATGCTTTTACACTTTTGGTGAGAGTGTAAATTAGTTCAACCATTGTGGAAGACAGTGTGGTGATTCCTCAAGGATCTAGAACCAGAAATACCATTTGACCCAGGAACCCCATTACAGGGTATACAACCAAAGGATTATAAATCATTCTACTATAAAGACATGTGCACACTTACGTTTATTGCAACACTGTTTACAATAGCAAAGACTTGGAACCAACTCAAATGCCCATCAATGATAGACTGGATAAAGAAAATATGGCACATATACACCATGGAATACTATGCAGCCATAAAAAAGAATGAGTTCATGTCCTTTACAGGGACATGGATGAAGCTGGAAACCATCATTCTCAGAAAACTAACAAAAGAACAAAAAACCAAACACCACATGTTCTCACTCATAAGTGGGAGTTAAATAATGAGAATACATGGACAGAGGGAGGGGAACATCACACACCAGAGCCTGTCAGGGGGTGGGGAGTAAGGTGAGGGATAGCATTAGGAGAAATACCTGATGTACGTGACGGGTTGTTGGGTGCAGCAAACCACCATGGCACGTGTATAAACCTGTAACAAACCTGCACATTTTGCATATGTATCCCAGAACTTACAGTATAATTTTAAAAATATGAAAAAGAAAAAACAAAAAAAAAGAGAATGACTAACATTTGTTCAGTGCTTGTGAGTATCAGGTATTCTTTGGCTAAGTGCTTTCTTGTATTGTCACAATTAATCTGTCCAACAACCTTATGCTGTAGGCCTATTATTATGCCTATTTGTTCAGATAAGAACACAGATATTTATAAAGATTAAGAAGCTTCCTGTAATCTAGTAACTGAAGTTGGCACACTTTGACCCAGGCAGTCTAGTGACTCTGGAACCTTTATGGCTTAGCATTGCAGAAGAAATTGAACAGGGTATCAAAGAGCAACCCCCAAAAGAGATAGTGGGACAACATGATATCCCCAGTGAGCTCCCTCAAACTCTTGAGCAACTGATAATTCCTATGTAATTTAAATTATTTCAGGGGGAAAAAAAAGAGAAAAAGAAGAAAGTGTTCCATTTTATTTTAAGAAGCTTAAGCCATCTAAAATTAAAACTTGACAAAGATAACTGCAAACTTATCTCACAAATATAGACGCAAAAATCTTCATTATATCAAATCTAGAAATATATTAAAATAATAACATGTCCTGAACATGCCAGTTTATAATAGGAATGTATAGATGGTTTATAGTGAGAATTAAATTCTGCACATAATTCATTATATTAACAGATCAAGGGAAGAAAATGATTCTTCTCAATAAATGCTAATTTAATCTGCTTTCTGATTTTTAAAAAACTTTAGAAAAATAGGAATAGACCAATAATTCTTTAACATGTTAGATATCTTTTTTTAACCAACACTCAGCATAATGTTTACCATTAAAATACTGGAACAGTATTTCCCAAACTATATTTTGTTGACGATAAGCTGCAAAAGGTAGAAATTCTTGTTCTATCTCTTGAAGGAATGTATTTCCATAAATACAAAAAAAAACTACATATTGTATTCCCATCTTAGAAATTCAAAATATACCTCACTGGATTAAGTCTGGAAGAATAGCAAAAATAGCAAGTAAATTCTGAAAAAGAAGACAAGAAAAACATATTATAAATCCACAGTGTTAAAATACTGTGGTTATAGTAACTGAAGGAATAGACATAATAAAACATTCCAAAAAAAGTAAATATAAGATTTTAAAATACAATAAATAGCCCATTTCAAAACAAGGAACAGAATTCAGATTATTCCATAAAAGATAATAAGACAGCTAGAAAAAAAAATAATACATATATAGATATATCAGACCTCAAGTTCATATTTTACTAAAAAGGTAAAGTTTTCATGGCCCAAAGAGTTCTATATCAAAAATGAAATTATAAAGATGGTTTAAAAAACATAGATGGACTTCAGGTATAAACATGGCTATCGAAGTCTATATATCGCTCTCCTCCTAGAAGTCATACAAGCAACAAAAAGCATTACCAAAAAATGCAGAAGCTTCATTCTCAGTGAAACTTGGAAAAAAGGATAATTGAAAGACTTTAAATCAGACGTAAAAACTGACAAATGCAGCTGAAATAGAATAGAAACCACATAGAAGGAAATAAAAAGAAAAGTGCAAAGAGTAAAGAAAAGACATAATGCTATCAGGACTCAAAAAAGGCTGCACAAATCCATCTCCTTAAGCAAGAGCCACACTTTAGTATAATAGGTATGTCCCTTGACTACAACAGTGGTTGTGACATATAGGAGATGAGCAGAGCCAGTGGCAAAAAAAAAAACCTCTTTGATCAGATTTGGTTGAAAGAAGCAGAGAAAGGTCTACATAAAGAAACTGTTTTAAGCCCTATTCAATGGAAGCAGTCTGTCTCTGAAACCATTCCCAAAAAGGCACCTCCAAGTTGGTGGAGGAAAATACGATCATTCAACAATGACCAATAAAATGAATTAGCACAGCATTGATATAAGGAAGATCTAGTGAATAATGGGTAAAAGAGCAACAAAATTTATCATTAGGTAAGAACACTTACCAGAAAAATGTTGCCACAGAGCAGATAAAAATTTTAACTAAATATTTTATCATGAATTTTAATTGATTAAATGAGGCCATTATCTTTGTAAAGGAAGAATAGAAATACAGGAACCTAGAAAAGATGTGATTATTCAACAAAAGAGATAAAACATGAGTTAACGATATATACTCCAAGAAAGAATAAATGAATAAATAGTGGGAGAAGCAAAAATGAGTCTAGATATTCTGGAACACACTAAGAAACCTAGAGAATATTAAGGACAACCATGAACATCATAAAACAAAATTCAAGAAAGCATTTCTATTAAAGAAAAAATGTAGATCTAGAACACAGGTAAAGGAGGTGCAATGTATATATAATTGGAGCCCCTGAAGAACCCCAAACAATGCAATGAAGCAAATATTTAATGATATTATTCATGAACCTTCAATGCAATAAAAAAGAATATAATCTGCATAATTGAAAGCATGCACTGTGGACCAGGATTTTTAAAAAAAGACCTAGAACAGTTAACATGAAGACTCAATCATGGTAGACTTTCCAGACTTTTTTTTTTTTTTTTTTTTTTTGAGACAGAGTCTCGCTTTGTCGCCCAGGCTGGAATGCAGTGGTGCAATCTCAGCTCACTGCAAGCTCCACCTCCTGGGTTCACACCATTCTCCTGCCTCAGCCTCCCGAGTAGCTGGGACTACAGGCACCCGCCTCCACGCCTGGCTAATTTTTTGTATTTTTAATAGAGACGGGGTTTCACCATATTAGCCAGGATGTTCTCGATCTCCTGACCTCGTGATCTGCCCACTCGGCCTCCCAAAGTGCTGGGATTACTGGCATGAGCCACCACGCCTGGCCTCCAGACTTTAAAGAAAAATATTCTGAACATAGAAATCGATCTGGCTCCAGATTCATCCACTGTTAAACACCAAAAGACAGTGACACAGCATCTAGAAGATTCTCCTGGAAAAGTATGATCTGTCCTTCCAGTGTAAAGGCTCTGGTTATTTTTAATTGCAAGAAACTAGGGAATATTGGTATCATGAGTGCTTCTTAAGAAGCCACTAGAGGATAAACTTTAGCCAACCAGAAGATAATTAGGAAAACCACAAGCAGAAAATGCAGTGGTGAGTGCTGGATGGGTTTAATTGTGAAGTATGAGCAAAACAAATGTGTGGACTCTATCACACAGTAGAAGTAAATGTTATATGCCATGACATTGTAAAAATGATATGAAAATAAAACTTAGGACAGGAAGGGAATGAGAAGGTGAAGGGCAGAGTAAGTTTTCCAGTTACCTCACTTCTAAGACAACAGGCGTCATTCACAGCTGACAAATCAAGTGGTAGAGGTATAAACACATCTCCCTTTGGAAGATCAACTCTAAGACCAACTGGCATTATTGACCAAAACTGGGTGGAGAGCCAGGGCAGAAAGGAGCAAACGCATTAACTTCATCATTGTTTTATTAAGAGGAACAAATACATGTTGTGTCAAAAACAGGGGATCAAGGGTATGTTTTTTTCTAGATGGGGTCTCACTCTGTCACCCAGGTTAGAGTGCAGTGGCATGATCTCCGCTCACTGCAACCTTTGCCTCCCAGGCTCAAGGGATCCTCCCACCTCAGCCTCTTGAGAAGCTAGGACCACAGGTGCAGGCCACCAAACCCAGCTAATTTGTTGTGTTTTTCGTAGAGACAGGATTTCGCCATGTTACCCAGGCTGGTCTCAAACTTCTGAGCTCAGGTGATTCACCCCTCTTGGCCTCTTAAAGTGGATATTTATTTATTTATTTAGAGATAGAGTCTCGCTCTGTCGCCCAGGCTGGAGTGCAATGGCACAATCTTGGCTCACTGCAACCTCCGCCTTCTGGGTTTAAGCGATTCTCCTACCTCAGCCTCCCGAGTAGCTGGGACTACGGGCACGCACCACCTCACCCGGCTAATTTTTGTATTTTTAGTAGAGACAGGGTTTCACCATGTTAGCCAGGCTAGTCTCGAACTCCTGACCTCGGGTGATCCACCCTCCTTGGCCTCCCAAAGTGCTGAGATTACAGGTGTGAGCCACCGTGCCCGGCCAGCGTATTTATTTTAAGTGAAATTATAAAAGTAACCATTACCATAAAAACACAAACCTTTCTAAACTTCAGAAAAAGTTTCAAAGGAAACAGACCACCTGGTGCCTGACTTTATTTGAAGACATACAAATTAAAAAATATCAAGTAAAAGAATATGGAAAAAGTAAGATCAAAAGCATCTACCACTAGTGAAGGTCAATGAGCTTCTTCAACTCCTTTCAACTCATCTTCGATGAATGAAAAGATGGAAGAAAGGGAAGAAAGAAGGGCCAGTGGGAGGGAGGAGAGGGGAGACTGGATGACAAAGCAAAACCCAACTCCAGGCTGTGCATGGCAGCCATTCCAAAAACAGAATAATTCACAAGGATTGTAAAAGATTTCAAAACTCAAATACAAAGAAAAAAGAGCAGAGGTTGTGATAGTAACGTCACTCAAGACAGACTGCAGATGACAAAGCATTGAAAAAAAAACAAAAATGCCCCTTTAGTAGCTTAAATGGTGCAATTTCACAACAAATATATAAAGCTCTTAATATCTGTGGACCTCCCTCTGTCCTTGATATGTAAAATGGACAAAAAATAAATTGCAGAGTGCCTAAATGGCATAATTAATAAAGGAAGTCTGGTTTATAGATACAGAAATACATACATGCATACATTCACACGCACACCCTGAAAATTAAAAAAAAAAACGCCTTAAGCTCAAGTGCCAATGAAAGTGGATGAAAATTGGACATGGTTAGGCCTGTCAGGCCCGTGAGCCCAAGCTAAGCCATCACATCCCCTGTGACCTGCATGAATACATCCAGATGGCCTGAAGCAAGTGAAGAATCACAAAAGAAGTGAAAATGGCCGGTTCCTGCCTTCACTGATGACATACCACCATTGTGATTTGTTTCTGCCCCACGTTAACTGAGCGATTAACCTCGTGAAATTCCTTCTCCTGGCTCAGAAGCTCCCCCACTGAGCATCTTGTGACCCTCGCCCCTGCCCACCAGAGAACAACCCCCTTTGACTGTAATGTTCCACTACCCACCCAAATCCTATAAAACTGCCCCACCCCATCTCCCTTTGCTGACTCTCTTTTTGGACTCAGCCCACCTGCACCCAGGTGAAATAAACAGCCTTGTTGCTCACACAAAGCCTGTTTGGTGGTCTCTTCACACGGATGCGTGTGACAAGGCCAAAAACAAAACCTCCAGAAAATAAAAACAGGGAAGAAAATTTTCTATGGTCACGATGCTACAAAACTAGAAACTGAAAATCAAATTGAAATACCAAAAGGCCCTTCCACCTGGGAGGGAAAAACACAGACTTTTAAACAATCCTGACTCAAAGAGACTAAACAGAACTGCAGAATGCCCAGAAAACAAGAATGAAGTGGTCACATGTAAGAATCTAGAGGAAAAAGCTAAGCAATGCTCAGCATAAAACACTTAAATTCTATTGATTAAGAAGAGAAGAAAAACAAAGAATGAATTCAAACAAATGAATTAAGCATCCAACTCAAAAAGGTTAGGAAGAGAAGAGCAGAGCAAACAAAAGAAAAGCTAAATGGAGAATTATTTTAAAAGCAGAGTAAGTTAGAAGTCAGAAAAACAGTGGAAATAAACCTGAAAGTTGGTTTCTTTTGGTTGAATAACTTTTTATAGTAGTGTCTGGATTTAAATACCTGCACAATGTCAAGCGGTCATGCAGTAGGGAGAAGGAGAATTCTGAATAGAGGGAATTGACTATTTTAGGCGGAAGTTCCCGGGGCCGAACCAGCGGGGGCCAGGAGGACAAAGAGAGGACTGAATTGCTTTGTATAATAAAGTGAGAGGGCTCTGTGGGGAGCCTGAGACTGAGGGGTAAGGGTTCTAAAGAGGAAAGAAAGCAGGAAATATGAGAAGTGGAGAGAGAGAGAGAGAGAGCAGCGTAAAGGGAGGTTGAGGAAGATGAAGTGCCTGGGCGGGATCCAGTCTCTCCTGCACTTTGCGTCCACTCTGTAGTTTACATGTCTGTTACACTTGGAGTGCGTCCTTCAGTAACTCCCTATCACAGGAAACTCAACCGTGTTCTTGCATGTGTGAAAATGTCTTTAAGTGCCCTGCAAACTTGATGATATTTTAGGCAAAGAATTCTAGTGTGATTCTATTTTTTTTTTTTTTTTTTGAGACAGAGTCTCACACTGTTGCCCCAGGCTGGAGTGCAATGGTGCAATCTTGGCTCACTGCAACCTCCGCCTCCTGGGCTCAAGCGATTCTCCTGCCCCAGCCTCCCAAGTAGCTGGGATCACAGGCGCCCGCCACCATGCCCGGCTAATTTTTTGTATTTTTAGTAGAGACAGGGTTTCACTATGTTAGCCAGGCTGGTCTCAAACTCCTGACCATCTGCCTCGGCCTCCCAAAGTGTTGGGATTATAGGCGTGAGCCACCACACCCGGCCTCTAGTGTAATTCTAGTGTGAAATCATTTTCCCTCAGGATTTTCAAGGTATGACTCCGTTTGTCTTCATATCCCGCACTGAGTGGTTAAAAAGAAAACAGCTATCAATATGCACTAAAATGGATAGCTCTCCAAGGCACAACGTTGAATGAAAACTACAAGTCTTCAAGTAAATTATAAAGAGTGATAATTTTATATCAAAGGAATCTGGAGGGGGACTCACCAGTCCTTCACTGGGGGGAGGGGAAGAGGCGCTGGAATTGGGGGGCCTGGTCAAGGTAGGCAACAGACCTATGGATTGATTATCTATGTACTTATCAATGAAAATTCCACCCACCAGATGCTCAATAAGTACACAATTCTGTGTTCTTATAGCTTACCATTTTTACCACGTTTATATTTGACTTTTAAATACAACTGGAATTTACTTAGTTATATAGTGTTTAGTTATATAGGATGGCTTACAAGAATATTTTTTCCTATTTCCTTTTTTCCTATTCCCTATTTCCTTTCCTATTTCCCTTACCATTTGTTCCTACACCATTTATTGAATATTCCTTCCCTTCCCTACTGATTTAAAGTGTCTCCTTGAGGCATGTATCAATTTGAAAAATATGTAGTGCAGAACCCAGGTGTCCTAATTCCCAGCCTGGTGATCATTTCACTCCATCACTGAGTAGTTTTTTTAATTATTTTTCTTTTAGACGTTGTCTTTTTCTTAATTTTTAAAACATTTCAGATTTCTAACATTCTGTTTTGTTCTTGGATCTGACTCTAGTTGGATTTTTACCACCTGCTTTTGGTCTATTTTTCTAGGGTTTCAGTAAGGGGTGGGAGGAACACTTGGGTTTGTTCATTCATTCATTCAGCAAGCATGGCTTTAGTACCAGCTATGTTCCATGTACTGTTCCCAGCACTGGGGACATTAGGACATGAGGGCAAGGGGTTGCCTCTTATGTTTTCCTTTTGCCTTTTATTTCAAGCTATTTCCCCAAGTTTTTTCAGTTTCATTATTCACTTCATCTGTCCTATGGCCACAGTTCCACGGACTGGTAGCAAGTGACTACCTGGTCTTTGGGATCATCCATAGATTTGACAACTATTGACTTTCTTTGGCCACCCCACATCCCTAACAAGCTAGTTTTCCCAGGACTTATGAAGACCAAACCTACCCTGCTCCTGTGACAGGAATGCGTTTCACTTTGTAGAAGTGGGGGTTCAAGATGCTGGCATCTGACTATGAATGCTTTTCCACCCCTACTTCTGCTAAAAAACAAAAGGACTAGATCATAATATCTGCTGTGCACTTTCCAGAGGGAAAAAAAGTGTTCTTTGTAGCATAGAGAACCGCCCAGGAGGCATTGTGAGACATTTTCCAGTCAGTTCTGATTTATTATACAAACTCCAGGCCTCCAAGAGCACCAGGTTTCATGGAACTCTCTGCGGTATTTTGAATCTATAAGCCAATGAATAGATATTATATCTAAACCACAGGAATCATCTACTCATCTGTGGTAAGTGTTGCGATGTCCTTCATTTAATAAACCACTTAGAGACACTGTGTGACTGAAGTGAGGAGGACTCTGTATTGGAGTTTAACTTGCTCAGGTGAACTAAACTCAGTGGAAATTAAAGAGAGATTGTATTTTGTGTTTGGATCCATGACAAATCTAAAAAAACTAAAATAAAAGTAGTATATAGTCATGATACTTCTGTGAGCAGCAGGTGATCATCTTTACTACTTTGACTGCATGCATTACTGTCATAGGAATAATGTTTGATACTAAGCTGCGGATACTCTGCATAAAAAGAGTGATTTTGAACCTGAAACAGCCCTCAAGAAGACAGTTTCCCAAGTGGGATGCCATAGCACAGTGGAGTTTGTCAAACGAGTTAACCCCCTCCACCCTCAACACCAGAGCCAAGACCTCTCACCTATCACCATGGACACCCTCCTCTCAGTACAAATGCTGCCATTTCCTGACAATGCCATGATGCAGAAAAAAAAAAGAAAAAAAACCATAAAGCACTGCTACAGTACAACTTAAGCCAAGGACATTATGGTGTCAATTTTATAGAAAAATTGTTTAGCAAATTGTCAAAGTTGTGGACATTCCCAACATGCAATTGATTTTCCTATTTTCCTTGTAGTAGGTATGCTGAGAAGAAAACTCTCCAGAAAGGAAATGCTTGCTTAAAAGTGAGCACCTGGTACACCGTTAGTGGGACCGTAAAATAGCACAGCTGCTGTGGAAAAAGTTTGGCAGTTCCTCAAGAAGTGAAATATAAAATTACCATATGACCCATCAATTCCACTCCTAAGTATATACCCCAAAAAGTGAAAACTAGCACTCAGATATATATATACGTGTGTGTATATATATACACACACGTATATATATACACACGTGTATATGTATGTATGTATATATATGTATGTGTATATATATGTATGTATATATGTATGTGTATATATATGTATGTATATATATGTATGTGTATATATATATGTATGTATATATATATGCATATTCAAAGCAATGCAATTCACAATAGCCAAAAGGTGGAAACAGCCCAAATGTCCACCAGAAGATTAACAGATAAGCAAATTGTGGTATATTCATACAGTGGGATACTATTCAGCCATAAAAAAGGAATAAAGTTTGGATGTATTCTACAAGGTGGCTGAACCTCAAAAATGTTATGCTAAGTGAAAGAAACATAATACAAAATGTCACATACTGTAGAATTCCATTTATATGAATGTCTGGAATACAGAAATGCATAGAGAAAAAATGCAGATTGGTGGTTGCCAGGGCCTGGAGGAAGCAGGCGAAGCAACTGCTTCAGGGGTACAGGCCTCCCTTTTTGGGTGATGAGAATGTTTGGGAACTAGGTAGAAATGGTGATTACACAACGTTGCAAATGTACTCATTGCAAGTGAAACTGTTCACTTTAAAATGGCTAAATTTTTATTACGTGATTAAACATTAAACAATTTTTAAAACAGACGAGAAAAGAACTGTAAGCAAAAACATAAAGTAAAACACCTAGGCCACCAGACCCTGAGCATAACATCAATTAAATGATAAGAACCTACAGTCTGCTCTTTCACAATTCAGTGCCTTCTCTTTTTTGCAGAAGCTTTGCAGAGTTTGATTTCTGCAAAATACCACACCTTACGTGCATGCCACAATGCTGTACTCCTCATTGCTTCTGAGTCACTGATAGATGAGGAAATCTGTCCTCAAAGAGAGAGCTGGAAAGGAGAGGCAGAGGGGAAAAATAAACCTTACATCCTTATGCCTGCATAGAGGACATCGTGCTCATGTTTAACAACAACAACAAAAAAAACAGACAGCAATACCTATTTGCTGTCAAACACTCAGAGGAAGTCCAGTGGAAAGCAAAGAGTATGAAGAGAAGTTCTGCAGCATGAAGATAATTCCAGGCTGGTGTGATCACGGGAGCATTGTCATTTCTGGAGACTTGACATTTCCAACCGGCAATCGTTTAAATTCATGTACATGCCATTTGCAACTGAACATGCTAGTGGGTAATTTATTATTTTGAGATAGAAAACAAAGGCACACAGAGGTACTCATGACTTGCTGAAACAAGAGACCAAGAATTAGAACCCAGTGCCCCGACTGATGAATTATGGGCCGTGTTTGCCTCTAGCGGGGGCTGTCTTGTTGGTGATGTTTTCTGGAGCTGGTGGAGCTTGGCCTCAGCACTGAACCTGAGTGAAGAAGCTGTCCAAATGGGTTTCTCCTTTCCCTACCTGCAGGCTTACCCTTCATCTGACCCATCCCGTAAACTGATACTAAGACAGCAATTCTTAAATACCTCTTCCAATGTGTCAGGTACCTACCAGGACTTCCCAGATCCTACCCCACTCTGTCACTGCTTCCTCTGTCCCAGCTCCTTATAGCCAATGTCACTTCCCCTACCCCAGTCATCTACCCTGTTTGCTCAGTCCATGGGGAGTGGCCACCCACACCTCATCCTAGACTGGCTCTGCACCCTTCCCACATCTCTGCCCTTCCAAACCCTCCTCCTCCCCACGGCACAAAACACAGGGCTAAGAACTCCAGCAAATACTTGAGAGAGCTGCTTGTCTCAGGATTGAGGAACCATTGGCATCTCAGCTTCTGCGAGCCCACACCTCCTTTGAAATAAGCCTGAGAGCTCAGAGCTTCAAATCCAAAACCAACCTGTTTTCAGCCACACTGCTCACCACCTTGGGAGTGCAAAATGAGACCTCCCAGGCCACCTGAGAAGAACAAGAAGCTTCTCCTCTTGTTAGCTTCCCCCACATAGCGACCCCTCTTTTAAGAGGGTGAATTAGTTTCCAGGACTGCTGTAACAAATGACCACAAACTGAGTGGCTTAAAACAACGGAAGTGTTCCCTCTCACAGTTCTGAGGACCAGAAGTCCAAACTGAAGGTGTCCGCAGGGCCGTGCTCCCTCTGAAGGCCCTAGCGAGACCACTTGCCTGACTCCCCGTGACCTCCGGTGGGTGCCTGCAGCCCAAGCATTCCGCATCTGATAGCTGCAGCTCTCCACTCTCCAGGTCCATCGTCACGCAGCTTTCTTTCCCCCATCGCTGTGTCTCTGTTCTCTCTTCTTAGGAGAACACCAGCCACCGGGTCAGGGCCCACCCTCACCCAGTATGCCCTCATCTTAACTGTTAGGTTGGTGCCAAAGTAATGGCAGTTTTTGCCATTATTTTCAATGGCAAAAGCCGCGATTACTTTTGCACCAACCTAATACTTCTATGTGCATGACTTTATTTCCAAATGAGGTCACCTTCAGAGGCTCCAAATGGACCTGGATTCTAGGGGACACTATCCAACCCAATACCAGAGGGAAGGTGGGGAGTGGGAAAGATTTGGAATTAGCATTGTGAGAAGGATCATTCCAGTTTCTATTACTCCATCTCCTCAGCTCCCCTGAAGGACTCAAGTGCCAGCTCGGCCAGCTCGGCCTTTGCCATCTTGTCGCTCCCTCTCTAGGCCGTCCCCAGTCCCAGAAGGGCTGGCTGTCTACAGGCACCAGCTGTCTTTCCATCCTGAAGGAATTCCTCAGCCCCGGCCTGCCTCACCTGAGTGTAAAGTTTGCAGAGACAGATATTAAATCAGATTTTCACCTGGTTCATTGCATTCTGATGATTTTGAACTACTGGGATTTTCAATCTGAAAGAAAACATTTTGATACGGCAGTGCCCACAGGACAGCTCTAGGATGAGCTGTTAAAGGACATTTAGTGCATCCTGGGAAGCAGCAGAGTGTGAGGCTATGTACAGACGCGCCAGTTAAAACCCACCAGTCGACTCGCTAGACGGCCCAAAGGGAGATGTAGTTATGTGGAAGAGCTTTAATCAGAATTTAGGCATAAAATGAGAAGCTCCAAAGGAAAGCACGTCTTTCAGTCTCTGCACAGTATCCCACGGATTCAGCCCAGCTCCTTTTAATGTAAAGTTTACCAAGTCAAGAAGGAACAGGTAGCCCAGAGACACTGGGTACAAATCATGGCTTTGCCAACCTTGTTCCTGGCATGAGCTTTGACTGGGCTGGACCATGCTGTTTCAGAGAACTCAGCTCTTTCTTTTTATTTATTTTTCTTAATAGGAAGGGCTACTTGCATCCTTCAGACTACGAACTGTTCTGGAGCTCAGACTCGCCATTGCCAATGTGACGCATGTGTATGCTCCTCTCTTCCCGAGTCTGCAGTCAGCGTTGTGTCAGAAGAGTCCTGGGTCTGACTTCCTTTTTGTCTCTTAGAGCCCTTGGCAGAGTTCCTCACACAGTGCCTTGCTCTCCCGGGGGTTCAGAAAGTTGAGTGCAATGAGCAGAAGCAATGTGATGTGTTCACGGGATTGGATTTGTATACATAAGACAATATTCAGCACTCACTACATTCACATATAGTAACGAATAATGCCTACTGGGCAGCAGAAGGGGATGCTGGGGAAAAGGGAGCATGTCCTCTGAGACCCAGGCTTCGTCTGCTGACATTGGCAAACCAGCTGTGCCGTGCAGCCTTCAGCTGTTTTTTAGCCTCCAGGACGTCTCTACCAGAGGTTCCGAGGGGCGTCTCTCGTGATGTGTCTCTAGTGACAGGTTCTAGACATAAGAGAGAAAGCATGATGGAATTTTCTTACTAGGCCATTTTGCATTTTGCATTTTGCATTTTGCAGATGTGGATGCCTGGTAAGAGCCAGAAGAAAAAGCCCCAGGCCAGGTTGTCACTGTGAGCCAAGCTGGTTGGAAAGGGAGCTAAAATATGAAGCCACATGAGACGGGAGCTCAGAGGGCCCAAAGCAGAAGCGAGGTGAGTCTGGCCCCTACTGTGCCCACACGTCCCCCGCCCCCACTTCCTCCACTCACATGCCAAGGTCCTAACCCCAGTATCTCGAAAGGGACCTTATTTGGAGATAAGCTCTTCACAGAGGTCATGAAGTTAAGGTGAGGCCATTAGGGTGGCCCTCATCCAAGATATCCTGTGTCTTTATAAAAGGGGGAGATTTGGACACTGAGACAGGCACAAATAGAGAGAACCATGTGACGATTCAGGGGGAAAATCGTCATCAACACGCTAAGGGCAGAGGCCTGGAACAGAGCCTTCCCTCACAGACCCAGAGGGAAGCAACCCTGCCAGCATCTCAATCTCAGACTTTCAGTTTCCAGAACTGTGAGACGATACACTTCTGTTTAATCCACACTCACAGTTAAGCCATAACCTTGTTACAGCAACTGCCGCAAACGAATATGCCTGCAGTGACCGGTCCTGTATTCCTGCCCTGCTTTGCAGGCACATGGGGGCATTGAAAATGGAATCCATGCTCAAACCAGCCTCAACCAGTCCCCTTTGGTCAGGTCGTGGTGCTGTCAGCTTTCATCAGTGACACTCATTTCCATGACATTCTAGCTTAACAGATATGGTGCACCAGAAAGCTGCCTAGCAATTTCACAATATCAACTAAATTATTTTAACACAGCCATCTTTTGATTCAGCAATCGCGTGTCCAAGGATGCAGAGAATTTCCCCCAAGAAATACAGACAAGTCCTCAGAGATGCATATAAGGATGTTTGCAACAGCATTTTTCTGTTCCTCATTGATTGTTTTCACATTTTGTTTGAAAATAATTCAAATTTACAAAAAGTTGCAAGAATAAAAATAGTAAATGCTTGTATGCCATTCACCCAGAGTTTCTCATTGTCCACAGTTTGCTTCATTTATCACCTTCATTTATCACCCTCTCTCTCTCACCCTCTCTCAACCATTAGAACAAAGATTGCTTACCTTTCAGCCCTTTAATTCTAACTATTTCAGTGTGTGTTTCCTAAGAATAAGGATATCACCTTACAGCACCACAATACAGTCAACCAACTTCAGTAAATTTCTCAGTAAGTCAGGACATCCCCTCATCGAAACAGTGTTTTTATTCAGTCTGCCTTCCATAATCCAATTGTATCAACTGACACAAAAACGTCCTTTTTTTTCTCCACCACAAAATCCAGTCCAGGCTCAGGCATTTCATTTAGATGTCATGATTCTTTCGTTTCCTTTAGTCTACAACATTTCCACAGCCTTTCCTTGTCTTTTATGACATTGACACTATTGAAGAACACAATTTATTTTTAATAGACTAGTCCTGATTTGAGGTTTGTTCCATGTCTGCTCGTGGCTGGGTTCGGGTTACTCCAGTTCAAGGTGGAAAACCCCACAAATGATACTCTGTCCTTCCCAGGGTGTCCCATCTGGAGGTCCAGGATAGCCACCTACTCCTCACTGGTGATGTCAGTTTTTATCACTCAGTCAAGTATTGTCCAATTGCTCCATTGTGTAATTGCTATTTTTCCCCTTGTAAATAACACACGGTCTGTAGGGAGACACTATAAGCCCTGCAAATATCTTGCTCCTCTTCAAAGTTTCCCCTAGGTTTAGCACACATGGATGATTTTGGCTGAGCCAATCTTGATTCTAAAGCCTATGAAACGATAATTTTCCAGCTCCAGCACGCCCTCTAGAGTGATCGCCTCACTCAGCCTCCTACTACAAACCTCACTACTCACACATGTGCCAGAGGACAGAGACACACCCTGCATGGCTTCCTGAGCCCGGCCTGGTAAGGAATTTTCCAGAGCTTTCGCAGTCACAACATCTCCCCTACAACGAGAGACAAGTTCCTGCCCTTGCATTAGTTGCCACGAAGAAAACGACACAGTCTTTGCAGGCTGCTCTGAATTTTAGAGGCAAGACGAACCACATTTGAGAATGCTGCTTTAACCGTATAACCCAAAAGGTAACCCTGTCAACCCAGAATGTCTTTTCCCTGCCCCCAGCACTTCTAGCAGACTCACCATTAGTGGAGTTACAGAATGCCTCCATGCCTGCACCAGCACCCTGGTATCCTGTGTAATACCATCTCCAACCAGGGGAACATTTTACAATAAAGGAAATGATTCCATGGGCTCAGGCCTACAGAATTCCCTGGGCTTGCTACATGCCTAATACCAGAAGCCACTGCCCAGACAGAATAATGAATGGTCTGCTGAAAGCCTGGTTATAGTACCAGCTGGAAGAAAACATTCACTCATTCTATGAAGTAACAGGGAAAATGCCTGCCTTAAAGTTTAGGGATTAAACCAATGGTCAACCTATGGTGTCATCATCCCTCATAGCCCAGAGCACAGGCCAGGGAAATAAGGGGTGGAGTTGGAAGCGCCCCCTCACTATTACGTGTAGTAACGCACTGGAAAAATTTGCTTCCCATGCCTAGAACGTTGGCTTTGGTGGGTGTGGAGGTTGCCTTAGTCCATTCACACTGCTGAAACAAAATAGCATAAACGGATAGCTTACAAATGACAGAAATTCATTTCCCGATAGTTCTGGCAGCTGGGAAGTCCAAGATCACAGCAGATTCCGTGTCTGGTGAGGGCCCATGTTCTGGTTCATAGATAGCACACCTTCTCGCTGTGTCTGCACATGGTGGAAGGGGTGGGGAGCCCCTAGGGCCTCTTTTATAAGGACACCAACCCCATCACGAGAGCTCTGCCCTCATGACTTCCCAAATGCTGCACCTCCTAATACCATGGCCTTGGGGGTTAGGATTTCAACATACAAATGGGAAAGAGAGAACATAGACGTTCAGACAACAGCAGAGGCCCATGTCCAAAGCAGGGAAACAGGCATGGTTCTAAGTAACTGGAAGTCAAGATCCCCCTGTGAGGCTGTTTCGGCTTCCTTGTGCCAATAAACCAAGGAACAGAGTGGGGAGTCCAGCGGAAATTTGGGGGAAGGTACCAAGAAGGACTATGTTTGAAACCTAGAGAATCCATGGGGTTCCTGCTTTGTTCTCCCTTGCCTCATGTTCCTGGTCAACAGAAAACTGCAGAAAGGTCACCACAATCTCATGTCCTGCAGGAATGCAGCCGTGGGTCACCTCACCAGGTAAAGAATCCATCCAGCATAGGGCTGGCAAAAGGCAAGGGAACTAGGGAAAGGAACGGCTGGTGGAAAGGAGCGCTGGGCCTCTCCGGGCCTCCTGGCCGGCTGTCAATCAGGATCGTAGCAGCTGGGTGTATGTACCCACTTGATTATCACCGCCTCGGTCCTGTTTCCTTATGTGAAGGGCACAGGCTTGGCTGACCCTTCAGGTTTCAAGTGGAAATACAGGTAAATTAACATCACTTTGCAATAAGAGTAGTTGATGGCACTTCATGCATTCCCTGTGCTGGGGACATGAGCTTTTTATCCAAAAGAACAGAATAGATGCTGGGGTCAAAGGGGTGGGCTGGGCCAGATGCCTTCTGTTTGCTCTTCCAGGTTTGTCTCCTCCTGCTGCACCTTGGCCTCAGCCCCAGGAGGCTGGATTGCTCACACTCTATGACAGGCCCCCAGAAACTCTGTCCTCTAGTTGGGTTTGCTCAGTGGGAGCCCCAGCAGTAGAGGAAAGAGAGTGAAGTCAGGGTATTTCTTCTCTGGTTCCTCCCTGAGGTCACCTCGGGCTGGCATGTCACTGTTCCTCCGTAGGTGGCTTGCTCCAACCACTCTTTCTTCCGGGCTTCAGTGACCTCTCCTATCCTTCAGCCCAGGCAGGAATGGCTTCACTGTCACAACCCTAGTTCCTGCACTGGGCTATGGTTTCCTTATACCTGCCACATCTTTGTGATTATTTTCTTTATAAATAAAACCTCCTTGATTTATCCTAAGAGAGCACACCATCTGTTATCCCTTGGCCCCCTAACCAATACACAGAGTTTCAATAGTGTGCCCAGGGTCCTGCAACTGTGAAGTAGGGACAGCAGTGACTGGAGACCAGGCTCCCGGCCCTGATGCTCGTTCCTGCCCCAGCCCCTCAGCCCACCCAGGAGGATCTTGCACCTTAAAGGACAATCTACCTGTGTTCACAGCTGCCAGCTCCCAGTACCCACATCCTGTGCATGGGGCAGGCAGAAGGGCTACACACAGAAGGCCCCACACAACCCCTCCACCCACAGGTAGGGGACAGTTGATAAATGCCCAGTGTCCACTCCCTCAGGCGGGACAATACACAGTCCCTCAGAGAGCTGCAGCAGGATCCAGCTCCAGCTGCCCATGAGGGTGACCAGCTCACCAGCAGGCCCTCCACTGGTCACCCCCATTTCCCAACTCTTTTCCTCCCCTCTTGGTGTCTCCTGGGAGCACCTTCCCATACACTACTCACACCCAAACCTTTGTTTCAGCAATTAAAGACACCCAAACTGACATAGCACCCAGCCCGCACTCCCTGCCTCTGTGCAAGCTGCCTGCCTGAGCTACTGAGCGCTCAAAGGCAAGGGTGTAGCCTTCAGAGATGGAGAGGAAATCATTTTCACATTGGAATGGCAGAGCCAGCCAAACGATCAACGAAGGGAAACAGCAAAATGGTACATCTTCTGAGACACACAGAATGTGGTTGACAGGGCTGGGTGTGGTGACTCTCACCTGTAATCCCAGAGCTATGGGATGCCGAGTCTGGCGGATCACTTGAGGTCAAGAGTTCAAGACCAGCCTGGCCAATATGGTGAAACCCTGTCTCTAATTTAAAAAAATTTTTTTTAAAACCCAAAACTTAGCCCAGCATGGCGGCACATGCCTGTAATCCCAGATGCTTGGGAAGCTGAGGCAGGAGAATTGCCTGAACCTTAGAGGTGGAAGTTGCAGTGAGCTGGGATTGTGCCACTGCACTCCTGCCTGGGCAACAGAGAGAGACTCCATCTCAAAAAAAAAAAAAAGGGGATGTAGTTTACAGGATAGCAGCTCCCAAAGGCATCTATGCTCGGGACCTGTGAATATGCACTTTATGTGGCCAAAGGGGCTTTGCTGCTTTGGTTAGGGTTACAGGAACCCTTAAAAGCACAGGACTTCCATGCGCTGGAGGACAGAGAGGCTGGACGCGTAGAGAGGAACTCGACCACTGTTGCTGGCCTTGAAGACCAAAGAAGGGGGTCACGAGCAGGGAACGTGGGTGGCTTCCGAATGCTAAGAACAGCCCCCCCCACCCCAGCCAACAGCCAGCAGGGACACAGGGACATCAGTCCCACCCCTGCATGGAAAGAAATTCAGAACTTTAAGGTAAGAAACGGATATTGTTGTTCTCACTCTTAGGTGAGAGCTAAACAAAAGTACACATGGACATACAGAGTGGAATAATAGACACCAGAGACTCCAAAAGGTGGGAGGGGGCTGAAGGATGGAAAATGGTCTGTTGGGTACAATGTACACTATTCAGGTGATGGCTGCACTAAAAGCCCAGACTTCACAACTACACAATATATCCATGTAACAAAACTGCACTTCTACCCCCTAAATCTATTTTTTTAGAAATGAAAACAGTTTGTGATGCATCTTTAAAACGAATAAATAGATGTTGTTTTAAGCTCCTAAGTTTGTGGTAAACTGTTATGGTAAAAAGAAAACTAATACACAGAATGACAAAAATTTATTTCCACATACCACATCTTAGAAAACTGCCTGAGGATGCACTCTAGCAAAAAGAGGGAGTAAACAAAGGAAGGGTGTGGTGCAGGGGCTAGAAAATAGTGTCCTCCACTGAGGACAGTGGAGACCAAACACAGATCCCACAGGGGCAGGAGCTCTCCAGGGCAGATTGGGGAAGCGGGGCTGAGCCCACCAAGGGTGCAGGTAGCGATCGGCCCTCAGTCTCCTGCAGGGCCAGGCCAGTCTGTAAAGGGGAACACACAGAAGAGCAGCTGCCTTAGTCAGTGACCCCAAAATACTAAGGTGGGAAGAAATCCCCAGCTGCCTGCTGGTGATAGCGGGTGGCCAGTGGTGCCTCCATCATCACTCTCAGTGGAAGGACAGCGACTTGGCCCAGGCCTTAGTGGAAGACTTGTACCTCAACTGTTTTCATCTTTTCTTTGGGTCCAGATAATGAAACACCTGTGGCAAGAGAGAGAAGAGAAAGAGAAAGAGAGGGAGAGAGAAGATGTGTGTCTCTTGTGTTGATGAAACACAAGAATTAGATGTTTAAATATATTATTTAGAGTTACATAGCTAAAGAAAAGTGGAACTAAATAAGTGATGTCGTTATAGGAGGAGGAGAAGCAGGGGTGGGGTGAATCCTCATCTATTTCAGCAGGAAGCTAGTAGATAGTGTTTAAAGTTGATAAATCAAGAGAGAGCTGCATAAGTGCATTGTTTACAGACATGGAGGTAACCACCAGATTTAAAATGAGACAGTTAAAAGCAGTTTTGTTTAGAGAACTGAACTGAGGAGGAAGAATAGAGCAAAAGCCTGTTATTTTTCACTATATGCCCCTCTGTACTATTTGGTTTTCTAATCCCATGCATGAAATCCTTTTATACATATTGTTTTTACAAAAGAAAAAAAAAAGAGAGAGAAGAAGGGAGGGAGGGAGGGACCCCTGCCTGAACATGCATCACCAAAGCCAGAGTGAGCAAGAGGTTGCAACAAGCTACAACTGCTCAGGTTGTGCCCAGGGAGCCCCCAGCACTGCTGCCCTCCTGCTGGTGTGGGGCGCATTGCTCCAGAGATCAGGGTGGGGTCAGCTGGCAGCACAGGAGACAGGCTCAAAGATGGGGAACAGCCTGGGTCAGGAGAGTGTGATGGTGTTGAAGCTAGCCCCAGGGGGTCTATCAAGGCAGGTGTAGCAACTCTTCCAGTCCCTTCCAGGGTTTGGCCTGAGCCTGGACATCTGTGTTTGCTAAGGAGACTCCATCATTTGGGGGACAACTTGAACAGATCACTCAAAGAATGAAAACTGGGCATATGACCAGCTGACTCTTCCTCCTCTTCTTCCCAATGTCCTCAGAGAAGTAAAATAAAGCCCAAACTCTCCAGCAGAGTACAAGGTACTTGTTGGAGGAAAGGAAGAGAAGGCTGCTCTTTAGACGACTTGTCCATAGCAAGGCCAGCTGGGGCCACCTGGGGGAGACCTTTGTCCAACCCAGAACGAGGTGTCAGCTAGAGCTTAGGGTCATATTGACTCCATATAAGGGTCATACACAGAATTTGAGGGTTCACAAAACACGTTGCATGCATTACCTGATCTCGTGCTCATAAGCACCCTGCAAATATAGAAGGCCAATATAACTTCCTACTGACAAGTAGGGAAAGCTCAAGCTCACAGAGAGTAAGTAACGAAGCCAAAGTCAACTGTCCTGAGTAGCCGTGGACTGAGCTCCCTGTGTCCCTGCTGGCTGTTGGCTGGGGGGATTGTTCTTTGCATTTAGAAGCCTCACACATTCCCTGCTCTTGACCCCCTTCAAGGCCAGCAGCAGTGATCGAGTCCTTCTCTACGCTTCCAGCCTCTCTGACCTCCCTTCTGCCTGTGAAATTCTGCTGCTTTTAAGGGCTCCTGTAACCAAACTGGGCTCACATGAAAAATCCAGGATTCTCTCCCACCTCAGGTTTTATAACCCTAACTACAACAGCAAAGTCTCTTTGGCCATGTAAAGTGCATATTTACAGCTTCCAAGAATCAGAGCGTGGATGTCTTTGGGGGCTGCTATCTTGTCAGTCACATTCTGCATGTCTCAGAATATCTATCATTTTGCCTTTTCCCTTAGGGAAAAAAGAAGGAAGTGGAAGATTTGCTGGGCCTGCCTTGGCCACCTGGGGCCAGCTGTTTTCTAAACACCAGCTCCATGACAGGCTTCATCCACAGACATGAACAAACAGGCTCTAGGGAGAGCGGCCCTGCATCTGACAAGATGCCCATGCTGGCTGTGACTCCCTAGACATGCTCAGCAGCAAATGATTTGGAGACGAGAGCTGGTTCTGCCATGGATGAAATGTAAGTGCTGGTGGGCTAGGGACCATGGTCAGCCTGCCCCTGGGCTCACTCTTTCCTTTATATGCAGAGAGAATTGTTTAAGCCCCCATAACCCAAAAGTGGGCACCCCCTGCATCTCTCAGGGTTCTCGGGGCCCCCACAGGTCTTCCGGTCCCTCTTTTTTCGCTTTCCTCCTTCATGAGTCTCATCATCTTTCACGCAGATACCCCTGGACTTGCACCTCTTGGTTTCCCTGCCATAAACACCCACAATGTGCAGAACCTTCCCCTTCCTTTCTCCAAAAGATAGCTCCTCCCAAGTAATAAAATTGTACTAAACACTCAGAGTCATAGTGAGCAGTTGCCTCACAGAAGATAAATTAAACATTAGACATTTCCAGTTTTAAAAAGAAGAGTCATTCTCATTTGAGGAAATAAATTACAAGCCAAATTTTTTTCCAAATCCCTCAGTCCCTGCATTGCATTTCTCAACAGGGCTCAAGACCTGTTCTGGTCACTGTTTCTTTCTTTCTTTTTTTTTTTTTTTTTTTTTAATATATAGAATTTTGCTCTTGTTGCCCAGGCTGGAGTGCAATGGCATGATCTTAGCTCACTGCAACCTCTGCCTCCCGGGTTCAAACGATTCTCCTGCCTCCTGAGTAGCTAGGATTACAGGCATGTGCCACCAAGCCCAGCTAATTTAGTATTTTTAGCAAAGACAGGGTTTCTCCATGTTGGTCAGGCCGGTCTCGAACTCCCTACCTTAGGTGATCCACCCGCCTCAGCCTTCCAAAGTGCTGGGATTACTGGCATGAGCAACAACGCCTGGCCACTGGTCACTGTTTCTATGTCATAAACCAACCTAAACTAAGTGGTAAAAAAAACATTTTATTATGCTCACAGTTGTGGGGCATCAGGAGTTCTGACAGGGTAGAGTGGGGCCAACTTCCTTCTTGAAGTCCTCTTCTGGGAGGACTTCAAGGCTCAGTGTGATTTAATAGCTGGAGGTAAAGTTATCATGAGACGTCTTCACTCATATGTCTGGTGGTCTTGTCTTGGCTGAGTATTGCCTGAGATTGTTGGTCATAGCACCTTCCCATGTAGTCTCTCTACCTGGGCTTCCTCACAACATGGCTGCTGGGTTCTAAGGGCAAGTGTCCAGAGAGAACTTCACAGAAGTGCCCAGCATTTTTATGACTTAGTCTTGGGAGTCATACAAAGGCACTCCCGCTATGCTCCACTGATTGAGGCAATGACGAAGGTGCATCCAGGGTCCAGGGGAAGAGGACACAGACTCTACCTCTTGATAGAAGAGCCAGTGAGATGGGAGATATGACTGGGGCTCATCTTTGGAAAATACAATATGCCTGACGACCACTTCACATTTCCAACCTCCTCTCCTCCATCCTTACCAGGTGCTCAGAAACCCCAAAAGCTTGCCTACTTGATGTTGCAAGGCAATCCATTGCTCCCTTTGTCTCTCCTGGCCATGCCAGGTGATATGGTTTGGATCGATGTCCCCACAAAATCTCATGTGGAATTGTAATCCCCAGTGTTGGAGGTGGGGCCTGGTTGGAGGTGATTGTATCATGGGGGTGGTTTCTAATGGTTTAGCACCATTCCCCGAATGCTGTTCTCCTGATAGAGTTCCAACAAGATCTGTTTGTTTAAAAGCATATTGTCCCTCCCATCTCTCTTCCTCCTGCTCCTGCCTGTGAGACATCTCGCTCCCCCTTTGCCTTTCGCTATGATTATAAGTTTCCTGAGGCCTCCATCGAAGCCTCACAGATGCCAGAATCATGTTTCCCGTACAGCCTACAGGATACAGGACTGTGAAACAATTAAACCTCTTTTTATCATAAATTACCCAAGCTCAGGTATTTCTTTGTAGCAATGCAAGAATGAACTAATATACCTGGGAAGCTATCCCTTTCATACCAGAGCATTTTCCCAAATAGCACTATTTAACAGTATGCAGGTGCTCAACTCTAGGTATTATTGAGAAATACCTAGCCAAAAGAGTATCTTCCCTAAGACTGATTATGTGTTACTCAGGTATAAAGAACTTGTTTCACCATGATTTATTGAAGCCACGTCTGCAAAGCTATATTAATACTTTACCCGTATTGCAGGAGAAGGTAGAGGGGGGCAAAAATATTTAGAGTGAATGGATAAATAAATGAATGAATCAAATATGGATCATCAGCCAAGACATGGAAATAACCTCATTACTTGAAATTGAATGTTTTAGTGTTATTCATTAAAGTAGATTTTGTCTGTATTTGTGATATATGTGTGCTTAAAATTCATGGAGATAATGAGCATTTTAATTACAAAATGCTGAAATCATTAATAATTTAAAGATCATCATTCAGCCTCCCTTTCTAAGTAATCTAGTCTATGCTAAACCCTCACAGACACATCAGACAAGTCAAGGACACAGTCAAAGGGCAGGTCCAAGGGGAAGGGGAAAGGGGTGGGGCCAATTTCTCCTTTACTCATGCACGCAGAAGAATTTAAGCCCAACCTACCAGAATGTATGTGGCTTAGGATGTTGTAGGAGAAGTAAAAGAACTAGAGATCACATAGACGGTGTGACCATCTGGGCGATCTCAGCCTCTCTGTTAAAGGTCACAGCCACCATCCACCCCTTCTCTCACCCAGGAGCCCACACCGGGCAAGGCAGCCTCCCCTGGCTGCAAAGCAGCCTGCTTCCTTTTGCACCTTGCTTTCTTCATCCGCTTGTGTGCACCCCCAGGAAGGCGTCTCTCCTCTAGTCCCATCCACTAAAGCAAACCCACCCATTAAGACCTCGTCAAATGCCACATCCTCCAAGAAGCAAGAGGGCCCCCAGCACCCAGCCCAGTCTTCATTTCACCTCCTCGGTGCACTTCTGTTCTCAGCACTGTCTCTGTGACTGTACTTACCATGTGCTCTTGTCTCTAAAGAATAATCAAGGCCCAATATTCAGGATGCATTTACCATATGGTCTCATGGCCAGCTCACACCTCCTCCACTCAGCCACCTCAAGGCAGGGAGAGTATCCTCACTTTACAGAGCGAGCCGAGGCCAAAGGGTAAGTGACTTGCCCACCGTCCCACAAGCAATGTTGGAAATACAGATGAACACTGATGCACCCGCTCCATCCAGGGGGCCACCAATCACATGTTCACCTGAGTACAGGATACTCTGGAAGGCTGAGCAAGGCCACGCTAAGGAGGATATGGTTCCCCCACTACCATCCTCCCTCACGTTGGGGTTCACTTTCAGGGTCTGATGGTGAATTGTCAGTTACATCCGCCCCGTTTGGGAGATGTACAGGTTATACGCCTGATATGGTTTTGCTGTGTCACCACCCAAATCTCATCTTGAATTATAGCTCCCATAATTCCCATGTGTTATGGGAGGGAACTGGTGGGAGATAATTGAATCATGGGGATGGTTTCCTTCATACTGTCCTCATGGTAGTGAATAAGTCTCATGAGATCTGATGGTTTTTTGTTTGTTTGTTTTTGAGATGGAGTCTCGCTCTTGTTGCCCAAGCTGGAGCGCAATAGCATGATCTTGGCTCACTGCAACCTCTGCCCCCTGGGTTCAAGAGATTCTCCTGCCTCAGCCTCCCAAGTAGCTGGGATTACAGGCGCATGCCACCACTCCTGGCTAATTTTTTGTGTTTTTAGTAGAAACGGGGTTTCACCATGTTAGCCAGGCTGGTCTCGAACTCCTGACCTCAGGAGTTCTGCCCGCCTCAGCCTCCCAAAGTGCTGGGATTAGAGGCGTGAGCCACCGAGCCTGGCCAAGATCTGATGGTTTTATAAGGGGTTACCCCTTGGCTTGGTTCCTATTCTCTCTTGCCTGCTGCCATGTAAGATGTGCCTTTGCCTTCCGTCATGATTGTGAGGCCTCCCCAGCCATGTGAAACTGTGAGTTCATTAAACCTCTTTTTCCTTATAAATTACTCCTTCTCAGGTATGTCTTTATCAGCAGGGTGAGAACAGACTAATGCAATGCCTTTAAATAACGCAGTGTGTAATGAAATAGGGAACCACAGATACCTTCTGTTACTGCACAAAGATTTGCCAGTAAGGGCAAGGTACTTGTAACAGTTGTCAAACATAAAGAGTTTAGTTACATTTTATTTGCACCCAAAACACAAGTTTTCTAAATTGGCTTGATTTTTTATTTTGAAGACAAGAAGTAAGTATTCAGCTATCATACAAATATTTTTGAAAAATAAACACACTCCATCTGTCCCTTCAAAGTGAAAGTAACATTTTAATTAGTGCATGAAAGAGAGTAATGCTGTGCAGAGTTTCTGAAAACAGATACCTGGGAATGTTTTCATTATTACACGACTTTGCTGCCCAAAACAAGATAATATGTAACTCTCATATCGGCACACTTAAAACTGAATTTTCTAATCCATTTAAAAGACTTCCAAATGCATTTTTGAGTGGATTTTGATTCCCTATGTTTAAAATTGCATAACTGGTGGACGGGATTTTTAAAATGAATTTCATGGTTTAGTAAGCACACTCATGTGGATCTACATGTATCTCGGAGGTGTCACTCCCAGCTAAGACAGCATTTAAACCACGTTAAAATGAGCTGATCTTAGAACCAAGCTTCAGATCACTATATCACTATATATAAAACAAGATTTCTTAATAAAGCATATTTGATCATATTGCTATTATTAACATTTTTAATGTATTTTAATAAGAAAAAAGGGTACCAAAAATTTCAATACCATTAATAAATAAATGGAAATACAGGCCTGGCACGGTGCCTCATGCCTGCAATCCCAGCACTTTGGGAGGCGGAGGCAGGCAGATCACCTGAGGTCAGGAGTTCGAGACTAGCCTGGCCAACATGGTGAAACCCTGTCTCTACTGAAAAAAATACAAAAATTAGCCGGACGTGGTGGTGGGCACCTGTAATCGCAGCTACTCGGGAGGCTGAGACAGGAGAATGGCTTGAACTCAGGAGACAGAGGTTGCAGTGAGCCGAGATCGTGCAACTGTACTCCAGCCTGGGAGACAGAGCAAGACTCTGTCTCAAAAATAAATAAATAAATAATAAATGGAAATACATTACTTTGTAAATATTGTATATTTCATCTTTAGTTCATTTGTAGTTTCTATTTTTATATACTTTACGTATGTGTATTTTTGATGCCTTTTAGCCAAAGACCACCAAGAAAACTCACAGCGAGGGGTCTCAGCCACAACTACATAGGAGTTGTGGAGTGAATTCTAGTCAGAATGATCACAGTGAGAAGAAGCACAATCCTGGCCTTGTGGCTACCATTTTAACACCAAAAAAGCACCATTCTAATGCTGGAAAACCCACTACTTCTGCAATCTCTGCCTAACTCCTGCAAACTAGATGGTGACGCCCCCTCTCTCAGGAAGCCTTCCTGGACTGATTGTCTACTCTGGGCAGAGTCTCCTCATCATCCCCCCTGCTCTGCTTCTCACACTGTGTTTTAATGATCTGTAAACTCAAATGGCTTCTTGCTAAGGCTGAAGGCCTTAGACGCTAAGGGCTGTGTTTTATCCACCACCACATTGCCAACCCCTATCTCACTGAATAGTCCATAGTGTTCTGTGAAGATTGTATGTTCTGTGAAGGCATGCAGAAGTATATCACTGGAATATCCCTGGAGTGGCATAGCCCTGGCACCCACTCCTCCGCTGCACTCAAGGAAGGGCAGTGCAGCTCCCCCTACTCCACTCTGCAGAAACGCAGGCCTGGTTGAATTGGATTCTGCAATCCAATGAGCTCCACTGGCAACCAGCACGCAGGCCTGGCACCAACTCTCGGTACCTGATTTTCTGTCACATAAAGTATATTTTAAGTATACAGCCTTTGCTTGTGTCCAGCTTCTTAGTGATAGGCCCACTGGAAACTGCTGCCTCCTGGCTTTCTGCAGCATGAGGGAGGCCAAGACCCTGCCAGAATTTTCCCTCCGGGGGCTTGCTTGCCTCTCGCCACCAACTTTCCTGTATTCCTGTCCTGCAATAAGGGACACCTTCCCCACCCCTAAATCTCCCACTACATCCACACCCGATGGCTACATTTGGTTTGAGTGTTTTTAAATAAAACTTTCAAATCTCTATAGGATGAACTGACAATTTCCACTGGAACCAAATCCATTATATATCATGAGCCCGGCCCTGGTAGTTCATAAACAATGGGCATTTTTCACCTTTACCAAATAATAACCAAACCTTCCCTCACTTTTGTATGTCATGATCAGTGAAAGGATCTTTCAGCATCAAAGATGAGGCTGACAGTTGGTATTACTTTATTTCAGCCTTACTTGGAGCTTGTCCCTTGGGCAGATTGCAATAAACCTCCTGGCACTGCAATACAGCACAGCACCATTGTTCAGTGAACAACAATTCCATGGAGAACATCCAAAGTACCAAGCCTGGTGCCAGCAGCTGGGCTGGAGAAAAGAGTGGGGCACACAGTTCCCCAAGGCCAACAACCCGGCAGTGAACAAGCTGCAGCTGCGACTGCAGAGCCTCCTGATGCCGGCTGCAAAGACTCGACACAGATGCATCGAAAATCAAAGAAGTCACTTGTGATATGAACAAACTGCACTGTGTTGAGCTGAATTGAGTCCCCCCAAAAAAGATATATTCAAGTCCTAATACCCAATACCTCTGAATGTGACCTTATTTGGAAATAGGGTCTTTGCAAATGATCGAGTTAAGATGAGGTCATGAGTGTGGGTTTTAATCCCATGTGACTGTGTCTTTATCAAAAGGGGAAATTTGGGCCAGGCACGGTGGCTCACACCGGTCATCCCAGAACTTTGGGAGGCCGAGGCAGGCAGATCACCTGAGGTCAGGAGTTCAAGACCAGCCTGGCCAACATGGTGAAACCCCATCTCTACAGAAATACAAAAATTAGCCGGGCCTGGTGGCAGGTGCCTGTAATCCCAGCTACTCAGGAGGCTGAGGCAGGAGAATTGCTTGAACCAGGAAGGTGGAGGTTGCTGTGAGCCAACATCACACCATTGCACTCTAGTTTTTAGGCAACAGAGCGAGACTCCGTCTCAAAAAAAAAAAAAAATGGGGAAGGGGGATATTTGGACATAGGGAGAAGATGAGTGAAAAAGGCCCTGTGATGACAGAGGCAGAGACTGGAGTGGTGCAGCTGCAGGCCAAGGAACACAGAGGATTGCTGGCCCCCACCAGCAGCTGGGAGAGAGGCAACGAGGAATTCTCCCCAAAAGCCTTAGAGGAGCGAGGCCCGGCCAGCACCTGGACTTCAGACTTCTAACCTCCAGAACTGCAGACAACACACTTCTGTTGTTTTAAGCCACCCAGTTTGTGGTACTTTGTTGACAGCCGTAGCAAACTAATACACCTACCACAAAGTAGAGGGTGGCAGTCATCCAGTTATCCAGTGAGTAATTGCTAGGCACCCTCTAGACATTGAGGAGACTTTTCTAAACATGAAGGGGTGCATAGGAGAAGGATAACGGACAAAGAAATGCCTAAGACAATGTCAAGGACGAGTGCCACTCAGAGAATTGTCACGGCGAGGGCCCAGTGGCTCCTGTGGACTGGACGGTCAGGAACAGTGTCTCTGAGGAGGGACACTTAGGCTGAGAGATGATAGAAGAGAAGGGGCCGTTCCTTTGGAAGGCTGAGGCAGGAGGCCCTCTTGAGGCGCTGGGCGTGGAGGTTCACACCTGTCATCCCCGCACTTTGGGAGGCTGAGGCAGGAGAATCTCTTGAGGCCAAAAATTCGAGAACAGCCTGGGCACATAGCAAGACCCTGTCTCAACCAAAATTTTAAAATCAAAACCCAAAAAAGCCCTGCAGTGGGAAACAGGTGGCATAGTTGAGGAACGGGAAGCAAGCCTCTCCATCTGGAACAGAGAGGAGGAGATGCAATCAGAGATGAGTAGGACTCGAACGATGTGCTCCAGGGCGTTCAGATCCTACAATCCCCACAGGTAGGGCATTTCCAGACACTACCTGTGTGAGTTTCCTGGGGCTGCCGTGAGAAATGACTCCGAACTGGGTGCCTTAAAACAATGGAAACCTATTATCTCACAGATGAGGCCAGATGTCTAAAACCCAGGTGTCTGCAGCGGGAGCTCTGAGAGAGGGCCTGTTGCACGCCTGTCTTCTGCTCCATGGCCGCGGCCGTCCCTGGCACTCCTTGGCTCACAGACGCTCATTCCCACTCCACCTCCACGTGGCCTTCTCATCCCCATGTCTATCTTGGTCCGTGTCCAAATTTCCTTCCTGTAAGGACCTCCATCATTGGATTAAGGCCCACCCTAATCCAGCATGGCCTCATCTCAATGTGGCTGCATCTGCACAGGGCCCCCTGTATTTCCACATTCACAGGTAGCAGGGGTTAGGATTCCAACACACCTTTCCCAGGATACGGTTCAATGCACAACACTACCCAAGGCCTGCTTTCTCCTCAGGGCCCCACTGGCGCTAGCAGGGGATAGGGAAGGCTGGGTGCCCTCCCATATGGCCAAGGGAGGCCCAGATGCAGCCCACACACAGCACTGCCATGGCCCAGACAGCCCATGGAGGGGGTAGCCCCACCTACCACAGCTGGCCACTGACGGCCAGGCCTCCACGGTGCCAGGGAAGAAGATGGCAAGGGCTGACAATTCTTCCCCCACCAACCCAGACACAGACAGCCAGGGTTGCTCAGCACTGCACACCATGCAGCCCCAGACAAAGGGAAGAAGACCGCAAACCAACTGAATTCACACGTCAGGCACCTAGCAGAACGGGGCCCAGACAGAAAACAGAGCTACAGGCCAATCACGATGGCCCCTGCCCTGCACCCCTGTGTATGGTGGGGTTCTGCCCTCCTAGGGAATCTGCCGCAGCCACAGCCCTGCTGGGAGTCAGGTGTATCCAGCACAAGGGTGGGTCGCGTGTGAGACTCATCTCCTGGGACCAGAGTGACACAAGCTTAGTGGCACTAGCTGGTGTGCCCTCCCCAACCCCAACTGGTCCTGTTCCCAGATCCCCCAGGCATGATGAAGGGGATTCGGGGGGAGGGGAAGGACAAGGCTCTGTTATTCAGACCCACAGAGACACCGGGGCAGGAGCACCACAGCACGAAGGGAGTGCAGGGAGAGGGGCTTTCTCCCAGCTCCAGGCCTCAGGGAGCACAAAACCCTGGGCACCCCGAGGGCTCCAGCATTTCCATGGAGCAGTAGAGGTTCCCAAGGCACCATGCCCGGGAATGGCAGTGCCTGAGAGGTGGTGGCGCTGGGGAAGCGAGGCTCACTTAGGGACCCTTCACGCAGTGCAGGAGGCCGCCAGCTCCTGGAGCTGCTGCAGAAGAAGGGGACAGACTACGGGGAAGAGGGTGGGACTGCTTCATGAGAACCAAGGAAAAGCCCCCAGACTCCTAACAACAGAAGGAACTTCAAAGTCCCCTGGCCTAGCAGGAGATCGGTGTCATCAGTGTGCAGGCAGCTCTGTTAGGACTTCACAGCACAGCCTGGGGAGCCCAGAATAAGCTCCCATTCCCACTGCTTAGCTGCCCAATTGAGCTCATCCATTTCAGGCCCAGCATGGAGCCAGTTTCCAAAATGCCACCTACATATTATATGGTTCAGACAACATCACGGCAAATTAAACAGTAGGCAGCCACCTGGCTGTCATTCTGCCCTGATGGGTGTGACAACGAGCTCTGTTGTTATGAACTGAAGTTTGTGTCCCCCCAGAATTCACATGTTGAAGCTCTAACACCCAGTGTGGCTGTATTTGGAGAGGGGGCCTCTAAAGAAGTAATTAAATGAGGTTATCAGGGTGGGGTTCTGATCCGATAGGATTAGTTCTTATGAGAAGAGACACCGCAGAGCCCACTCAGTCTCTCTGCCTGCACCCAGGAAATGTGAGGACACACACAGGTTGTCCACAAGCCAGGAAGAGAGCCCTCACCAGGATTCAAAGCGGACAGAACCTTGATCTCAGACTTCAGCCTCCAGAACTGTGAGAAAATAAATGTCTATGTCTTAAACCACCCAGTCTGGGTATTTTGTTACAGCAGCCTGAGAGGACTAATACATCTGTCCATGCAAAACCTCTCCCAGGCCAGTCCCCGGAGGGGCTCCAGAGCGGCAGCTTTAGCATTGTTGAGAAGAAGAAATGATATCCTCGGCCAACCACACCCAGAATCTCAGGCAGTTTTGGGGAGGTAAGCTCAAATGCAGATTCCCCTTGAGGCCAAGAGATCCTGATTCTGAGGTCTGGACGAGAGCTGGGTCTGTCCTTTGTTAGCCAGGTGTCACTGTCTGCCACCATGATCCTGATGCAGAGGTCTCCCCAACACACTTCAGCCAATGGCTGGAGTGAGAAAAGGGAGCCCCAATGGCGGTTGGTGAGGTGTGAGTGTTAGGTTCCTAATAGGATCAGGGTTAGAAAGAGCTGAACTTCCAGAGAAAGAATCAGACCATGTGAAGACAAACCTCAAGAGCACTCTCACTTCCTGTGTTTCTCCTTTATGAAATTAATCTTACACAAAGAAATGATAAATATTTGAGGTAGTAGATACTATGATTTGATCTTTACACATTGTATTCATGTCCCAAAATATCACATCTACCCCATAAATATGTGCAAATATTATGCATCCATTTTTAAAATGAAAAAAATAATTTTTAATGACAAAGTAATATATGATATAATATATGACATTAGTTTGGTTGAAACATTGACATTCTGATAACATTAATATCTTTTCCTTTTTCCAAAGGAAATGGCTATTAGAAACTGGGGCCAGGCAACCAACCCAAATGTCCATCAATGATAGACTGGATTAAGAAAATGTGGCACATATACACCATGGAATACTATGCAGCCATAAAAAAGGATGAGTTCATGTCCTTTGTAGGGACATGGATGAAGCTGCAAACCATCATCCTGAGCAAACTATCGCAAGAACAGAAAACCAAACACCGCATGTTCTCACTCATAGGTGGGAATTGAACCATGAGAACACTTGGACACAGGATGGGGAACATCACAAACTGGAGCCTGTCGTGGGGTGGGGGGAGCAGGGAGGGATAGCATTAGCAGATATACCTAACGTAAATGATGAGTTAATGGGTGCAGCACACCAACATGGCACATGTATACATATGTAACAAACCTGCACATTGTGCACATGTACCCTAGAACTTAAAAAAAAGAAAAAAAACAGAAATCGGGGCCAGGCATGGTGGTTCACGCCTATAATCCCAGCACTTTGGGAGGCAGAGGCAGGTGGATTGCTTGAGCCCAGGAGTTTGAGACCAACCTGGGCAATATGACAAAACGCTGTCTCTACAAAATATACGAACATTAGCCAGATGTGGTAGTGCACACCTGCAGACTGAGGTGGGAGGATCACCTGAGCCTGGGAGGTCAAAACTGCAGTGAGCCGTGATTAAGCCACTGCACTCCAGCCTGGGTGACAGAGCAAGACCCTGTCTCAAAAAAAAAAAAAGAAAAAGAAACAAATCGGTGCATAACCTTTCAGACCTGTTACATACCTTTACATACATACAAATTCCCATATGAAATATACAAAATTATTCAGTGTGTGTTTTTGATATAAATTATATCCTACTTTACATATTATTCTCTAACTTGCTTTTTTCATGCAACAGTACTTCCTGAAATTCTATCAATGTCAGCATATTAAATTCCGTTGATACCTTTAACTGCTGTATAATAGTTCAATGTGTAAATAAAATGCATTATATATTTGACTATTGGTGGTCAGTTATCAGTTCCAGTTCTTCTCTATTACAAAGATTCAATGACCATTGTTCTACATGTTTCATTGTTCACATTATAAGTGCTTTCTTTTTTTCTTTTCTTTTCTTTTTTTTTTTTTTTTTTTGAGACGGAGTCTCGCTCTGTCACCCAGGCTGGAGGGCAGTGGTGTGATCTCGGCTCACTGCAACCTCTGGCTCCCGGGTTCAAGTGATTCTTCTGTCTCAGCCTCCCGAGTAGCTGGGACTACAGGCGCCCGCCACCATGCCCAGCTAATTTTTTATATTTTTAGTAGAGACAGCGTTTCACTATATTGGCCAGGCTGGTCTCGAAGTCCTGACCTCGTGATCCACCCGCCTCGGCCTCCCAAAGTGCTGGGATGACAGGCATGAGCCATCAGGCCTAGCCCCCAGACTGCACATTTAAGTGGCTGAATGGGGGATACTTCCCATCACTTTGCCCTCTCACTGTAGCTGACATTAGAAAGCTTTTCATCATTTGATGATCTGATGAGTAAAAGAGACTTCACTGTAGTTTTAATTTGCTTTTACCAGATTAAAAACGAGATTGAGCATTTTCCCATATGTTTAATAGCCATTTGTATTCACGCTCCTATAAATTTTTTTTCATATCTTTTGACCATTCTTCTGTTGGATAGTTTTCTTTTTCTTACTAATTTATGGAAGTTCATTGAATATTCAGCATATTATGGCTTTATCTGTTGCATATATTTTTCCTCGGGCTGTCAATTGCCTTTTAACTCTGTTTACAGTACATTCTTTATGATACCATAGTTTTAATTTTTATCTAACCAAGTTTATTCATGCTCTCCTTTATAATTTGTGCTTTAAGGCCTCTACTTGGGGAAAACGGATCATGGCTCCTGCAGATGTGTCTGTGTCCTAGTCTGGATCCTATAAACATTACCTTATCTAGAAAAAGGGTCTTTGCAGATGGGATTAAGTGAGTGATCTTGAGATAAGGAGATGACCCTGGATTATCCAGGTGGCCCTAAATACCATCACAAGTGTCCTTATAAGGGAGGCAGAGGGAAGTCAGACTCACACAGAGGAAAAGGTCATGTGAAGACAGAGGCAGACACTGGAGTGCTGTGACCTCAAGCCGAGAGACTCCTGAAACCCTGGGCATTCCAGAAACTGAAAGAGGCCAGCAACAACTCTCCCTAGAGCCTCCAGAGGGGGCATGGCCTTGCGGACATCAAGATTACAGACTTCCTGACTTCAGACTGAGACAATAAATGGATGTTGCTGGTTTTAAGCCACCAAGAAGCTCTAGTTTATTGTACAATTTGTTGCAGTGGTGATATAGGACACTAAAGTACTACCCAAGGTTTGGGGGGGAAAAAAAAGCCTATATTTTCTTCAAGTGGTTTTAAAGTTTTACTTCTGCATTTAAGACTTTAATCCCTATGAAATTTATTTCTTTGGGAAATTAAATTCAAGCCTTTTTTTTTCTGCAGATAACCAATGGTTCCCATAGTACTTATTGAATATCTGTGTTAGTCTAGGTCCTCTGAGAAGCAGGAGCCAGGATGAGATGAAATGAGCAGGGGTGGCTGGGCGCAGTAGCTCACACCTGTAATCCCAGCACTTTGGGAGGCTGAGGCGGGCGGATCACCTGAGGTCGGGAGTTTGAGACCAGCTGACCATCATGGCAAAACCCCATCTCTGCTAAAAAATACAAAAAAATTAGTGAGGCTTGGTGGCACATGCCTGTAATCCCAGCTCCTGGGGAGGCTGAGACAGGAGAATCACTTGAACCCAGGAGGCAGAGGTTGGGGTGAGGAAGATCACGCCATTGCACTCCAGCCCAGGTAACAAGAGTGAAACTCCATCTTAAAAAAAAAAAGAAAAAAGGACAAAAAGGTAAAAAGAAACGAGCAGGGGGACTACTGGGTATTACTGGATATCTACCCAGAGGAAAAGAAGTCATTATTCGAAAAAGATGTTTGCCCACGGATGTTTATAGCAGCACAATTCACAACTGCAAAATCGTAGAACCAACCCAAATGCCCACCAATCAACAAATGGATAAAGAAACTGTGATATATATAGATATCATATATATATCATATATACATCATATATATATATATGATGGAATACCACACAGCCATAAAAAGGAATGAATTAACAGCATTTGTGGTGACCTGGATGAAATTGGAGACTATTATTCTAAGTGAAGTAACTCAGGAATGGAAAACCAAACATCGTATGCTCTCACTGAAATGTGGGAGCTAAGCTATGAGGACACAAAAGCATAAGAATGATACAGTGGACTTTGGGGACTTGGGGGGAAGAGTGGGATGGGGCCAAGGGATAAAAGGCAACAATAGGGTGCAGTGTATACTGCTTAGGAGATGGGTGCACCAAAATCTCACAAATCACCACTAAAGAACTTACTCATGTAACCAAATACCACCTGTTCTCCAATAACTTATGGAAAAATAAGATTTTAAAATAAAAATTTTAAAAAAATGAGCAGGGGAAAGGTTATTAGGGGAATCACCTTTGAGAGATCGGGGGTAAGAACAGAGGAGGCTGGTGGAGGACGGCTGGAAAGAGGATGGGAAGGAGGCATTCTAGATGCCCACAGTCTAAGGGGGAGCCCCTAGTCAAAGGCACCCATCAGAAGAGGCCTGTGTCTCCCAGGAAGAGCCGGTCCTAGCTCCCCTGCTCACAAGCAGGAGCTGGTGCAATGGACTTCCCAGAGCGGGCCTTGCTCATTACCCCGTGTAGCTGAAGCTCTGCAAGGTGCATTCCCGTGGCCACCAGCCTACTTTTTCCCACTGATTTGAGAGCCACCTCTGTCACCAAATCCACTCATGCACAGTCAATCACTTCCTCACCCTCGCCAGTGTCCAAATGCTTTCGCCGCTGCAGCTTTAGAGTCCGCCCAGGTCCTCGGGAAGAAAAGCACCCTGCCCTTCTCCTTCTCCTGGGACCCGGTAGCTTTGGCTTTTCTTCCGTGTTTATTCGTTCGTATGAAATCTAGAATGAATTTATCAACTTCCTGGTAAAATCTTGTAGAGATTTTGATTGGCAACTCATTGAATTTATAAGCTCGTTTGAGAAAACGTGACCTCCTTACCACATGGAACCTTCCCATTTTTTAACATAATTCATCTCTCCTTTTATTTAGGCTTTTTTTTATGTCCTACTATGACATTTTGCAGATTTCTCCATTTCGGTTTCACATTTTTTAAAAAAGACTTTTTTTTTTAAGAGCAGTTTTAGGTTCAAATCAAAATTGGGAGGAAGGTACACAGACTTCCCGTATCCCCTCTGTCCCCACACACACACACACACACAGCCCCTCAGACACAGCTGGCATCCACACCAGAGTGTATGTTTCTTACACTCCATCCACCCACACTGATATGTCAGTATCACCCAAAATCCATGGTTTAAATTAGGGTTCCTCCTTGGTGCTCTTCATTCTATGTGTTTGAACACATGTATAATGACATGTATCCACCATTACAATAACACACAGAGAATTTTCACTGCCCTAAAAATGTTCTGTCTTCCACCTATCCATCCACCCACCAACCCTAGGCAACCACTGGTGTTTCTACTGTCCCCAGTTTTGCCTTTTCCAGAATGTCATATATTTGGAAGCAGATGTATGTAGCATTTTCAGGTTAGTTTATTTCACTCAGCAATATGCATTTAAGTTCTTTCATGTCTTTTTATGACTTGATAGCTCATTTTTTAACACTGAATAGTATTCCATTGTCTGGATGTACCACAGTTTGTTTATCCATTCACCTACTGCAGGACCTCTTGGTTGCTTCCAGGTTTGGGTAATTATGAATAAAGCTGCTATAAACATCCATATGCTGGTTTTGTGTGGACAGAAGTTTTCAACTCATTTGAGTCAATACCAAGGAAAGCGACTGCTGGATCCTATGGTAAGAGTATGTTTTCTTTTATAGGAAACTGCCAAACTGTCCTCCAAAGTGGCCACACCATTCTGCATTTCCACCAGCAATGAATGAGAGCTCCTGTTGCTCTACGTTCTCACCAGGATTCAGTGTTGTCAGCATCCTGGATCTGGGCCATTCTAATAGCTATGTAGTGACATCTCATGGTTATTTGGTTTTAACACTTTTTTGTTAGATTTTGCATCTGGGCTGTGTTCACTCGTGAGTTAAAGGAAATCTAAACACCAGTGGCTGTAACCAGTAAGGTCCCCTACCTCTTAGTCTCTCCCTCCCAACCTCACCCTTCACCAAGAAGCCCAAGGTAAGGCAGCCCAGGCCAGTGATTTGCTCCAGGAAATCATCAAGGAACTGAGCATCTTCTGTCTTTTCCTCCACCATCTTCAGCAGAAAGTGGTCACAATGTGATCCCCAGAAGGCTGCTGTACCTCCTGGTATCTTGTCTGTATTCCAGGCAGGAAGAAGGTGGGAGAGCCAACAGCAGCTTCTTACCAAGTGCTGTCTTCTTATCTGATGAGGAGCCCCCTCCTGCAGGAATTCTACTTACATATCATTGAGCAGACCTTCATCACACAGCTAACGCCACCTGCAAAGATGCTGAGAGATCATGTATCTTTGGTGAATATACTGCCAAGCCAAGCAAAGCTTAAGGGGATTTTTTAGTTAAAAAAAAAGTTAAGGCCGGGTGCAGTGGCTCAAGCCTGTAATCCCAGCACTTTGGGAGGCCAAGGCAGGCGGATCACGAGGTCAGGAGATCAAGACCATCCTGGATAACATGGTGAAACTCCATCTCTACTAAAAATACAAAAAATAAAATAAAATTAGCCGGGCATGGTGGCGGGCGCCTGTAGTCCCAGCTACCTGGGAGGCTGAAGCAGGATAATGGCGTGAACCCAGGAGGCAGAGCTTGCAGTGAGCCGAGATCGCACACTGCACTCCAGCCTGGGCGACAGAGCAAGACTCCATCTCAAAAAAAAAAAATAAAGGAGAATGGCTAGGTCTTTGGCATGGTTGCCAAAGGTGTAGTCTCTAATACCTAAAAGATTTCGTTAGTATTATGTATTGTTAGTATTACGTATTGTTAGTATTATGTATTTGTTAGTATTAATGGGATCATTTTTCCTATTGCAATTTCTAATTGGTTTTTGCTGAAGGAAGAAAAATTGCCGATCTTTATATGTCCAACTCACATTCAGCACTCCCGCTAAACTAATTAATTGGTTTTAATCATTTGTCAGGTTATTCTTCGAATTTTCCAAACTGAGCAATTACGGCCTCTGAAAATAACAAGAGTTTTGTTTCTTCCTTTCCAATTTTTATTTCTTTTCTTGAATTTTGGCTAAGCTGTGATATAGGAGAAGTGATTTGACTTTAATTTTGTGGCACCACTAAGTATGGTGTTTCCTACAGTTTCCTGGTTTACATCCTTTAATAGTTCAGGGAGTTCTCTTTTATTCAGTTTTCTAGGTGTTTATGTCATGAATGAATGTTTATGGGAGCAGGACAAAGGGCAGGATCTACTGTGAAAATTATGGGGATTTTTTCCCCACTAATTTATTAAAGCATTGACAAATTGACGATTTGCCCATTTTTTGTTGTTGTTGAACCAAACCTAGTGGCTCGAGTTATATTATACTATTAATAAATTATAGGATTCAATTTACTAATATTTTCTTTGTGGTTTTTACATGTACAAGTATAATGATCCTTTGTGGGTTTTTTTTTTTCTTATGCTTTCCTTATCTTATTTTGATAATAGTGTTTTTACTAACTTCACAAAAGTAGTTGGTCAGCTTTCCATCTTTTTCTAAACTCTAGAATAGTTTCATGGGATTTAGGTTATCTGTTCCTTAAATATTTTATGAAAATCATCTTTTAAACTCTATGGATTTGTTGCCTCTTTGGTTATTGATCTTTGTCTATCATTTCCATTTATCTAATGACCGTGTCTCTATCCAGGTTTTCTACTTGCTCTTGGGTCAATTTGTTTATATATATAATCTTAGAAAGTTTTCAACATCAGTCATTTTCTTAGTATTGGTATAAAAATATTCAATTCTTTTACAATTTTTGAAGGTTGATAGTATCCGTAGTTATAAATCCTTTTTTGTTTACTCATGATATTTATGTCTTCTCTCCTTTTTACTGATTATACTTGTCAAAAATGTGTCTATTGTATTAATTGTGTCAAAGAACTTGCTTTTGGTTATGTTGATGACTGGAATTTCTGGCCTTCTGTTTCATTAATTCCTGCTTGTATATTAGTTTTCTTCTTCATTCTACTTTCTTTAGATTTTTGTTATTCCTTTTTTATAGTTTCTTAAGTTGAAAGCTTAGCTCATTTATTTTTAATCTTTCTTGTTTTCTAATAAATGTACTTCTGGATCTAAATTCCCCTCTGAGTACCACTTTGGCTTTATCCCATAACTTTTTATGTGCAGAACTTTTACAGTCATTTGGTTTTAAGTACTGTACTCCATTATGATTTCCTCTTTAAAACGTGAATTATTTAGAAGGTTTTATTTTTTTAACCTCCAGATGTTATGTGGGGATATCCTGTCTATCTTTATGTTATTGGGTACTATTTTCACTCCCTTGCCCCCATTGGAAAAAGGACTTGATGACTTCAGCCTTTGAAAATTGTGGATTTTTCTTTGTTGCTTAGTACATAGTTAATTTTTTATAAATTTCCCCATGTACTTAAAAATAATGAGTATACTCACTTGGATGTAGAGTTAATTAAATTCTTCAAATCCTTTATTTTCTTATTAATTATTCTTCTATTTGCTATGGCAGTTTTTGAGAACTCATTTCTTGTAGCCGTGGTAACAAATTATCACAGACTTGGTGGTTTAAAACAGCAGAAATTTGTTCTGTCCAAGTTCTGCAGGCCAGAAATCCAAAATCAAGGTGTCATCAGGGTGGTGGTCCTTCTAGGGGCTCTGAGGGAGTCTGTCCCTGACCACCTTAGCTTCTGGTGGCTGCCCACCTTCCTGGACACTCCATGACTTGTGCCAACTTATTACAATGTCTGCCTTCCCCTTCCCATGGCCGCCCGCTCTGTGTCAACTCTCTGCCTCTCTCTTAAAAAGATATTTGCAGCGACATTTAGGAACCACCGGGATAATCTGGGACGATCTCATCTCAAGGTTCTTAAATTAATTACATCTGCAAAGACCCTTTTTACAAATAAGGTAATATTTATAGATTCCAAGGATTAGGATGGCGACAAGTCTTTGGAGCCACCATTCAGCCCGCTACAGGAAAGATGTGTCAAAATCTCTCCAGGATTGTCACTTTCTCCTTGTAACTCAAAGCAACAGCTGTATTTCAAAGGTATGGTATTAGGTGCATACAATGTCAAAACTATTATATCTCCTTCGTGCATTTTCACTTGTATTAATATGAAATGGCTGTCTCTGTCCTTCTTAATACTTTTCATCTTGAGATCTAATTTATCTGTTGGAATATTGCTACATTCTTCTCTTTTATTAATTTTAAAACTTTCTGAGTCATTTTGTTTCAGCCTGATTTTTATTTCATTTTTTATGTTGTCACAACTGATAAGTTGGGGCTTATTTGGCCATTACGACATGTTTTTTCTCTTCCCCCTGATTTCTCTAGGTTTCCTTTCCTCACGTCTTCCCTAAATCTGACTTCTAGTTACTCCGCTGCACAGCGGAAGCCACGGCCTGGGGTGTTTTCTGGTTCAGTCACAATTTCCAGGGTAGGACTGTATTGTAAGAAGAATGCGGTCACTCTCCCCAAGCGCACATTATCACACTTCTTTTAAGCAGGAGATCTTAGGACTGTGGGAGTGGCCAGTCACATTTCCATTTTGCCAGAACTACCATTATTCCCACAGCCTCCGGAACAAAACCTCTTGCTCGAGAAGGTGCTTCAAATGAACTCACTATTTGAAAATGCACCTGGTTACGCTGTTTTTTTGTTTTTTGTTTTGCTATAAATAATTAAGTTTTGAGGGATTCTGTAGATGCGCCAAAGGACACATGTCCGGGGTAAAAGCTGTGGAAGGTGCTCAGTTCTAAGGAGAGCGAAGGAAAGCCAAGTGGACCCTGTCATCTGAAACTGTTTTGTCATCCACTGACTTTTAAAAATAAAACAGCCGGGCGCGGTGGCTCACGCCTGTAATCTTAGCACTTTGGGAGGCCGAGGCGGGCGGATCACGAGGTCAGAAGATCGAGACCATCCTGGTTAACACGGTGAAACCCCGTCTGTACTAAAAAAAATATAAAAAATTAGCCGGGCGTGGTGGCGGGCGCCTGTAGTCCCAGCTACTCGGGAGGCTGAGGCAGGAGAATGCCGTGAACCCGGGAGGCTGAGCTTGCAGTGAGCCGAGATGGCGCCACTACACTCCAGCCTGGGCAACAGAGAAAGACTCCGTCTCAAAAATAAATAAATAAATAAAATAAAAATAAAAATAAAAAAGTAAAACAAGCTGTGGCAGAGTAGGTTCTGAAAGGGTCAGAGGGGACAGTGTGCTCTGAGAAAGTGGGCCCAGGAAGGTAAACAGACAGCGCTCCCAGTCTGCGGTGTTGCTTTGCCACCCAGAGCAAGCATTCTTGGCTCATTTCTGCTGCAGCTGCTGAGCTAGTAAAATCTGAGAAAAGAAGGAACACAGTGAATAAAGAAGACAGAAGTGAAAGAAGAGAGTGCAGCCAAGAGAGGCCCCAGATAAGGCCGCGACGCTAGGGAGAAAAGGAATTTATAACACGGAGAATACACGGCGCTGGGGCTTTCTCGCATTTCTGCTATCGCCGTTAAAATTATCCGGGTTCAAATAGAGAAATGTTCTGTCCTAGTCATTATTCATGTTTCTTTCCAAGGCACAAATTCCAGCATAGGCAATTTCGGCAGGAACTGAACTATTTATTTACTGGATTCTTGCTTACGACCAGGCAAGCAGAAAGCCCTCCAGCACGCACAGAACCAGGGCTGGCTTCCTCACTCCGATGGCTCTGAGGGGGATCTGCCTGACCCAAATGAGTGCCGGCTATAAAATCTCAGCAAGGCCAAGGCCAGCGCCACTCAGCGAGGGAAGCCATAAACTAGACAGAAAGACCTCCTCGCTCCACACTCTCCTGGATCACATCCTCAGTTGGAGTTTAAATCACTCTGTGTCCCAGTTTCCACTGCTGTGGGCAGGTGATCCAGCATCCACAAATTCAGAGCTGCTGGCAAGAAAACCCTATAAGGTGATTAGACACACTGGCCGCAGGAGTGTTTGGTACAAATACCACGTTCCCCGCCCAGGAATCGCCCAACCTCATATTCTGTTTTGCCCTGAATGTGTCACAGCGATCCATCTTCCAGGTCCGATGGGAGCTCTCTCCAGCCCCCAGCCCCTGACCGGAACCCTCCTCCTGGTTTTATTTGAAATTGCAAACTCAAGACTGCCCCCACTCCCCCCAGGTCCTAGGCTGTGCCCTTTATGATTCAGCCCAAGTCCCTGGGCTGCTAGTGAGGAGGGCACCTTGCTTCCCGGCCCTCAGAGACGCCTCTCTCCCAGGCTTCAGGCTTCATGACACCTGGTTCTGACCTTTTCTCAAAAGGACCTGTAGATCTTGGCCTAAAATGGGGAGCAGCCCCTTGGGGAGGTGTAGAGGGAACTTGGGTGGAGAGCAGAGGGAGGAAGGAAGGGTCCCTGGGGAGCCAGATCAGCTGATTCTGTGCGGGAAATCCTCAGGGGTGCGAGCAGTCACTCAGCTGTCCTAAAAGCCAGCACAGCTCATCTTCCCTCTAGAATTTATAACTCTTCAAAATTCTAGCCTTGGGCCAGAAGTGGTGGGCTCCCACCTGTAATCCCAACACTTTGGGAGGCCAAGTTGGGAGGATGGCTTAAAGTCAGGAGTTGGAGACCAGCCTGGGCAACATAGCGAGACCCCCATCTCTACAATAGATGATAGATAGATAGATAGATAGACAGACAATAGATAGATAGATAGATAGATAGATAGATAGAGTCTAGCCTTGTTTAGGCCCTTCTCTCTCAGAACATTTGCTTTGTTGAAGTGTGAGCATTCCCCTGTAAATTATGAAAGTTGGTTGGCTAAACTGATTCCTCTAGACAGCTGCTATGGATGGAATGCTTGTGTCCCCTCAAAACTCATGTGTTGAAATCCTTGCCCCCAAGGTGATGGTATTTGGGGGTGGGCTGTGGGGAGGTGATTAGGTCATGCAGGTGGACTCCTCATGATTGAGATTAGTGCCGTTATAGAAAGGATCCCAGAAAGCTCTCTCAGTCTCCTTCCACCATGTGAGGACACGGTCAGAAGGCAGCGATCTGCAGCCAGGAAGAGGGCCCCAGCCAGAGCCCAGCCCTGCTGGCACCCTGATCTGGAACTTCCAGCCTGCAGAGCTGTGAGATAGATGTTTATTGTTGAGGCCACTCGGTCAGAGACAGCAGCTCAAGCAGACGAAGGCAGTGACCATGCCTCATAGCCTCCCCTGACCCCTGGCCCTACGGGAAGGTCACTCTATGCATGCCTGCACTCTCTGTCCAGTGAGCCCTGAGTCCCTGTCTTCTCTCTGAGGGGCACTTCCAGCCCCAAGCCCATGCAGGACAAAGATGACGGGTGTGTGGTGCCCCCAGGGCCTGGCGGCCTCCCCAGTGCACAGCAGCAGGTCTGCCCTGTGTGCCCCGGCCCTGGGGCCCAGTGTTCAGGGCATCTCAGAGGTCCTGCCTTCTGCAGGACTCCTTGCCCTACACACCGGCAGAGGGCATGTGATCTGAAAGGAAAAGATCCATGTGTCCAGTTGTTCCTCAGTAAACACGTATTGAGCACCTGCTGTGAGCCAGGCACAGGCCCAACCCCCAGGATGATCAGGCATGCAGTGTCCCTGAGGTGGGCAGCCGCTGTCTGTGAAGGAGACTGGAACAAACAGCTGAAGCACAGGGCAGCACGGATTCCACAGAGCCTCCCACAGCCTCCTCCCGTGTGTGCAGGGAAGGCCTGGAAGGGGGCCAACAGCAGCCAGGCAAGGAGACCCAAGCCTCCCAAATACACCGCCAGGCCCCACCCTTCAGGTTCAAGGAGCCCGGGGCTGGTCAACAGTCAAACATCTGCCCTGCTTTGCATGGTGGATTCAGGTCAACAACACACCCCGTTGGTGTGCGTGACCAGCCTCAGCCAGGCTCCTTGTACAGCGCCTCAATGTCTGGTCCAAACCAGGCCACCTCAAGCCCCCAGGCCAGAAGCACTGCAGAGAACATCCTTCTCACCTCCTGGGCTGTCCAAGGGGCTGGGTCCTGCCAGCCTCCCTGGTTTTTCATGGCTCCCTGTGGGTAAGCAACACCTTCTTGCAAGGACAGAGAGGGTTCTGTACACACCAAAGCTTCTCAAACTCCCCGTGGGCAAAGACCAGGTTTTGCTTTCTAATCTACCACAGACTGACACTTGTATAAAATTTAAAATAATTTTTAAAATAGTGAAAGGCAAAAAGACATACAAAATATATGCCTAAACAGAGTAAAGAGACAACTTATTGAATGGGAGAAAATATTTGCAAACTATTTATCCAACAAGAGACTAATTTCCAGAATACACAAGCAATTCAAACAATTCAACGGCAAAACAAAACCCAATAATCCCATTAATAGGTAGGCAAAGGATCTGAATAGATGTTTCTCAGAAAAAAGATAAAAATGGCAACCGGTATATGAAAAGATGCCAAATATCACTAATCATCAGGAAAATACAAATCAAAACCACAATGAGATATCATCTTACCCCAGTTAGAATGGCGGTTATCAAAAAGACAAAATATTTAAAATGCTGATAAAGATGCAGAGAAAAGGGAACTCTGAAACACGGTTGGTGGGAGTGTAATTTAGTACTGCCATTGTGGAAAACAGTGTGGAGGTTTCTCGAGAAACTAAAATATCCAGTGACGGATGCAGTGAAGCTCCCTGACTTGCCACAGTGCAATATATTAATGTAGCAAAACTGCACTTGTACCCCATGAAAATATACACTTTTTAAAATGAAAATATTTTTAAGAACTGAAAATAGAACTACTACACCATTCAGTAATCCCACTAATGGGGATTTATCCAAAGGAAAGGCAATCAGTATATCTAAAGGATAGGATACCTGACCCCAATGTTTATTGTGGCACTATTCACAATAGTCAAGATGTGGAATCAACCTACATGTCCACCAGCAAATGAATGGATAAAGAAAATATGATGTATACACAATGAAATACTATTCAGCCATTAAAAAGAATAAAATCCTATCATGTGTAGCAACATGGATGGAAGTGGGGATCATTACGTTAAGTGAAATAAGCCAGGCACAGAAAGACAAATATCACATGTTCTCACTTATATGTGTGATATGGTTTAGCTGTGTGTCCCCAACCAAATATCATCTTGAATTGCAATCCCCCAGGTGTTAAGGGAGGAACCTGATTGGAAGTGATTGAATTATGGGAAAGTCTCCCCCATGCCGTTCTTGTGATAGTGAGTGAATTCTCACGAGATCTGATGGTTTTACAAATGGTAGTTTCTCCTGCACTCTCACACACATCTTTCTCTCCTGCCACCATGCGAAGAAGGTCCTTGCTTCCCCTTCACCTTCCACCATGATTGTAAGTTTCCTGAGGCTCCCCCCAGCCATGTGGAACTGTGAGTCAATGAAACCTCTTTTATAAATTACCCAGTCTCAGGAAGTTCTTCATAGTAGTGTGCGAATGGACTCATACAATGGGGAAGCTAAAAAAAAGTGGATCTTAGGGAGGCAGAGAGTAGAATGATATTTACCAGAGGGTGAGGAAACACGGGGAGGAAGACAGGTTGGTTAATGGATACAAACATACCAGTGATGGTTAATACTGAGTCTCCCTCTCCCTCTCCCTCTCCCTCTCTCTCTCCCTCTCCCCCTCCCCCTCCCGCTCCCCTTTCTTCGGTCTCCCTCTCTTTCTTTTTTCGGTCTCCCTCTGTTGCCAAAGCTGGCTCACTGCAACCTCCCTGCCTCGGACTCCTGTGATTCTCCTGCCGAGTGCCTGGGATTGCAGGCGCACGCCGCCAGGCCTGACTGGTTTTTGTATTTTTGGTGGAGACGGGGTTTCGCCGTGTTGACCGGGCTGGTCTCCAGCTCCTGGCCTCCAGTGATCTGCCTGCCTCGGCCTCCCTAGGTGCTGGGATTGCAGACGGAGTCTCGCTCACTCAATGGTCAATGTTGCTCAGGCTGGAGTGCAGTGGCGTGATCTCGGCTCGCGGCAACCTCCACCTCTCAGCCATCTGCCTTGGCCTCCTAAAGTGCTAAGATTACAGCCACTGCCCCACCGCCACCCCGTCTAGGAAGTGAGGAGCGCCTCTGCCCGGCGGCCCCGTCTGGGAAGTGAGGAGGCCTCTGCCCGGCCGCCATCCCATATAGGAAGTGAGGAGCGTCTCTGCCCTGCCGCCCATAGTCTGGGATGTGAGGAGCGCCTCTGCCTGGCCGCCCTGTCTGGGAGGTGAGGAGCGCCTCTGCCCGGCGGCCCCGTCTGGGAGGTGAGGAGCGCCTCTACCTGGCCGCCCATCATCTGGGATGTGAGGAGCGCCTCTGCCCGGCCGCCCTGTCTGGGAGGTGTACCCAACAGCTCCGAAGAGACAGCGACCATCCGGAGCGGGCCATGAGGACGATCGCGGTTTTGTTGAAAAGAAGGGGGGGAAGTGTGGGGAAAGGAAGGAGAGATCAGATTGTTGCTGTGTCTGTGTAGAAAGAGGTGGGCATAGGAGACTCCATTTTGTTCTGACTAGGAGAAATCCTTCTGCCTTGGGATGCTGTTGATCTATGGCCTTTCCCCCAGCCCCGTGCTCTCTGAAACATGTGCTGTGTCAACTCAGGGTTAAATGGATTAAGGGCGGTGCAAGATGTGCTTTGTTAAACAGATGCCTGAAGGCAGCATGCTCTTTAAGAGTCATCACCACTCCCTAATCTCAAGTACCCAGGGGCACAAACACTGCAGAAGGCCGCAGGGACCTCTGCCTAGGAAAACCAGAGACCTTTGTTCATGTGTTTATCTGCTGACCTTCTCTCCACTATCATCCTATGACCCTGCCATATCCCCCTCTCCGAGAAACACCCAAGAATCATCAATAAATACTTCAGAAAAAAATTAATTAATTAATTAATTAATTTAAAAAATTAGTTGGGCGTGGTGGCGGGCGCCTGTGGTCCCAGCCACTTGGGAGGCTGAGGCAGGAGAATGGCGCTAACCTGGGAGGCAGAGCTTGCAGTGAGCCGCGATTGCACCACTGCACTCCAGCCTGGGAGACAGAGCGAGATTCTGTCTCAAAAGAAAAAAAAATACTACATGCTATATGATTCTAACTATATGGCATTTCTGAAAAGGTAAAACTGCAGAGACAATAAAAAGACTCGTGGTTGTCAGGGGTTTGTGAGGAGACAGGAGGGCTGAACAAGTGAAGTACAGGGGATTTCGAGGAGTGATGAAACTATTCTGTCTGATACTCTAATGGTGGCTACATGATTACCATGCATTTGTGAAAACCGTAGAAGTTTCTAGCAGAAAGGGTGAACTTTAATATTAGGCAAATATAAAAAAATAGTCATTTAGGATGCTGGAGGATAACAGGACAGAATACATACAGTGACAAGAAAATGAAACTGTATTATAAATGTACAAAACAACCTCACTGAGGAGCATGGGCAGTACAGGGGGTTCTGATCTAAGTAACTTTGGAAATGAGTAGAATCTGTAAGACTAAGTACATCCTAGTCAACGTACTACTGGAAATCCTAGCTAGAGCAATTAGGGAAAAGAAAGAAATAAAAGGCATCCAAATTGGAAAAGAGAAAAAAAAAAAAAAAACACTGAGTGTCAACTTGATTGGATTGAAGGATACAAAGTATTGATCCTGGGTGTGTATGTGAGGGTGTTGCCAAAAGAGATTAACATTTGAGTCAGTGGGCTGGGGAAGGGAGAACTACCCTTAGTCTGGTGGGCACCACCTAATCAGCAGCCATCGAATATAAAGCAGGCAGAAAAACGGGAAAAGGAGAGACTAGCTTAGCCTCCCAGCCTACATTTTTCTCCTGTGCTGGATGCTTCCTGTCCTCAAACATCGAACTCCAAGTTCTTCAGTTTTGAGACTCGGACTGGCTCTCCTATCTCCTTAAGCTTGCAGACAGCCTATTGTGGGACTTGTGATCGTGTAAGTTAATACTTAATAAACTCACATATATATATACACACATATATACACACATATATATACACATATATGTATATACACATATATACACATATATATACACATATGTATATACACATATATACACATATATTTATATACACATATATACACATATGTATATACACATATGTATATACACATATATACACACATATGTATATATACACATATATACACACATATATATGTGTGTGTTTATTAATATATATATCCTATTAGATCTGTCCCTCTAGAGAACCCTAATACACATACAGTTCTAGTGTTCGATAGCACAGTAGGTTGACTATAGTTAACAATAATCTACTGCATATTTCAAAATAGCTAGATTTGAAATGTTCCAAACACAAAGAAATGATACATGTTCAAGGTGATGAATATCCTAAATACCCCAATTTCATCATTACACATTGTGTGCATGTATCAAAATATCACATGTGCACCATAATTATGCACAAATATCATAAAATGTACATATGCACATAAATATTTTGCCCTTAGCTTCAACGGATATAAAATTACTCTATCAAGTTGCTACAAAAGTTTCTAAACACTCTCCATTTCAGCACTTATCTCACCACAGAAAGTAACAAAGAGTTCTTGGACTGGCATAGCCCATGAACTACCTGGAATTGTGCTGCCCCGGACTGAGGGTCAGCAAACTCCTGCCCAGGGGCAGGCCAAATCCATCATCTTGTCATTTAAGTATTGTCTGAGGCTGCCTTTGTGCTTTCGTGCTACAAAAGCAGACTTGAAACAACCACTTACTAAATGGCCTTTTATTGAAAAATGTTTGCCACCTGGTGCCCTAGTCTACTTCAAAAGACACTGCCCACCCATCTCAGTACCTCCAGTCTTCCCAAAGCCACAGCTGCTTACCTCCTCCAGTAACCATGAGAGAATTTCTTCAATAACGACAAGAAGATAGTATTTACCAAGTGGATCAGCTTCCTAAGGCTGCTGTAACAAATTACAGCAAAGGGTGGCTTAAAAACAGAAATTTAGTTTCCCAAGGTTCTCAAGGCCAGAAGTCCAAAATTAAGGTGTAGGGATGGCTGTACTTCCTCCAAAAGCTCTAAGGGAAACACCTTCTTTCCCTCTTCCAGTTTCTGGTAGCTCCTGGCATTTCTTTGCTTCTCCCTGCATCACCCCAATCTCTGCCTCCATCTCCACATGGCCCTCTTGTCTATGTCTGTGTCTTCTCTTCTAAGTCCACGTGCCATTGGACTTAGGGCCTATCTGGATAATCCAGGATGATCTCATCTCGAGATCTTTAAATTGATTACATCTATGAAGACCCTTTTTCCAAATTAGGTCACATTCGCAGGTTCCAAAAGTTGCAACATTGATACTATGGTTTGAATGTTTGCCCCCTCCAAAACTCGTGTTGAAGCTTAATCCCCAGTGTAATATTGTTAAAATGAGAGGCCTTTAAGAAGTAATTGGGTCATGAGGGCTCTGCTCCAATTCATTAACGGGTTAATGAGTTATCACTGGAGTGGATCTGTTAAAAAGCCAGTTTGGCTCTCAGTGAGCCTCTCTTGCCCTGTGATGTCTTCACCATGTTATGACACGGCCCAAGGCCCTCACCAGAAGCCAACCAGATGCAGCCACCTGACTTGGACTTCCCAGCCTCCATAACTGTAAGAAATAAATTTATTTTCTTTATAAACTACCCAGTCTCCATTATTCAGTTACAGCAACAGAAAATGGACTAAGACGGTGGACATATCTTCGGCGGTGGGGGTGGGGGGGGCACGGTTCAAGCCATGACACTGAGTGTTTACTCTGTACCAGATGGTGTTCTCATTCTCTAATCTCAACCTCACAGCACCTTTATGTGGAAGACATTGTTGTCCTCATTTTATAAACGAGTAAATCAAGTCCCCAAGAAGAATTCACATATAATTTTCCAAGGATTACACAATGAGACAGAGGTAGGATTCAGGCCCATACCCATAACCACTGTGCAACCCGCAGCCCTGAGGGTCTCGGGAGCATTCACTGGGTGCTTTGCATGTGTCAAGCAGTGGTCTCAGCACTCTGCACACGTCATGCCCCTTAATTCTCATAATAAATATGGGAGATTGTCATTATTATTATTATTACTTTATAGAGGAGAAAAGAGAGATTTAGTCTTAAAGACTAAGGTCACCCAGCTAATTAGTGGCAACATTAGGGCTTGAACCTAGGTCTATTGGAAAACAAAGCCAGACTCATTTCTACGACACTAAGCAAAACTTTGTATAACAGCAGGACAATTCCCAAACTCAAACTTCATCAGCCTCAGAGAGTAAGCCCATGAAGTTATCATGAGCCACTGAGATTGTCACCTCCTATCCTTGTTGAGTGAGTCCTGATGGGCCTCAGGGCCCCAGGCTCCCTTGGTCCTGTGGCTCAGACTTTACCAGGCCTTTAAGTCTTGCGAATCCAGCCAGCAGATGGGGAAGAGGGGAGGAAAGTGACCCACTCACTTCTTAACTTGCCTTGGAGGTGACAATGCACTCTTGTTCACATTCCATTGGCCAGAACTAGACACATGCAAGAGAGGCTGGGGCAATCTACACCATGGAAGGAGGCCCCCAAATTTTAAGCAGACAACTAGTCACCTCCCTATATTAAAAAGCTATTTTATAAAACCTTCAAAATTCTCAGGGTTTTGGCACATAGTAGTAATTCAGTAATTTTTTGAATGAATGATTGAAGTTAACTGGGGAAAAATAAAGCTGGCTCCCCAAGCTGGACAGCAGAGCTACTGGAGCGGTAAGTCCGCTTTGGTCAGGTGTAGTCCAAAGTACTACTGGCCTCTATGACCCTTTCCTACAAATGATTAAAAGGCACCTCTTCTTTAAGACTTCTGTCTATCATAAAATCATCACACTCTACTGATTTTTGTTAGAGCAAGGCAATTTACTGCCATCTGCTGGAAATGTAACATATACAAACCTGCAATGTCTGTAATGTGAGTGGTAGCTGCCGGTGATGGGCACCACTGTGCAATGCACAACCTGCACAACTGTACAGAGCAGCTCTGAGTGCTGATGGTAAGACCAGAGGAGCAACAGAGGAAAGTGAGGTCCTCACTGTGTGGAGAGGAGTCCTCTGCATGTGGGGAGACCTCAGGATGGACCCAATGGTGCTGATACTGGCTCCTTGTATTTTGCTTGCTGGTGGAGGAAGGATCTGGGGGCCAAGGCAGGGGCACAGGCCTCCTCGGTCATCAGGAGGGACAAACACGTCTTCTGTACAGGCCTGGGTCTCAAAGGCAAACTCAATAGAGTTCATAAGGAAGACAGAAACTTTATGGTTCTCAGTCTTGCTGACAAGCCAAGAATGTAAATTGCCTGAGAGCAGGGGCCACTTCCACAACATAGGGTCAGTCAGATGCCCCAAGAAGCTCCCAGACTCACACCCCTGGAGTGGGCCTTGTCCTGAGCCAGGAGGGCAGCCTGGCCAGTGGATCACTCCCACCGGGTGGGACACATTGATTTCAAGGGATTGTGCCATACTGGGCTCCCAGAATGGTGCAGATGTGCTGACTTGGGGAGGATTGCTCACGGCAGACACGGGACAAGTTCAGGGCTCTAAGCCGCTGCAGGGCCCCTTTTGACTCTGGGACAAGAGTCGAGTGTGCGGGTCTGTGCATGGCACTCACCCGTCTGTTCTAATTACAGGGCCACCTCTGGGCCACAGTGCCTGTGGAGCTCAGGTGGTGGAAAGCATCCTTGACCCTGGCAAGCAAGGAGGTTACCCCTACTCCTTTGCAGGCTCTGTGCTGTACCCCGCTTCCAAGACTTTCCAGACCAGCAGCCATGGGGCTTTGGGATTGATCTCCTCTCCCATTTCCAACTGATGCAGTGATATCACACTCATTACACCTAGAACAATTTTTTTTTACGTTTTTTCCCCTTGTAAATAAGCTTTATTTTTTATATCAGCTTTAGGTTTACCACAAAATTAAGCAGATACTAGAAAGAGTTCCCATATTCCCCTACCCCACACAGGTACAGCCTCTCCTACTATCAACCACCCTTATTTTAAGTTTTTTATTTTGGGGGTTTTTGTTTTTTTGAGACACGATCTCACTCTGTTGCCTAGGCTGGAGGGCAGTGGCATGATCACAGCTCACGGCAGCCTCAACTTCCTGGGCTCAAGCGATCCCATCACCTTGGCCTCTTGAGTAGCTGGGACCACAGGACCCGATAACAACACCACACCTAGCTAACTTTTTTTAAGAGATGGGGTCTCCCTGTGGTGCTGTTCTTGAACTCATGGGCTCAAGTGATCCTTCTGCCTCAGCCTCCCAAAGTTCTGGGATTGCAGGTGTGAGCCACCATGCCCAGCTAAGTTTTTAATTTTTGTTATATTTTTATAAAAGAAAAACAACATCAAGACACTTCATAAATGGGTGCAGAAAATTATAACAACTAAACACTTATATTTAGTCCCATATACACATGTACAATGGCTGGAACAGACAGAATGCTATTTTTACAAACTATCAGGTTCTTGGACAATCCAGGATTTCTCAAGGTTCCCAGATCTCTGAGAATACCTGGTGGATTATCTCTGGGATAACACAGGGAGGCTGTCTGCAAACCTTCAGATGGACTTTTTTTTTTTAACTTATAAGTTCAGGGGGTATTAGTGCAGGTTTGTTACGTAGGTAAACTTGTGTCATAGGGGTTTGTTGTACAGATTATTACATCAGGTATTAAGCCTTCTACCCATTAGTTATTTCTCCTGATCCGGTCTCTCCTCTCGCCCTCCACCCTCCAAAAGCCCCCAGATGAACATTTCTATAGAAGTAACGGGAAATACAGTGGGAATCCTTGAGTTGTATTTTCTAGGGTCAGTCTTAAGCTCCACAGGATGAGGGGAGGATATTTCTTGCACCCACAGCCCACTCCCACCACACCCTGAGCCCCTCGTGATTAACATTGAGCAAGATCACGTCCTAGGAATGCAGCAATCAGTGTCTAAAAGAAAACGTGCCTGGGAGATGTGCTGCTCTACCTTTATGCTACAAAATCTGTACATTTAACATGGTCAGAAATGAATTCTCACTCACATTTTACTGCTTTCTCTGGGGAAGACGTGCATTTGTGGTCATCACTGACAGAACGCAGTCATCATCTCGAAGAGTGTCTGGAAGCCAGGGTCCCCAGCCAGCACGAGGGATGGGACAGTGTCATGAGTAACGGTGTCACCAGCCTTAAGTAAATGGACTAGGGACATTCAGAGGCAAGATGAGCTGTGCCATTTCAATGCAAACAGCTTGCAAAGAGCCAAAGAGGTTATGAGTGACAACCTTAACATAACAACCAGGTGAGATGTGGAATTGTTTTGGAATGTTGTCTTTGGCAATAAATACTAGGAAACTATGGTTTCTAGATCTGAACAGAAAGAGATGGCACCTGGGGAGGAGAAACAACTTTCATGTGCCTCGATTGGAAAACATCTAAATACAAAAGTATCTCTATGCTACTTATTATTCTAAATCCTTATTGATAAATCACTATGCCTCACATGGGCCCATATGTTTTGTCACACATTTATTAATCAAATAATTACTATAGACAGGGACCTCACATAAGAATATTTTCCTGGGATCCCACACAACCTAGGGAAAGCCCAGGTGAGTACCGCAATAAATATTGCTTGAAGGAGATTAGGAAAAGAAATGAAGGGGCTCAAATAGGAAAGTTGGAAGAATTCAAGTATATACATCAGGAGAAAAGGGGGGGAGGGAAATGAGTTAATAAAACAAATAAGAATTGATCATATGTTTCACATTTAGGAATAGTTATAATTGACCCGGCGTCTCATATTTTGGATAGAAGAGAAGAAATTCAGTTCCACACCTTGTCAGAAAAATATAGCACTGAGATTCAGAAAATATGCACACAGCTGGGGCATTTCCGTTTCCAATAATGTGCCACTAGCAGAGTCGACATAACCAATAGAAACATTAATATAGGTTTAAACAAGTGTATCTCCCAGGCAGATCCTTAAATTCCTTTAATTTTACATTAGGATATAAAATCGCTCATTCTAATGGGTTAGTAAATGCATAGTCCTTCAGAAGCCTCATTGACGAAAACACAGCATAGGCAGAGGGAAATATACCGTTATTTCTGCTCTGGCTGTATTTCCATTTCCTAATAACAGTAATGAACTTGAAGCATCGTATTTGCATACAGATAGGTCTAGATTCCAGTTTGGCTGCAGCTATACAGTTAAGCGTGTCACTGATGTGCACTTCCCAGCCTCAAAACACAATTTAAAGATCACTTTATGGGGAGTCGAATTACAGCAATGTGCTTAAGCATTAGGGCTGTGGTATTTCTAAAAACTGTTGGCAACAGGGCCAAGTTCTATGGCTCATAAAAGTCGAACACAAAGTTCTGAGCTACTGCAGCTCATTGATTGTGGTTATTCTTTAAGTTTCTTAATGTTCCCGCCCCTGGTATACTGGCACCCATTCCATTTCTCAAGCTTTGACACTGTTCCTTCCTTCCTTCCCCTCCTCCTTGCTCACACGTTTACAAACGACTGCTCCGGGCCATGCCCAGGTAGAGTCGTGCACAGGTCCTACCCCCCAGCAGCCCAGAATGTGCTTCGGCCGACTCGGAAACAAGTAAGTACAATGTGAATATTGATGCATACCAGTCACCATGAAAACACAGAACGAGGAGCAGCTGCTGCCGCCCACCTGAACTGAGCCTCTGTGAACATGAGTTCAACAAGCAAACCATGCGATGGGGGGCAAGAAATGGCATTTCCAGCAGATATAAACGAACACAGGTACATTTAAAAACAAAGCAAACGCACCAGTGCACAATGTCCTCAGGAAATAGGGGCGTGATAAGCAGATGGTGTGGCCAGATGGTAAAACAGGGGCCGGACTGCAAAGTTAAGGCCGGATGCTGAGTGTCCTTTACTACTAAGCTCAAGAGTTCATACTATAGGCAGCTGCGGGCCACCAAGAGGTTTTACTGGTCTGGTTGGTTGTTATTGCTGTTGTTGTTGTTGCTTTGAGTAAGTGGAAGAGATGACAGCAGTGTGGAGGACGACTGTGACAGTGTAGAAAGGTGGGGAGTGGAGGCCGGGAGAGCAGCCAAAAGTCTCTCCCTGCCCTTAGGCACAAAACCCCGGTTCTGAATGAAGCAACTGCAGGAGAAGAGGTAAGCAGCTGGCTTCAAGTGATCTGTAAGCAGGGGCTTTACCCCAGGCTTGGTGTCCAGATGGATATAAACAGCAAAAAGAGGGTGAAATCAATAGCAAAGACTTGGAACCAACCTAAATGTCCAACAATGATAGACTGGATTAAGAAAATGTGGCACATATACACCATGGAATACTATGCAGCCGTAAAAAATGATGAGTTCATGTCCTTTGTAGGGACATGGATGAAATTGGAAATCATCATTCTCAGTAAACTGTTGCAAGGACAAAAAACCAAACACCGCATATTCTTACTCATAGGTAGGAACTGAACAATGAGAACACATGGACACAGGAAGGGGAACATCACACTCTGGGGACTGTTGTGGGGTGGGGGGAGGGGGAAGGGATAGCATTAGGAGATATACCTAATGTAAATGACGAGTTAATGGGTGCAGCACACCAACATGGCACATGTATACATATGTAACAAACCTGCACATTGTGCACATGTACCCTAAAACTTAAAGTATAATAATAATAAAATTAAAAAAAAAAGAAGAGGGTGAAATCACAGCACAAAGTTTCCACCCCAAGGAAATAGACAGAAGCTGATGCCAGTTTTTAAAAACTCAGAAATATAAAAGGAAAAACTGTTTAGGAGATGAGAATTAATTTGACTTTGGACGTTACGTTTGCGTATCCATAGGGAAAAGCCCAGAGGCCACACCGAGGCAGAAGAGACTGTGGGTGCAGAATTTGTGAGGGTCCCAGGCAAAGAGGAGAGGAGGGCTCAACACTCGGGTAGCGGTCGTGTCCAAGGAAGCCGCAGCTGAGACCCTGGAGGGGGAAGCCTGAGTTCAAGTCAGCACGGAGCGCCAACAGGCCAAGCCAAAAACATCTCGTGCTGCTGGCAAAGGGCTGGCCCAGAAGAAAGCATCACAGGTTATGGGCCTCAGCGGAACTGGGCCTTCCCAGAAAAGGGAGAAAAATGAGGTCACAGGTGAAGAGAGGAGGTGCTGGCACCTGTCACAGTGGAGGCGGAGGACCTGAGATTTGCCTTATCAGATGGGGTGGGATGGGATGAGCTCAACTGAAGATACACCAACAAGATAGGCACCGAGGCCGGGCACGGTGGCTCACATCTTAATCCCAACACTTTGGGAGGCCAAGGTGGGAGGATCACTTCAGCCCAGGAGTTTTGCCACGTTGCCCAGGCTGGTCTTGAACTCCTGGCTTCAAGCCATCCTCCCAATTCAGCCTCCCAAAGTGCTGTGATTACAGGCATGAGCCACTGCACCTGGCAGGCTGAGGATCTAATGCACCCAAAACAAACAGGTCACCCACAACCTACCCTTTGCCCTGGACATATTTGTCTTGCTATCTCCTTTCTCTTTGTTCCACCCCTGACTAGATCTCTGTTTTCTTTCCACTGAATCACTCCCTAAATCCTGTACTAGCACATTCATCTTCAAGAGTCTTCAGTGTTCCGTAAAGCCAGCAGAATAAAGCTCAGATGCTTCCACGTGGCTGAGAGTGGGCCACTTCCCAGACTCACCACCTCCCACATCAGTGCACATGCCCCGTTTACCACAGGTGGTTGGTGCTTCTCCCACTCTGTAAGCTTTGAGTTCTCATTTCTGTGAACTTGTGTTGATGGTTCACATTAACTACATACCTTCTCTGTGCAGGTACCGTGCTAGAGTATGAATATCTATTTGTGCATCCAGTCCCCAACCCTGGGAAGTCCGTACCATCATCATACCCATTTGACAGATGAAAACACAGAGGCTTGGGGAATAAAGACACCTGCCATATAGCAAGGAGAGGTGCAAGCCTGGAGTCTGCATACTGGAAGATTCCACCACACATAACTGCTTCCCAAGGCACTCACACATGGTCTGCACTTCACAGTGTTTGTTTATCAATACACGAATAGTTTATATTTGTACTGTGAAAAAACGTGGATCAGAATAAAGAAAGCAACATGTTAAAATAAAATACCTTATTATTTTAAAGAACAAACATTTTTGGCCAGGCACAGTGGCTCACGCCTGTAATCCCAGCACTTTAGGAAGCCGAGGTGGGTGGATCATGAGGTCAGGAGATTGAGAACATCCTGGCCAACATGGTGAAACTCTGTTTCTACTAAAAATACAAAAAAATTAGCTGGGTGTGGTGATGCACGCCTGCAATCCCAGCTACTGGGGAGGCTGAGGCAGGAGAATGGCTGGAACCTGGGAGGCGGAGATTGCAGTGAGCCAAGATCACGCCACTGCACTCCAGCTTAGCGACAGAGGGAGACACCGTCTCAAAAAAACAAAGAACAAACATTTTTGAACAAGTAGTAAATGAGATCAAGACTCTTACCTAACTTTGAAACCTAGTTGAGTTTGTCTTCTTCAGCATAAATGCCGGCTCTACCACAAAATTGCTGGGTGACCTTGGGCAAATTGATTACCCTCTCTGACTCATGTTCTTCATCTATCAAATGGGAGGGATCATCATGGCCCATCCATTCTTCACTGGTGAAGTACCCAGATAACCTGGGTACCACTGGCACAAGCATTCAATAAATACCAGCTATTATTATTCTACACTATGTCCTAAAGACATTGTTTATTTTGTCTGAATTTTAAAGTGGGAAATCAGGCTGTCTTTGCTCATCTATTTTTAAAACTCTTGGGGAAATTGTAAAATATAAAGTTATTAAATTAAATTAAAATCATGAGCTTGCTGTGGTCGGGTGGCCAATCTTTTTGTTTTCTTCTTTGTGTCTCTGTAGGAAGAAGTGCACCACCGTATGCCTGGGCTGCCATCAGCAGCACTGACTCATTGCTAAAAGAAGGGAAAGCTCAGGACTCTAAATCCTGAATCCTTCAGACAGTCCTGCCATTTCCCAAACATTGCACCAACATCATGAAATACTTTAAAATCAATAAAAATGCATGTGGCAGAAGGCAATTATTCATACATTATCTGAAAACAATAAAGGAAGATATACCTTCCATTCAATTTTCAGGATTATATATATTACAGGTGAGTATTTATTTTTAGCAGACTTTTCCCCCTTTCTCTCTTTTTGCTCCAATTGTTAGTTTCATAGGGTCAGAGAGAGTTCAGTCGTATAGAGAAAGTACTAACTGCTGAATGGCTCTGCCAGGCTCCTGTATTTAAGGAGACAGAATTGCATATTACAAGAAAATGATTGTTCAGCTACCTTTTCATTAACAATTTGTCTACAAGGAGACAGGCTTAACTGCTTCTATTGAAGTTGGGAAGCAACAAATTGAATGTGTTCCATAAGGATTATGTCATACTTCAAACATATGGTGAGCTACAAACACCAAGATATCGCATTTGGATATAGTGGTGTGTTCACTATTGTTTGGTGGCTGTTTAATTGAATAGTCATAAATAATACATTTTTTTAAAAAAACCTGTCATCTGCATAATCTCAAGTGAAATACTGTAATAATTTTCTTTTATATATGTTTTTGATCCTTGACACATTAAAGAAAAATGTCTTTTCTTTAGGGGAAACTATACTGAAGGTTATTAAGGAAACATCAGCTATAAAATGCATCCTAGGTCAGCTTCTTGTAATGGGGTTCCACTTTGGAGCACAGAGAAGACATCCAAAGGTGTGGAGGGGAAAAATTCTAGCTGAGCCCAGGGTTGATGCAGAAGAGCTTTCCCTGAATGCACCCCAAGATTGAGGTCCTGGGGTCAATAGGCCAACCAGGCTTCCTTCTGCCTCTGTCTACTGAACAGAAAATCCAGTCCCTCCACCTCCCGCCCACAATGTTCCAAACTGAATGCTCGACCTTTTAACACATCAAGTGACAACACTAACTTTAGACACTTTTAGAAAGCACCGTGTCAGTGTTGGGTTGTCATCATGTATATGGCCAGTAAGTGCACAACAGGTCAAAGCCCTGGAACCCCAGCCATGGTTTCAAGGGGTCCAGGTTTATTATGTCGTGTCTGTGAAACATGTGTCCACCAGGAAACCCACTCTTGCTCAGTAATGGAATATTATTCATGAATGCTCACTGTATATAAAGTTCATAGGCTTAATGCCAAAACAATATTCTGTTTTCCTACTTAATAGAAAGAGATCACTAATTACTAGTGCAGAAGGAAAAATATCTAATTCCACACAGAACAAAGGATACCCATGGAGGCCACGCTGGGCAAGACTGTCTCCAAGTGTCAGCTACAGACATAAATGCATTGATAGACAGGAAGAAGAGGAAGGTTGTTTTCTAACAAGTTTTTAAAGGTTGACCTGACTGTTGTTAAGATTATGAAGAAAGACACTGGAACAGTCATTCTCAACTCTTTAAACTCAATGCCCTCTTTTTATAACATGATTTTGTACATACCCCTTTACTGTTTTGAAATCTAATTCATATAAAAGATCATCTAAGACAACACTCATTAGGATGGCTACTATTAAAGATACAGGAAATAACAAGTGTTGGTAAGGATGTTGAGAAATTGGAACCCTTGTACACTGTTGGTGAGAATGTAAAATGGTGCAAACCTCCCTGGAAAACAGTAAGGTAGTCCTTAAAAAATTAAAAACAGAATTCCCATGTGACACAGCATCCCACTTCTGGGTGTATATCCAAAAGAATTCAAAGCAGGGTCTTGAAGAGATGTTTTCACAGCCACATCAATAGCAGCACTATTCACAATAGCCAAGAGGTAGAAGCAACCCAAATGTCCATCGATGAACGAATGGATAAAGAGAATGTGGTATATACATAGAATGCAATATTATTTAGTCTTTAAAAAATGCTGTTACATGCTACAATATGAATAAACCTTAAGGATAGTGTGCTAAGTGAAATAAGTCAGTCACACACAAAAAAACTAATTCTATATCATTCCTCTTATAGGCAGTATCTCAAGTAGTCAAATTCATAGAAACAGCAAGTAGAGTGGTGGTGGCCAAAGGTTGGATGGGAGGGGTAACAGGGAGTTGTTTAATGAATATAAATTTTCAGATATGCAAGATGAAAAAACTTGGAGGTCTCTTTCACAATAATGTGAATATGATTGACAGTACTGAACTGTATGCTTAAAAATGGTTAAGAAGTTTTAAATATAGATAGCTACAGATAGATATAGATATTAACCTGTTTTGTGTTACTATAACGAAATACCATAGGTAATTAGTAAAGAAAAGAAATTATTTCTCACAGTTCTGGTGACTGGGAAGTCCAACATCAAGGTGCCAACATCTGGTGAGGGCATCATCCCGTGGCAGAAGGTGGAAGTGCAAGACAGCATGTGACAGCAGGAGAGGGAGAGGGGGTCAAACTTACTTTTTTAATAAAGCCACTCTCTCAACAGCCACCCACTCCCAGAATAATGACATGAATCCATTCCTGAGGGCAGAGCCCTCGTGACCTAATCACCTCCGATTATGCTCCAACTTCTAAACACGTTTGCACTGGGGATTTCCAACACATCAATTTTGGGGGACACATTAAAACCATAGCATTCTGCCCCTGGTTTCCAAAATTCATGTCCTTTTCATAATGCAAAATACATGTATTTCATTCCAATAGCCCCAAAAGTCTTAACTCATTCCAGCACCAACTCAAAAGTCCAAAGTTCTGTCTTATCTGAATCAGATATGGGTAAAACTCAAGGCACAATTCATCCCCAGGAAAATTCCTCTGCAATCTGCGAGCCTGTAAAATTAATAAACAGTGTGCTTCCAAAATACAGTGGTGAGACAGGCATAGGACAGACATTCCCATTCCAAAAGGGAGAAATAGGCAAGAAGAAAGATGTGATTGGTCCCAGGTAAATCCAAGACTCAACAGGGAAAACATCAAGTCTTAAAGCTAATAATAATCCTCCCTGACTCCATGTCCCACATTCTGGGCACACTGGGACAGGGGCTGGACCTATAAGTCCACAGGCAGCCCTGCCCCTATAATTTTGCTGGGCTCAGCCCACCCGGCCACTTTCATGGGTTGGAGTCTCATGCTTCCAGCTTTCCCAAACTGGAGTTGCATGTGGGTGGCCCCACAGTTCTGTGATCTCTGAGATGCCTTACTCCCATAGGTCAACTAGGCAATGTGGCAGCTTGGACCCCACATTTTGGCTCAGCATTGCCCTAGTAGGGGCTGTCTGTGTTGTCTCCACACCTGTGAAAAGTTTCAGCCTGGGGCCTCGAGCTGTCAAATACATCCTTTGAAATGTACAGACCCCATAGGTTTTGCATTCTGTACATCTGCAGAGTTAACACCACATAGATGTCATCAAGACTTACTGCTTGAGCCCTCTGGAGTGGTGGCACAAGCCATACCCAGACCCATCTGAGCCACGGCTGGGACAGCTGAGGAGTGCTGTGCCTGAATGCAGGGAGCAGAGTCCCAAGCATCTCTGGGCAGTTAAAGTCCCATGGGCAACCTTCCTGGAAATCTTCTCTGGAAGGCCCTGTTCTGGGCCTGTGATGGGAGGGGCAACCTGGTGAGCCCATCAAATGCCTTTGATGTCTTTTCCCCATTGTCTTGATGAATGGCACCTGGCTCCCTTCTAGCCATGCTAATCTCTTTAGCAAACAGTCTCTTGGCCACACTCTTAGTTTACTCTCCTAAACATGCCTTTTCACTCTTTACATGAGCAAGGCTGCTCATTTCCCATATATTTTGTTCTGCTTCCCTTTTAATTATAAATGCCATCTTTAAATCCTTTCTCTTCATTCACATTTTACTATATGTGGTTAAAAGTAGCTATGCAGTTCCTCCAGTATTTTGCTTAGAAATTTCTTCCACCAGATATCCAGGTTCATTGTTCTTCAGTTCCACCTCCCATAAAGCCCTCAGTTGTGGACATGATTCAGCCATGAATTTATAACAGTTCCTTGTGAATTTATAACAAAGATGGCCTTTACTCCAGTTTCCATTACTTTGTTTCTCATTTCCATCTGAGATCTCGTCAGAATAGCTTTTACCATATCAGAAATGTTCATATTTCTACCAGTATTTTGATTAAGACCACTTAAGTAATCTCTAAGAAGCTTCAGACTTTCTCTACAGGTCTCTCCAGAATCATGCTTAATGCTCTGTTCACAGCAATATAGGCTTTTGCTTGCCTGCTCCTCCACATTTTCCCAGCCTCTAGCCATTACCCAGTTCCAAAGGTGCGTCCACATTTTCAGGTATTTATTATAGCAGCAGATCTACTTCTCAGTGCCAATTTTCTTTCTTGGCTCATTTTCTGTGGCTATAACAGAAAAATACAGACTGGGTAATTTATAATGAACAGAAATTTATTTGGCTCGTGGTTCTGCAGGCCAGGAGTCCAAGAGCATGGCATCTGATGAGGACTTTTGCGCAGCATCATCCCATGGCAGAGGTGAAAGGGCAAGAAGTACTGAGAGCAAAAGATCAAGAGGGGGCCAAAGGTTTTGTAACGAAGTCACTCTTATGATAACTAACCCACTCCTGCAATAACAACATTAATCCAGTCACGAAAGCAGTCCTTATGACTTAATCAACTCTTATGACAACCTACCTCCCAAAACTGTTGCACTGGGGGTTGACAACACATAAACTTTGGGGAATACTTTCAAACAATAGCAATATAAATAGATAAATTCTAACACAAATATGATTTTAGAAATAATCAACACAATACCCCAACTGAAATAAAAACATATAAAGAAATTTATAGTATAATGTGCATAGAAATGTACATTATACACATTTAGCACAGAAATGCTCAGAAAAGCCAGCACTGGAGGTTGTAATGCGGGAGTCAGATGCTTGCTGCTGTCCTTAGAATCTTCAAGAACATGACACCCACAGAGGCAGACGGACAGAGCTGGGCTCCACTGGTAAGTTAACCACCTCAGGTGACTTTCCAACTCCACTGAAGTTCCAAGCAAAAGGATTTACACAATGGTTTCTTTCCTGGAAAATTTAGGGTACATCACAACTATTGAAATACAGGGTTTTTACCCACATGAAAGTCCCACAGTACACTTAAAAAATTATTCAATGGGCAATACTGCCCCATGAATTCAGGATATAGAGTGATCCTGGGCCATGCCTACTAAATGCAAGCAGAGCCCCCAAGTCTTTGTCACAATCAAAACTGCTCCTCCAAATTCCGTAATGTAGCACCCCCCAGGGAGAATCACCCCTAGAGGAAGCAGTGAGAATTGCCTCACTAAACTATGAGATCCAAAAAGAAAATCAAAGAATGAAGCCTTTTATTCAGGGCTCTGTCACCTGCCAATCAAACAGCTCAGGGCCCACCCCAGGCCATTGCCCAGGGGAGATTTCACCAGGTCTTAGAACACAAGCAAAGATTCATCTTGGCAAATCCATCTCAGAACAGAACACATGGACACAGGGAGGGGAACATAACACACGAGGGCCTGTTGGGGGTTGGGGGAAGGGGAGGGAGAGCATTAGGACAAATACCTAATGCATGCAGGGCTTAAAACCTAGATGACGGGTTGATAGGTGCAGCAAACCACCACGGCACATGTATACCTATGTAACAAACCTGCACATTCTGCACATGCATCCCAGAACTTAAAGTAAAATAAAAACAAAAACTCCATCTCAGAACAAAAGTTGGATTTTGGTTCTTAATTTTTTTGACATTCATTTATCTTCTCCTACACATGTTCTCTGTCCTAAAGAATTGGAAATTTCAAAGTTAGCTTTCTGGAGTTTTATTTTACTTAAGACTCTTGAAAATAAAATTTCAGGCTCAAAGGAGCAAAGCACTAATGGTGAAAACTGATGTCTAAATCCTGTTAGATTTCTGAGAGAATCATCTCTGGTCTTTCTGATGACCCCAAATAATCCCACGCCTGGAGCCACCCATTCTCCCAAGATCTTGGCACTGATCCCGGACTGAACACTAACGTCCATGTATTTTCACTTGGTGATTGGCAGCTCCCTTCTTGCTTTGTTGCATTATGCAGCTGCCTGGAGCCTCAACTGAGCCACGACTGCTACAATGGCACACCCACCTTCTCCAGGTTCCTCTGGCCCACAGCACTTACCGGTGTTTAGTGGAAACAGAAACAAAAGGCCTAAGGAGGAGTGATGTTGTCAGAGGTGTTCGAACCAAAGCGACTCCATCTTGAATACTGGCTGGGTAAGACAAGGCTGAGATCTACTGGACTGCATTCCCAGGAGGTTAAGGCATTCATAGTCACAGGATGAGATAGGAAGTCAGCACAAGATGCAGGTCATGAAGACCTTGCTGATAAAACAGGTTGCGGTAAAGAAGTCAGCCAAATACCACCAAAACCAAGATGGTGACAAAAGTGACCTCTGGTCGTCCTCACTGCTCATTACATGCTAGTTACAATGCATTAGCATGCTAAAAGACACTCCCACCAGTGCCATGACAGTTTACAGATGCCATGGCATCATCAGGAAGTTACCCCATATTGGTCTAAAAAGGGGAGGAACCCTCAGTTCCAGGAACTACCCACCCCTATCTCTGTAAACTCATGAATAATCCTCCCTTGTTTAGCATATTATCAAGAAACAACCATAAAAATGGGCAACCAGCAGCCCTGAGGGAGTAGTCTATGGAGTATGGAGTAGCCATTCTTTCATTCCTCTACTTTCTTAAAAAACTTGCTTTCACTTTATGGACTCACCACGAATTCTTTCTTGAGCAAGATCCAAGAACCCTCTCTTAGGGTCTGGATTAGGACCCCTTTCCAGTAACAATGTCACAAAGAAAATAATACTTAAAACACCAATCAGACACTCATTAACATATTAACTACATGTCTTGCACATAAGGAGAGGGGCAGTGGGATCCCTCGCAGGAATAAGACCGCGTAAGAAGGATGCTTTAGAGGTTCTTATGCCAGCCAGTTCTCCCTGTACTCATGTATTTAACATACATTTACTGAGCACATACTGTGTGCTGGTACTAAAACAAAAAACTTATTACAACAATAAGACCCAGTGCCCATGTCTACACAGTTCCAACTTGGGGTGCCGGCTGCCATAACAGCATCTGACTGCCGTAACATCATCTTCAAGAACACTGAGGGTAGGATAAAGATAGGAGTTAGCTGTTGGCAGTGAAAATGTCCCCAAAAATAAAATGTCTGAGATCCCGAGATAATGAGGGCAAAGGGGTTTTATGTGCCTGTGTGACAGAGAACATTGAAAACTGTAAGCAAGTTTTGTGTCTAGACACAGCCAAGTCGAGTCTAGGAACCATTATTTGATATGCAATTTTCTACTTAGCAGCGCAGGTATGCAGAACTCAATTTGGGAGTGATCTGTATTCTATTCAGTTTCCACAATAGCATTAAAATGTAGTCAGGAACAGGGGAATTTATCTTCCTGCAAATTCACTCCCTAGGGGTCCTGTAGCTCACCAATGGGTTTCAGTGCTAGCGAGGTGGGCGGCAGAACAGACAACAGTGAGAAATTACAGCCACAAATCACCCGCATGAACCTTGCTGCTGGAGCTGCTGGCTTCTGCCCGCTCCTGTAATTGCAGACCCAAAACCACTGCCAAAAAAGGGATAACTAACCTGCAAAAAAAAAAAAAAAAAGCTTCGCCAGCAAACCAAGGAGGTGGCCTCGCTCTAGTCTAGAGCAGAAAAATCTTCTTTTCTAACATATTTCCTTGAGCTAAAACATTTTACCATTTCACCACATTTTATCATTTCTAACATTTGTAGCATGCTTTGCAGTCAAGTTGTATTTATTATATGGTAGTATTTCTTTGTTTCCCCGCCAAAAATACTCTTATTAAATTGATAATGCATTTTACAATCAGTGTACTAGTTTAGAATCAAGGAAATTCAAAAATTACCGTGATTTAAAACGCCTTTCCATAGAACAACTAGAAACAAAGCTAAGAGGCTAAGCATTGCTTCCCACACACATCCATGTAATCAAATGTCTTTTGTTCACATCTCATCAGCCACCCAGGGGTTCAACTTTTGGAAGCCCCAGGGAGGTAAGTCTTCCCATTAGGCCTAATCCACACCAAAGCCCCAGCAAGGCACGTCGGCTGGCCACGCTTTCCCTAGGTAGAAGGCAGCCCGCCTCTCATTAGTCTTAGGGTACACTAAAAGACTAAGCCAGGTGGAGTCAAAACCCCTGCATCCATCCCCATATTCCAATTGTCAATTTTAAGAAAAGTGTGGCCCTGGCACCCTGACTTCTGCCTTTCCGCAGCCAGTGGGGAGAGTGAGTTAGATGTGCCAGGGCCAGTGTTTGTCCCAGCATCCCCCCAGTGCTATAGACAGCTCAGTCGCAGCCTCCTCATTCAGCAAACGTCGTGAATACCCAGGAAGAATTATATATTTCAACGATTCTGTTCTGGCATGTCGCTAGTTCACTGGGAATCCCTCACTGCTTGATAGAGTTACCTTTAACCTCACATGTACTTGTTCACTGCTCCTTCGTGGCTTTTAAATTTGAGATCTCCCATCTTGGGCCCCAAAGGGGCTCACTAAGAAAGAATCAATGATGATAAGCTGTAGACATTTCCTTTCAAAGTCTTGATCCTAGAAAAGGTAGAACGTTTTTCTTTTCCTAACCACTCTAGGATCTTCACGACCAGCAGCTAAATGTGGAACAAGGTTCAGAGAGCTTTAGGAAGCACAAGAAACATCACTAGCTCTGGCAGACAAGCCCGCAAAGGCCAGGGGTGACTTGAGAGCTGAGTCTTGGTGAATCCACTTAAGGAGCTGTTAATAGCCCGAGCAGTAACTCGAAACTGCTAAGAAGCGTCCATTCTCCATGGGATCCTGTTTAAGCCAGACATCTGTCACCACACCTACAGTAGCAACTGTCAACGTGAGCAGTGAGAAGGGAGGAATGCAAAAAGCAGATCGTGTCAGGAAATGCAGTTTTACTGGGGGGGATAAAAAAGCTAAACGAAAATAGAAGGCTAATATTTGGAAGTCAAAAAAACGCCAACTGGATGCTGCAAGGTCCACATGGAAAAGGAGCCTGGGAACAAAAGCCACCCAGCAACTAGGAGCACCCAGATGGGGCTATCGCATGACAACAAATGTCTATGTATTAGGTGCTGAAATTTAGAGCTTTACTTGTTACAGCAACTACTGTGGCCCTAAATAAGATTTTGCATCGTCCGGGTGCAGTGGCTCACACCTGTAATCCCAGCACTTTGGGAGGCCAAGGCGGGCAGGTCACGAGATCAGGAGATAGAGACCATCCTGGCCAACATGGTGAAACCCTGTCTCTACTAAACATACAAAAATTAGCTGGGTGTGGTGGTGCATGCCTGTAATCCTAGCTACTAGGGAGGCTGAGGGCAGAGAATCGCCTGAACCCGGGATTCAGAGGTTGCAGTGAGCCGAGATCACACTACTACACTCCAGCCTGGTGACAGAGCGAGATTCTGTCTCAAAAAAAAAAAAAAAAGATTGTGCATCAGGCCGGGCACAGTCGCTCATGCCTGTAATCCCAGCACTTTGGAAGTCTGAGATGGGAGGATCACTTGAGCCCAGGAGTTTGAGGCCAGCTTGTGCAACATAGCAAGACCCCATCCCTACAAAATAATTTTTAAAAAATAGTCCAGCATGGCAGCGTGCACCCATGGACCCAGCTACATGGGAGCTGCTCCATCCAATGGAGCCATCTGCATCTAGTCACTCTCCAGCCCAAACTCATGCTTTTCCATTATTCCTGAATCTCATCTTTTTCTACAAATATACTATGCCATAGATGTGCTGCATGTGTGATTTAGATCTTTTTATATTGTCTTGCTACACTATGATTGATGCATAATCTTTTTTGTTGTTCTTAAGACAGGGTCTCAATCTGTCACCCAGGGTGGAGTGCAGTGGCATAATCACAGCTCAGTGCTTCTCAACCTCCTGAGCTCAAGCCATCCTCCCATCTCAGCCTCCCATGTAGATGGGACCACAGGAGCATACAACCATGCTTGGCTAATTTTTTTCTTTTTTTGTAGAAATAGAAATGTCTTACCATATTGTTCAGGCTGGTCTCAAACTCCTGGGCTCAAGCAATCTGCCCACTTGGCCTCTCAAAGTGCTGGGATTAAAGGGATGAGCCACCTTGCTCAGCCTGATACACAATCTTTTTTTTTATTTCATTTTAAATTCAGGTGTACATATGCAGGTTTGTTATATAGGTAAACTTGTGTCATGGGGGTTTGTTGTACAGATTATTTTATCACCCAGGTATTAAGCCTGGTATCCGTTAGTTATTTGTCCTGATCCTCTCCCTCCTCCTACCCTCCACCCTATGAAAGGCCCCAGTGTGTGTTGTTCCTCTCTATGCGTCCACATGTTCTCATCATTTAGCTCCCACTTATAAGTGAGAACATGTGGTATTTGGTTTTCTGTTCCTGAATTACTTTGCTAAGGATAATGGCCTCCAGCTCTATCCATGTTCCCACAAAAGACATGATCTCATTCTTTTTTATGGCTGCATAGTATTCCATGGTGTGTATGTACCACATTTTCTTTATCCAGTCTACCACTGAAGGGCATTTAGGTTGATTCCATGTCTTTGCTATTGTGAATAGCTGATGCACAATCTTAATGAAGGTCTCTAAGTTCTCTGAGCCTCAATGTCCTCATTCATAAAATGAAGATACTAATAACACTTTACAAGTTTGTTGTGATCATTAATTAGGAAGAAGGAGTTGGGAACATGAACCTGGAACATTATAATTCTTCTTTTGGATTTGTTTTTGCCTTTTTCCAAAGAATAAAGGCTAAGAATGACCAGGAACTTCAAGAAGGTAAATCAAATTTAACATCACTAATAACAAGAATTAACTTACTAGAAACAGATATGAGGGAAGTAACACTTTTAAACATAGCTTTGTTCTAAATAACAGGGGGCATTCCATCTTTGAGTTTTTTCTCTTTTAGAAGTCTTTAGGATTGGGTCCAGTGGCAATTGTGAAGTGCAGGATGTGAGGTAGAAAAACTATTGCTTAAAACCAGTTTCTCCTCTGCCTGTTGTTCACATGCTGGTCTTTTCCATTAAACCACGCATATCCTCAGAAAACAGACAGGAACTTTCTGGAAGGAAGGAATGAGAGCAGAAGGGATGAGTACCTCCTCCAGGTTGGGTTCCTGAAACCTTGCAAGTGGCTCACCTCCAACATTCTTTCTCCCTTTCCTGCTGACTGGAGTGCCAATATCTAGGGTGACCTTGAAAGCAACAACTGCAAAGCCATTGTCATCCAAAGTCCCTGAGTGACCACATGGAGCAGAGCCACTCATGAACCTGAAGGGCTCTCCTGAGAACCATTACAAACTCTGATGTATTATTCAGTGTCTCTGTTTTGAACTCTCTTTATTATAGCAACTGGTGCTACCCTAGCTAAAGCAAACTTACCCACCTTTGTATCCCCAGTGCCTACAACAAGGCATGGCTCTGTTCTTAAGGTGCTTAATGAATAGCTGTCTCATTGAATAACCCACACACAGTATCTACACCTGGGAGGCAACTCTATCCAGAATTTATCCCAATTGTTGGGGGGAAAAATAAGATAAAACAAAACATACACCTCCCATTATGAAGAAAAAGAAAATCTCATAAAAAAATAAGAATGCTGATGTCTGCAAGTATCTGTTCCAGCCATCTGGAGGGTACATACAATCTAGACAATACCAGCGCCTGAAATAGATATCTTCACTTCTTCCCCAGATAGTGTCTCCCTTCCTTTAAGGTGCAACATTCCAAAATAATTTGAGGAAACCTCCCCTCCACCACTCATTGCATGGTTGAGTGAGACTGACTCCACCTACCCTGCCTCATTCAAGATTTGTGTTGCATCTCCCTAGGCACAGAGATTGATTTGGGGATGGTTTGAGGAGTTTGGTTAGACCACAAAGTCTGGCCAAGGTATTAAAATTGAATAGAATCAAAGGTGTGAACTCAGTTCAAGATTGCTTTCACTTCTATATCCTACTGAGATAGCAAACAGTGCAAAAGATATTCCTAAGATAAAGTTACAGGTACAATCCCTGGGTTTCCTAGATACTGAAAGAGGCAGAATCAAAATTAGAAGTCAGTGCAGCCTTTGCAGAGTGAGCAATGCATCAGGTTAGAGAGTCTTGCAGCCTGGAATTCATCACCCAGAATTCATCATTTTATACTATGAGGTCGGAGGGCTGCATCAGCAGACAAGGGCCTGAGTACTACCACAGAAGGAAACTATAGCTGTAGTTTCCTGCTCCCTGCACTATGTTCTATGAGGCACCGGGCCTACAATAGACTTGGCCAGGGCCCATCACAGTCCACCCCTTTGTGGGGATACAGATGGACAGCTCTCATGCCCACCTTGTCTAATCACTCCCAGTGTCACAAAAAACTGTTACTAGGATGCAGCATCACACAAAGACAATAATGATAACCCAAAACTAAATAGTATATGATACTAATTATAGGGTGAGCCCCTGCTCAGAAAAGGTCAATTACACAAATCTACAAGTGAGTATTTCCATCTTGAGCCCAATGGAGTATGCGAACATCATTTATGAGGTTACTGTTATTTGTCCTTACCTGAAAGACAGTACCTTGGGTTTTCCTAGTAAGGCTTCTGTCAGTAGAATGCGCTTTCAAAAAAAAAAAAAAAGTGTGTTCTTGGAGCCTTCAGCTGCTCACAGAGGTTGCTGCCCTTCTAAGATGATGATATCATGGGATCAGCAGTCCTTGCTGGGAACCCTGGGCTCCAGGTCCCTTTGGCGAGCCCAACCCCTCCATCCCAGCATCCTCTGTCATCTGAGGAAATAGCTGGAGGGAATCACTAGCTACACCCATTACAATATCCCCCACCAGGAGAACACTACTTCATGATCCTTGACCTCTCTCTGCCACTCAGTCTGTAGTGGGTTGAGTGGAGGCCTCCCAAAAATTCATGTGTATCCCAAAATTCACGATGTGACCTTATTTAGAAATAGGGTCTTTGCAGACACAGTTAGTTAAGGAACTTAAGACAAAATCATAATGGATTTTTAGGGTGATCCTTAAATCCAATGGCTGGTGTCCTTACAAGAGGAGGAAACACACAGGGAAGAAGGCCTTGCGTAGATGGAGGCGGAGACTGGAGCGATGCAGCCACAAGCCAAGGAATGCCTGGGGCCACCAGATGCTGGGAGGATCCTCCTCTGAAGCCTTCAGAAGAAGCATGACCCTGCTGACACCTTGAGTCTGGACTCCTAGCTTCCAGAAGTGTGAGATAATAAATTTCTGTTATTTTGTGGCACATTATTATGGCAAACCTAGGAAACTAATATGAAATCTGTCTTAGTCCATTCAGGCTGCTATAACAAAATACCTTAGACTGGGTAGCTTATAAACAACAGACATTTATTTCCCACAGTTGTGGAGGCTGGGCTGTCCAAGACCAAGGCCCTGGCAGATTTGGTGTCTGGTGAGGACCTGCTTTCTGTCATTTCCTAGATGATGCCTTCTAGTTGTGTCCTCACATGGTGGAAGGGACTAGCTAGCTCTCCGAGGTCTTTTATAATCCCAGTCAAGAGGGCTCTCCCCTCATGACCTAATCACTTCCCAAAGGCCTTACCTCCTGATACCATCACTTTGGGGGTTAGAATTTCAACTTATGAATTGGGATAGAGGGGATCACAGCATTCAGACCATAAGGCAGTCCATATTTCCCAGAGGATCTTCTCAAACTGTGTCTGCCTCCTCAACCAGCAGTGCCTCAGCAGGTACCATACAGCCCCAAATGCTGCCTCCTCAGCCAGCAGTGCCTCAGCAGGCACCATAACAGCCCCAAACGCTGCCTCACTGACTCAGGCCCTTGGGCTTCCACCCCTTTTGTTTTTCCTCTAGAGAAAAGTGGAAGGAGCAGCCAGGTGGCTTTATCCCCTCCGCCACTCCAAGAACGAGTCCAACATTCTGTAACAATACCACTTCCTCCTGACGGTGGGAATCAACCCCACCACCACAAAGGTGCCAGGTAACTCAAGGGGATGTGCCAGGCCATCCCTAGGAAGGTGAGTGCTGTGAGGCCTGTCCGGAGTCCACTCTTCTCTGAGGACCAGGCAGCAAGGTCCCACCTGCAATCTTACAGTGAGGTGGTGGTGCAGCCTACAGTCATTTGGGGAAACATTCTCCCACGCTGCTCATCAACTGTTCAGCACACTTTGACTTTCTCTGTCTAAACTGGCTATAGCCAGTTTGCCTATAACAGGGCAGGGCTTCAGCCATTTACCCTCAAAGGCCGCCTTGTGAATGGTCCTTTTTATTCTGGGCAGTGGGGGTCACCCCTTCCCCTTCCCCTTCCACAGCAGTCTGCTTTCCCCTTAGGTCAAGTCCTGAGATTTTTAGCCCTCCAGGAAGGAGTGTGGCCACCACTTGTCACCTGGGTTAACAGCAGGCAAGCCTGTAGGTTTCATCCAGCACCTTGAGACATTTACTTCCAAAGCTTGCAGTATGAACCTGTGCTGTATACCCAGCAACCCAGCGTTCTCATGAAGAACAGGTGAGAGTGCAGACATAAGGACATCCGTGCAGTAAGCACACAGCTGCACCAGATTGCACCCCGCCAACCCACAGCCCATGGCTTTGGTGTAGGGCCCTGGAGTGAGGTACTACCTCTTGCCACCCCTGGGTGCCCCCCAGGAAACACCCTCCCTCCAGGGATGCTCAGGCAGCAGCCGTTAGTGCAGGCTTATTTCTGATAAACCCAGCTGTAATCCTAGTACAGGAGCCGGGCTGGCCACCTCGCCCCTGCCACTGGCACAGCAATTTCCCCTTTCCCTACTTCAACCTGGCTTAGACTTCTAAGTCTATTGTCCTTAGATGATACACCCACTACACCAGGAGAGGGCCCTTTCCAATTCCCAGGCTGTTTTTGATTGACCAGATGGACAACTGGATTTGAGCAGCACTCAGAGGTGACAGTAATAAACCCACGATTAGGCAGAGGCAGCACCTGCGGGTCTGGGCTCCATGCCGTGCCTGGACTGTGCAGTTAGAGGAGTGAGAGGCATTGAGATGATCCTGGTCCTCACCAGGTATTACCAGCATCTGAGCAGGGGCTAAGCAGCAAATTCCATGTGGTTTTGTATGGCATGGACATGTCTGGGAGCAGGGCCAGCCTGCTCCTGAGACCCCCCTCATGCTCCAGCATGGCTGACTGCCCCTGCATGTTGGCTGACTCACAGAAGAGCCTGGATTGTGCCCAGGACGGCAGGTTCCATTTGCTAGGCCTTGTCCCCATGACTAGAGGTCAGGCGTCCTCCAAGTTTCACCTCCAGAACCTATTCCAAGACAGTTGTTCTTCCCTCCAGTCCTGGCCCAAGGGAAGGTGTGCTGAGTGCCCAGGTGGCTCTTCCATCTCAGCAGACCCCCTTCCACATACCCTCATGCCCCCATAGAGGACCCCACAGTGCCCACAGCTCAGGACCCTCAATTGCCCTGGACTCCAGTCAGGCCTCCCAGGAGACAGGGCTCTTGCCTGTATTTCCCTCTTTCCTCATTTTCCACTTAAACTTGAGGTTCTTCTTATCAATACTTTTAACTATGCCAAAAGCTAGGCCTAACCATGCTGTCTATCCAGGCTTAAATTTTGGCAAGAATAAGGCCAGGGTCTTATTGAAGATTGCTTTCACTTTGGTTTATCACCAAACCAGCCAACAAGCAGTGGTGAGTACACATGAGATAAGGACACAAAGGAAGTTGAGACGCTCCCCGCAGCCCCACAGTCTCTCCTGAAGGTGGGCCTAATGTCATAGTCAGCATCTGCATGGAGTGGCATGGGGTGAGCATTGTCCAGGTCACAGACGCTCATAGCCTTGGGCTCCATGAGGCCAGGAGAGGGGCCATGTCAGCACCAAGGGTTTTCTTGCCACTGTAAAGAGGGCCATCACTGCACTCACACTTCCTCTTTCCTGGTCTAGTTGTCCCAGAGCAGGCCTGTACGACCTCCCACCATACATCATAAAAGTGACAGAGAATACTTGTTTAATGCTACGTGCATACGTATGAACGTACTGAATCACTACAGCAATTGTTATTACTCCTATTTTCCATATGAGGAAACTGAGGCACAGAAAAATTCAGTGACTTGCCTAGTCCAGCTCTCCTCAGGCATGGAGAAGAAGGACAAGTAAGTCCTCCAGCTGTTAGTCTGGGGCACCACAGCATGCATCCTGCTTTCAGAAATCTCCTGATCCAAAGACATGCTCTTTCCCAATCTTCTTGAAATGCCCCTAAACTTCAGGAAGTTACATCCAACATTCTCCTTCTCATGAAGTAAAAAGAGGGCTGCTGAAGTCAGCCAACAAATTTGGCCCCTCCCCAGTTTTTGCTTTGACGTCCCTCCACTAGCAGAGAGAAGGAATACTTGGACCTTTCGGTTTCCTCCACAGTCTTCATCCCCCCTGGCAAAGTTTCCACTGAGCCCACCCACTGAACATGGCCAGATGATAGCCACAGGTCCAGCTAGCTGTTTGAAGCCTCAGATGACTGCCACAAGTAAAATGATGCCCTGCGGTCCAGCAAGGGTAAAGCCTTCTCCAAAGTACCTCTTCCAGAATGTTCTCATAAGGTTGAACCTTTCCTGGGTACGCTACGAGCTACCCGAGCAATGCAAGTGATCACCAGGAGTGGCTGGCAACAGGAGATAGGGAGACAGGAATGTTTGTGTTAAAACACCCCCCGAGAGATTTTGACAGCAACCCACCCCTGGGTAAGCTCCAGGAATAAAAATGTGAAATCTCACCTTCCCAATCTGGTCTTCATATTTTTTATTTTTTCTGATGATAGAAAATAAAATATACTCATTATAAATTTTTAAAATTAAAAAAGTGAATAAAGTAGAAAGTGGAAAGCCTCTAAAATCTAGCCTCCTCAAAAAAAAATCCTCAAGTAATAGATGGGTGCATATCTTCTAGAGCTTTCTATACCTACATAAATAGATGTAACATTGACCACTTCGCCAAGCTATCATGTGTCTTAATGTCCCAGTAGTAACATGGGCTTCTAACACATTGAAAATGTAAATTAACCATTATATATACTTAAGGTGAGTAGATTTTTATAATAATGGCTGGCTTCTGTATTTTTCCCTATAGTTTTGTTCTGCTATCTCCAGCACAACTCTTCCTGTTCCTACATCTCCAAGCATAAGGTAACAGGTCTGGATGAGTTGGTCTGGTGACACAGATTAAACTGGCCCAACCATGTCCCAGATGACAGGAATTTATTCTGAATACTGGGATGTCACCCGCCTGGGTGCTTGCTTTAGTGAGATGACAGCATGATACCCTCAGGTTGATGACAAGTGATGGTGCTTATTGTTCGAGAGAACAGATCCAGGTGTCTTGGGTGAGGGAAGGAGGTCCTAGAATCCAGAAATTCCAGGAAGTCTCTTCTTCCCCTATTAAAAAACAAGTGCACAAGTTTTGACAGGATTCATGTGATGGTCACAGGACCAGCTTGGTAAAACCCTGCCCTGGAGAATCTAATGGGTCAGCTTAGGGAGATACCACAGTGCAGTCTATGAATCAGGAAGCAGGCCCTCGCCAGACACCGAATCTGCTGGTGCCTTGATCTTGGACTTCCCAGCCTCCAGAACTGTGAGAACTAAAAGTCTGTTCCTTATGAATTACGCAGTCCATGGCATTTTGTCATAGCATCCAAATAAACTAAGATACCCCCTCTCTTGTGAACAAAACCTGCCAAAGGACCTCTTGGACCTCCACGAATTCCAGGCTAAGAACCTCTGTCTTTAATTAGAAGAAAAAAGATTCAGCAATTCTCTGCCATCCCACACAGTTGCCCAACTTTTCCCAAGTTAAAGTGCACTATTACAAAAAAAAAATCTGGAAGATGAAGAACTAAAATGAAGAAACAGCTCTCACTAGGAGAACACCCCATCTAACATCCATAAGTAAGACATGTTTTATCTGTATGGTTGCCATTTATTTTTCTAACTTAGGTAATTTATCTGAACATATTTTTCTTTTCATTTCCAGTCAGTATATGAAAGAAGTTTTAGCTTCATAATTTTAGTTCTTGGGGAATTTGGTAAAACGTACTTAGGTAATTTATCTGAACATATTTTTCTTTTCATTTCCAGTCAGTATATGAAAGAAGTTTTAGCTTCATAATTTTAGTTCTTGGGGAATTTGGTAAAACGTACTAGCCATCATATTCTTGGGTTGAATCTTCTCCATAGCAATAAATCTCAGAAAAAAAATAAAAGAAAGATGATGCACTGCATCATTTCTGATTCCAATACTTTTTCTGGTTTAACATATGATTTTTAGGTCTTTGTTAACATTTTTATCTAGCTTTCTGCAAATAGATGGGAAAATATCTAATGTGGTACAAAAATATAACTGTAAAATAAAAGCTCTAGGTAAAGCCATAAGCAGGAATAATCAGCTACAAAAATATCTCTCAAGTTGAATAATAGAGCTTTAGCTGAACTATCAATTTTGAATACAATTACAGCCCAGTAGTTAGCAGATCATTCAGAAATGGATATTTTACTGTTCTACTTTTCAAATTACAATGTGGAACTTTAGCAATAAAGGGCAGTTTGAAGAAGTGAAAAGACGTAAAATGGGAAATGGAACATATCTAGCAGGAGCAAGGGGAAAAGGGAAGTGTGAGGAGCATTTAATGGGGCTGGCATCCCTATGGTTTTAGGAAGAGAATCACTTCTGATCTAAATGTCCCAAGAGATTAGGTAATAAAGGAACGATGGATAAGTTCAATTTAAAAAAAATAGAGTAAATGCTCTGAAATGAATATTGAGGAGAAAAATACACACTATGTCTGCTAAAATTAAAATTAGTATTGGTAAATTGGAATCATCAATAGAAAAATGCTATGCCAACTGCAATTTAAGGATATGACCACCTGAAAGCAACTACATACTCAAGACAAGTTCATTAAAGTGTTTATTTCTCTAAATCTGGTAAAATTCCTATCCAGAAGATATTCCCTATGCTCCAAGCCAAAACAGACAAAGTTTGGCTCAAAAACATCTCCTACCTTACACAAGAAAGAAATTTTAAAATTTCAGTTCATTGAGGAGGGCCGAAGTCTCTGAGGGAGACACTATCTCTAACTTCCAATGCTCTGAGCAAACCTACCATTTGCTCCAGAAGAAGACAGCATCTCCATCTTGCCATAAAAACAGCCTTGAAAAGTTGGTCCAGAACAAAGGCTGTCAGTGCTGCTTTCACAAGACATTCAGAAACGCAAATGATAATTGCACCGACACTTCAACAGCAATAGGTGTCAGAAGACAATGGAACAATATCATTGAGGTAATAAGAAAAAGCTTAGAATTTTATCCCCTCAAGGGCAACATAAAAAGTATTGTCAGACAAATGTAACCACTATAATGAGCTATCAAAATTTGGGGATATATGGCCAGGCACAGTGGCTCATGCCTGTAATCCCAGCACTTTGGGAGGCTGAGGCAGGCAGATCGCCTGAGGTCAAGAATTTGAGACCAGCCTGGCCAACATGGAGAAACCCCATCTCTACTAAAAATCCAAACACGCGCACCTGCAATCCCAGCTACTCAGGGGGCTGAGGCAGGAGAATCGCTTGAACCCGAGAGGCAGAGTTTGCAGTGAGCTGAGATCACGCCACTGCACTCAAGACTGGGTGACAGAGTGAGACTCTATCTCAAAAAAAAAAAGTGGGGATATAATCATAAAGCAACGGAAAATTACTAATTTCTGTCTCTCATTTTCCCTTTAAAACTACTAGTCGACAAGTCCTTCTACTCCTGGATAAAAACTCAGCCCTGTGAATTTTCTGGTCACTCTGAGAATAAAAAACTTTTAAAGACCTAAATCACAAAAGATCAATTTCACATTTTAAATATCCAATAAGCATCAAAATTCAAAGTTTGATTCCCAGTTGAGGTTTTTCTCCCTCCCCCAGGTCAAGGTGTTGCAGGTGAAAAACTTGTAGTCAAGGAAGAGGGTAGCGTAGGCTCTTCTCCTTTCCCCAGCTGTACTTCTATGTCTCCTCCCTAAATACGGCTTCTGATCCCTCCAGGTCAAGCAGGAAAAATGAAGAGGCAAGGGCAGCGGGAAGGCTCCCACTGACTAGTATGGGGAAGTAAGCTAGCATCCGTGCTTTCGGGGTTCTGCAAGTATTTATATCTGACTCTTTTTGTCATGGTGCTTTCAGGAGTCTTCTGAGACTTCCCTCTCCCATCCATAAAAACTATTCATGAAGTTCCCTTGATGAGCATGAGTCTTTTCCAGCAGGTAAAGACCCTTTCATGCTCATCAAGGGAACTGCATGAATCTTTCCTGCTCACCAAGGGAACTCCTGGAGACCCCTTCTCTGGTCTCTAGGAATATGGTGAAACCTCCATTTTCTCTCTTCTTGGAGACAATTTTCCTCTCCATGTGGCCTCTTGAGCAAGACTTAAAGGCCACACACCGGCTTTCTTAGGTATGTAGTCCATATCTAGTCCACAAAATGCATTCAAACATCCTTTGCCTCCACAAAGTCTGGGAAAGTAATGATCTTCCAAAGACGCCCCCTCCCTTGTTGCCAAAAGCCATATCAGCCTGTCTTAGCATTGCAATATCACCAACCTGACTCAGTCACCATCTATTCTGTCTTCCAAAATGCAAGGCATTCATACTATTCTTTTTGGCAGTACTCTCAAAATGCTTCTTGTTAATTTGCAGTTAGTAAGTTATTTAATAATGTACAGCACTTTCCAAAAGTAAATTATGATCTTCAAAACTCTTCATTCGATTTTTATTCTTCCATTTCTTGTTCTCTCCAACTTCTTTATAAGACATTGATTAGTAGTCAAATTTGAATAGAGTCAAATCTGAATGAGTAGAAAAGCTGGTTTTCTGCCATTTTGTTTTACAGTCCTTTGGAATATAGCTTGTGTCATCTTCATGGCTGGGAAATGTTCCATTTTACCACGTTGTTACACATCAGGTAACTCTTCCTGAAGAGCTGTGTATTCGAGCATGAAAAAAAAATGAACCCACAGAGAAAGCATTGTATACAAGGAACAGAAATTGAAAATGTCAATAAATTTAATCACTAATTACCTCAAAGTTACTAATATTGCCATTTTTAAAAAGGATAGGAGTTCCCAGTTAAATATGTGAATTAAACAGATTTATTTATCTTGATTTCCTATTAAAACTCCACTATAGGGACAATAAGGATATTTTTAAGGTCATAAATACACAAGGACAGTGGGAAAGGCAATGACAGCTGAACAGAGATATCAACAAAATATTTGAAGCTAGAAAGCAGGTGTACGTGTATAACTAATTTAAAAGAGCAACAGAAGCTGAAATTGACATGCTTATGAGTGAGAACATGAAAAAGAAGCAAGCTGATTCAATACACACCTCCAAAGACAGGAACTGAGGGCACCTTTGCTGATAGGGCTTGGAGACAAGGATGAAAACAGAAAACTTGGTTGGAAGTCTTTAAAAAGGCAGGTAGACATGAAGATTCTCTTTCACCCCAGATAACCAGGCAACTCTACCTCCCTTACACTGGCAGTATGCTACAGCTTTGCAGCTCTGACCTCAGTGGCACTGCTGAAAACAGAGGTGAGACTCCTACTGAATTAGGAGATTCAGTGCAAGTGTAAGTCCTGAGTTGAGACCAGCCTCCTTCTCCATTTATCTATCAGATTGCTGGAAGTAAGGTTTCTAAACTCCAGTAAGTGACAAGGGTAACCCAGGAAAAGCGACAGCACAGTAGCAAGATCTGCAGACACTGACATTTGAAGGCTCCCAATGAAATGACCATGTCACTGCATACTCACCATGAAGTCAACAAGTCCCGTCAATGCACAGAGCCCCAATCACCCCATCTTAAAAAATGAGCCACCAGTTTTTCCTAAGAAAACTAAGGAGGCTTTCCTTATATATTTAGAGATCCTTGTCTAGTGGTTTATATTTATTGCTACAGTAATCCTGCATGGCAAATAATCACTGAACCTTACCAGAACAAGGATTTGCTTTTCTTTTCCACAGATCCACAGGTCAGCCATAGTTGAGCTAGGCTCACCTGGTCTCAGGTGGACACTAGGCACTAGAAATCTCTGCCACATGCTCTTTCTCAAAGGCTGCAGTTGCCAGGCATGCTGGCTCATGCCTGTAATCCCAGCACTTTGGGAAGCCAAGGCGGGCCGACCATGAGGTCAGGAGTTCGAGACCAGCCTGACCAACACAGTGAAACCCCGTCTCTACTAAAAATACAAAAATTAGCTGGGCGTGGTGGTGTGTGCCTGTAACCCCAGCTACTCAGGAGGCTGAGGCAGGAGAATCGCTTGAACCCGGGAAGTGGAGGTTGCAGGGAGTCGAGATTGTGCCACTGCACTCCAGCCTAGGCGACAGAGTGAGTCTCCATCTCAAAAAAAAAAAAAACAAAAAAAGGCTGCAGTTGATACAGTATAAATCAAGAAAGGGCAAAACATAAAATCTAGCAGAGAAAAAGGAAATTCCTAGGATGCTAACAGTTGGAAGTACAAGCCCAATAGCTGTAATGCAATAGGAATAGAGTGGCTATAGTCAATAATAACTTAACTGCACATTTTAAAATAACTCAGTGTAATTGGATTGTTTGCACCTCAATGGATAAATGCTTGAAGATATCAATACATGTGATTATTATGTCTTGCATGCTGTTATCAAAACATCTCATGTACCCTGTAAATATATGTACCTACTATGTACCCACAAAAATTAAAAACATAAACAAATCACAGGAATAGAAAGCAAACAGACTTATTGGAACAGGAAGATAGGGCTTATTTTAAAAGTTTGACCTAATGGAAACTTGGAATAAAAGGCCTTGTTATAAAAGAGCTGGTTGAGAGTGTGGAAAGCGAGGAATGAGAAAAGATACAAGGGAAGAAGAAAAAAACCAGTTCCTAATAGAAGGAACTAAAAAATGCACAGAAAAGGAAACGGAAACACTAAAAAATTATTTGGCTTATCTGTGAACAAGATTTACATAGCTAAAATAAAACACTGAATATGCAAACCCCTCTATCCTTAAATGTGGAAGGTGGAGGGGAAATTATATACAAACCTATACGTGGAATATCTATAACCTCATATATACATAATCAACATTTTATAGAGAGAAGATGTGACGAGGGGAAATGCAGGCATGTGAGGGTTGTATAATAGTATGGCAAAGCTAAATCCTGATCTTTCATAGTATAAAGTCAACAGTAATAAAACTGTAACCTAAAACTGAAAAGCCAAGAAATGGCATTATCCGCATCATATTTAGAATTATAGAGGGAAAGACACGAGAAAACAGAAACAAGAATAGAAAGTGTTTGCTGATGGGAGTGGTAAAAGATGGAGAAAAGGAACACCTTTTTCATTATATAAATTGTGTAAAATGCTAATTGCCTAATGTAAAAATTAAATTTAAAAGAAGCAAAATTAAAACCCCAGACAAAAGTAATAAGCTGGGAGGTTATCAACGAGTAAGCAATTTTTTGTTGTTGCTGTTTAACTAGGGAGGAGGAAGAAAATACAGAATAATTCTAACCTCTGTTACAAAAATGTATAGTCGGAGGTGGCTAGCTGCTATAAAGACACATGCACACGTATGTTTATTGCGGCATTATTCACAATAGCAAAGACTTGGAACCAACCCAAATGTCCAACAATGATAGACTGGATTAAGAAAATGTGGCACATATACACCGTGGAATACTATGCAGCCATAAAAAATGATGAGTTCATGTCCTTTGTAGGGACATGGATGAAATTGGAAATCATCATTCTCAGTAAACTATCGCAAGAACAAAAAACCAAACACCGCATATTCTCACTCATAGGTGGGAATTGAACAGTGAGAACACATGGACACAGAAAGGGGAGCATCACACTTCGGGGACTGTTGTGGGGTGGGGGGAGGGGGGAGGGATAGCATTGGGAGATATACCTAATGCTAGATGACGAGTTGGTGGGTGCAGCGCACCAGCATGGCACATGTATACATATGTAACTAACCTGCACATTGTGCACATGTACCATAAAACCTAAAGTAGAATAATAAAAAAAAAAAAAAAAAAAAAAGATGGCCGAATAGGAACAGCTCCAGTCTGCAGCTCTCAGCGAGATCAACACAGAAGGGAGGTGATTTCTGCATTTTCAACTGAGGTACCTGGCTCATCTCATTGGAACTGGTTAGACAGTGGGTACAGCCCGTGGAGGGCAAGCAGAAGCAGGGTGGAGCGTCGCCTCACCTGGGAAGCACAAGGGGTCAGGGAGTGCCCTCCCCTAGCCAAGGGAAGCCATTAGGGACTGTACTGTATACTCCAGCCCAGATACTACACTTTTCCCATGCTCTTCAGATCCCACACACCACAAGATTCCCTCCAGTGCCTACGCCACCAGGGCCCTGGGTTTCAAGCACAAAACTGGGTGGCCATTTAGGCAGACACTGAGCTAGCCACGGGAGTTTCTTTTCATACCCTAGTGGTGCCTGGAACACCCGCGAGACAGAACTTCTCACACCCCTGAAAAGGGGGCTGAAGTCAGGGAGGCAAGTGGTCTAGCTCAGTGAATCCCACCCCCCAGAGCCCAGCAAACTAAGATCCACTGGCTTAAAATTCTTGCTGCTCCAGCTTGGTGGAGGGAGGGGCATCCACCATTACTGAGGCTTAAGTAGGCGGTTTTCCCCTCACAGCATAAACAAAGCCACGAGGAAGTTCAAACTGGGCAGAGTCCACCGCAGCTTGGCAAAGCCACTGTAGCCAGACTGGCTCTCTAGATTCCTCCTCTCTGGGCAGGGCATCTCTGAAAGAAAGGCAGCAGCCTGAGTCAGGGGCTTATAGATAAAACTCCCATCTCCCTGGGACAGAGCACCTGGGGGAAAGGGAGGCTATGAGCGCAGCTTCGGCAGACTTAAACATTCCTGCCTTCCAGCTCTGAAGAGAGCAGCAGATCCCCCAGCACAGCACTTGAGCTCTGCTAAGTGACAGACTGCCTCCTCAAGCAGGTCCCTGAACCCCATGCCTCCTGACTGGGAGACATCTCCAACCAGGGGTTGACAGATATCTGATACAGGAGAGCTCTGGCTGTCATCTGGCGGGTACCCCTCTGGGATGAAGCTTCCAGGCAAAGGAACAGGCAGCAATCTTTGCTGGTCTGCAGCTTCCGCTGGTGATACCCAGGTAAACAGGGTCTGGAGTGGACCTCCAGCAAACACCGGCAGACCTGTAGCAGAGAGGCCTGACTGTTAGAAGAAAAACTAACAAACAGAAAGGAATAGTATCAACATCAACGAAAAGAACACCCACTCAGAGACCCCATCCAAAGGTCACCAACATCAAAGATGAAAGGTAGATAAGTCCACAAAGATGGAGAGAAACCAGCACAAAAAGGCTGACAATTGCAAAAACCAGAATGCCTCTTCTCTTGCAAAGGATCACAACTCCTCGCCAGCAAGGGAACAAAACTGCATGGAGAATGAGTTTGATGAATTGACAGAAGTAGGTTTCAGAAGGTAATAACAAACTCCTCCAAGCTAAAGGAGCATGTTCTAACCCAATGCAAGGAAGCTAAGAACCCTGAAAAAAGGTTAGACAAATTGCTAACTAGAATAACCAGTTTAGAGAACAACATAAATGACCTGATAGAGCTGAAAAATACAGCATGAGAACTTCGTGATGCATACACAAGTATTAATAGCCAAATCGATCAAGCAGAAGAAAGGATATCAGAGATTGAAGATCAACTTAATGAAATAAAGCATGAAGACAAGATTAGAGAAAAAAGAATTAAAAGGAACAAACAAAGCCTCCAAGAAATATGGGACTATGTGAAAAGACCAAACCTACATTTGATGGGTGTACCTGAAAGTGACAGGGAGAATGGAACCAAGTTGGAAAACATACTTCAGGATATTATCCAGGAGAACTTCGCCAAGACAGGCCAACATTCAAATTCAGAAATACAGAGAACACCACAAAGATACTCCTCGAGAACAGCAACTCCAAGACACATAATCGTCAGATTCACCAAGGTTGAAATGAAGGAAAAAATGTTAAAGGCAGCCAGAGAGAAAGGTGGGGTTACCCACAAAGGGAACCATCAAGACTAACAGCAGATTTATCTGCAGAAGCGCTACAAACCAGAAGAGGGTGGGGGCCAATATTCAACATTCTTAAAGAAAAGAATTTTCAACCCAGAATTTCATATCCAGCCAAACTAAGCTTCATAAGTGAAAGAGAAATAAAATCCTTTACAGACAAAGAAATGCTGAGAGATTTTATCACCACCAGACCTGCCTTACAAGAGCTCCTGAAGGAAGCATTAAACATGGAAAGGAACAACCAGTAACAGCAACTGCAAAAACATACCAAATTGTAAAGACCATCGATGCTATGAAGAAACTGGATCAACTAAGGGGCAAAATAACCAGCTAGCATCATAATGACGGGATCAAACTCACACGTAACAATATCAACCTTCAATGTAAACAGGCTAAATGCCCAAATTAAAAGACACAGACTGGCAAATTGGATAAAGAGTCAAGAACCATTTGTGTGCTGTATTCAGGAAACCCATCTCACATACGAAGACACACATAGGCTCAAAATAAATGGATGGAGGAATATTTACCAAGCAAATGGAAAGCAAAAAAAAAAAAAAAAGCAGAGGTTACAATCCTAGTCACTGATAAAACAGACTTTAAGCCAACAAAGATCAAAAAAGACAAAGAAGAGCATTACATAATGGTAAAGGGATCAATACAACAAGAAGAGCTAACTATCCTAAATATATATGCACCCAATACAGGAGCAACAAGATTCATAAAGCAGGTTCTTAGAGACCTGCAAAGAGACTTAGACTCCCACACAATAATAGTGGGAGACTTTAACACCCCACTGTCAATATTAGACAGATCAATGAGACAGAAAGTTAACAAGGATATTCAGGACTTGAACTCAGCTCTGGACCAAGCAGACCTAATAGACATCTACAGAACTCTCCACTCCAAACCAACAGAATATACATTCTTCTCAGCACCACATCACACTTATTCTAAAACTGACCACATAATTGGAAGTAGAACACTCCACAGCAAATGCAAAAGAACGGCAATCATAACAAACAGTCTCTCTGATCACACTTCAATCAACTTAGAACTTAGGATTAAGAAACTCACTCAAAACTGCATAACTACATGGAAACTAAACAACCTGCTCCTGAATGACCACTGGGTAAATAACGAAATTAAGACAGAAATAAATAAGTTCTTTGAAACCAATGAGAACAAAGACACAATGTACCAGAATCTCTGGGACACAGCTAAAGCAGCATATGAGGGAAATTTATAGCACTACATGTCCACAAGAGAAAGCAAGAAAGATCTAAAATCGACATCCTAACATCACAATTAAAAGAACTAGAGAAGCAAAAGCAAACAAATTCAAAAGCTAGCAGAAGACAAGAAATAACTAAGATCAGAGCAGAACTGAAGGAGATAGAGGCACGAAAAACCCTTCAAAAAATCAATGAATCCAGGAGCTGGTTTTTTGAAAAGATTAACAAAATAGATAGACTGCTAGCCAGACTAATAAAGAAGAAAACAGAGAAGAATCAAATAGACACAATGAAAAATGATAAAGGGGATATCACCACTGATCCCACAGAAATACAAACTACCATCAGAGAATACCATAAATACCTCTATGCAAATAAACTAGAAAATCTAGAAGAAATGGATAAATTCCTGGACACATACACCCTCCCAAGTCTAAACCAGGAAGAAGTCAAATCCCTGAATAGACCAATAACAAGTTCTGAAAGTGAGGGAGTAATTAACAGCCTACCAACCAAAAAAAGTCCAGGACCAGAGAGATTCATGGCCGAATTCTACCAGAGGTAAAAAGAGGAACTGGTACCATTCCTTCTGAAACTATTCCAAACAATAGAAAAAGAGAGAATCCTTCCTAACTCATTTTATGAGGCCAGCATCACTCTGATACAAAAACCTGGCAGAGACACAACAAAAAAAAGAGAATTTCAGGCCAATATCTCTGATGAACACCAATGCGAACATCTTCAATAAAATCCAGCAGCACATTAAAAAGTTTATCCACCACAATCAAGTCGGCTTCATCCCTGGGATGCAAGGCTGGTTCAACATACACAGATCAATAAATGTAATCCATCATATAAACAGAACCAATGACAAAATCACATGACATTTCAGTAGATGCAGAAAAGGCCTTTGATAAAATTCAACACCTCTTCATGCTAAAAACTCTCAATAAGCTAGGTACTGATGGATCGTATCTCAAAATGATAAGAGCTATTTATGACAAACCCACAGTCAATATCATACTGAATGGGCAAAAACTGGAAGTATTCCCTTTGAAAACTGGCACAAGACAAGGATGCCCTCTCTCACCACTCCTATTCAACATAATACTGGAAGTTCTGGCCAGGGCAATCAGGCAAGAGAAAGAAAAATGGGTATTAGAACAGAAAGACAGGAAGTCAAATTGTCTCTGACAGGAAGTCAAATTGTCTCTGTTTGCAGATGACATGATTGTATATTTAGAAAATCCCATCGTCTCAGCCCAAAATCTCCTTAAGCTGATAAGCAACTTTAGCAAAGTCTCAGAATACAAAATCAATGTGTAAAAATCACAAGGATTCCTATACACCAATAATAGAGAGCCAAATCATGAGTGAACTCCTATTCACAATTGCTATAAAGAAAATAAAATACATAGGAATACAACTTACAAGGGATGTGAAGGACATCTTCAAGGAGAACTACAAACCACTGCACAAGGAAATAAGAGAAGGCACAAACAAATGTAAAAACATTACATGCCTCATGGATAGGAAGAATTAATATCATGACAATGGCCATACTGCCCAAAGTGATTTAAAAATTAATGCTATCCGTATCAAGCTACCATTGACTTTCTTCACAGAATTAGAAAAACTACTTTAAATTTCATATGAAACCAAAAGAGAGCCTGCATAGCCAAGACAGCCCTAAGCAAAAAGAACAAAGCTGGAGGCATCACGGTACCTGACTTCAAACTATACTACAAGGCTACAGTAACAAAAACAGCATGGTACTGGTACCAAAACAGAGATGCAGGCCAATGGAACAGAACAGAGCCCTCAGAAATAACACCACACATCTACAACCATCTGATCTTTGATAAACCTGACAAAAACAAGCAATGAGGAAATGACTCCCTATTTAATAAATGGTGTTGGGAAAACTGGCTAGCCATATGCAGCAAACTGAAACTGGACCCCTTCCTTACACCTTATATAAAAATTAATTGAAGATGGATTAAAGACTTAAACATAAGACCTAAAACCATAAAAACCCTAGAAGAAAACCTAGGCATTACCATTCAGGACATAGGCATGGGCAAAGACTTCATGACTAAAACACCAAAAGCAATGGCAACAAAAGCCAAAATTGACAAATGGGATCTAATTAAACTAAAGAGCTTCTGCACAGCAAAAGAAACTACCATCAGAGTGAACAGGCAACCTAAAGAAAGGGAGAAAATTTTCGCAATCTATCCATCTGACAAAGGGCTAATATCCAGAATCTACAAAGAACTTAAACAAATTGACAAGAAAAAAACAACTCCATCAAAAAGTGGGTGAAGGATATGAACAGACACTTCTCAAAAGACATTTATGCAGCCAACAAACATATGAAAACAAGCTCATCATCACTGGTCATTACAGAAATGCAAATCAAAACCACAATGACATACCATCTCATGCCAGTTAGAATGGCGATCATTAAAAAGTCAGGAAACAACAGGTGCTGGAGAGGATGTGGAGAAATAGGAGCGCTTTTACACTGTTGGTGGGAGTGTAAATTAGTTCAACCGTTGTGGAAGATAGGATGGTGATTCCAAAAGAATCTAGAACAAGAAATACCATTTAACCTAGCAATCTCATTACTGGGTATATACCCAAAGGATTATAAATCATTCTACTATAAAGACATATGCACACGTATGTTTATTGTGGCATTATTCACAATAGCAAAGACTTGGAACCAACCCCAATGCCCATCAATGATAGACTGGATAAAGAAAATGTGGCACATGTACACCATGGAATACTATGCAGCCATTAAAAAAAAGGATGAGTTCATGTCCTTTGCAGGGACATGGATGAAGCTGGAAACCATTATTTTCAGCAAACTAACACGAGAACAGAAAACCAAACACTGCATGTTCTCACTCATAAGTGGGAGTTGAACAACGAGAACACATGGTCACAGGGAGGGGAACATCACACACTGGGGCCTGTCAGTGGGTGGGAGGGCAGGAGGCTAGGGGAAGGACAGCATTAGGAGAAGTACCTAATGTAGATGACGGGTTGATGGGTGCAGTAAACCACCATGGCACGTGTGTAAACTATGTAACAAACTTGCACGTTCTGCACATGTATGCCAGAAATTAAAGTATAAGAAAAAATATATAGTCAATTATAGTTTTTAAAATAGCCACTAAAAAAATGGAAATATAATCTATGGATTTCAAAATAACAGAAAGGTTAAAGGAAGACTATAGAAAACTTTATTGATTCAATAGAAAGAGGAAAGCAGCAAGGAAATGGGATAATAAACAGAAAACAGAAGACAATATGGTAGTAATAAGTCCAAACATGTCAGTAATAACAAATAATGTAAATAATGTACAGTCACTTATCAAGAAAGAGACTCATAGTTCAGATTTTTAAAAATTTAACTTAACCTACCTAAAGGTAGGATTGACAGCAAATTAGAGTGTTTAGCAGTGGTTTTTGTGATGCCTAAGGCTATACCCATTCTTCTTAAATTACCTAGAATGGCAAAGACCAGTAAGTGGCCTGTGGCCCTTCCTCAATACATAGTAAGAGCAGAGATGCTGATACCCCAAGAAACAAGAGCTTAAAGGCCAAAAAAAGTCATATTTTTTCTTTTTTCTTTTTCTTTTTTTTTTTTTAAATGGAGTTTCACTCTTGTCGCCCAGGCTGCAGTGCAATGGCACGGTCTCAGCTCACTGCAACATCTACCTCCCAGGTTCAAGCAATTCTCCTGCCTCAGCCTCCCAAGTAGCTGGGATTACAGGCATCTGCCACCATGCCCAGCTAATTTTTGTATTTTTAGTAGAGATGGGGTCTCACCATGTTGGCCAGGCTGGTCTACTCCTGACCTCAGGTGATCCACCCACCTCGGCCTCCCAAAGTGCTAGGATTACAAGTGTGAGCCACTGCGCCCGGCCCCTTTTTCCTTTTTTTTTTTTTTTTTTAAGACTGAGTCTCACTCTATTGCCCAGGCTGGAGTGCAGTGGCGCAATCTTGGCTCACTGCAACCTCCACCTCCAAGGTTCAAGCAATTCTCATGCCTCAGCCTCCCAAATAGCTGGGATTACAGACACCCACCACCACGTCCTGCTGATGTTTGTATTTTTAGTAGAGACAGGGTTTCACCGTGTTGGCAAGGCTAGTATCAAACTCCTAAGCTCAAGTGATCCACCCGCCTCAGCTTCCCAAAGTGCAGGGATTACAGCCATGAGCCATTGCTTATTTTTTAAAAGAAAACAAACTTGAAAACACACATTATCTGAAGCAGAAAGATTATTTAAAAAGATACAAAAATTTAAAATAGATGTAAGTCAATAAAAATAAGCAACGAAGAAAAGACTCCCTGTTCAACAAATGGTGAATGGCGCTGAGATAACTGGCTATCTATATGCAGAAGAATGAAACTGGACCCCTACCTATCACCATATACAAAAATTAACTCAAAGGCTGGGTGCAGTGTCTCACGCCTGTAATCTCAGTACTTTGGGAGGCCGAGGCTGGTGGATCACCTGAGGTCAGTTCAAGACCAGCCTGAGCAACATGGTGAAACCCTGTCTCTACTAAAAATACAAAATTAGCCAAGTGTGATGGCACATGCCTGTGATCCCAGCTATTTGGGAGGCTGAAGCAGGAGAATCACTTGAACTCGGGGGGTGGAAGTTGCAGTGAGCCGTGACTGTGCCACTGCACTCCAGCCTGGGCAATGGAGTGAGACTCTGTCTCAAAAATAATAATAATAACTCAAGATAGATTAAAGGCTGGGAGTGGTGGCTCATGCTTGCAATCCCAACACTTTGAGAGACCGAGGTGGGTGGATCACTTGAGCCCAGAAGTTAGAGACTGGCCAGGGCAACATGGCAAAACTCCATCTCTACAAAAAATATAAAAATTAGCCAGGCATGGTGGCATGTGCCTGTAGTCCCAGCTATTCATGAGGCTGAGGTGGGAGGATCATTTAAGCCAGGGATGCAAAGGTTGCAGTGAGCCGAGATCACACCACTGCACTCCAGCCTGGGTGACAGAGCGAGACTCTGTCTCAAAAAAAAAAAACAAAAGATAAATTAAAGTCTTAAATGTAAGACCTCAAACTATAAAAATCTAGAAGAAACTCTAATATCGTAATACTCTTCTCAGTATTGGCCTTGGCAAAGAATTTATGGCTAAGTCCTCAAAAGCAATTGCACAAAAACAAAAATTGACAAATGAGACATAATTATACTAAAGAACTTCTGAACAGCAAGAGAAATTATCAACAGAGTAAACAGCCTACAGAATGGGAGAAAATATTCCCAAACTATGCCTCCAACAAAGATCTAATATCCAGAATCTATAAGAAACTTCAATCAACAGCAAAAAATAAATAACCCCATTAAAAAGTGGACAAAGGATATGAACATAACAGACACTTCTCAAGAGAAGACATACAAAGGCCAACAAACATGAAAAAAATGTTCATCAACACTAATCATCAGGAAATGCAAATCAAAACCACAATGAAATACCATGTCACACCAGTCAGAATGGCTTTTGTTAAAAAGTCAAAAAATAGCAGGTGTTCATGAGGCTACAGAAAAAAGGGAATGCTTATACACTGTTGGTGGGAATATAAACTAGTTCAGCCACTGTGGAGAGCAGTTTGGAGCTTTCTCAAAGAACTGAGAGTTAAACTACCATTTGACCCAGCAATCTCATTACTGATTCTTTACCCAAAAGAAAATAAATTGTTCTACCAAAAAGACACATATATGTTCACAGCAGCACTATTCACAGTAGCAAAGACATGGAATCAACCCAGGTGCCCATCAACAGTAGGCTGCATAAAGAAAAGATGGTACACATGTACCATGGAATACTACACAGTTATAAAAAAGAATGAAATCATGTTCTTTGCGGCAACATGAATGCAGCTGGAAACCATTATCCTAAGTAAACTAACACAGGAACAGAAAATCAAATACTACATGCTCTCACTTCTAAGTGGAAGCTAAACACTGGCTATTCATGAATAAAAAGATGCCAATAGACACTGCGGACTGCGTGAATGGTGAGAGAGGGAGGAGGCAAGGGTTGAAAAACTACTGGGTACTGTGCTCACTACCTGGGTGATGGGATCAATCATACACCAAACCCCAGCATCAAGCAATATACCAATGTACCAAACCTGCTCATGTACCCCTGAATCTAAAATAAAAGCTGAAATTATTTTTTTAAAAAAAGAAAGAAGATTTAGAAAAAAAGAATAAAATTTTCCATAGGGAAAAATATATAGAAGTCAATTTCTTCCTCATGCTATACACAATAATAAATTTTGTGTGGATTAAATATCTAGGTGCAAAAAGCAGGTGTTTTCCCCAAGGAAAATTTCTAAAGTCTATGTAGACAGTTGCCTGCTCAGACTAGAATGTATGTCAACAATTCAGAATTATTTTTTTGAAGATCCCAATCTCTAGGTACATTTTTAACTGTAATCAAACAACTCATTTATGAATATAAATCTTTGTATTTGCTTATACCAGTAGCAGAGAAAAGCTTGCATTGGTTTTGAATCACAGAGCTCGTGAATCACAGATAGGAGGGTTAGGCTGTGTAAGGACGAAAAAGTGGTATCTGCTCCTCACCCATTACAAGCGTCATAGCTGACACTCCTATAGCAAAATGTTAACAAGAGGAAAGCATAGCAAATGTATTTAATAAAAGGTCTACATGACATGGAAACCTTCAGAAATAAAGACCCCAAGACCCAGGTGAGAGGTGAAGCCAGCTGGACTTCCAGGTCGGATGGGGACTTGGAGAACTTATCTGTCTTACAAGAGAATTGTAAAATGCACCAATCAGCGCTCTGTAGTTAAGATTCTAAAACGCACCAATCAGCTCTCTGTGGCTAGCTAGAGGTTTGTAAAATGGACCAATCAGTCCTCTGTAAAATGGACCAATCAGCACACTGTAAAATGGACCAATCAGTGCTCTGTAAAATGGACCAATCAGCACTCTGTAAAATGGACCAATCAGCAGGATATCGGCGGGCACAAATAAAGGAATAAAAGCTGGCCACCCCCCACCGAGCCAGCAGTAGCAACCCGCTGAGGTCGCCTTAGGCGCTGGGGGAGCTTTGTTCTTTCGGTCTAAACAATAAATCTTGCTGATTCTCACTCTGGGTCCACACCACCTTCAAGAGCTGTAACACTCACCGCGAAGATCTGTGGCTTCATTCTTGAAGTCAGCGAGACTACGAACCCACCAGAAGGAACCATCTCCGGACACACAGGAAAACCGTGTGTTTCTATGCTAAATCTGATGAAAGGAGTGGATAGCTGTGGAGAAACACAATTGGATAAAAGGGTATGACCTAATGCCAATACACTAGACGGAGGGGAGGAGAGCCTAGCAAGGCTCATCCGGATTCTTCTTGGCCTCTCTGTGTGTCGCATTCCTTCCCCTGGATATGGGACAGGATTCTTCTGCTATGAGGGTCTTGTAATCTACCTTCAGAGGAGTGACCTCTCTAGGTTTTATGGCTCGCTTTGCGGGAGAGTAGTTGTCTCTATGACTTACCTAGGAAAAGAGGAATTCTTAGGGAAGAGAAGGGAGAGGAAGAAAGGAGAGTGAGAGGTCAGAAGGACCTTGCTTCTGAGGCCCTCCAATCTCCTTCAGTTCAAAGTTCTCAGCATATCAAGGTTATATAGTTTGGGGTACCATGTTTTAAGTCCCAACAGGCATAAAGAACTCTGGTTCTGGGCCAGGCATGGGGGCTCATGCCTGTAATCCCAGAACTTTGGGAGACCAAGGCTGGCTGATCTCTTGAGACTAGCCTGGCCAACATGGTGAAGCCCTATCTCTACTAAAAATACAAAAATTAGCCAGGCATGGCAGTACACGCCTGTCATCCCAGCAACTTGGGAGGCTGAGGCATGAGAATTGCTTGAACCCAAGAGGCAGAGGCTGCAGTGAGCCAAGATCATGCCACTGCACTCCAGCCTGGGTGACAGAGTAAGAATCTGTCAAAAAAAAAAAAAAAACCACTGGTTCTGGAACCAGACAGACATTTTTCAAGCCCAGTTCTGCCACTTTCAAATTCGTGTGACCTTGAATGAGTTGTCCAATTTTTAAAGTATCAGTTTCTTGATTTATAATATGGGGATAATAGCAGCTGGCAGACTAAATGAGAAAATACCCACAAAATTCACCCACAGCCCAGCGCATCCTGAACTCCTCAACAAATGTTAGCTCTCATCATTAAGCCATGGGAGCAAATAAAGACGTGGTCTCAGATGTTGTCTGGGGTCCGCTGAGGAGCAGAAGCTGAACATAAGGTCTCCAGGCCCCCTGGAGATGCACCTTTCTCACTCTGGGAATGCTACCAAGAGTCCTGATTTGAAACTTGTCCCTAATTCTTATGGCGGCTCCTACACTTCAGCTGCCCACCCGGGCCTGAAGAACATCCAACAGATGCTTGGAGCTCAGGCCTGGAGTGTGGCAGCCACCCCTTCCTGGGTCCGGGCTACTCTGTCATCTGTCCCCACCCCCCAGTCTACTCCCAGATCAGACTTCCCAAATCACAGCTTTCATCAATGATTGCAATTCTGTACTCAAAAACCTGTTCCAGGCTGGACACCATTGCCTGTAATCCGAATGCCTCGGGAGGCTGAGGTGGGAGGATCACATGAGGCCAGGAGTTCAAGATCAACCTGGGAAACATAGCAAAACCCCATCTCTACAAAAAGTTGTTATTAAAAATTAGCCAGGCATGGCTGGGCCCGGTGGCTCACGCCTATAATCCCAGCACTTTGGGAGGCCGAGGCGGGTGGATCACGAGGTCAGGAGATCGAGATCATCCTGGCTAGCACTCTACTAAAAATACAAAAAAAATTAGCCAGGCGTCATGGCGGGCGTCTGTAGTCCTAGCTACTTGGGAGGCTGAGGCAGGAGAATGGCATGAACCTGGGAGGTGGGAGGCAGAGGTTGCAGTGAGCCAAGATCCTGCCACTGCACTCCAGCCTGGGTGACTGAGCAAGACTCTGTCTTTAAATAAATAAATAAATAAGCCAGGCACAGTGGCACATGCCTGTATTCCTAGCTACTCTGGAGGCTGAGGTGGGAGGACCACTTAAGCCCAGGAGTTTGAGGTTACAGTGAGCTATGATTGCACCACTGCACTTCAAACTAAGTGAGACCCCCCCCACCAAAAAAAAAAAAAAAAAAAAAAACCTGTTCCATCTTGTCTTGTGCCTGATATCGAGGGGCTTCTGTAGTATGACTCCATCTTACTGAACCAGTCTTATTTATTCCCCTACTCCACATCATCAAACTTCTCCTTAGACCAATTACTCTTACTCCCTGCTCTGAGAATATGCCACCCTCACTTCTGCCTCTCAGCATTTCCCCAACCTGAAGTCTCTCCCAATGCTCTGTCTCCCCAACCTGATCTAGTAGCATAGGTACTGCTAGAACCTATAGGCAAAATGTCTGGAATCTGTAACCTCCCGAAAGCATTAAAAAGAATAAAATCTAATGTAGAACCCTCTGCTTTTCTTTAATTCATTTGTAAAATATTAGGGTGTACATCCACCATACTCATCATACCAAAGCAAATTACAAATGGATCAAAAATTTAAATTTTTTTTACAAAAAATGGGCCAGGCGCTGTGGCGGGCGCCTGTAGTCCCAGCTACTCAGGAGGCTGAGGCAGGAGAATGGCATGAGCCTGGGAGGCAGAGGTTGCAGTGAGCCGAGATCGCGCCGCTGCACTCCAGCCGGGGCGACAGAGCGAGACTCCATCTCAAAAAAAAAAAAAAAAAAAAAAATTTAAATTTTTTAATGCACAAAAATAGTTGAAAAGGAACATGAGCAAATTCTCTTATGCTCTCAAAGTAAGTAAATCCTTTCTAAGCATGACACAAAATTCATCGCTTACATTCCTTGTCTGTTGTCGATTCTTTTTCACCACCCCTCCCTTCTAAAGAGTCTTCATTCAATAGAGAAGCAAAGAGCACCTTGCCCAGAACTCTCTCCCCACAGCACCCAGTGTGGTTCTGAGTTATCGTCCTCCAGGGAGAGGCCCTGTGGGGGATGAGAGACAGAACAGAGGAGACAACATTATTTTCCAGAGAGGACTGGGACCAGATGCACTGGGAGACGTGAGACTGGCGCTCCTGGCCAAGTCCTGAGAAGCAAGTGCATTGCACTGCATGCAGAGATACATGAAGAAAGCTTCCTAGAGATTCCTGGGAATGAGCATGTCAGAACCTTCCACTGCAGGCCTTCTGGTTGAAATTTTTGGTGCCATCTTCCCTGACCTTTCAGGTTTTTGAGTAGAGAATTGCAATCATTGGCCGGGCGCAGTGGCTCACGCCTGTAATCCCAGCACTTTGGGAGGGCAAGGCGGGCGGATCACGAGGTCAGGAGTTCAAAACCATCCTGGCTAACATGGTGAAACCCATCTCTACTTAAAAGTACAAAAAACTAGCTGGGCGTGGTGGCGGGCGCCTGTAGTCCCAGCTACTCGGGAGTCCGAGGCAGGAGAATGGCATGAACCCAGAAAGCGGAGCTTGCAGTGAGCGGAGGTCGCGCCACTGCACTCCAGCCTGGGAAACAGTGCAAGACTCTGTCTCAAAAAAAAAAAAAAAAAGGGGGAGCCAAGATGGCCGAATAGGAACAGCTCCAGTCTACAGCTCCCAGCGTGAGCAACGCAGAAGACGGGTGATTTCTGCATTTTCATCTGAGGTACCGGGTTCATCTCACTAGGGAGTGCCAGACAGTGGGCGCAGGACAGTAGGTGCAGTGCACCGTGCACCAGCCAAAGCAGGGCAAGGCATTGCCTCACTCGGGAAGCACAAGTGGTCAGGGAGTTCCCTTTCCTGCTCAAGGAAAGGGGTGACAGACGGCACCTGGAAAGTCGGGCCACTCCCACCCAAATACTGCACTTTTCCAACAGGCTTCGGAAACGGCGCACCAGGAGATTATAGCCCGTACCTGGCTCGGAGGGACCTACGCCCACGGAGTCTCACTGATTGCTAGCACAGCAGTCTGAGATCAAACTGCAAGGCGGCAGCAAGGCTGGGGGAGGGGCGCCCGCCATTGCTCAGGCTCCCTTAGATAAACAAAGCAGCTGGGAAGTTCGAACTTGGTGGAGCCCACCACGGCTCAAGGAGGCCTGCCTGCCTCTGTAGGCTCCACCTCTGGGGGCAGGGCACAGACAAATAAAAAGACAGCAGTAACCTCTGCAGACTTAAATGTCCCTGTCTGACAGCTTTGAGGAGAGCAGTGGTTCTCCCAGCACGCAGCTGGAGATCTGAGAACAGGCAGACTACCTCCTCAAGTGGGTCCCTGACCCCTGACCCCCGAGCAGCCTAACTGGGAGGCACCCCCAAGTAGGGGCAGACTGACACCTCACATGGCCGGGTACTCCTCTGAGACAAAACTTCCAGAGGAACGATCAGACAGCAGCATTCGCGGATCACGAAATTCCGTGGTTCTGCAGACACCGCTACTGATACCCAGGCAAACAGGGTCTAGAGTGGACCTCTAGCAAACTCCAACAGACCTGCAGCTGAGGGTCCTGTCTGTTAGAAGGAAAACTAACAAACAGAAAGGACATCCACACCAAAAACCCATCTGTACATTACCATCATCAAAGACCAAAAGTAGATAAAACCACAAAGATGAGGAAAAAACAGAGCAGAAAAACTGGAAACTCTAAAAAGCAGAGCGCCTCTCCTCCTCCAAAGGAACGCAGTTCCTCACCAGCAACGGAACAAAGCTGGACGGAGAATGACTTTGACGAGTTGAGAGAAGAAAGCTTCAGACGATCAAACTACTCCGAGCTTCAGGAGGAAATTCAAACCAAAGGCAAAGAAGTTGAAAACTTTGAAAAAACTTTAGACAAATGTATAACTAGAATAACCAATACAGAGAAGTGCTTAAACGAGCTGATGGAGCTGAAAGCCAAGGCTCGAGAACTACTTGAAGAATGCAGAAGCCTCAGGAGACGATGTGATCAACTGGAAGAAACGGTATCAGCGATGGAAGATGAAATAAATGAAATGAAGCGAGAAGGGAAGTTTAGAGAAAAAAGAATAAAAAGAAATGAACAAAGCCTCCAAGAAATATGGGACTATGTGAAAAGACCAAATCTACGTCTGATTGGTGTACCTGAAAGTGACGGGGAGAAAGGAACCAAGTTGGAAAACACTCTGCAGGATATTATCCAGGAGAACTTCCCCAATCTAGCAAGGCAGGCCAACATTCAGATTCAGGAAATACAGAGAATGCCACAAAGATACTCCTCGAGAAGAGCAACTCCAAGACACATAATCGTCAGATTCACCAAGGTTGAAATGAAGGAAAAAATGTTAAAGGCAGCCAGAGAGAAAGGTGGGGTTACCCACAAAGGGAACCATCAGACTAACAGCAGATTTATCTGCAGAAGCGCTACAAACCAGAAGAGGGTGGGGGCCAATATTCAACATTCTTAAAGAAAAGAATTTTCAACCCAGAATTTCATATCCAGCCAAACTAAGCTTCATAAGTGAAGGAGAAATAAAATACTTTACAGACAAGCAAATGCTGAGAGATTTTGTCACCACCAGGCCTGCCCTAAAAGAGCTCCTGAAGGAAGCTCTAAACATGGAAAGGCACAACCGGTACCAGCCGCTGCAAAATCATGCCAAAATGTAAAGACCATCAAGACCAGGAAGAGACTGCATCAACTAACGAGCAAAATAACCAGCTAACATCATAATGACAGGATCAAATTCACACATAACAATATTAACTTTAAATGTAAATGGAATAAATGCTCCAATTAAAAGACACAGACTGGCAAAGTGGATAAAGACTCAAGACCCATCAGTGTGCTGTATTCAGGAAACCCATCTCACGTGCAGAGACACACATAGGCTCAAAATAAAAGGATAGAGGAAGATCTACCAAGCAAATGGAAAACAAAAAAAGGCAGGGGCTGCAATCCTAGTCTCTGATAAAGCAGACTTTAAACCAACAAAGATCAAAAGAGACAAAGAAGGCCATTACATAATGGTAAAGGGATCAATTCAACAAGAAGAGCTAACTATCCTAAATACATATGCACCCAATACAGGAGCACCCAGATTCATAAAGCAAGTCCTGAGTGACCTATAAAGAGACTTAGACTCCCATACAATAATAATGGGAGACTTTAACACCCCACTGTCAACATTAGACAGATCAACGAGACAGAAAGTTAACAAGGATACCCAGGAATTGAACTCAGCTCTGCACCAAGTGGACCTAATAGACATCTACAGAACTCTCCACCCCAAATCAACAGGATATACATTTTTTTCAGCACCACACCACACCTATTCCAAAATTGACCACATAGTTGGAAGTAAAGTTCTCCTCAGCAAATGTAAAAGATCAGAAATTATAACAAACTGTCTCTCAGACCACAGTGCAATCAAACTAGAACTCAGGATTAAGAAACTCACTCAAAACCACTCAACTACATGGAAACTGAACAACCTGCTCCTGAATGACTGACTACTGGGTACATAACCAAATGAAGGCAGAAATAAAGATGTTCTTTGAAACCAATGAGAACCAAGACACAACATACCAGAATCTCTGGGACACATTCAAAGCAGTGTGTAGAGGGAAATTTATAGCACTAAATGCCCACAAAAGAAAGCAGGAAAGATCCAAAATTGACACCCTAACATCACAATTAAAAGAACTAGAAAAGCAAGAGCAAACACATTCAAAAGCTAGCAGAAGGCAAGAAATAACTAAAATCAGAGCAGAACTGAAGGAAATAGAGACAAAAAAAAACGCTTCAAAAAATTAACGAATCCAGGAGCTGGTTTTTTGAAAGGATCAACAAAATTGATAGACTGCTAGCAAGACTAATAAAGAAAAAAGAGAGAAGAATCAAATAGACGCAATAAAAAATGATAAAAGGGATATCACCACCGATCCCACAGAAATACAAACTACCATCAGAGAATACTACAAACACCTCTATGCAAATAAACTAGAAAATCTAGAAGAAATGGATAAATTCCTCAACACATACACTCTCCCAAGACTAAACCAGGAAGAAGTTGAATCTCTGAATAGAACAATAACAGGAGCTGAAATTGTGGCAATAATCAATAGCTTACTAACCAAAAAGAGTCCAGGACCAGATGGATTCACAGCCGAATTCTACCAGAGGTACAAGGAGGAACTGGTACCATTCCTTCTGAAACTATTCCAATCAATAGAAAAAGAGGGAATCCTCCCTAACTCATTTTATGAGGCCAGCATCATCCTGATTCCAAAGCCTGGCAGAGACACAACCAAAAAAGAGAATTTTAGACCAATATCCTTGATGAACATTGATGCAAAAATCCTCAATAAAATACTGGCAAATCGAATCCAGCAGCACATCAAAAAGCTTATCCACTATGATCAAGTGGGCTTCATCCCTGGGATGCAAGGCTGGTTCAATACATGCAAACCAATAAATGTAATCCAGCATATAAACAGAACCAAAGACAAAAACCACATGATTATCTCAATAGATGCAGAAAAGGCCTTTGACAAAATTCAACAGCTCTTCACGCTAAAAACTCTCAATAAACTAGGTATTAATGGGACGTATCTCAAAATAATAAGAGCTATTTATGACAAACCCACAGCCAATATCATACTGAATGGGCAAAAACTGGAAGCATTCCCTTTGAAAACTGGCACAAGACAGGGATGCCCTCTCTCACCACTCCTATTCAATATAGTGTTGAAAGTTCTGGCCAGGGCAATCAGGCAAGAGAAAAAAATAAAGGGTATCCAATTAGGAAAAGAGGAAGTCAAATTGTCCCTGTTTGCAGATGACATGATTGTATATTTAGAAAACTCCATTGTCTCAGCCCAAAATCTCCTTAAGCTGATAAGCAACTTGAGCAAAGTCTCAGGATACAAAATCAATGCACGAAAATCACAAGCATTCTTATACATCAATAACAGACAAACAGAGAGCCAAATCATGAGTGAACCCTCATTCACAATCGCTTCAAAGAGAATAAAATACTTAGGAATCCAACTTACAAGGGACGTGAAGGAACTCTTCAAGGAGAACTACAAACCACTGCTCAATGAAATAAAAGAGAATACAAACAAATGGAAGAACATTCCATGTTCATGGGTAGGAAGAAACAATATCATGAAAATGGCCATGCTACCCAAGGTAATTTATAGATTCAATGCCATCCGCATCAAGCTACCAACGACTTTCTTCATAGAATTGGAAAAAACTACTTTAAACTTCATATGGAACCAAAAAAGAGCCCGCATTGCCAAGTCAATCCTAAGCCAAAAGAACAAAGCTGGAGGCATCACACTACCTGACTTCAAACTATACTACAAGGCTACAGTAACCAAAACAGCATGGTACTGGTACCAAAACAGAGATATAGATCAATGCATCAGAACAGAGCCCTCAGAAATAATGCCGCATATCTACAACTATCTGATCTTTGACAAACCTGACAAAAACAAGCTATGGGGAAAGGATTCCCTATTTAATAAATGGTGCTGGGAAAACTGGCTAGCCATACGTAGAAAGCTGAAACTGGATCCCTTCCTTACACCTTATACAAAAATTAATTCAAGATGGATTAAAGACTTAAATGTTAGACCTAAAACCATAAAAACCCTAGAAGAAAACCTAGGCATTACCATTCAGGACATAGGCATGAGCAAAGACTTCATGACTAAAACACCAAAAGCAATGGCAACAAAAGCCAAAATTGACAAATGGGATCTAATTAAACTAAAGAGATTCTGCACAGCAAAAGAAACTACCATCAGAGTGAACAGGCAACCTACAAAATGGGAGAAAATTTTTGCAACCTACTCATCTGACAAAGGGCTAATATCCAGAATCTACAATGAACTCAAACAAATTTACAAGAAAAAAAAAACAACCCCATCAAAAAGTGGCCAAAGGATATGAACAGACACTTCTCAAAAGAAGACATTTATGCAGCCAAAACACACATGAAAAAATGCTCACCATCACTGGCCATCAGAGAAATGCAAATCAAAACCACAATGAGATACCATCTCACACCAGTTAGAATGGCAGTCATTAGAAAGTCAGGAAACAACAGGTGCTGGAGAGGATGTGGAGAAATAGGAACACTTTTACACTGTTGGTGGGACTGTAAACTAGTTCAACCATTGTGGAAGTCAGTGTGGCGATTCCTCAGGGACCTAGAACTAGAAATACCATTTGACCCAGCCATCCCATTACTGGGTATATACCCAAAGGACTATAGATCATGCTGCTATAAAGACACATGCACACGTATGTTTATTGCGGCACTATTCACAATAGCAAAGACTTGGAACCAACCCAAATGTCCAACAATGATAGACTGGATTAAGAAAATGTGGCACATATACACCATGGAATACTATGCGGCCATAAAAAATGATGAGTTCATGTCCTTTGTAGGGACATGGATGAAACTGGAAATCATCATTCTCAGTAAACTATCACAAGGACAAAAAACCAAACACCGCATGTTCTCACTCATAGATGGGAATTGAACAATGAGAACACATGGACACAGGAAGGGGAACATCACACTCTGGGGACTGTTGTGGGGTGGGGGGAGGGGGGAGGGATAACATTCGGAGATATACCTAATTGCAGCACACCAGCATGGCACATGTATACATATGTTACTCACCTGCACATTGTGCACATGTACCCTAAAACTTAAAGTATAATAAAAAAAAAAAGAAAAAAAAAGAATTGGAATAATTGATGAAAGCTGTGATTTGGGAAGTTTG